>NC_089837.1:511397971-512021190 GCF_035609145.1 Eleutherodactylus coqui
TGTGGACCCACAGCATGGGTGGGTGCCAGGAAGCCACCGGCGGTACATAGAAATATCCCATTGCATTGCCCAACACAGCTGAGGTAGTAATGTCGTGCTTAATGCAGGTGGGCTTCGGCCCACACTGCATGCCCCAGTCAGACTGGGGTTCTTTAGAAGTGGAAACAGATGCATTTATAATTCCCTGTGGACCCACAGCATGGGTGGGTGCCAGGAAGCCACCGGCGGTACATAGAAATATCCCATTGCATTGCCCAACATAGCTGAGGTAGTAATGTCGTGCTTAATGCAGGTGGGCTTCGGCCCACACTGCATGCCCCAGTCAGACTGGGGTTCTTTACAAGTGGACACATGTAGGTTAAACTCCGTGTGCACCTACAGCATGGGTGGCTCCCTGGAACCCACCGGCGATGCACAAAAATATCCCATTGCATTGCCCAACACAGCTGAGGTAATGTCGTCCTTAATGCAGGTGGGCTTCGGCCCACACTGCATGCCCCAGTCAGACTGGGGTTCTTTACAAGTGGAAACAGATGCAGTTACAACTCCCTGTGGACCCACAGCATGGGTGGGTGCCAGGAAGCCACCGGCTGTACATAAATATATCCCATTGCATTGCCCATCACAGCTGAGGTAATGTCATGTTTAATGCAAGTGGGCTTTGGCCCACACTGCATGCCCCAGTCAGACTGGGGCTCTTTAGAAGTGGACACATGTAGTTACAACTCCGTGTGGACCCACGGCATGGGTGGCTCCCTGGAACCCACCGGCGGTACATAAATATATCCCATTGCAGTGCCCAACACAGCTGATGTAACGTCAGCTGTAATGCAGGTGGGCAAAAAATTAATTGGATTACACTGTAGGCGAGGGCCCACAAAAATTGGTGTACCAACAGTACTAATGTACCTCAGAAAAATTGCCCATGCCCAACCAAGAGAGCAGGTGAAACCTATTAATCGCTTTGGTTAATGTGGCTTAAGTGGTAACTAGGCCTGGAGGCCGCCCAGTTTAACGAAAAATTGGTTCAAGTTAAAGTTTCAACGCTTTTAAGAGCATTGAAACGTATAAAAATTGTTTAGAAAAATTATATGAGTGAGCCTTGTGGACCTAAGAAAAATTGCCCGTTCGGCGTGATTACGTCAGGTTTCAGGAGGAGGAGCAGGAGGAGGAGGAGGAGGAGGAATATTATACACAGATTGATGAAGCAGAAATGTCCCCGTTTTGGATGGTGAGAGAGAACGATGCTTCCATTCGCGGGTGCAGCCTACGTATTGCTTAGGTATCGCTGCTGTCCGCTGGTGCAGAAGAGACGTCTGGGGAAATCCAGCCTTTGTTCATCTTGATGAGTGTAAGCCTGTCGGCACTGTCGGTTGACAGGTGGGTACGCTTATCCGTGATGATTCCCCCAGCCACACTAAACACCCTCTCTGGCAAGACGCTAGCCGCAGGACAAGCAAGCACCTCCAGGGCATACAGCGCGAGTTCAGGCCACGTGTCCAGCTTCGACACCCAGTAGTTGTAGGGGGCAGAGGCGTCACGGAGGACGGTCGTGCGATCGGCTACGTACTCCCTCACCATCCTTTTACAGTGCTCCCGCCAACTCAGCCGTGACTGGGGAGCGGTGACACAGTCTTGCTGGGGAGCCATAAAGCTGGCAAAGGCCTTGGAGAATGTTCCCCTGCCTGCGCTGTACATGCTGCATGATCTCTGCGCCTCCCCTGCTACCTGGCCCTCGGAACTGCGCCTTCTGCCACTAGCGCTGTCGGATGGGAAGTTTACCATCAGTTTGTCCACCAGCGCCCTGTGGTATTGCATCATTCTCGAACCCCTTTCCTCTTCGGGAATGAGAGTGCAAAGGCTCTCCTTATACCGTGGATCGAGCAATGTGTACACCCAGTAATCCGTAGTGGCCAGAATGCGTGTAACGCGAGGGTCACGAGAAAGGCATCCTAACATGAAGTCAGCCATGTGTGCCAGGGTACCTGTACGCAACACATGGCTGTCTTCACTAGGAAGATCACTTTCAGGATCCTCCTCCTCCTCCTCTTCCTCCTCCTCAGGCCATACACGCTGAAAGGATGACAGGCAAGCAGCATGGGTTCCGTCAGCAGTGGGCCAAGCTGTCTCTTCCCCCTCCTCCTCATCCTCCTCATGCTCCTCCTCCTGAACGCGCTGAGATATAGACAGGAGGGTGCTCTGACTATCCAGCGACATACTGTCTTCCCCCGGCTCTGTTTCCGAGCGCAAAGCGTCTGCCTTTATGCTTTGCAGGGAACTTCTCAAGATGCATAGCAGAGGAATGGTGACGCTAATGATTGCAGCATCGCCGCTCACCACCTGGGTAGACTCCTCAAATTTTCCAAGGACCTGGCAGATGGCTGCCAACCAGGGCCACTCTTCTGTAAATAATTGAGGAGGCTGACTCACACTGCGCCGCGCAAGTTGGAGTTGGTATTCCACTATAGCTCTACGCTGCTCAAAGAGTCTGGCCAACATGTGGAGCGTAGAGTTCCACTATGTGGGCACGTCGCACAGCAGTCGGTGCACTGGCAGATTAAACCGATGTTGCAGTGTCCGCAGGGTGGCAGCGTGCGTGTGGGATTTGCGGAAATGTGCGCAGAGCTGGCGCACCTTTCCGAGCAGGTATGACAAGTGGGGGTAGCTTTTCAGAAAGCGCTGAACCACCAAATTAAACACATGGGCCAGGCATGGCACGTGCGTGAGGCTGCCGAGCTGCCGAGCCGCCACAAGCTTACGGCCGTTGTCACACACGACCATGCCCGGTTGGAGGCTCAGCGGCGCAAGCCAGCGGTCGGTCTGCTCTATCAGACCCTGCAGCAGTTCGTGGGCCGTGTGCCTCTTCTCTCCTAAGCTGAGTAGTTTCAGCACGGCCTGCTGACGCTTGCCCACCGCTGTGCTGCCACGCCGCGTTACACCGACTGCTGGCGACGTGCTGCTGACACATCTTGATTGCGAGACAGAGGTTGCGTTGGAGGAGGAGGAGGAGGAGGGTGGTTTAGTGGAGGAAGCATACACCGCCGCAGATACCACCACCGAGCTGTGGCCTGCAATTCTGGGGGTGGGGAGGACGTGAGCGGTCCCAGGCTCTGACTCTGTCCCAGCCTCCACTAAATTCACCCAATGTGCCGTCAGGGAGATATAGTGGCCCTGCCCGCCTGTGCTTGTCCACGTGTCTGTTGTTAAGTGGACCTTGGCAGTAACCGCGTTGGTGAGGGCGCGTACAATGTTGCGGGAGACGTGGTCGTGCAGGGCTGGGACGGCACATCGGGAAAAGTAGTGGCGACTGGGAACTGAGTAGCGCGGGGCCGCCGCCGCCATCATGCTTTTGAAAGCCTCCGTTTCCACAAGCCTATACGGCAGCATCTCTAGGCTGATCAATTTTGCAATGTGCACGTTTAACGCTTGAGCGTGCGGGTGCGTGGCGTCGTACTTGCGCTTGCGCTCAAACTGTGGCGCTAGCGACGTCTGGACGCTACACTGAGAGACATTGCTGGATGGGGCCGAGGACAGCGGAGGTGAGGGTGTGGGTGCAGGCCAGGAGACGGTAGTGCCTGTGTCCTCAGAGGGGGGTTGGATCTCAGTGGCAGGTTGGGGCACAGGGGGAGAGGCAGTGGTGCAAACCGGAGGCGATGAACGGGCATCGTCCCACCTTGTGGGGTGCTTGGCCATCATATGCCTGCGCATGCTGTTGGTGGTGCCTCCCCGGCTGATCTTGGCGCGACAAAGGTTGCACACCACTGTTCGTCGGTCGTCAGGCGTCTCTGTGAAAAACTGCCACACCGTAGAGCATTTTGACCTGTGCAGGGTGGCATGGCGCGAGGGGGCGCTTTGGGAAACAGTTGGTGGATTATTCGGTCTGGCCCTGCCTCTACCCCTGGCCACCACACTAGCTCGGACTGTGCCCACACCCTGACTTGGGCCTCCGCGTCCTCGCCTGCGTCCACGTCCTATAGGCCTACCCCTACCCCTCAGCATGGTGTATTACCAGTGATTTGATTTCCCAGGCAGGAAAGAAAGTGGCGCAAGCCTGCAGCCAAAATACAATTTTTTCCCTTGTTTTTCAAAGGACAAGCCACACTGCGTCTATTCAATGAATACTACTAAGTTTAATAACTGTGTTGTGGCCCTTGAAATGTGTCAGATAACTGCAGTGGTGCAAAATTATTGGCTCCAGCAGATCAGGGATTTCCCATGCAGGAAAAAAATTGGCGCAAGCCTGCAGTAAAACGTAGCTGGCTGCGTCTGATTTTTTTTTAACGTTCTGCACGCAGCACACACGTACCCAGAGCCCTGAGGACTGTCAGAGGCAGGCGAATTAGAATTTTTTCCCTTTTGTTTTACAGGAAAGGCCCACTGTGCCTATTCAATGACTAATATAACTGTGTTGCGGCCCTGCAAAAGTGTCACAGAACTTTACTGTTGCAGAGTTATTAACTGTGGCAGAGCAGGTATTTCCCAGGCAGGAAAGAAATTGGCGCAAGGCTGCACTCAACCGTAGCTGGTTGCGTCTGATTTTTTACGTTCTCCGTGCAGCACACACGTACCCAGAGCCCTGACGGCTGTCAGAGGCAGGGCAAATATACTTTTTTCCCTTTTGTTTTAAAGGAAATGCCCACTGTGCCTATTCAATGACTAATATAACTGTGTTGCGGCCCAGCAAAAGTGTCACAGAACTTTACTGTTGCAGAGTTATTAACTATGGCAGAGCAGGTATTTCCCAGGCAGGAAAGAAATTGGCGCAAGGCTGCACTCAACCGTAGCTGGTTGCGTCTGATTTTTTTACGTTCTCCGTGCAGCACACACGTACCCAGAGCCCTGACGGCTGTCAAAGGCAGGGCAAATATACTTTTTTCCCTTTTGTTTAAAAGACAAGGCCCACTATGCCTATTCAATGACTAATATAACTGTGTTGCGGCCCTGCAAAAGTGTCACAGAACTTTACTGTTGCAGAGTTATTAACTGTGGCAGAGCAGGTATTTCCCAGGCAGGAAAGAAATTGGCGCAAGGCTGCACTCAACCGTAGCTGGTTGCGTCTGATTTTTTTACGTTCTCCACGCAGCACACACGTACACAGAGCCCTTAGGACTGACAGAGGCAGGGCAAATATACTTTTTTCCCTTTTGTTTAAAAGGAAAGGCCCACTGTGCCTATTCAATGACTAATAACTGTGTTGTGGCCCTGCCTACACAATTCTGTGCCTGTAGTATCAATGCAGGGTGCAATGCTCTGCACCGCCGATTTTGAGAAAAAAAAAAAAGCAACACAGCTAACAGCAGCCTGCACAGTACTCCACACAGTTAAATGTGGCCCTAGAAAGGACCGTTGAGGTTCTTGAAGGCTACACTCACTCCTAACACTCTCCCTGCCTAAGCACCACTTCTGTCCCTAATGCCGGGTGCAATGCTCTGCACTGCCGATTTTGAGAAGAAAAAAAAATTTCTCCACTGCTAACAGCAGCCTGCACACACGTAGATGTGGCCCTAAGAAGGACCGTTGGGGTTCTTGAAGCCTACACTCACTACAAACACTCTCCCTACAGCAACTCCAATAGAACAGCACTGTCCCTCAGCTAACTCACAAGGCATGTGTGGCGAGCCGCGGGAGTGGCCGACTTTTATACTCGGGTGACATCTGATCGCCCCAGCCACTCACAGCAGGGGGGTGGTATAGGGCTTGAACGTCACAGGGGGAAGTTGTAATGCCTTCCCTGTCTTTCAATTGGCCAGAAAAGCGCGCTAACGTCTCAGAGAGGAAACTGAAAGTAACCGGAACACCGCGTGGTACTCGTTACGAGTAACGAGCATCCCGAACACCCTAATATTCGCACGAATATCAAGCTCGGACGAGTACGTTCGCTCATCTCTAGTACTAACGTATTTGCCCGGAAAATCCAATACATTTCCTTCTCTCTTAGTTTTGGTACCGACCTTTCATGTATATATTCTAACGGAGTGATTTTGAGTCCCTTATAATCTTTCCCATGTATTTGCATAAAATGTCGGGATACACTGTGTT
The DNA here is from genome assembly GCF_035609145.1 of Eleutherodactylus coqui. Lineage (NCBI taxonomy): Eukaryota > Metazoa > Chordata > Amphibia > Anura > Eleutherodactylidae > Eleutherodactylus > Eleutherodactylus coqui. The sequence continues at coordinate 511,404,011 of NC_089837.1, forward strand.
TCGTAAAACCATTATTAATGTTACTCCTGTGTTTATTCATTCTTTCTCTCACCGTATTTATCGTTCTTCCGACATACCTAAGACCGCATGGGCATTCTAACATGTACACCACACATTTTGTTTTGCAAGTCATGTGTTGCTTAATCTCAATTTGTTCTTGGTTCAATAAATCTATATTCTTTCTCCCATGTGTGATATTGAGGCAACACTTGCATTTCTTTTCTTTGCACCTAAACACTCCTTTCTCTTTTTCTTTTTCATTTTTCTCTTGTATTTTTCTTCCTTCTTTCTTAAAATTTGTTTCTTTTTTAGGGGCTGAAGGGGCAAGTAGATTTTTCAAAGTGCTATTACGACGGAATATACATGCAGGTTTATTCTGTATATTTTTCTCCAGAAAAGGGTCCCCCTTCAAAATAGCCCAGTGTTTTCTTAAGATTTGGCTTATTTTCCCAGCTTGTGCGCTAAATTTAGTGATAAAAGCTGTATGATGTTCTTCATTCTTATTTTTCTTGCTCAATCGTGTATCAATACTCCTATCATTATTGATGCTTTTATTTAAAACTTTATTGTATGCATTTTCGACCAAGCTTTTTGGATATCCCTTATCTAGAAACCGCTTTTTAATTGTACCTGCCTGTATTTTATAATCTTCTAGTTTCGTACAGTTTCTTCGTATCCTCTGAAGTTGTCCGTATGGGATATTAGACTTCCATTTTGCGTGATGACAGCTTTTGTAGTTAAGATAGCTGTTTGTGTCTACTTTTTTGAAATGTGTGCGGGTTATAATTTGGTCTCTTTCACTCGAGAGTTCCAGATCAAGGTAAATAGCTCTATCTGCACTGATTTCGTGTGTGAACTTAAAAAGGAACTCATTTTCTGCTAGATTTAAAACAAACCGTCTTAAATCCTTCTCCTCACCATTCCAGATGATCAGAAGGTCATCAATGTACCTTCTATACATTATAATCCTATCATCTTGAAAACGGTTCTTTTCAAAGGTCCCCATTACTAAGTTAGCAAAATTTGGCGCACATTTAGTGCCCATTGCGGTTCCCTTACATTGCTTGTAGATGACACCATTATATGAGAAAATATTGTTTTCCAAAATAAATTTGATGCTTTTTAAAAGAAACTCCCTTTGGTGCATTGGCATTAGTATGTCCTCCTTTAGTATTTCTTCTACTGCTCTAACTCCTATGTCGTGTTCAATGTTAGAGTACAGGGACTCTACATCTATGGTACACCAAAGGTATGTGGATTTCCATTGGATATTCTTTACTATGTCTAATATATGCCCTGTGTCTTTCACATACGAAGCCAAATTGTTCACGTATTTTTGTAACTGATGATCCACGTATTCAGACAGTCTATGTGTTGCTGCTTCCATTCCTGCCACTATAGGTCTTCCAGGGGGATTGTTTGCATCCTTATGGATTTTGGGAGAATGGTAAAAGTATGGCATGCCGGCTGGTGTCTCTCTAATATAGTTATACTCCCCTTTTGACAGGCTATTGTTATTGTATGCCTCCTGGAGTAAAATATTTAGTTCCTTCATGATATGAGCAGTAGGATCTATATCTATTTTTTGATAGTAGTCAGTGTCTCCTAATATTCTAAGGGCTTCAGCATGATATTTGTCGTACTCCATGATTACGATTCCACCCCCTTTATCTGCCCCCTTTATTACAATGGATTTCTCTGCCTTAAGATTTTTTACAGTTCTCCTCTGTTCCCTTGTAAGATTATATTTTATAGTACCCTTATCCTTGCTCTCTTTACACATATCCGTAAAGTCTTTAATCGCTCGTTGGTAAAATAATTGGAGGTATTCCCCTTTAGCCTCAATTGGATAGAATTTGCTCCTAGGCCTCAAATCTGTAACTATAGGGTCATCGAGATTAAATTCTCTCTCTCTTAAGTCAGACATATCAAATTTGTTGTTTTTCTCCTGTATATTTTTTATCTCCTGGATGGTAAAATATCTTTTTAATGTCATTTTTCTAATAAAGTCGTTTAAATCCCTAAATAATTCAAATAAATTGGATTTTCCCGTAGGGCTAAATGACAGCCCTTTTGATAATATTTCCAATTCGTTCCTCTTAAGTTGATACTCTGATATGTTGAATATACCGTATTTTTCTGCAGTTTCTCTATCCACTATATCTTCCCCCCTACTACTCTTTCTCTTGGAGTGATGCTTCCCCCCTCTTTTGCCCCTCCTTCTCCTCTTGTGTTTCTTTCCCTCATATTTGTTACCAGTATGGGATGATAAAATTGATGTATCTTTGATCTCACTGCGGGTGTATTTTTGCTTATGCTGTTTTTTTGGGGGACAGGGAGCTGTTGTTCTCTTTTGGCTTTTTCCTTTTGTGTTTTTTTCTATAGAGTTTATTACCTCTCCTATCTTTAAAAAAGGAACTTCTTGTGTCACATCCTGCGTTATATTACTCGTATTTATGGATCCATTGATGTTCGTCATATCGGGGGGGAGAATTGGCCATAGGTGACCTAAGTAGTAATGTTTCTACCTGACTGGGAATTAATTTTGGTGTAGATAAAACTGGTTCCCTGCTATTACCAAATGTTATTCTTTCCTTTCGTATATTAGATGTATTATCTATTATACTACAATTAGTGGAGTCTATGGTATACAGGGAGTGTGCATTGGCATCCAGAAATTTTCCCATTGTAATATTCTGTTCACTTTGGGATATTCTATGTTGTGAATTTCTCTAACTTCTGTTCACTGTCATGAATTCTTTCTCCGTTTGTGTATTACTATCTATCATGCGCATTTTATGTGTATGTGTGTGATCCTGTTCAGTGTTTCTCTCTCTAAGATCCCGTCCAATTCAATTGTTGGATGATCGCACCTCCTTTCTAATTGGACTTGGTTGTCTCTGTCTGGTCCTCTGTACGTTATTTTCTCTCATGGGATCTCCCCTCATGTTCATCCTTTCAAATCTATATTTATCTGTTGATTGATATCTATGATAGGACCTGGATCCATAACTATCATCCGAAATTTGGTTATTACGATTACAATGTGGTAGTGTTATCTGATGCCTGGGATCCAAGCCATCACAGATATAGATAAAAATGAGTAATGTTTATTAGATCCTTGTTAAAAGAACATGGGTTTACACTGACACACATACAAAAATCAAAACGAAACGAAAAAAACCAAAGGAAAACCCTGGTTTAGAGGTATGTGGGGATTTCAGCACTTTCGATAGTGCACAGAGGTGAGTATGTTCATCCCTAGTTGTATATATAGGGATAGCCCAGGAATATTTAATACAAGTACAGATTTATAGTCTCTTGGAAAGAAAGCCTTCCGTTCAAAATCCTTGGAATCACGTACAAACTTGCCAATTTTACGTGAAATGATCTCTCTCTCAAATTTCTCAATGAAATTATATATATATATATATATATATATAGTGAAAAATCAATGTCATCACACTCAATCATTTCTTTCATACATTTTGATAACATGAACAATCTCTTATCAATCAATTTAGCTAACATGAGCATAGAAAATGTGTTTAGCATTATAACCCATTCCCCTGCAAAGTCCTTGTCTTGGGGAAAAGCTGGGAGGATGTTAACCCGTAAACCTCGAGGTACTAATTTGTTGATGTCATATAATTTTAAAAATATTATGTCCAGGGAATGTCTCCAAATTTCCTGCAACTTCCTTCTTACATATTGTACCTTATTATCCACTTCCACTGCATCTGTGGTTTTTTCCCATTCCAAATCTTCATTGTTCAGATGAGGAACGTCTGTGGGGTTTATGTCCTTCAAATCTGCTTGCACATTCTCCAATGCCTGTATTATCCGTACATCTATAGTGGACCATGTATCCTTAATCCTGTTCATGGATGCGTTCTCCGGTTCGCTGTTTCTCAGTAAAAACGTCCCAGATCCCCGTGTGGAGTCCGTGTAAGAAATACAACTGATGAGAATAGCGCTCAACGAAACAAACACACCAATTAAATTAATGAACTTATGACAAGGTGTAAATTCACCCAGTGTGCTGTGGAGTCCTAAACCAGGACCTCCACTAGCACACAAAATCCTGGAAAGCCTTGAAATAAATCAGCAGCTGTTGCTGGAATCCCGCTGAGCTAGAAGCAGGAGAGCTATGCAGATGTTCTTGTTCCCATAAGGTAACCAGATAAGGAATAGCCTAATTGTAGTAAAATGTAAAAAACAATCCGCGCTCCTTTAAACAAAAATACCTTCCATACAATGCTCCGAGATATGAAAGCACGATCTTCTTTTATTGTACAACGCGTTTCATCTCATAAAAGAGACTTTTTCAAGTACATGTATTAAAACATAAACATTTAATTATATAGTAAATGACATATTACCTGCGTCCCATGAGATCCTCCGTCTCCTCCGTGCCCCGTGGTGTCTCCCTGCGTGCTCTGCATCTGACGCGACACGTCGACACGCAGCGGAGTGACGTCACTACGTCGAGCACGTTCCCTGTTGCGGGGGGTGGAGCTCGGAGCGTATCTCAGGTCCTGCCGGCTTCTGTGAATACAGAATGCGCCGAAGCAGTACAAATATACATTAAAATACGTTACTGGCTCATTATTCCATACAACAACTAAACCACTATTATAGTAATATATGCCCTAGCTCTGGCATTCCTTTTAGTGGATAAATTATTGTGTTTATAATATTTATAAAATTCCTCTTGTAGTAAACAATGTTCTAATCCCCTCACCCCTGTAATGTTCTAATTAAATATCTATTTATATCAAACGCATAAATTATATATAGATAGTATGTTCTCATATGTATATGTAAAAATTATATTGGGATCAACTAAGACCAATATTTATATTTATAAAATACTGATATAAGAACCTAAGAGTATATGTATATATATGTGATAAATATTAAAATATAAATATATCCGTATTAAAATATTTTACATTTATATAAAACCATGTATAATAAATAAATATATAAATATATGCAATTTCACATATATGTTAATTTTACTTTCACTTTTCAATAATCTCTCATGTCTTTTTTACTCATAACTTCTCCAATATTTCATTTAATCCATTCGGTACTAACGTATTTGCCCGGAAAATCCAATACATTTCCTTCTCTCATGTATTTTGGGGGGTATTTCGTAACCTCAGCGGCGGGGATGGGGTGTAGAAAGTGGCGCTGTGAGGCTTTGTAATCTTGCTGCGGTGCAGCGGTCTCACAGAGAAGGCGCTCAAGAAGCTGCTCCTGGAACTGCATGAAGGCGAACGTTCCCGGGGCTTCTTGTAAATTACGGATTACTGGTAGCGGTCTGAATAACGCCGTGCTCACGTAGCCGTAGGCGGAATCCGCTTGCGGAGGCCCGCAGCGGATTCCAGCTGTGAGCCCGGCTGTGACCCTGCGTACGGTTGCGTAATGTACTGCACATAACTGCCTACTCACACAGGCGTTTTTTTGTTTGCATTTCCCGCGCCGTCGCTTAGAGATGACTCAGGTACCCGCAGCCCGTACACAATGTGTTTGCATATGGGGTGCGAGTATATCCGCTGTCATAGAGCACAAAGCGCTCCAGGTCGCAAATATTCGTGGTAAAATATAGCATGCTGTGTTCTGTTTCTGCGAGTGGATTACGTAATTCCGACCCGCTAATTGGGGGGAATTGTGTAATCCAATGCATGCGATTGATCCATGGATTACCGCTGATCAAGCGCATGCAGAACCTGTAATTCCTCTCCGGTCATGTGTGACCGGCCTAATGTTAGTTCGCTACTTTATCATGTGACCGGGGACCGCTCAGCGAGGCCGCCGGTCACTGCTCCAAGCACTCAGCGACCATTGGTCGCTGGGAGCAAGGAGATTTAAAATTTCCTGGGCTTCCCGGCTCCTGCGAATGTGTCCGGCATTTTGCCGGCGGGCGCATGCGCAGCAGCCGGAAGGGTCCATGGAGGATAATCGCATCTGGATTCAAATGCGGAAGCCTCCGAGAAGATGTTTCAACTCCCCCCACCGATCGCATCGGTGAGGGGAAATGAAACTGCCACTTTTTAAAGAACTTTTACGTGATCGCCATTATGCATTGGATAACGGCGATCACGTGACCAGTAACCGCATACCGCGGCTCCCCGTGACATCTCCAGGCTCTTGGCTACCTTTTGTAGCCAGCAGCAGGGAGATTTTATATTTCTTGGGCAATCTTTCACTTTTGCGCATGCGTCCGCCATCATGGTGACGGGCGCATGCGCCGAAGCTGGGGTAAGATCCGCGGATCAACATCCCACCAGGGAACAAATCCGGGACCTTGGGTACGTAATTTCATCCCCCCTTATGGATACGATCCATAAGGGGAGATGAAACTTTAACTTTTTAAACTTTTTTTTTTTTTTTTTACTTTTTAACTTTATATGATCACCGTTATCTGATGGATAACGGTGATCACATGACTGGAAACCGCATACAGCGGTCCCCAGTCATATCTCCCTGCACTCGGCTATCTGTGACAGCCGGGTGCAGGGAGATTTTGAATTTGCCGGGCTCGCCGGCTTCTGCGCATGCGCGCCGCATCGGCACATCGCAGAAGCCAGTGGGGGGTCCCGACACCGGCCGGAGGACATCGGCGGACCTAAGGTGAGTATTTTCACCTCCCCTCATGGATCCGATCCATGAGGGGAGGTGAAACTTTTCTTTTGTTTACACTTTTTTAAAACTTTTTTGCGATCGCCGCTATCCATTGGATAACGGCGATCGCGGTACCGGGGACCGCTCACCGCAGTCCCCGCTGACATCTCCTGCCTCCCGGCTACCTACAGGAGTCGGGAGCCAGGAGATTTTAAATCTCCCGCGCCGCCGGGCCTTCTGCGCATGCGGCTGACGTAATGCCGCCTGGCGCGCATGCGTAGAAGACCGGCTTCGGGCCCCGGAGCGGCAGGAGAGCGGGGAGCAGCGTGCCGGACCTGGGTGAGTAATTTCAGCTGCTCCGATGGATCCGATCCATCAGAGCAGCTGAATCTTTAACTTTTGTGTACTTTTATTTACTTTTTTTGCGATCGGCGCTATCCATTGCATAGCGCCGATCGCAATGCCGGGGGGGGGGGGGGGTGTCCGAACAGCCCGGGATGACAGCTCCATGCTGTCAGCTACCTGCGGACACCGACAGCATGGAGCTGTCACATCCACAGCCCGAGGGGCATTATTCTCTGCAGGAAGCATGTTTTTACGTCCTCAGAGAATAAGGCCCACTTCGGGAGGACGTAAAAACACTATGGGCTGGTCGTTAAGGGGTTAATAGCAGATTGTGTCCAGAGACGTTAGTTTAGAGCCCTTGATGAGCTACCACAAACATTTTATCATCACGATATCTTGCACCATAATTTGTGAACGACTGTGGCCCCGATAATGCTGCACAAGGCTTTCTCTTATAAAAAAAATACACCTGTATAGCGAGCCAAAGCATGGCGCAACATATGCCACTAAAAGGTGACAGCCTCAGTAGCGCACACATTACACTGCTTAGGCGACAAAAGGCAGAACCATGTCCTGAGAGAATAGAACAATGTGAAGACGTATTATAGAGCACATAGGCGTTTTGGCGTGGGACTATTGGTGTAACTTGCGCGTTGATAATAATGTATTTTGTAAAACTTGCTTGGAAGGTTCAGTTTACTAACATAACGATCTCCATAATTGTTGCCCTTTAAAATGTGTTTAGGAAAGGCGATGCAACTTCGTGACATGAATGCAGAACGTGTCTTTCTGGTTCAAACAAATTGTCGCGTACGCTTTTCTACGCTTGAGGGGCACGGTTATTGTAATGCTTCCCTGCAAAGATTTGCCCATTAAACAGTTGTGTGCTGATATGTGCGCACACTACATTTTCCAGTTTATCATTGTTGTTTAACAGTGCGTGAGCGAACACAAAATATTTTTTCACAATAGTCCCATATTGTGCTTTAAACGTTAGTTATTTGCACAGATAACATAACGGCGCATTAACAAATATTTAGGCTCTGACGAGCTGCACATGAGTCAGGCACAGGTGGGATGTTCTTGCCTGTGATGGGCGCATTGGACACGGCTACTTTCTGTTTCCATTTCACGTCTAATCATTGTGGGGGTGCTGCATTCTTGGTCTGGTTATACCGGCATCTCAGAGCTATTTACTGCCTTTGGAGATATGTCGTCTGGCGATGATGTTCTTTTTGGCTTGTTTCTCTTGAGTGTTAGTGATGACTTGCCTGATACTTTGGAGGTTGTGCCTAGTGACCTTCCTAGTGGTGACGCTACTACTAGCAATAGTGATGGCCTGCTCAGGAGTTGTCGTAAGATTAGGAGGTTCTGGGTGCATCCAATGTTGGCTCAGCGGGGCAGTCTGGCCCAGTTTTACACACTTTACGCTGAATTGAGGCGATACCCTGAAAAAATTGTCTCGTCGTTTAAAGGGGTTGACCCGCGAAAGCAAGTGGGGTTATACACTTCTGTATGGCCATAGTAATGCACTTTGTAATGTACATCGTGCATTAATTATGAGCCATACAGAAGTTATTCACTTACCTGTTCCGTTGCTAGCGTCCCCGTCTCCATGGTGCCGTCTAATTTCAGCATCTAATCGCCCGATTAGACGCGCTTGCGCAGCCCGGTCTTCTCCCTTCCGAATGGGGCCGCTCGTGCCGGAGAGCTGCTCCTTGGAGCTCCGCCCCGTCACGTGTGCCGATTCCAGCCAATCAGGAGGCTGGATTTGGCAATGGAGCGCACAGAGCCCACGGTGCACCATGGGAGAAGACCCGCGGTGCATCGTGGGTGAAGATCCCGGTGGCCATCTTACTAAGGTAAGTAAGAAGTCGCAGGAGCGCGGGGATTCGGGTAAGTACTGGACGTTTCTTTTTCTTTACCCCTGCATCGGGTTTGTCTCGCGCCGAACGGGGGGGCTAATGAAAAAAAACAAAAAACGTTTCGACGCGGGACAACCCCTTTAACCGTGCCAATGTTTGATGAGCTTCTTAAGCCGGTGCGAGATGGTATAACACACAGAGATGCCAACATGCGGGAGAGTGTCTGTGCTGAACAAAGACTTCTGTTAACTCTACGGTACGTAGAGTTAACACACATACATTTTTTTTAAATTTTATGATGTTTTTTCTCTCTTCTCCCTTAGATTCCTGGCCACTGGGAATTTGTATGCTTCATTGTGGGCTTCTTGGTTGGAAAATCATAATCAGTGGACTTGTCCCAGCTACCTGCAATGTCATCTGGCAGCGTCTGGTGCCTTTAGTCATGGCCCCACCTCCAATGTAAGGTTGCCTTGACATTGCTGAAGGGTTTACGGCTGCAGCCAACTTTCCTAATTGTTTTGCTGCTATGCATAGCAAGCATATTCGTGTCAGAAAGCCACCAAACTCTGGCTCACGGTACTTCAATTATCGTCTTTTTTTCTGTAGTACTATTGGCAGTAGCTGATATGCAATATCCAACTTGTGGACATTGGTGCTTTTGGGAATGCTGCGGATGCACAAATGTTCAGCACTTTTATAATGGGTAGGCGGCTGATGACCAGCCAGCTCTCTCTGCTGGAGCCCCTGAACCTTCCTGGTATGTCTGGTGCTGAGGCCCCATTTGTCCTAGTGGTGGATGAGGGCTTTGGCCTGGCCAATCATGTAATACGTCCCTTTGCTCGCAGAGACATTAACCCCAGGAGGCAGGTGTTTAATTACCGCCTGACACGTGCCTGGCGTTATGTTGAGTGCACTTTTAGGATACTAGCCAACTGATGGAGAGTGTTTCACAGTGCCATTCAACTGGTTCCAAACAATGTGCAGGCAGTAATTCACGCCTGCGTGGTTCTTCATAATTTCTGCCAGCAACATAATATGGCTTTGAATGCTGATTCGGCTCAGCCAACTGCTTTCAATCAGGATGAGCGTTCACAGCATGGTAGACGTACGCATTCTGCAATCCAAATCCAGAACATCTTTGCAGACTACTTCCAGACACCTCAGGGAGCAGTGCCGTAGCAGCTGGACCATGTACAAGTAAGCAGACACTAGCTGGTCTCTCAAGATCATATATATGTATATAATATTATATTCATTTATTTTTTTTACATTTTTTTTTTTTAAGCCTGGCTGTGTTGACATGCCCACATACACAAAATCTCCATGTAAAGAGCTTGTTCCCTCAAGCTAAAAAATGGTCCATAATATGACAACATGGATGTGCGGGGATGTGTAACTTTTTGCATTATCCTTCCTTAACACAGACACATGGATAGAAGCAACACTGTGTCATTTTAACAAGTTTACTTGTTCAAGTAATGAGCGTGCACTGCTGCTTACCTTGTTTGCTTTAAGGCTGAGCTAACACTTGGCTTTGATGGGGCTCTGCTAACATGTGAACTGGTGCCTTCATAGTTTGGGTCTGTCTTCATTTAAGGGCAAAATCTGTTTTTATTTACAATTTCTAGTAAGCTATTACATTGTCTTTTTGAACCGTGTTTTGTGCAGCATCCATCAATGCATATGTACTATTTGAAAATGTTGTGTTTGTGCCGTTGAACCACACATTAGTGTCAATGCATTTCCATAGGATATCCTTCACACGTTGTCTGGAGATTGTCCCCGATCATCTACTATATTTGTGTGCATTGTCAGTTATGCACAATGCTGCAAACATGCACCCACAGCGTGTTGTGCGGCTTTGCTGAAAAACTCTGTGTGGCTTAATACCAGTGTTTTTGTCTGCATTTAACTGGCTTATCAAATGTACAAAGGGCCTATGTTGTCCTCACATTTCCCTTCTTAGATGTTTGCGCAGTGAATGCACGCATTGTCTTCAATAGAGGCGCGGATGTGGGTGGCAGCTGGATTGAAGAGAGCGTTCTTGTGTAAACCCACATTAGTATTAGTGTGACCGTGTTTTATTGAAATGCAAATTACATTGTGGCAGCAACACAATAGTCTAGTAATAATCCATATAAATGAGCATTAAAGGAGAGTCTTATTGTAGCAAAATAAAATAAAATGTCTCTACATAAGATGCTATCAAGGGGGCAAACATGCATTGCTGATTCTTTAAATGAAAAAAGAATCACTTGGTTAATATACACAAAAATACCTTATTGCAGCTCAAAATATCCTTTATTGACACTAAATACATTACAGAGATTATTTATTAATATCAAATATATTCCGACTGCTCATTCCCCAAAACTACTCTTACGTCTTTCAGAGGCCAAACATAGTGATGTTACAATAAAGTAGTGAAGAATGAATCAGGTTGTGGACACAGCAACGGTGGCGGCGCATAATCTGTGGGGACAATGGATTATTTTTTGCTATCCCCCTGCGTTCTCCCCATATTGTTGAGTAATACCGAACGAAGATCGCTGGTGGTTTCCATGGATACAGTCCGCTGCAGCTACCGCTACAGGTGGGCGGGACAGGGAACTCACGCAGGAAGTCTCGCGAGATTTCGCCCTCTGATGCTGTTGTAGCAACGAGCGGCGTCTGGGGGATATCATTAGCACACGTTCCGCTACGTAACTTCAAGCGCACCAGAGGGATCGGTGATGTATCCAGACAGCGCGACGCCTTGTGATGACGTCGGACGCCGTTTCCAAATGAGAGAAGATGAAGTGGTTGTGGAACAGCATGGAGGACGGCATCAGCATGATCTACAGGTGTATGTGGGCGTTTTTAATTATGTGTTTGTCTGTGGATAGGTGGAGGTGTTATATAAATGCTGTGTATGTAGTATATGAATTTTATGCACTTGAAAAAGACCCTCTGTTGGGTCGAAACGTTGTGCGTTTTACTGGATTTCTTGGACTTAATAAAGAGGCATCTGTTGATGCACTTTTAAAGGAAATTTCAACCACTTCTGGCGCTGCTCATTACTTTCTTAGGTACTGGGTGATCAGGCGGGCAGCCAAATCCACCACCGGCTGTGGAGAGCTCTGACGAGGGACCTCCACTGGGGAAACCTCCGGCTCAGGAGAGAAATGAGCTGGGGTTTCCCAAGCTGCAAAGAAGGCAACATACAATTAGGAAACTGTAACAACAACCATTTTGCATTATTCATGTAAAGATTGTCATCCTTGCAACATACCAGAGTGTCCCTCCAAGGCACTTAGTGGTGGATTTGGGGGCTGAGTGGCGACCCTCTGTGCAGTTCTTGCTGCAGGGCATTGCACAGACCTTCTTTGTGAAGTTTCGTCTGGGTGGAAAAAAACAAGTAGACAATCAATTGTGTGGTTAAAGCATTATTTTTATGGTTTCACAGAATGACAAAGAATGGATTCATTCTAAAGGCAAAATGGTATTTTGTGGTGTTAAATGTAAAAGCATAAATTGGTCTAATAATTGTAAAGCACAGTCGTTACAGGTATCTTTAAGTTCACGAAATAGCAAAAGCTCATGGCCAAACAAAACAAACAAAACAAACAAACACAGGGCTGGTCAAGATAATGCTAACAAGAGGATTGTTTTTTTTTGTTTTTGTTTTTTTTGGGGGGGGTGGAGTTCCATGTTAAAGGTTCTAAAGGCATTAATGAGCAAATTACTGCCTGTAATTTGTAGAGGCAGCCATCAAACATCAGTTGTGTTTCTTGTGTGTGTTGTGTTGCGCTTTCCTTATAATGTTGATGTTCCTGCCCATGTAGCGAACTCGAGTTTGTAAGCCTGCATAATTAGTGTGCCAAAACATCGCTGACAAAAGGCATTAAATCTTACCAAAAGCAAGACACGCCCACAAACCACATGTGCCGATCACACTCCCTTCTTAACACCCGGAAATGCCTTACCTTCTTCCCACCGCCTAAGCTCCTGCCTGATGCGTCGCAGCCGACTGGGGTCCTTTGTTTTTAGGTCACTCCAGCCTCTCTGCAGTTGCTGCAGGCTCTGCATGGTGCTGAACAGGGGCGTACCTAAAGTCTAAGGGGCCCGGGTGCAAAAGTTCAGCTGGGCCCCCCTCCATCTGTACCCGTACCTATACCTAAACCGTGCTAATTTACAAACATGATACAGCCCCTTGGCGTAAGCTTTCTCATCAGGACTCCTTTCTTTGACTACGTAAAAACCTGTTGGTAATGTCTTAGGCCGCTTTCATACGGCCGCACAAATTGCGTGAGATTTGTGTGTTGCAAGACGCACAAATCGCACATGAATATGACCCCATTCTTTTGAATGCGATCATACACAGGAGCGATGTTTTTTTTGTTTTTTCTCTGCATCGCATGAGAATATGATGATGTGATGGGAGCTGGTGGTTATAACACAACAACCGCTCACATCCGCGGGGACGGCACATGTTGGCGAGTGTGATAGGGGGCATAGTTTCACGGCCTGATATCAGACTCACTCGTGTGAAATTAGCCTAAGGCCGGCTGTACACAGCTGGATTTGCATTGTGGAATATAGAGAAGGCGTTCGCCTATGGATTCCGCAGCATGAACCGCCCATAGCATGGTATGGAAAAGCACTTTTTTCTCTACACGAGCGGAAAGCAATTGCGGTTTTCCACTCACGGAGGAAAAAGCATGGCGTGCTGTATTTTAATGCATGTATATAACCAGGTTATACCAGCTATACATATATAATTATATACAGGAGAGGTATAACCTATACCAGCTGTACATATATAATTATATACAGTATATACCCAGGTTATACCAACTGTACATATATAATTGTATACAGGAGAGGTATAACCTATACCAGCTGCACATATATAATTATATACAGGAGATACACAGGTTACACCAGCATGGTACATACCACTATATACAGGATGTGTATCCCCCTGTATATAGTGGTATGTCCCATGCTGGTGTAACCTGTGTATCTCCTGTATATAATTATATATACATACAGGAGAGGTATATGTTATACCAGCTGCACATATATAACTATATACAGTAGATACACAGGTTACACCAGCATGGTCCATATCACTACATACAGGATGTGTATCCCCCTGTATATAGTGGCATGTCCCATGCTGGTGTAACCTGTGTATTCCCTGTATATAATTTTATATATATATATATATATATATATATATATATATATATATATATATATATATATATATATATATATATATATATATATATATATAAATTTATACCAGCTGCACATATATAATTATATACAGGAGATACACAGGTTATACCAGCATGCTCCATAACACTATATACAGGATGTATATCCCCCTGTATATAGTGGTATGTCCCATGATGGTGTAACCTGTGTATCTCCTGTATATAATTCTATATATACAGCTGGTATAACTTATACCAGCTATACATATATAATTATAATTCCTTCTCTACTCACCTCTGCAGCAGTCTCTGGGCAGCCTGTAATGGAAAGTCCCCCGCCGTTTGATCACATGAATAGAGCCTGGTCATGTGATCTGCAGCCACAGGTCCTCTCCCAGGTCCTGTGCATCCAGCGCTCCGGAGGTGAGTAGAGCTGCAGTAGCCCCTCCCCCTGGTAATCGCTGGCCGGCAGAGACTGATAGACTGCAGCTGTGACCACTCACAGCTGCAGTCTATCAGTTGGAGGGCCGCGCCGTGGGAGTCTGCAGCCTGTAATTGGCTGCCGGCTCCACGTGTAACAGCCCTCCCCTCTGCTCTTGCCGACCTGCGGCGCTGCCTCCCATCTCTCTCCTCTCCCTTCTCAGCCATCATGCGGCCGACAGCGCCGATCCCCTGGGCCCCCTCAGCTCAAGGGCCGGGTATATGCACTGAATGTGCATGTGGGTATGGCGGAGGGCGGCCCCGGGGCCCCCTGAGCGCAGGGGCCGGGTCGCCATGGCGACCCCAGCACCCCCTGACGCTACGCCTATGGTGCTGAACTTGGCAGCCATCGCAATAAAATGTGCCTTTAATTAGCAGTCTTGTGACTGTTAGGATGTCTGCATGGCCCATGCCTCCCTTAGTAGTCCATCTGGTCCATCATCTGGACCAGAAGCCGTGTTTCATGCTGTCCAAGTGGAGATGCTCTTTCTGCCATGTCTGATGATCACTTAAAATGGGTTCTCGGTGTGACTTTCGCGCCTAGTTCACACGCATGATTTGCACGCCTTTTACGTGGGGTGGGGCACACAATGATGACGCTATACACACATCTAACTCCCCCTATGCTGATTCCTACATATGTGTTTCACGGCGAAGTGAACTAACACAAGGTTGTTCCTTGCACTGCGGCACACGCCCAAGCGGTACGTTGGGCAGCGAAACCATTTTATGGGCGACAATTAAATGAACAGAGATGTACGCCTATCTTCAGTATACAACACTTGTCTTCTCATACTTGGCTTTTAAACACCAGCTGTACGCCATGAACATGCTACTCAAATTAAAAAATAGGTGGATAATACCTTCAACACTACACATCACAAACGCAAAGAGAAGTATTCACACGGACCAGAGCAAATGGCTATCAGAAGAATTTAATAAAGCTAGTCATGAGGAGCGACACAAGAACAAAGGATGCACGTTTTTTCAATCTTTTAAAAAGGAACAAATGGAACACAAATGATTTAGCACCCAGGATCATGTCTGAAGGGCCATTTCAGCTCCCATTAAAGGGGTTGTCCCGCGAAAGCAAGTGGGGGTATACACTTCTGTATGGCCATATTAATGCACTTTGTAATATACATCGTGCATTAATTATGAGCCATACAGAAGTTATTCACTTACCTGTTCCGTTGCTAGCTTCCCCGTCGCCATGGAGCCGTCTAATTTCAGCGTCTAATCGCCCGATTTGACGCGCTTGCGCAGTCCGGTCTTCTCCCTTCCGAATGGGGCCGCTCGTGCCGAAGAGCTGCTCCTCGTAGCTCCGCCCCGTCACATGTGCCGATTCCAGCCAATCAGGAGGCTGGAATCGGCAATGGAACGCACAGAGCCCACAGTGCACCATGGGAGAAGACCTGCGGTCCACCGTGGGTGAAGATCCCGGCGGCCATCTTAGCAAGGTAAGGAAGAAGTCGCCGCAGCGCCGGGATTCGGGTAAGTACTATCCGTTTTTTTTTTTTTTAACACATGCATCGGGTTTGTCTCGCGCCGAACGGGGGGCCTATTGAATTAAAAAAAAAACCATTTCCTTACACCATGTTTTTGGTGCGAACCAATATTGCGTAGGTGTGCTGAGCATGTGCTGCGAACAACTACTAAAAGGAGTGTTGCGAGAGGCCATATTGGCAATTACTGGGATGCTGATTAGAGATGAGCGAACGTACTCGGACAGGTACTACTCGTCCGAGTAATGTGCCTTATCCGAGTACCACTGTACTCGTGCTGAAAGATTCGGGGCGCTCCGCTGCTGACAGGTGAGTCGCAGCGGGGAGCGGGGCAGAGCGGCCGGGAGAGAAGGAGAGAAAGATCTCCCCTCCGTTCCTCCCCGCTCTCCCCTGCAGCTCCCCGCTCCGCAGCGCGTCCCGAATCTTTCAGCACGAGTACAGCGGTACTCGGATAAGGCACATTACTCGGACGAGTAGTGCCTATCAGAGTACGTTCGCTCATCTCTAATGCTGATACTTAATTACAAGTTGTGAAATCTTTGCAAATTTTTTAACAGCAGCATCATTTATGCAGCTTCAGGAAAACTTGTGAGCCGAGCAATGCTGGGGCATTTATTAGTAACAGCATGAACAGAGATCTTCAAGGAAGCAGTATATGCAACAGCCCAAGATGATGTGTATAGACAGCACTATATAGACCATGCTGTGTGTTTAGGAGGATGCATCCAAACTACATAGGCAACGGCAGCTTGGCCCACATTACTTCTGCTAGCATGTGTTTTTGTAGGAAAAATACAGGGACATATGTCTCCTGCTTCAAAAACACAGCTTCATCAATCATGGGTGATGATGGAGGATGGGTTAGGAAAGATGTCACATTTTTAACAAGGCTTTGTGAACAGATAATAATAATAATAATAAACTTTATTTGTATAGCGCCAACATATTCCGCAGCACTTACATAGATGGGGGATACAGAAAGACAAAAGTACAAACATTACAGAACCACGGTTACATAGTAATCAATTGATGGAAACAATAGGGGTGCGGGTCCTGCTCCAACGAGCTTACATACTACAAGTAATGGGGTGATACAGAAGGTAAGGGGGCTGGAGATGTGCAATGTATCGCGAGGTGGAGAGTGAGGGGTGATATACACATAGACAATGGTCAGACATTTAGCCGCGTGACGGCAGAATCGGTATGACTGCAGGAGCGGTTTATGATGGCTAGCAGGGATTGCAGTCAGTAGGTCAGGGAGCATGTTATCAGGCGGAGTACAGAGGGGTTTATTTAGGGAATACGGTATGCCTCCCTGAAGAGGTGCGTTTTTAGAGCACGCCTGAAGTTCTGCGAGTCCTGGATTGCTTGGGTAGCCTTTGGTAGTGCATTCCAGAGGACCGGTGCTGCTCTGGAGAAGTCTTGGAGGCGGGAATGAGAAGTTTGAATTAAAGGGGCGTTCAGTCTGGTTTCGTTAGCAGAGCGGAGAGCCCGGGCTGGTTGATGGATTGAGATGAGGGAGGCGATATAGGGGGGCGCTGCACTGTGGAGGGCTTTGTGGATGAAGGTGGCGAGTTTAAATTGGATTCTGTATTTAACCGGCAGCCAGTGCAGTGACCGGCACAGGGCAGAGGCGTCCGAGTATTGGCTGGACAGGAAGATGAGTCTGGCTGCCGCATTCAGGATGGATTGGAGAGGGTAGAGTCTGGTGCAGGGGAGGCTGATCAGCAACGAGTTGCAATAATCGAGCCGAGAGTGGATGAGGGCAACAGTAAGCGTTTTTAGCGTGTCCACAGTGAGAAAAGAGCGGATTCTTGCAATGTTCTTGAGGTGCAGCTGACATGTTCAGGCCAGAGATTGGATGTAGGGGGTAAAAGAGAGATCAGAATCAAATATGACTCCAAGGCAGCGGGCATGTTGTCTAGGAGTTATGGTGGCGCCACACACTGAGATGGAGATGTCAGGAGGAGGTCGGTTAGTGGAGGGTGGAAATACCAGCAGGTCAGTTTTAGAGAGGCTTAGTTTTAGGTAGAGAGAGGACATGGTGTTAGAGACAGCAAACAGACAGTTGGTGATGTTTTGGAGTAAAGGTGCAGAGATGTCACGGGAAGAGGTGTATAGCTGGGTGTCATCAGCATACAGATGGTATTGGAGGCCAAATCTCCTGATGGTTTGTCCAATAGGGGCTGTGTAGATAGAGAAGAGATGGGGGCCGAGGACCGAGCCCTGGGGGACCCCAACAGCAAGGGGAAGAGGAGGGGAGGTAGAGCCAGCAAAGGAGACACTGAAAGAGCGGTCAGATAGGTAGGAGGAGAACAAGGAGAGGGCAGTGTCCTTTAGGCCAATGGAGCGTAGCATACTGAGGAGGAGTTTGTGGTCAACAGTGTCAAATGCTGCGGAGAGGTCGAGGAGGATCAGTAGGGAGTAATCACCCCTCGATTTGGCTGTCAGTAGGTCATTGGATACCCTTGTAAGGGCAGTTTCTGTCGAGTGTTGAGATCAAAAGCCAGACTGTAGGGGGTCTAGGAGAGAGTGCTCTGATAGGTAGCTTACAAGGCAGGAGTAAACCAGCCGTTCTAGTAGTTTGGAGATGAAGGGGAGGTTTGAGATGGGTCGGTAGTTGGCAGCATCAGTCGCGTCCAGAGTCGGCTTCTTTAGCAGTGGGGATATGATGGCGTGTTTGAAAGAAAAGGGAAAGATGCCAGAGGTCAGAGAGAGGTTGAATATAGTGGTGAGATGGGAGATGACCACTGGAGAGAAGGAACGGAGGAGGTGTGAGGGGAGGGGGTCGCTAGCGCAGGTGGTGGGGCGAGCAGAGAAGAGCAATTTGGAGACTTCTTCCTCTGTCGCTGGTCTGAGTACAGACAGTGAGCAGGAGCTAGATGCAGTGCTGACAAGACTAGGGTCAGGGCTAGTCTGGGGTTGGGAAGTTATTTCCTGACGGATGTCATCAATTTTCTTTTTGAAGTAGGCAGCCAGCTCTTCAGCACTGAGATCCGTCACCGGGGGCTGCGGTTTAGGGCTGAGAAGGGAGTGAAAAGTATCAAAGAGCCGTTTAGGGTTGTGGGATAGTGAGGAGACTAGAGAGGTGAAATAGACTTGTTTGGCGTGGTGGAGGGCAAGGTTGTAGGTTCTGAGCATGAATTTGTAGTGGAGGAAGTCTGCGGACGTTTGCGATTTCCTCCACAGCCGTTCAGCACTTCTAGAGCACCGCCGGATAAAGCGCGTTTGAGGCGTGAGCCAGGGTTGCCGCGGTCTACATTGGATGGCTCGGGTCCTGGGGGGCGCCGCTTCATCCAGGGCATGTTTGAGAGCGGTGTTGTAGTGAGTGGCAGCCAGGTTGGGGCAGGTGAGGAGAGAGATGGGGGACAGAGAGGACTGTAGGGATTCAGCAAAGTTCTGGGTGTGAATGGCCTTAAGGTTCCTGTAGGTACTGTAGGTAGGTGGGTCTGGAGAGATGTTAGGGAGCGTGACAGAGAAAGAGAGGAGGTTATGATCTGAGAGCGGGAGAGGGGAGTTAGTGAAGTTGGCAGCAGAGCAGAGCCGGAGGAAGACCAGATCCAGAGTATTGCCATCCATGTGAGTGGGAGAGGCTGTGAGTTGAGAGAGACCAAGGGAGGAGGTGAATGAAAGAAGCTGAGAGGCAGATGGGGAGTTGGGGTCGTTAGTGGGGATGTTAAAATCACCTAAGATGAGGGATTGAATTTCACAGGCTAGGAAGTGGGGGAGCCAGGCAGCAAAGTGGTCCAAAAACAGGCGCGCAGCACCTGGAGGGCGATAGATAACTGCTACTCGCATGTACTTCAAAGGATGGAAAAGTGAGTGAGGGTACAGGGGGGATGACCTGGTAGGTGCATTTCGGGGAGAGAAGAGCACCTACTCCTCCGCCACGCCTGTCATCTGGTCTCGGGGTATGGGAGAACTGCAGGCCATTGTAAGACAGTGTAGCAGGGGAGGCCGTGTCAGACTGCTGTATCCACGTTTCTGTGAGAGCTAGCAGATTTAAAGATTTAGCAGTAAAAAAGTCGTGGATGGTGGGAAGTTTATTACATGCTGACTGGCAGTTCCAGAGCGCACATTTAAAGGAGTCAGGGTAGGGTATGCATGGGCTAGCAGTTGGGCTTGGGGATTTTATTAGTGAGCCCGGTAGGGGGTAATAGCTTGGAGCAGTGGAGGGTGGGCCAGGATTGGGAGAGATATCCCCAGCAGCTAGTAACAGCAGAATACTGAGGGTTAGGAGATTTATGAGGAGGACTGTTATGTTTGTTAGTGGCATTAGGGGGTTTGAGGCTAAGCAAGAAGGTAAAGAGTGCATGCGAGCTGTGCATAGGCGAGGACAGGAGAGAGGGGCTAATGTGAATAGAGTGCCCCAGAGGTTGGCACTTGAAAGAAGTTCTGAAACTGAGAGCAAGAATGAGAACAGAAGTGACAGCATTAGCGATAGCTTTTAAGTGTAAAGCATTAAGGCAGAGTTTGTGGCCTACCTGTCTCCTACCCTGTCGAACTGCCATGATGGAACTGTATCATACTTTCTCCAGCATACTTAATACAGCATTATATTCGCGTGGCAGCCACCCACATGGCATGCATGCTTACACTGATATTATAGTGAAAGTTTAAAGGGGTTGTCCCGCGGCAGCAAGTGGGTCTATACACTTCTGTATGGCCATATTAATGCACTTTGTAATATACATTGTGCATTAATTATGAGCCATACAGAAGTTATAAAAAGTTTTTTACTTACCTGCTCCGTTGCTGGCGTCCTCGTCTCCATGGTGCCGACTAATTTTCGCCCTCCGATGGCCAAATTAGCCGCGCTTGCGCAGTCCTGGTCTTCTGCTCTCTTCAATGGAGCCGCTCGTGCAGAATGCAGGCTCCGTGTAGCTCCGCCCCGTCACGTGCCGATTCCAGCCAATCAGGAGGCTGGAATCGGCAATGGACCGCACAGAAGAGCTGCGGTCCACGGAGGAAGAGGATTCCGGCGGCCATCTTCACAGGTAAGTATAGAAGTCACCGGAGCGCGGGGATTAAGGTAAGCGCTCCGGTAAGCTTTCTGTACGTCCCTGCATCGGGGTTGTCTCGCGCCTAACGGGGGGGGGGGGGGTTTGAAAAAAAAAAAACCTGTTTCGGCGCGGGACAACCCCTTTAAGGTACGACTAGGAAACAGCTGGGAGTGGCTAATCAGGTTCCAATTGACTAGCCAGCTGACTTTAACATTGCAAACCTAATGACCAAAGGGGGGGGGGGAGTGAAATTTATTGCTCTCCTTAGATAAGGAAAGCATCTCTGCAAGGATGGGTGAAAGATGCCATTTGGGGGAGGTGGATGGCAGAGGTGACTAAAAATAAAGTTTCATTTACTGATGCAAACAGATGAAATGCAAAATACACAATTCACAGCAAGCAAGCTGCACAGAGGATTTAAGCAGAGGGAGATAGCAGCAGTTCAGCTTGGAGTGGGATGCCGAGTAGCAGCAATGCCACTGTCTAGGACTCCTGCAAACCAAAGTGCAAAGAGTCTGGTCCCAATTAGCCTCTATGTTAAAGCCATGGCCTTGTGAAGCCGAAGGCAATACTTTGTGCTTCAAAACTCCTAATGTCAACACAATGCTCATGAAAGCTTTACCAAATATGTACCATGAGATTTAAGGCAAAAAAACATTCTGTGTTGAATGTGACCTCTACCCCAATGTAGGCAGACTTTTGGATCAGACATTATTAAATGAGAGCCTTGAAGAAGGCTGCCATTGGCTAAATGTGTGGGCACATCAAGTAGGGACTGAGGCATGAATGCAAACAAGAAGGATAGCAAGCTGTAGACAGAGCCCCTTTCTTGAGTGCATCTTTACCTGTGGGCAAAAAACCTGCGCTAACCTAGAAAGATTAATCTCAGAATGCTTTAAAACATTCCAGTATATACCAGAATACTCATAGTGGATACCATATATTTGTTTAAAAACAGCGCGGCACAATAACCCTCCACCGCTTACAATGAGAAGGAAACAATGTCAGGGAACACCCGTACACACAATGTACCGTTTTGACCAAGACACTTATAACAGGCTAAACAATGTTCGCGGATGCACATTGTTTATTTGTGTTTAGAAAAATAAACAGCCGGACCCAGTATGGAGAGCTTAATGCGAAGGGAAAGACACAAAATCATTTAGGTTAAAAAAAAAACAAACATTGCTGTCTATTGGGTCGTTCACACGGCCGGACTCCTGCGCTGTGTGTCCCATAGGAGCCAATATAAAGATCAGCGCAGTACGGACCAAACAGCCACGCATATACTTTTTCCTGTAGTGTGCGCACATATGAACACTTCACAGGAAAAACATGGTTTTAATTGGCGCGCATTTATGTAGCGCGAAAACACGCTCGTGTGAACCCACCCTAATGCTGTTCATGCACTGTATGTAATTTCTGATTATTTTTCATATATCTTACATCATTCCACATCCTGGAATCAGCTGACGGCGCCTGCAGAATGTTTGTACGTGTTCTAGAAGCTTCATCTCTTTCCATTTGCACGGCAAATATCTACAGTAGTAAAAAAGTAACATATAAAATGGAAAGGACGCCTGATGCTGAATGTATCGGCAAAATCAAGAGCTTTTACTTTCTTACACGCTTTCATGACGGTATTTCTTTGTTTCTTAGGCCCCTGGCACATTAGTGTTTTTTTTCTGTCCATTTGTTCTCCAAGTAACAAGGAGACTAGACTCCAGTAGCACACGGCCCCGTATTAGTCCATGTGATAAGACTCCCTTCAGTTTTTTCAAATGGATACATGGATCACAATAAAAAATGCATGAAATGTACCATTGTTCTGTGATGTGCAGACAAGACTCCCCCATGCAAGCCAATGACAATACAAAAAGAACAGCGCTCAGATGTCGGCCATGTGCTGCCTGTTTTGTTAATTTTTCCAGAAAGATGCAGAAAAAAAGAAAACCGAGTGCGTTTCAGGTTATTTTTGCTTTATTTTAGACATGAAAAATGGATGACATAGTGAAGTTAAAAAAAAAAAAAAGAGACATGTGGACTGTATAGAGATGGCACATGTATGAAGAAGCATGTCTTTTGCGGTAGCAGCATGGACAAGCTTGACTTGGGTATAACACAGTCGTCTCTGCTGTAACCACCCCTTACCAACCCTTCTTATCTAAATGGCCACTGACAACTTTCCTTTTGGATTAATTTTGCCCCAGCAGCCAATTTTATTACAAACAAACAATAAACATATAAAACTATTTCAAACCCCAATAGTAAAATTTTCTTGTGGAGAGATCCTTGGAGCACTGAAAATATCTGTCGCCTCACCAACCAAAGAAATTGGTATAACTGCCCCGGGAGACACTATTTCCCAAACCACGTCTCCCGCCGCAAATCACCTGACTTGGGAGACTCACCCACTAGCCTCTAATGGCCTACCTCCCGACACCGAAGCCGGCTAGTCATACCCAGGCTAGCCACACCAACTATCTTTGCAGGGCACGGTCCTGTCAAAGTCAAGAGGCGACAGACCCACCTACTAATTAATCACCAACGGGAGAATGTGGCTATCTAGCCCCTGCCTTCCCCCACCACACTTTTATGCCGACCCCAATGATCCCTCTCCTTGACCGCCACAGCCAGCACAGTTTGACCCCCTCAAGCCTGCGCCACTCTCCACAAAATTAAAGCTCACTGTATTCCCTCCTGCACTGCCAGCAACCACAAGTCCATCCGCATATTATTTAAATGAACTCTGTCCGCTCTCCAATAATTCCCCGTGCCAGCCTCTAAATTTATATGCCTCAATGCCACTCCGCCATTCCGACCAGCAAAGTGAGATACTTCTCTATTTAGCTTTATCCTCACCTTTTCTAGCCCTTTCACAGAGCGAACACCCTGCCACACCTTCCGTGGGACAATTTCTGACTAAACAACGACCAACTTGCGATATGACGCTAACAACCGCAATATGTCGTCCCTGATGTCCTCAGACAAATCCCTGAAGGGCCTTCTCCCTAAATCATTCCCCCTACATGTAGGACTAATGTATCTGGCACCCTATCCAGACTAACCATTCTCTCAAAATTCTGCAAAACCTTACTCCAAGACATCCCCCCACTCCCATCCACAGTAACACTGCATCTCTCTTTGCTGCCCCTATTCTAAAAAAATTGTGTGTTCCAAAATAAAAACTATTTAACCCTTTAACCCCTTCCCGCTCCAGGACGTTCCGGTACGTCCCGGGAGCCTGGTACTTCACGCAACAGGACGTACCGGTACGTCCTGGGGATAGCGCGGGATCACATATGATTCCGCGAAATCCCGCAGCGGGAGCCGGCTGTCAGTCACAGCCGGCGTCCCGCTCCAACAGCGGGGGGACACCAGAGATGCGCCCGCCGCTGTTAACCCCTTCCCTGCCGCGATCTAAGTAGATCGCGGCAGG
Source organism: Eleutherodactylus coqui (assembly GCF_035609145.1). NCBI lineage: Eukaryota > Metazoa > Chordata > Amphibia > Anura > Eleutherodactylidae > Eleutherodactylus > Eleutherodactylus coqui. Next base: position 511,428,485 of record NC_089837.1, read on the forward strand.
GAAAGAGTTCACAGAGGGATCGCGATCCCCCCTGTGTCTCCGGCCGGCTCTTGCGATGTCATCGCGAGAGCCCGGCCTGTCACCATGGCAACAGGACGCCAGACACTGGCGTCCTGTATTGCCTGTGCCTATAATCGCTGTACAAGCGATAAGGCATGGGAGAGCAGTAGCTCTGCCATGCCTTATGACAGCGATCATAGGCACAGTGATGTAATTCCCTCACAGGGACTCAAATAGTATAAAAAAAGAAAAGAAAAGTGTAAAAAAAAGAAAAATGTAAAAAAAATGTAAAAAAACCCCCTTTTTTATGCTTTTTCTAATATTAGCATAAAAAAAGGGAAAAAAAACTAAAACCCCACATATTGGATATTGACGCGTCCGTAACGACATGTACAAAAAGTTGAACACGCTTTTTATTTTGTACGACAAAAAGCGTAAAAAAACCCGCTAAAAAACAGAGACAAAATGCTAATGCCTCACAAAAAATGCAATAAAAGTGATCAAAAAAGCCGTACATTTCCCAAAATGGTACCAATAAAAACTACAGCTCATCTCACAAAAAATAAGCCCTTAAAGAGCTCCGTACATAGAAAAATAAAAAAGTTACAGGACTTTGAATGCAGTTATAGAGAAAAAAAAAAGATTTCCAAAAAAAAGGGGGTTTTATTGCAAAAAAGTGTAAAAACCTAAAAAAAATATAACAATTTTGGTATCGCTGTAACCGTACCAACCCGCAGGAAAAAATTGTGTGTGTCATTTATGCTGCATGATTAACGCTGTAAAAAAAAAAAAAAAAAATCTATGGCAGAATTGATGTGTTTTCTCTCCCTGTTATCATTAAAAAAAAAAAAAAAAAATTTACGATATTGTCTATGTACCCAAAAGTGGCACAGATAAAAACTACAGATCGCCATGCAAAAAACAAGCCCTTATACGGCCGCGTCCACGGAAAAATAAAAAAGTTATGGCTTTTGAAAAATGGAGATGGAAAAATACCAAAAAATCGCTTGGTCCTCAACGCCAAAATAGGCCGTGTCATTAAGGGGTTAAGGACTAGGTTATTTTGCACCTTAAGGACCAGACACTTTTAGGAATTTTAACCATGTGGTAGTTTTACTGCCCTATTTTTTTTTTCCTTTAGCTACCAAAATTAGTTTTGCTGCGTTTTTTTCTAATGACATATTTGGCGATTCTTTTTAAATATCTTTTTCACTGACTTTTTTCCCCGTTTTTCAGTTTTATTGGGGGTAAAAAACTCATATGATTTTTTTAACATAGTTATTTTTTTAAAAATTAGTATATTTATGCTAAAATAAACGGGTTCCTCTATTTTTTTGAATATTTTGATATATAATATGTATGGTTTTGGTTTACAGGACTCATACGGCGACGGTTTTGGTTGCCGTCGGCTTTGTTATGTATATATTGTTGTTTTATTCTATAATTTGTATTTACTTATGTATGTAATTATGTTTTTTTACTTTGCTACCCCATATATCTCTCCCCTGTTTATAAAGGGCACATTACCACACCTTTCACACCTCCCAATCCTATTAGCTGCCCCTGCCTGTTCGATCCATTTTTGAGCGGTGGATAAAAAGCTCCAGCCGCCCCACACCATTCTAACATCTTGCACCCCCCCCCCCCCACAACCTTTTAGTGGGCAACACTAACTCCCCTATCCTCAGTACCCCAAAGAAGACCAAAGAAAACACCATTCTATATAATGTCTTCTCATAAGAATCCCCACAAATTCCCTCTACAGCTACTCCTATTTTTTCCAACAGACTAAACAAAACTTGCCTACATTTATCTATTCTCCCTGTTCTCTTCCTAAAACCCTTTAATGCTTGCCTATCCAAAATTTCTTGGTAACTTGTCCCCTTCCCCTCAACTTGCAACCAAACACCACCCCTCGCTATGAAGCAGTTCACCCTCGTTAATGGCAACTGTTTTTCCCGCTACTTTTTAAAACCAACTAAGTAAAGCCCCCACCATATCTTCTTCTGAACTTCTCACACCACAATGCCATGCTGCCCCATATGCAGCCCTATGGCACAGAGCCAGTGACCCTTCAATCAGGTGCCCCACTGCTCACTTACCGTATTCCAAAGTTGAGACAGGCAAGTCTACCCTTCTTCCCCTGCCTCCGGGGCCAATGTCCTGAACCACTCCCACTGAAATTGAGAGAGAGCATCCGCAATTGAGTTTTCTCCCTGCGAAACGTGCACTTCCACCACCCACATATTCAAGGACAGTGCCTCCAAAACCAAATGGCACAGCAAATTCACCCCAAGGCATCATAGAATTAATGAGCTGTGCAACCCCCATATTGTCGCAGTGGGACCTTACCTTCTTGTTTTGAAAACGAATGCGCCAAAGCGCAATAGTCACAGCTATTGGGAAAAGCTCCAATAGTACTAGATTCCATACTAAACCCAACATTATCCACTCCTCTGGCCACTCTCCCTGCGCACCATTGCCCCTGGCAATATGCGCCGAAACCCATGCTCCCTGCTGCGTCCGTGAACAATTCCCAATCCACATTCTCGCTCAAGTCATCCATTATCACGGATCTCCCATTGTACCTCTCCAAAAATGACAACCAAACCGCTAGGTCACCTTTGCATCCTCTTCTGAGTCCTATAAAATGATGCAGAGCTCGCACCCCAGCATTGCGGATGCCAGTCTTCACAAAAAACTTGTTCCATAGGCATTATCTGCTGAGCAAAATTGAGCTTCCCCAATAATGACTGCAGCCCTCGTATCGTGATCTTATTCAACCCCCGGGCTTTGGCTACTTCCTCCTTTAGATCCTGCAACTTATCCTCTGGCAAAGGACACACCATTGCTTCAATGTCAATGGTGATTACCAGGAAAACTCAAACAGGTCTCTGGTCCCTCCGTTTTGTCCAGGGCCAAAGGCACCCCGAAAATGCTGAGCCACCCACTGCAGCGTTCCTACCAGTGTCACGTACATGGGCGACACCTTCAGCCCCACACACAAAAATTCATCCAGATAGTGAATGACCAACTAAATGTCTGCGGTATCCCTCACTATCTATTCCAGAAAGGGGTTAAAAGCTTCCCATGGTCAAACGCCAATCTGCAAAGTAACGCCCGTTCCAAAAATACCCCAGCAACTGGATGCTGTCCGGAGCCACCAGCAATAGGCGAAAAGCCGATTCAATATAAAACTTTGCCAATAATGCCCCACTTCCGTATTTTCTGACCACTCGTAACACAGTGTCAAACCAGGTATACACCACAAAACATAGGTCTGGATCTATGCCATCGTTTACCGACATCCCCTTTTGGGTAGGATAAATGATGGATTAACCGAAACTTATTTGGTTCCTTCTTTGGAATTACCGCTAGTGGTGACAGCACAAAGTACTGCAAAGGAGGGTCCCACCATGCAGCCTAAACTAACCTCCTTTTTGGTTACAATCTCCAGACACCTCAGTGGGGAGAGCAAGTTTTTTTTGTAGAAAATGGTAACTTATGCAATGGGGGCGTAATGTCAAAACTTTTCCTAATACCCCCCAACAATAACTTGGCCTCCCCGGGGGCGTGGCCTGGAGGAGCTCTAAGATGGTGGGGTAAACCCGGAGCTCCGCTCGGTAAATCACCTACAAGAGACTTCTAAGCTTACTCTGAAGCTTCCTCTCCCACGATCTTTCCTGCCAAGAAGCACCTACCTTCAGGATGTCCCGATGCAGACCACCGAGCCCGCAACCTAAGTGGCTAGACGACTTCTTCACAGCGCCTGCACTCCGGCGCGCTTCGGCAGCAAGTGCCCCAGCCTCTCCTGCTTCCAGTGCAAGGAGCAGAAGAGAAGGCTCAACATCTGAATGGTCCTTGCTGGAGCGATCACCACAAGAAGCGGTGAGTGAACTTACAGATTTCCCTGCGCACTATAAATCAGTAGAGAAAAGACATAACACGGTCTCCCAATTTGCCTACAAAATGGCGCCGGTCTCTTCTCTGCACAAAATACAAGATCAGTCTCCCTCAGTAAGCCCACTTAAACAACCGCCCAGGATAGAGGACCCAATCTTTACTGAACATCAAACCTCCTCATTGAAAGATTATATCACAGCTCTTCTATCATCATCACAACCAGCTTCAGAATCGTTCATTAAAGATATGGTGATTGCTTTAAGCGATTCCCTGCAATCTAATTTTAACTCTTTGAATACGTCACTGAAAGCCACAATAGAAGATCTAGGCGCAAGAGTGTCCCACACCGAAAATAAAATGGGTGAATTTTCACAATCCCATAACGCATTAATAAAAGCGCACCACGAGTTAGCAGATGAAGTAGTTCAACTTAAAACAAAAATTGCTGATATGGAAGACAGAAACAGAAGAAATATTATTAAAATTTGCAGGGTACCTGAATCTATAATAACATCTGAAATTCCCGAATATATCAAACGCTTAATGGCTAGAGATGAGCGAACGTGTTCGTCCGAGCTTGATATCCGTGCGAATATTAGGGTGTTCGGGATGTTCGTTATTCGTAACGAACACCATGCGGTGTTCGGGTTACTTTCACTTCCTTCCCTGAGACGTTAGCGCGCTTTTCTGGCCAATTGAAAGACAGGGAAGGCATTACAACTTCCCCCTGCGTCGTTCAAGCCCTATACCACCCCCCTGCTGTGAGTGGCTGGCAAGATCAGGTGTCCGCCGAATATAAAAGTCGGCCCCTCCCGCGGCTCGCCTCAGATGCCGTGTGAGTTAGATGAGGGACAGTGCTGTTTGTACCGGAGCTGCTGTAGGGAAAGAATTGGTAGTTAGTGTAGGCTTCAAGACCCCCAAAGGTCCTTATTAGGGCCACTGATAGCTGTGTGTTGGCTGCTGTTAGCAGTGGCAATTTTTTTTCTTCTCAAAATCGGCTCTGCAGAGCGTTGCACCCGGCATTAGGGACAGAAGTGCTGCATAGGCAGGGAGAGTGTTAGGAGTGAGTGTAGCCTTTAAGAACCTCAACGGTCCTTTCTAAGGCCATATTTAACCGTGTGCAGTACTGTGCTGGCTGCTGTTAGCTGTGCTGCATTTTTTTTTTCTTCTCAAAATCGCCTCTGCAGAGCATTGCACCCTCCATTGATACTGCAGGGAAAGAATTGTGTAGGCAGGGCCACAACACAGTTATTATTCATTGAATATACGCAGTGCTGCCTTTTGGTGGAAAAAAACTGAAAATAATTGTATTTGTCCTGCCTCTGTCCGTCCTAAGGGTGGTGGACACGTGTCGGCTGCGTGTGCAACGTTTAAAAATCAGACGCACCCAGCTACGTTTTACTCCTGGCTTCGCCATTTGCTTTCCTTAATTGGGAAGAAAAATACCTGCTCTGCCAGAGTTAATAACTCTGCTACCCTCACGTTCTGTGCCACATTAGCAGGGACACAGCACAGTTATTAAACTTCTCATTTTCATTGAATATACGCAGTGCTGCCTTTTGGTGGAAAAAAAACTGAAAATAATTCTATTTGTCCTGCCTCTGTCCGTCCTAAGGGCGGTGGACACGTGTCGGCTGCGTGTGCAACGTTTAAAAATCAGACGTACCCAGCTACGTTTTACTCCTGGCTTCGCCATTTGCTTTCCTTAATTGGGAAAAAAAATACCTGCTCTGCCAGAGTTAATAACTCTGCTACCCTCACGTTCTGTGCCACATTAGCAGGGACACAGCACAGTTATTAAACTTCTCATGTTCATTGAATATACGCAGTGCTGCCTTTTGGTGGAAAAAAACTGAAAATAATTGTATTTGTCCTGCCTCTGTCCGTCCTAAGGGCGGTGGACACGTGTCGGCTGCGTGTGCAACGTTTAAAAATCAGACGCACCCAACTACGTTTTACTCCTGGCTTCGCCATTTGCTTTCCTTAATTGGGAAAAAAAATACCTGCTCTGCCAGAGTTAATAACTCTGCTACCCTCACGTTCTGTGCCACATTAGCAGGGACACAGCACAGTTATTAAACTTCTCATGTTCATTGAATATATGCAGTGCTGCCTTTTGGTGGAAAAAAACTGAAAATAATTCTATTTGTCCTGCCTCTGTCCGTCCTAAGGGCGGTGGACACGTGTCGGCTGCGTGTGCAACGTTTAAAAATCAGACGCACCCAGCTACGTTTTACTCCTGGCTTCGCCATTTGCTTTCCTTAATTGGGAAAAAAAATACCTGCTCTGCCAGAGTTAATAACTCTGCTACCCTCACGTTCTGTGACACATTAGCAGGGACACAGCACAGTTATTAAACTTAGATTATTCATTCACTAGAGGCAGTGGGGCCTTTCGTTTTCAAAAAAGGGAAAAAATTATATTTGGCTGCAGTCTTGCGCCAATTTATTTCCTGCCTGTGAAATCAAATCACTGGTAATACAGCATGCTGAGGGGTAGGGGTAGGCCTAGAGGACGTGGACGTGGCCGAGGACGCGGAGGGCCAAGTCAGGGTGTGGGCACAGGCCGAGCTCCTGATCCAGGTGTGTCGCAGCCGACTGCTGCGCGATTAGGAGAGAGGCACGTTTCTGGCGTCCCCACATTCATCGCCCAATTAATGGGTCCACACGGGAGACGGTTATTAGAAAATGAGCAGTGTGAGCAGGTCCTGTCCTGGATGGCAGAAAGTGCTTCGAGCAACCTATCGTCAACACGCAGTTCTGCGCCGTCCACTGCTGCAAATCCGAATCCTCTGCCTGCTGCTCCTCCTTCCTCCCAGCCTCCTCACTCCACTACAATGACACCTGCTCAGGAGCGGGAACACTCCCAGGAACTGTTCTCGGGCCCCTGCTTAGATTGGGCAGCAGCGGTTCCTCTCCCACCAGAGGAGTTTATCGTCACTGATGCCCAACCATTCGAAAGTTCCCGGGGTCCGGGGGAAGAGGCTGGGGACTTCCGCCAACTGTCTCAACAACTTTCTGTGGGTGAGGAGGACGATGACGATCAGACACAGTTGTCTTGCAGTGAGGTAGTAGTAAGGGCAGTAAGTCCGAGGGAGCAGCGCACAGAGGATTCGGAGGAAGAGCAGCAGGACGATGAGGTGACTGACCCCACCTGGTGTGCAACGCTTACTCAGGAGGACAGGTCTTCAGAGGGGGAGTCAAGGGCATCAGCAGGGCAGGTTGCAAGAGGCAGTGCGGTGGCCAGGGGTAGAGGCAGGGCCAAACCGAATAATCCACCAAGTGTTTCCCAAAGCGCCCCCTCGCGCCATGCCACCCTGCAGAGGCCGAGGTGCTCAAAGGTCTGGCAGTTTTTCACAGAGACGCCTGACGACCGACAAACAGTGGTGTGCAACCTTTGTCGCGCAAAGCTCAGCCGGGGAGCCAACACCAACAGCCTCACCACCACCACCATGCGCAGACATATGATGGCCGAGCACCCCACAAGGTGGGACGAAGGCCGTTCAGCGCCTCCGGTTTGCACCCCTGCCTCTCCCCCTGTGCCCCAACCTGCCACTGAGATGCAACCCCCCTCTCAGGACACAGGCACTACCGCCTCATGGCCTGCACCCACACCCTCATCTCCACTGTCCTCGGCCCCATCCAGCAGTGTAGTTCAGCGCACCGTCCAGCCGTCGCTTGCGCAACTGTTTGAGCACAAGCGCAAGTACGCCGCCACGCACCCGCACGCTCAAACGTTAACCGTCCGCATAGCAAAATTCATCAGCCTTGAGATGCTGCCGTATAGGGTTGTGGAAACGGAGTCCTTCAAAAGTATCATGGAGGCGGCGGCCCCGCGCTACTCAGTTCCCAGTCGCCACTACTTTTCCCGATGTGCCGTCCCAGCCCTGCACGACCACGTCTCCCGCAACATTGTACGCGCCCTCACCAACGCGGTTACTGCCACGGTCCACTTAACAACGGACACGTGGACAAGCACAGGCGGGCAGGGCCACTACATCTCCCTGACGGCACATTGGGTGAATTTAGTGGAGGCTGGGACAGAGTCAGAGCCTGGGACCGCTCACGTCCTACCCACCCCCAGAATTGCGGGCCCCAGCTCGGTGGTGGTATCTGCGGAGGTGTATGCTTCCTCCACTAAAGCACCCTCCTCCTCCTCCTCCTCCTCCTCTGTCTCGCAATCAAGATGTGTTAGCAGCAGCATGTCGCCAGCAGTCGGTGTCGCGCGGTGTGGCAGCACAGCGGTGGGCAAGCGTCAGCAGGCCGTGCTGAAACTACTCAGCTTAGGCGATAAGATGCACACGGCCCACGAACTGCTGCAGGGTTTGACACAGCAGACCGACCGCTGGCTTGCGCCGCTGAGCCTCCAACCGGGCATGGTCGTGTGTGACAACGGCCGTAAGCTGGTGGCGGCTCTGCAGCTCGGCAGCCTCACGCACGTGTCATGCCTGGCCTATGTGTTTAATTTGGTGGTTCAGCGCTTTCTGAAAAGCTACCCCCACTTGTCATACCTGCTCGGAAAGGTGCGCCAGCTCTGCGCACATTTCCGCAAATCCCACACGCACGCTGCCACCCTGCGGACACTGCAACATCGGTTTAATCTGCCAGTGCACCGACTGCTGTGCGACGTGCCCACACAGTGGAACTCTACGCTCCACATGTTGGCCAGACTCTATGAGCAGCGTAGAGCTTTAGTGGAATACCAACTCCAACTTGCGCGGCGCAGTGTGAGTCAGCCTCCTCAATTATTTACAGAAGAGTGGCCCTGGTTGGCAGCCATCTGCCAGGTCCTTGGAAAATTTGAGGAGTCTACCCAGGTGGTGAGCGGCGATGCTGCAATCATTAGCGTCACCATTCCTCTGCTATGCATCTTGAGAAGTTCCCTGCAAAGCATAAAGGCAGACGCTTTGCGCTCGGAAACAGAGCCGGGGGAAGACAGTATGTCGCTGGATAGTCAGAGCACCCTCCTGTCTATATCTCAGCGCGTTCAGGAGGAGGAGGAGGAGCATGAGGAGGATGAGGAGGAGGGGGAAGAGACAGCTTGGCCCACTGCTGACGGTACCCATGCTGCTTGCCTGTCATCCTTTCAGCGTGTATGGCCTGAGGAGGAGGAAGAGGAGGAGGAGGAGGATCCTGAAAGTGATCTTCCTAGTGAAGACAGCCATGTGTTGCGTACAGGTACCCTGGCACACATGGCTGACTTCATGTTAGGATGCCTTTCTCGTGACCCTCGCGTTACACGCATTCTGGCCACTACGGATTACTGGGTGTACACACTGCTCGATCCACGGTATAAGGAGAGCCTTTGCACTCTCATTCCCGAAGAGGAAAGGGGTTCGAGAATGATGCAATACCACAGGGCGCTGGTGGACAAGCTGATGGTAAAATTCCCATCTGACAGCGCTAGTGGCAGAAGGCGCAGTACCGAGGGCAAGGTAGCAGGGGAGGTGCGGAGATCGAGCAGCATGTACATCCCAGGCAGTGCAACAGTCTTTAAGGGCCTGGACAGCTTTATGGCTCCCCACCAAGACTGTGTCACCGCTCCCCAGTCAAGGCTGAGTCGGCGGGAGCACTGTAAAAGGATGGTGAGGGAGTACGTAGCCGATCGCACGACCATCCTCCGTGACGCTTCTGCCACCTACAACTACTGGGTGTCGAAGCTGGACACGTGGCCTGAACTAGCGCTGTATGCCCTGGAGGTGCTTGCTTGTCCTGCGGCTAGCATCTTGTCGGAGAGGGTGTTTAGTGCGGCTGGGGGAATCATCACAGATAAGCGTAGCCGCTTGTCAACCGACAGTGCCGACAGGCTAACACTCATCAAGATGAACAAAGCCTGGATTTCGCCAGACTTCTCTTCTCCACCAGCGGACAGCAAGGATACGTAAGCAATACGTAGGCTGCACCCGCGGATGGAAGCTACGTTCTCTCTCACCATCCAAAACGGGGACATTTCTGCTTCATCAATCTGTGTCTAATATTCCTCCTCCTCCTCCTGCTCCTCCTCCTGAAACCTCACGTAATCACGCTGAACGGGCAATTTTTCTTAGGGCCACAAGGCTCACTCAAATAATTTTTCAGAACAATTTTTAAAAGTTTCAATGCGCTTAAAAGCGTTGGAACTTTAACTTGAACCAATTTTTCGTTACACTGGGCTGCCTCCAGGCCTAGTTACCACTTAAGCCACATTAACCAAAGCGATTAATGGGTTTCACCTGCCCTCTTGGCTGGCCATGGCCAATTTTTTGGATGTACATTAGTACTGTTGATACAGCAATTTTTGTGGGCCCTCGCCTACAGTGTAATCAAATTAATTTTTAGCCCACCTGCATTACAGCTGACGTTACCTCAGCTGTGTTGGGCAATGCAATGGGATATTTCTATGTACTGCCGGTGGGTTCCAGGGAGCCACCCATGCTGTAGGTGCACACGGAGTTTTTACTACATCTGTACACTTGAAAAGAACCCCAGTCTGACTGGGGCATGCAGTGTGGGCCGAAGCCCACCTGCATTAAGCACGACATTACTACCTCAGCTGTGTTGGGCAATGCAATGGGATATTTCTATGTACCGCCGGTGGGTTCCAGGGAGCCACCCATGCTGTAGGTGCACACGGAGTTTTTACTACATCTGTACACTTGAAAAGAACCCCAGTCTGACTGGGGCATACAGTGTGGGCCGAAGCCCACCTGTATTATGCACGACATTACTACCTCAGCTGTGTTGGGGAATGCAATGGGATATTTTTGTGTACCGCCGGTGGGTTCCAGGGAGCCACCCATGCTGTGGGTCCACAGGGACTTCACAATAGGGAGTTGTACCTGCCTGTGTCTATGAATTAAAAACCGCGGTCTGACTGGGGCATGCAGACACCTTGACAGAATGAATAGTGTGTGGCACATAGGTTCCCCATTGCTATGCCCACGTGTGCAGCTCCTGATGGCGGTGGCACAGGATTCTATTTCTCATTGCTTCTGTACAGCATTGTGGGCTATCGCCCCGCCACTTTTAAAGAGGGTCGATGCCTAGCCGTGCCAACCTCTGCAGTGTGTGCCTGCGGTCCCTCGTCATGGCAGACGCAATTCTAAATAGACATGAGGGTGGTGTGGCATGAGGGCAGCTGAAGGCTGTGCAGGGACACTTTGGTGTGCAATGTGGGGGGGAGAGGGGGGCGGTTGGGCAGCATGTAACCCAGGAGAAGTGTCAGTGGAGTGTCATGCAGGCAGTGATTGTGCTTTGTTGGAGGTAGTGTGGTGCTTAGCAAAGGTATGCCATGCTAATGAGGGCTTTTCAGAAGTAAAAGTTGTTGGGAGGGGGGGGGGGCCCACTCTTGCCGGTATTGTGGCTTAATAGTGGGACCTGTGAACTTGAGATGCAGCCCAACATGTAGCCCCTCGCCTGCCCTATCCGTTGCTGTGTCGTTCCCATCACTTTCTTGAATTGCCCAGATTTTCACACATGAAAACCTTAGCGAGCATCGGCGAAATACACAAATGCTCGGGTCGCCCATTGACTTCAATGGGGTTCGTTATTCGAAACGAACCCTCGAACATCGCGGGAAGTTCGTTTCGAATAACGAACACCCGAGCATTTTGGTGTTCGCTCATCTCTAATGGCATTAAACCAAAGGCATTTCCCTGAGGAAATGCTTCAAGCCACGATAGTGGCGCTCCCTAAACCCAGGAAGGAACCCAACGTACCTGCAAAATGTAGACCAATTTCATTACTTAGCACAGATTTTAACCCCTTAACGACCAGCCCATAGTGTTTTTACGTCCTCCCGAAGTGGGCCTTATTCTCTGAGGACGTAAAAACATGCTTCCTGCAGAGAATAATGCCCCTCGGGCTGTGGACGTGACAGCTCCATGCTGTTGGTGTCCGTAGGTAGCTGACAGCATGGAGCTGTCATCCCGGGCTGTTCGGAGCCCCCCCCCCCCCGGCATTGCGATCGGCGCTATGCAATGGATAGCGCCGATCGCAAAAAAGTAAATAAAAGTGCAATAAAAGTTAAAGATTCAGCTGCTCTGATGGATCGGATCCATCGGAGCAGCTGAAATTACTCACCGATGTCCGTCGCACGACTCCCAGCTGTCCCGATGCTCCGGGCGCCGTAGCCGTCCTTCTGCGCATGCGCGCCTGGCGGCATTACGTCAGCCGCATGCGCAGAAGGCCCGGCGGCGCGGGAGACTTAAAATCTCCTGGCTCCCGGCTCCTGTAGGTAGCCGGGAGGCAGGAGATGTCAGCGGGGACTGCGGTGAGCGGTCCCCGATACCGCGATCGCCGTTATCCAATGGATAGCGGCGATCGCAAAAAAGTTAAAAAAAAGTGTAAAAAAAGAAAAGTTTCACCTCCCCTCATGGATCGGATCCATGAGGGGAGGTGAAAATACTCACCTTAGGTCCGCCGATGTCCTCCGGCCGGTGTCTGGACCCCCCGCTGGCTTCTGCGATGTGCCGATGCGGCGCGCATGCGCAGAAGCCGGCGAGCCCGGCAAATTCAAAATCTCCCTGCACCCGGCTGTCACAGATAGCCGAGTGCAGGGAGATATGACTGGGGACCGCTGTATGCGGTTTCCAGTCATATGATCACCGTTATCCATCAGACAACGGTGATCATATAAAGTTAAAAAGAAAAAGAAAAAAAAAAGTTAAAAGTAAAAAAAAGTTTAAAAAGATAAAGTTTCATCTCCCCTTATGGATCGTATCCGTAAGGGGGGATGAAATTACGTACCCAAGGTCCCGGATTTGTTCCCTGGTGGGATGTTGATCCGCGGATGTTACCCCAGCTTCGGCGCATGCGCCCGTCAGCATGATGGCGGACGCATGCGCAAAAGTGAAAGATTGCCCAAGAAATATAAAATCTCCCTGCTGCTGGCTACCAAAGGTAGCCAAGAGCCTGGAGATGTCACGGGGAGCCGCGGTATGCGGTTACTGGTCACGTGATCGCCGTTATCCAATGCATAATGGCGATCACGTAAAAGTTCTTTAAAAAGTGGCAGTTTCATTTCCCCTCACCGATGCGATCGGTGGGGGGAGATGAAACATCTTCTCGGAGGCTTCCGCATTTGAATCCAGATGCGATTATCCTCCATGGACCCTTCCGGCTGCTGCGCATGCGCCCGCCGGCAAAATGCCGGACACATTCGCAGGAGCCGGGAAGCCCAGGAAATGTTAAATCTCCTTGCTCCCAGCGACCAACGGTTGCTGAGTGCTTGGAGCAGTGACCGGTGGCCTCGCTGAGCGGTCCCCGGTCACATGATAAAGTAGCGAACTAACATTAGGCCGGTCACGCGTGACCGGAGAGGAATTACAGGTTCTGCATGCGCTTGATCAGCGGTAATCCACGGATCAATCGCATGCATTGGATTACACAATCCCCCCCCAATTAGCGGGTCGGAATTATGGAATCCACTCGCAGAAAACAGAACACAGCATGCTATATTTTACCACGAATATCTGCGACCTAGAGCCCTTTGTGCTCTATGACCGCGGATATACTCGCACCCCATATGCAAACACATTGTGTACGGGCTGCGGGTACCCGAGTCATCTCTAAGCGACGGCGCGGGAAATGCAAACAAAAAACCGCCTGTGTGAGTAGGCAGTTATGCGCAGTACATTACGCGGCCCAACGCAGGGTCACAGCCGGGCTCACAGCTGGAATCCGCTGCGGGCCTCCGCAAGCGGATTCCGCCTACGGCTACGTGAGCACGGCGTTATTCAGACCGCTACCAGTAATCCGTAATTTACAAGAAGCCCCGGGAACGTTCGCCTTCATGCAGTTCCAGGAGCAGCTTGTTGAGCGCCTTCTCTGTGAGACCGCTGCACCGCAGCAAGATTACAAAGCCTCGCAGCGCCACTTTCTACACCCCATCCCCGCTGCTGAGGTTACGAAATACCCCCCAAAATACATGAGAGGAGGGGGGGGGGATACCCAGTTTTCTTGCCCCATGTGCCCAGCCCAACCAGCCTCCGTAATTACCCCTGTCTTCGGACATAAAACGCATTTATATTATTACCTTTATCTAATATTTAGGGAATGCCAAAAAATGGGGATGGCGGGAGGGGGGGATTATTTTTAGGAAGTCAATTTTTTTTCCGTATAAGTGGGCAATGGGGCCTTGAATTTATTCAGTTCTGCCCTGAAATCCAGCGGGCATTCCCTCCATTATGGGCCTAGCCATGTGTCCTGTAAGTAGATTAGGGCCACAATGGGTATGTTTCTGAACAGGGGACAAACAGGAGTATCCATTTTGGGGTGAAAGTCTTCATTCCTATGTACACTGTACAAAAAAAACAGTTTTTAAATTGACAAAATTGCCAAACAAATGAAAATCGTAATTTTTTCCTTTTGCTTTGCTTAGATTCATTCAAATACTTTGGGGTCAAAATATGCAGTACACCCCTAGATGAATTTGTTAAGGGGTCTAGTTTTTAAAATGGGTTATTTGTGGGGGTTCTCTATCGTTTTGGACGCTCAATGGCTCTACATGTGGGCAATGGGGACTGGAATTTATTCCCTTGTACCCTGAAATCCAACGGGTGCTCCTTCCATTATAGGCCTAGCTATGTTTCCTTTAAGTAGATTAGGGCCACAATGGGTATGTTTCTGAACACGGGACAAATGGGGGTATCCATTTTGGGGCGAAAGTCTTCATTCCTATGTACACTTTCCAAAAAAAAACAGTTTTTAAATTGACACAATTGCCAAAAAAATGAAAATCGTAATTTTTTCCTTCTGCTTGGCTTAGATTCATTCAAAAACTGTGAAGTCAAAAAAGTCATTATACCCCTAGATAAATTCGTTAGGGGGTCTACTTTTCAAAATGGGGTCACTTGTGGGGGTTCTCCATCGTTTTGGTCACTCAATGGCTCTACAAGTGGGCGATAGGGCCTAAATCTCCTTCAAGCAAAATTTTTGTTCCGAAAGCCACCGGTTGCTCCTTTCATTTTGGGCCCCATTGTGCATATAGACGTAATACTAGGGCCACAATGGGTATGTTTCTGTGCACAGGACAAACAGGGGTATCCATTTTGTGGTGCAAGTCTTCATTCATATATGTGTGGTACAAAAAAAACTGCTTTTGAAATGACAGAATTACCAAAAAATGAAAATCATATTTTTTTTCCTTCGGCTTGGCTTAGATTCATTCAAAAACTGTGAAGTAAAAAAAGTCATCCTACCCCTAGATAAATTCGTTAAGGGGTCTACTTTTCAAAATGGGGTCACTTGTGGGCGTTCTCCATCGTTTTGGTCACTCAAGGGCTCTACAAGTGGGCAATGGGGACTAAATCTCCTTCAAGCAAAATTTCTGTTCCGAAAGCCACCGGTTGCTCCTTTCATTTTGGGCCCCATTGTGCATCCAGACATATGATTAGGGCCACAATGGGTATGTTTCTGAGCACCGGAGAAACAGGGGTATCCATTTTGGGGTGCAAGTCTTCATGCATATATGTGCTGTACAAAAAAACTGCTTTTAAAATTACAGAATTACCAAAAAAATGAAAATTGTAATTTTTTTCCTTCGGCTTGGCTTAGATTCATTCAAAAACTGTGAAGTCAAAAAAGTCATTATACCACTAGATAAATTCGTTAAGGGGTCTACTTTTCAAAATGGGGTCACTTGTGGGCGTTCCCCATCGTTTTGGTCACTCAAGGGCTCTACAAGTGGGCAATGGGGCCTAAATCTCCTTCAAGCAAAATTTCTGTTCCGAAAGCCACCGATTGCTCCTTTCATTTTGGGCCCCATTGTGCATCCAAACGTAAGATTAGGGCCACAATGGGTATGTTTCTGAGCACAGGACAAACAGGGGTATCCATTCTGTGGTGCAAATCCTAATTTTCATGTGTACCCTAGAAAAAAGTCCTGTCTTTAAAATGACATATTTGCAAAAATATGAAATTTTTGTTTTTCTCTTCTAAATTGCATTGACTCCTGAAAAAAAACTGTGGGGTTAAAATACTCATGACACCCCTCAGTGAATACGTTAAAGGGTGTAGTTTTTAAAATGGGGTCGCTTGTGGGGGTATCTATCATTTTGACTCCTATGAGCCTTTCCAGTCTTGGATTGGTGTAGGAAAACAAAGTGTTCCTCAAAATGCTGAAAAGTAATGTTACATTTGTACGTCTCCTAAATGGTTAAAAAAAAAAACGAAAGTTTTTCCAATGTGCGCCCAAAATAAAGTAAACGGATGGAAATATAAATCTTAGCAAAATTTTCTATATTATGTTTGCACATATTTGAGATATTGCAGTTGGAAATGTGAAAAAATGACGATTTTTTCAAAATTTTCACAATTTTGGCGCTTTTAATAAATAAACACAAATTCTATCGGTCTTTTTTTTCCACCTAAATGAAGTACAACATGTGGCAATAAAACAATGTCAGAATCGCTTGGATATGCAAAACCTTTCTGGTCTTTTTCCATGCTAAAGTGACACGTCTCAGATTTGCAAAATTTGGCCTGGTCATTAAGGCGTAAACAGGCTTGGTCACTAAGGGGTTAAAATCTACGCCAAGGTGCTGGCCAGCAGACTTTTGAAAATAATCCTGACGAATCCTGAATCTCATGCACTCAGTGGAGTCCACCAAATTATCTTCAACATTGCTGGCCATTGACGCTGAAAAAGACTTTGATAAAATCCACTGGGGCTATGCCTTTGAAACTTTGAAGGGTTTCGGATTTGGAGAAACAGCAATACATGCAAACCAGGCCCTGTACTCAAATCCTTCTGCGAGGGTGTTGGTGGACCTTTTGCCATAACTAATGGTACACAACAAGGGTGTCCGCTTTCTCCGCTGGTGTTTGTCCTAAATATGAGCCGTTCGCTGAAACAATAAGATCTGACAGGGGAATTAGAGGTATCCCCTTAAGCTCAAGACAACACAAGATAGGCTTATTTGCTGATGACATTGTATTAATGCTTTCTAACCCCCTAGAATCATCGAGAGCTTCCCAGCAGATACTCGATCAATTTAGCAAAGTGTCTGACTATAAACTTAATGTGGAGAAAACTCAAATTCTGGGCTTAAATTTATCTAAAGATCTTACAACAGCTATCTTATCGGAATTT
Organism: Eleutherodactylus coqui; assembly: GCF_035609145.1. Classification (NCBI taxonomy): domain Eukaryota; kingdom Metazoa; phylum Chordata; class Amphibia; order Anura; family Eleutherodactylidae; genus Eleutherodactylus; species Eleutherodactylus coqui. The sequence continues at coordinate 511,445,459 of NC_089837.1, forward strand.
CCATTCAGTTACCAGGAGAAAGGTATTCCATATTTGGGAGTGACCTTAACCACTCCACTTGATGATTTAGAGAGGGAAAATTTCCCTCCACTGATATCATCCCTACAGAAGGAATTAGACTTATAGAATAATGACATATAAGATGACAATACTATATATATTTAGAGCTCTACCGATACATATCTCTAAATCTACGCTGGCCAAATTGCAAAGACAGGCGTCCGGATTTATCTGGGGGGGGGGGGGAAACCCTGTCTAACCCTTTCTATCCTAGCCTTACATAGGAAACATGGAGGAGCAGATGTCCCCAATATAGAACCGTATTATAAAGCTAACATATTAAACCAAGAAAAATATTGGATAGATAGCAATCTTAGCTGGAAGGGTTTGGAAGAAGGTTTCCAATTGGAAAGTCACTCATTTCATTGTTATACGCATCCTCTCTGACAGCTATGCCAGATTATGCACGGTTGGAATTGGTGACCTAGAATTTATCTCCTCCAATGATGGCTACTATTGAGGCATGGCAATTCCTTACCTGCATGCTTGTGCCTAGCAATGACTATTGCAAGCCTATATTACCTATAGGAATCCTGGGATAATGAGAGTAGATGATCTTTTTTCTACACACCAACTAAGATCTTTTGAACAGCTACAAATAGAATATCATGTGCCAGATAATGATAGATTTCAACAGTTTAGAATCAGCTCCTTTCTTAAGAAATCTCCCATATACAGCGGAAATTCCTAATGAATTCATAAAAACGTTAAACATAATACTAAGAGCGGCTAAATCTGAGACGAGGAGGTTTTATAACACCTTGACAGGTAACTACGAACCTACAAAAATAACTTAAATGTTATATTGGGAAAGGGAGTTAGGCGAAAAATTCCCCATGGCAACATGGAAAAAGGCCTTTGCAACAGCTCTAAAAGCCACAAAAGGGGGTAGCTATACTGGTGTTAGTGCGAATTTTCGCTATTCGATATACTTTGGGTGCCATTTTAGATAGGAATTATGTACAGACCTGGAGACCTTTTCAAAAGATCACACGTCTTACATCATGTGTCCCAAAAGCTTCTACTTTTATTTAGGTGGGTAAAAGTTTATGTAAGGTTTCAAATCAGGAAGTTAAGTAATTTAGGATACAGTTACATAATTTTGTGTGCTGATAGGTCATTCTCATAGGGAGGTATTTGTGAGGTAGCTGTGAGATCATTCAGTTGGGAGGAGCTGTCCTTGAGCATGCTCTATTCATTCTTGACTTGTTGTCTGAAGGAAATACTTCCTGTGTTTCTCTCCAGCCAGCCATTTCCTGTCCCTTTACACAAAGACATTCCTAGATAAGTTTTAAACAGGGGAAAAAAACGGTTTGACCATGCTTTTGGACACAAAGCACTGCGTCTTCAATTCTTGTGGAGGTGGGGGGCGATGTTCCCTTCCCCCAGAGGAATAGATTAGAGACACAATATAGCATCTTCACAGCTGATAAGAATACAGAAAATACAGACAAGATGGTGAACCTCTCAGCAATCTACCACACTGGAAACTTTTAGCAAAGCGGCTTGAAAAATTCATTCCCCTCTTGATAAATCCCGAACAAACAGGATTCATCAGAGGAAGAGAGGGAAAAGACAACTGCATTAGACTGCTGCATGCCGCAAGATATGCTCAAACACAGAATATTCCTTTCGCTTTCGTAAGCTCGGACGCAGAAAAAGCTTTCGACTGGGTCAACTGGTCCTACATGAAGCACGTCCTTTCACACTTTAGTTTCCCTCCTGACTTTATATCAGCCATATTTTCGTTATATGCTGCACCCCATGCCAGGCTAAAAATAAATAATATTTTGTCTCCCCCCCCCCCCTTTGATTTAAATAATGGAACACGGCAGGGCTGTCCGCTGTCGCCGGTTCTATTCATTCTCTCCATTGAACCCCTTCTGTAAAAGATCAGGAAAGACTCAGCGATCCAGGGGTTATGGGCCGGCGAGGTAGTCCTCTCTACCGCAGCATACGCAGATGATATTATCTTTTTGATCTCGAACCCGGAGAGGGGGCTCCCTCGGCTCACCACCCTTTTGGAAGAGTTTGGAGTCATCTCTAACTTTAAAATAAACTACTCCAAGTCCACGGTTCTTAATATCTCCATTCCGTTAGCCCACCTCAAAGATCTGAAGAGTAAATCACCGTTCACTTGGTCTAATTCCGACATAGATTTTTTAGGCATAAAATTTACTAAGAAGGCAGAGGCTCTATACTCAGCAAACTTTATTCCCCTTCTAACCAAGATTAGAAATCTACTCCGTTCATATGATCTCCCCTTCATATCCTGGCTGGGGAGGAAGAACATTCTGAAGTCGTATGTTCTCCCGATAATTCTATACAATATTCGACTACTCCCTATTTATATTCCAAACACTTTCTTTAAAACAATACGAGTAGCCTTCTCGAAGTTTGTTTAGAGAGGGAGAAGACCAAGACTGCCTCACTATCTATTGACAAGGAGGAAATGTGAAGGAGGAATGGACTTACCCTGCCCCAGGGAGTACTACTTGGCCACCCAACTTAGTCTTTAATGGAAATGGCGCACCCGGCTAAAGACCCTCTGATTCTTATGCTAGCCAAGTGCTCGTATGGCCCCACCATTTTACACGATCTGTGGTTCCCCAACGTGAAGGCCCGTAGTGTAGGAGGGCGTAATCCGCTGCTTAGAGGGACATTCGAGACCTGGAATAAATTTAGAGACTCACTAGCTCCCTGCCCTTCCCCTCTCACTCCATTGAGCGCTTTGCATAGAATTCTAGGACTTAGGTTGGACGCTTGCTCAGTTAGTTCTTGGCTGTTATTTAAAAATAAGACTCGGAAGTCCACTCATTGGCCCACGAACCTACCTCTGCAATAATAGCGGAGCTGCTCCCCAACCACAATCTCACATTCCTAGCTCTAGCACATGTGAACAAAACGATTACGGACTTCTTGAAGGTTCACAAAATATCTAGACCAACAACCCTATTTGAGACTGCACTAGCAGAAAGAAACCCAAACAAAAGGAAGGTGGCGTATATTCGCAAACAATTTGTTGCTCCCCCAACTCATACAAAACCCACCTTTGTTACTTCCTGGGAAAAAGAGCTAGGGATCTCCCTCACCCCCAGCGAAACGCAGCTCATTCTGAGAACAGCATATGGGTTATCCCCTTGTGTCACCTCACAGGAGTCGCACTACAAGTTATTGGTGAGGTGGTATAGAACCCCTCAATGGTTTTATGATCACAAACTGGCTTCGCAGGACAGGTGTTGTAGATGCGACTCGCAAACTGGGTCATTTCTTCATATCTGGTGGGACTGCCCCTCCCTGCGATCTTTCTGGAACAATGTCAGATGTGTGCTGAAAAAGCTATCTCCAGGTTTAGCCCTCTCCCCCAAAATGGTTCTCCTGTGGAAGCCTACAGCGGCTTTTCATCCCCTAAAACATGACCGACATTTTTAGAGGCAAAAAAAAGCTGCACCCTGGAAATCCCTCGCTCTGCAAAAATCCTCAGGATGCCTTCCAGTGCCTACATAGAGACACCTGTAAGCTTTTTTTTTTATTAAATCAAGTTCTATTAAAGTTTTTGAATAATTTCACATATAGTACAACAGTAAAATATATGGAGGCAAAGATACAAGATATCGTAAATCAAGGTTGAAATAGGTTCTATAACATATTATGGAATAAACATTGGAGGGTCTTTCTTTGAGAAGCATCTGAATCGGTTCAGGTAGCTTTATATAACAAGGTCCTCAAAGAAGGGACCCTCTTGAGAGATCTACACTCCGATGAAAATTAAAATCCAATGGTAACAGAAACGAGACACAAGACACATGAGGGAGGGGTAACACAGCTTGAGAAATATTGTAGCTAAGAAAGATGGAAGCAAGGTGTGCTGGTATGAGGGGGAGGGTACGGAGGGGGGGGAGGGGGGGATGCTCGTCCAGTCTATGTAAAGTGGGGTCATCCTCTAAGTGATAACGGATCCCGGAGAGTGCTTGTCGCCACACCTCTGTAAGCAAGGGTTGAACAGGGGCTCCTACTCACTGTAATGACGTGAGTGAACGTCTCGCCGGGAAAGACAGAGTCGGCGTGGAGTCCCTCTCGAGGAAGGGGGGGGGGGAATGACTCTTTATAGCAGGCGGGAGGGTATTCTCTACTGGGATGACTAACGACTTAGATCGACTTAGATCAAGAGGTTCGCCTCAGTTCTCTCCAAGGACCCCATGTGTGTAAGAACTTATCGTGAGCTCCTCTGGACCAGCTAGAGAGTTCTTCTAAAATGCAAATAACGTCCACCCTCGCCATCCATTGAGTTACTGAAGGAAGGTTTTTTTGGAGCCACAGAGTAGGTATCAAGACTTTAGCGGCATCTATCAAGAAGGCAATGAGTCTATTCTTCTTTGGGTGAAACGCAGAAGACGGTCTCCATAAGAATATCATCTCGGGTCAGAGGTGAAGAGCCGGGGCCATTTTCTTCATGACCTCTTCCACCTCCCTCCAAAAGGGTGCCAGCACTGAGCAACTCCACCATATATGGAGGTATGATCCTGGTTCTCTGTCACATCTCCAACATCTCCCATGTGGTGCTAATTTGTAAGCGTGGAGCCATTGTGGCGTTTTATACCACCTGACGAGTAGTTTGCAGTGGCTTTCTTGAGCCAATACGCACGGAGATAGGCCGAATCATGTGTTCAGAATTGACTGTGTGTCGCTTGAGGAGAGAGTGATGTCTAACTCATTTTCCCATGAAAGTAGGAAAGAGGGTTTGGTTGAGGGTGTTCTTATAATAAATTGTTTCCGAACCGACGCTAATTTCCTACGTTTTGGCTTGTGTCCCTTCAATGCTTTCTCAAAGTGCGTCAGAGGTCTGGTGGAGAAAAATCTTTTGAATAATTCAGCGAATATCTTCTCTACGGACGCCTGTTGCAGAAAGGAAAAGCTGTGTTGCAGTAGTAAGATTTTAAGGACGTTGGAGGGGTTTTTATGCGCTAGTGCTTGGAGGTCTCCTACATTAAACGAGCTGAGGCTTTTCCACACTGACCTGGAAGCAAGGTCGAAGGGAATGCTTAGAAGTTTCGGTATGGAGTGGAGCAAGCGGGGATGGGTCTGGGGCCAAATCCCCTCTCAGATCGGCCCATGTTTCACAAGGACCTCTAATCAGGGGATTATAGTCTTTGGATCTAGATTTGATTTTTGAGGGGAACCATAGATCTTCTATGAATGAGTCATCTCCCGCGTTCTCTGCCAAAGAGGCAAAGAGCTGATCCTTTATTGGAAGAACCAAGTCCATCCAATAGCCTATGTGTGAGGCCCGGTATAAGTCCTGGATGTTTGGAAGGTCAATGCCGCCCTCCACCCCTCTTTTAGTCATCAAGCTGTAGGCCAGCCTCGGTCTCCTCTGCCTCCAGACGTATCCGGTAAATGCCTTGCGCAATGCTCCAAAGAAGCTCATTGGAAGATGGATGGGGAGCATCCTTATTTTATAGAGTACTATGGGTAGAATGTAGGTTTTTAAAATATTCTTCCTCCCAAACCATGAGATACGAGGGATATCGTATAAACTCAGTAGATTTTTAATCTGACCTAATAGGGGCGGGAAGTTAGCTGCATACAGGTTATGTAGCTCCTTAGTTATTTTGACTCCCAGGAAGTCTAGCAAAGAGTCCGCCCAGGTGAAAGGAGAGTTCTCTTTTAATTGTCTACTCCGGTTCGCTGGGATAGACATGTTGAGAACCGTTGACTTCCCATAATTAATTTTGAAGTTAGATATTAAACCAAAGCTATTGAGAAGCTCTATTAATTTGGGTAGGCCCTTCTCAGGATTTGACACCAGAAAGACTATGTTGTCTGCAAAGGCGGTTGTGTTGAGGATATGATGTCCCCATGAAAGTCCTGTGATCTCTGGGTCATGCCTTACTAGTTGAAGGAGGGGTTCCAGAGCCAAAACAAATAACGTGGGGGATAGTGGGCAGCCCTGGCGGGTTCCATTCTTAGTATTAAAGGGGGCTGAGAGAATTTCATTTATTTTGAGCCTGGCATATGGGGCCACGTACAGGGAGAAGATGGCAGAGACAAAGGCCGGGGGAAAGTTGAAGTGGTCCAGAACCTCCTTCATATAGGCCCAGTCGACTCGGTCAAACGCCTTTTCCGCGTCTGTGCCTTCAAGAACTAATGGAATGTGGCGATTTTGGGCTAGGCGTATTGCGTGAAGTAATCTACGGCAATTGTCTCTGCCCTCCCCCGCACGAAACCCGACTGCTCCTCATTGACTAGAAGGGGAATAAAACTCTCCATTCTTTTAGCCAGGAGTTTGGCCCATAATTTAATGTCAAAATTGATAAGGGAGATCGGGCCGTAGTTGCCACATATCTCCGGATCCTTATCCTGCTTATGAATCAAACTTATGTGCGCTTCAACCGCTTGTTTGGGCAGGGTGGCTCCTTTTATCAATGCATTGAAAAGTTCAGTGAGTCTGGGAACCAGAATTGAGCTAAAGGCTTTATAATATGGGAGATTTAGGCCGTCCGGACCCGGGCTCTTGTTATGGGGGCATGAGGCTAGGAGCTGTTCTACTTCTGATTGTGTTATTGGGTCCAATAGTGAGATAGCTTGACTGTCGCTCAGTTTCGGGAGCTGCGCATTGCACAAGGAGGTCTCGTTCAGCCTTTTTATGTCCAAGCCCTCAGATAGGGGGGTATCCTGTCTAATGTCATACAGACGAGAGTAAAAATTCTGGAAGGCGTTAGCTATTCCAGCTGAAGAAATCGCCAACGAACCTGTAGGAGTCTTTATAGACTTAATGAAACTTTTTGCGCATGCTTTCTTTATTAATGCGGCCATGAGTTTGCTCCCTTTATTGCCTTGAGCATACACTGCATGTTTAAAGTATAAGTGTTTTCTATTAAATCTTGACTCCAGGACTCAGTTCGGTCAGGTTGTCCATGATGGTCTTAGTTTGGGACGATTTCGCCTGTAGCTCTAATTTAGAAATTTTGTTAAGTTTGTCGTCTATGGCTTTTTGTTGGGGTTTTTTAGTTTTGGAACCTAAAGCTATTAATAGACCTCTTGTAAAGGCCTTGTGGGCCTCCCTGATCACCGGGATCTCCGGACCCCCCTCAGCGTTCAGAAGGAAATATTCTTCGATGAGTTTGGTGAGGCGCTCTCTTTCCTCAATTGGATCTAATAGGGAGGCATTGAGACGCCATCTCCACTCTTTAGGTTTGGGATGTAATGAACGCAGATCAAGGTGGATCGGGGCGTGGTCGGAGATAGTTATTATGTCAATTTTAGCTCCACCTAAGTACGTCAGGAGGTCAGAGGAGACGAAGAGGTAGTCCAACCTTTGGTATGACTTATGTACTTGGGAATAGAAGGTATAATTCTTCGTAGAGGGGTTCAGGAGATGCCACACGTCCACCAAATTAAGATCCTGGAGTACTCGTGAGAGCCTCCTGAGTTTTGGCTGAGAGATGTGTGATCACCCCATTGAGGAATCGATCAGGGGGGAAGGACTACATTGATATCTCCACCTAAGATCAGGTGGCCCTCCATGAAATGACTCAGAGTTGTCAGTTGCTTGATTAACCAAGGAATTTGGTCTACGTTCGGGGCATAAAGATTTGCTATGGTCATTTTCGTATTATTAACTAGCCCCTTTAGAAAGAGGGCTCTGCCCTCTCCGTCCCTGTATTGGGAGATGCAGGAGAAGCTGAGGGATTTGTGGAGGTAGGTTGACACCCCCTTGGAGGACGAGGAGGGATGGGCGCAGTGGAAGCCCTGCTCAAAATGTCTACCCAGAAGGGAGAGACATCTAGCTTTTTTAAAATGCGTTTCCTGCAAAAGAAGAATTTTCGTACCATACCTTTTGGCCATCAAGGAGACGTTATGCCTCTTCATCGGGGAATTGAGACCTTTCACATTAAAGGACGTGATCCGTAGGTCGTCCATCATACGGAAGGCGGTTCTACTTCAACAGGGCAAGTCTATCAGTCAGGTCACTCTGCTAGGATATAAGAGTAGAATTACGATGTATCGAGACTGGTATTCAGGCTCGCGGAGGCGTTTTGCGCCTTGGTTTAATTGTTGGGAGGAAGGCAGGAGTGTGGACGGGTAGGGATTGGGAAACACACAAGGTAGGGAGGGTGAGGGCACTCGAGTCCGGACGCAAGGGTAAAGGGTAAACAAATAAGTACTCTAAAAGAGGTAAGAAAGCTTGTATAGAGAAAATTGGAGTGAGTCTCCTAAGATCGGAGAAGGATCCGGAGAGCTCTCTCCAAAGGCGTTTGTGAGCGAGGAAGAGTGAACGCCGCACTGATACAGTTAGACGGTAAGGCTTGTACATGGTCCAACTCAGCGGCACAACCTCGGGACCAATGAGGTGGGGGATATAAATGATATAAACATAGAAGTATAAGCATACTTAAAGAGAAGGCAAATTAGAAGCCTATTAACAGACAGCAGATAATGTTAAACGTATAACGAACGTAATAGTAGTCAGTAAGATTTTATAACTTAAGAGGCACAAATATTAGCTCTGTGGTGGACCATATAGGAGTGACAGCAACTCTTTTTGTCAACTCCTTTCAGCAGTGTGAATGCTGAATGACTATGATGGTGAGATATGGTCGAGCCACAGAGCTCCTTAAACTTTATGTGGACAGATGTCCATCAAATCTGAACATGTGGGAGCATAGGAGGCAGCGCCTCGATTCAGGTGTCATCTCCCGTGGGCTCCTCTCGAGCCTTCTTCTTTTTTCCCCTAGGGGATTTCGTGTTCGCTACCGGTTGCCACCTTTCTGGGGGATCTAGACGAGGCAGACTTGGGAAGTCGGGGATCCGCAGCCAACATGGAAGATCTATGGGTTCCATTTCTAAGATCTGCCAACAGTTCCACAATTCTTCTGGAGAGCGAATGTTCAGCTTACGCCCTTTGTGTGAGATGCTAATGCCGAAAGGAAAGAGCCACGCATATTTAATGTTTTTTGCCCTTAAAGCGTCCAGAAGGGGGCGTAATAAGCGGCGTTTTGCGAGCGTGGATGGTGCAAGATCCTGAAATAATTGTAGTGGGGAGTCCGCATAAAGAAGGTCTTTGTGGTTTCTTGCTGCTCTCAGAATCGCTACAGCGCCTGGGAAGTTTAGAAGTTTACACACAATGTCTCTTGGTGGTTCAGATGTTGAGGGAAGGGGCCTCAGGGCCCTATGGATGCGTTCTATAGAAATACTGTCTGCTCTTTCTGCGCCCAGAAGGAGAGAGAAGATCTCTTTGGCAATCTTAGGAAGCGCCTCAGTGGCCTAGGTCTCTGGGAGGCCCTTTATGCGTATGTTATTGCACCTGTTCCTATTTTCGATATCCTCCTGAATAATAAGGACTTTATTGAGGTAGGCGTGATGTTCGACCAGCACTTTCTCCATGTCGAGTGCATGAGCGGAGATGGAAGCAGAGGAGGATTCCAAGTCCTCCACTCTTCTGCCTAGGTGATTCATTTCTTCCTTGATTTCCCCTAGCTCCACAAGCACTGGTTTTATAGTGGAGGTCATGAGGTCCCTCATAAAGGTTTTAGAAATGCTCTCGCCCTCCTCTCCTTCTGAATCCGCATCTTCCTCTCTGTCTGTACCGGCTGCTCTGCTGGGCTCTTGGGTGGGTGTCATCCTGGCAGAGTCATGCATGGACCGAGCACTGCGCTCTTTCGGGTAACGCTGCATATCTACTTGTCCCTTATTTGAACGGGGGGTGCCCTGGGGATCGCTGCTTCTCTCCTTGCTTATCTTTCCCATTTTTAAACTTCAGAATTGTTGCTAGAGGTCCCGATAAGTGCCGCCGAGGCAGGCTTCGCTTTCAACACATCATCTCTCTGGCGGTTAGGCTCTGCTCTTATAAAAAGAAGTAGTTTCTTGGTGGGAGAATGTGCATGATAACTGTATCGAGAGGAGATAGAGTTAGGGCGCCACGTAATGCACCTGTAAGTGTGTGTGCTGACTCTGTAAGGTTTTGGTTCTTTATAAGTGGCCCTTGTGTTGTGAGTCACTATCGGTCCTCTCTTCTTGCGTGCACCCCTGGTACTGCAGCTTTCACTCTGGGGGGGGGGGGTCCGCGGTACGGGACGTTACGTTGCAGCACTCTATTGTGCCCTCCTCTACCTCACTCTCACCCACACCACTTGAAGCCGCCTGTGCCAAAAACCCCTCTCAGAAGGGAATGCTCTCATTCATATATAATATACTAAACCAACCCCTGACAGAAGAGAAACTTATGTTTATGAGGAAATGTGAAGCGGACCTTCAGCTTGAAATTACCTCTGATAGGTGGCAGCATTGCTGCACCACGATATCCAAGGGAAGCCATCAAGTCTCCCTTATGGAAACCTCAATTAAGATTCTACATAGGACATATTTGTCCCACAAAGATTACATCATCTCTACCCAACTTCTTCCCCTTCTGTGTTTTAGGGGATGCCAAGAAAGAGGAGACATGCTCCATACATGGTGGATGTGTCCGGAGGTTGACAGACTGTGGTCGAAATGTTTGTGGGTCTGATTCCCAAATCCCCTACGATCTTCCTACTTGGAGATTGCCCTATACATGCTAGGTACCAAGCCCATAAATTGATACAATATATATGTATGGCTACAAGAATACACATTGCTTCCGCTTGGAAATCACCTACTCTCTCCTTCTCTACCGTGCTCAATAGAGTATCCTCAATTATGCTATATGAAAGGATCCATGCTATTAGAACAGATACGATGTTAAATTTCCAGAAAATTTGGCAGCCTTGTATTGAAGGAATATAAATCCCGGGACTACACCATATCATATCATCTACCTAGCCTTATTCTGGTGACCAAATAGAAACATACGCGCTACTCAAATACTTCTGATTGACAATGTGGATTCTTGGCGACCAACTGGTTTAAAATGTTATGCTGACCCTTCTTTTGTATTAACCCTATGACTTTGTAATCTATCAGCCGCTGTAGGCAAATACTATTTTTGATAGCAAGATTTGGCCCCCTGTGCGGGGACTTCAGAATGTTACAAGCCTATTAGTTGTATGATTGTAAAATTCATTAAAAACTTTTGAAACTATCTATCTATCTTGACACACATACATACACAAAGGCCTTATATCGATGGGGAAATTATATTTAGCAAATCCGCATGCAAAAAAGACTGCAAATCCGCATCCCATAAAAATGCATTGACTACCAGCAGTTAATTAAAAAGCCGCGGAGGGTATTTTTAGTGATTTGCAGATTTCACACACGGGGGGAAAAAAAGCGGCACACTTTATTTTAATGCGTATCATGTGGGAGCTCATACAGATCAGTAGTAATACGCCCATACCTCATGTCAAGCTGCCCCCTTTTGGAAAGTGACACGCCCCCTTCCCATGACCTTTGACCCTCCCCGCTTTGGTGCGGCATCTAGCAGCCACCTGGAGGTTGGGGGGCCCCTAGCAGCAGGAACTGTCTGTCGCTGATAGCCGCACTCCCACTGCAATAGCGGAGGTGCATGGGAAATGTGCCCCCCGATGTTAACCCCTTCCCTGCCGAGATCTCTGTAGATCGCAATATAGGAATGGTTCACAGAGGGAGCGCGCTCCTTCTGTGACATTGCCGGGCTTTCGCGATATAATCACAGAGAGCACTGCAGGTTGCCATGGTAACAGGACACCAGATACCGACCTCCTGTATTGCCACTGCCTCTGATCACTGTAATAAGCAATAAGGCATTGCAGAACAGAAGTCCTGCAATGCCTTGTCTTAGCGATCAGAGCTGGTATGGTGCAAGTCCCTCAGAGGGACACAAATGGTGTAAAAAGAGAAAATAAAAATGTACAAAAAAATGTTAAAAAAACCCTTTTTGGGGCTTTTTCTCATATTAGCATAAAAAAATTAACCCCCCCCCCCCCCCCCCCAAATATACGGTATTGTCATGTCCGTAAAGACACGTACGATGAGTTGAACATGCTTTTTGTCCTGCATGGCAAAAAGCATAAAAATGCTAAATAAAACTAAGGCAAAATGCAAATTTTGCCTCCCAATAAAAACTACAGCTCGTCTCGCAAAAAAAGCCCTGTTAGCGCAATTTTTGCTATTTCGATATACTGTGCGTTTCCAAATTAACATAATATGTGCAGGCCTGGAGAGCCTTTCAAAGACCACACGGCTACATCATGTGCCCCCGAAGAAAACTCTGTCTTTATTAAGCGCGCGTAAAACTTAAATAAGTTTAACACAGGAAATGAAGTAATTTAGGAATACAGTTACAGTATTTAGCGAGCCGATTGGTCGTTCTCAGAGGGAGGTATTTGTGAGGTAGCTTGTGATCTCATCCATCTGGGAGGAACTTCAGTGAGCACGCTCAGTTCATTCTTGAATTTGGTCTCATGAGGAGAACATCCTGTTTCTCCTCTCTGCTGTCCAAGACAAAGCACTCCTACTTAGGTTTGGCCAGTTAGAACTGGTTTTACCAGTTCTTGAGCTCCTCCAATTCTTGTGGAGGTGGGGGGGAGGTGATGTTCCCTTCCTCCAGAGGTTCAGACCATTATAGACAAAATACAGTATATACACAGTTGACAACAGGAAATACATACAAAATGGTGAACATATAGGATATCTCCCACAATTCCCTCCTTTGTTGTGCGTATTTTCATTCTCCTGGATAGTTTTTCCTTCCTATTTGTGTTCTCGGGCCTTTCCCTACCACCTACAGGGGACCCTAGCTGTCACCTCTGCCATGGGAAATGCCTTCTGCCTTATCCCTTCCTACTGCTGGGTGATATCCAGGATAAGGAAAATACCTCACAACACGTTACAGTTTCCCAACGGTATTCTAGGTAGATGGCTCCTGAAAGATTGATCTTTATTTCACGTTTTCTGCATAAGCCACCTTGTTCATAGTTTAGATGATATAATATGTCTATTGTGATCGGCTTACTAAGGTGTGATTTCAGGTTATATTGTTTGTTACAGGTTAACATTTGTCTGATTACACAATATGGCTGAAACATTGGTACACTTACTGCTACCTTATTGTATCTATTGACATTTTTCCGATCTTTGACACATTATCAGGGGTGTAACTATAGAGGATACAGAGGATGCGCTTTCACAGTGGTGACTAAGAGTTAAAGATTCAATTTTTATTGTAAAATTATTAAAATATACATGTAGGGGCACAACACATAAAACAAAACAAAAGGAGATATGTAGAGGGCGTGGTGTAAACCATCCAACCACACCGTCACTAAAAGTAAGTGTCCAGTCGCACAATTGTGTATGTGGGTATTTATAATGCCTGGTCACCAACGACCACAGGATTTCCTGTCTTGCTTATTGTCCGTCGGACGTGGAGCAAAAGACTTAATTATGTATTAGCACTCGGGATATGGAGGATTGATTTCTTCCCGGTTGTTGATTCTTGATATTATGTCACCCACACCCTATAAATAGGTTCAATTTTAGTGACTCATATACACGTTTCTTCACAATTTTTTCATGAGGAGGGTTTGGGAATACTCAGCCGATTCCTATAAAAGAGAGTCGGAATTGGTATTAACCCAAAAGGAGCATCCCACGAGGTCTCTAAAGATGTATCATAGAAACCTCCATGAGGGAGTCTCCCAAGGCGATAAAGCAACCTCTCCTTTATTCGTGAGGGTCGTTTCAGGGATACTCAACCCAAAGGATTCAAATTCCCTTTTTCTTATATTATTGCTCGTTGATTTGCTGCTCGACGCGTTTCACCACTTCAATTTGCGTGGATCATCAGGAGCATTACGTATTGGGATTGAACAATATAGACGATATTATGGGGTCTCAATAGACCAATTGATAAAGAAACGAGTATCCTAATCTTAAGAGGACCAGTTATCTCAGCAGATTAATCGGGGCTCCAATATCACTCCAATATCAGAGTGAGATTTTTTGATCCCCAGATGTCCCACACTAGCGTGAACATGGGTATAGGATTCGCCAGAAATAACGTTTCTAAATGGCACTGATTGTCATCCAGTGCAGATAACTATCGTGGGATCAGAGACGGGAGCTTAACGGAAAGTGCTCAGTCCTCCAACACTCACAGGAGTTAGATATAAGAATACGATAGTATCCTGTGAGATAATTAGAGTGATACTGAGTAGACGGACTTCGTTTGAGAACGAGACTGGCGGTTAGTCCGTGCACAATGCGTAGCGAAACACAATGCCAATGTCTCAGGGGTATTTGTACTTGTGCCTATTCAGGACACATATCTCCAGGGGGGGATAAGTACAAAACCCTCTTGCTCCTCCGTAGTATACCCCCGATTAAGGTCTGCTTCTCCTTTTACAATCACAAAAGTGGATTAGTGATTAACTAGCTCACTTCGTGTAGGAGTTTGTCTAAAGATACCCGCCCACGTTTCTTTTCCCAGAGTGTCAAAATTGACAGAAGAGAAGAATGGATACAAGATGAAAATAACAAAGCTGGTGTCCGTAGCCCGGATGGTAGGCTAGGGAATGAGCTCTGGATGCAAGATGCTTGCTTTATATAGTCCAAGTCCCTCCTCCGAGAGGGTGTAACCAACCTGTCCACCTATCAGACGAGAGTACGCCCCTTTGTTTACCTATTATGTGTGTAAGATGAGTGAGTCCATTCATAATAACCTCCTCATAAGTCTAATTCCGGATTAGGGGACCTAGGCGTCAGAGAGGTATAGATGGATTTATGTCATGATTGCGATCGTCTATTACAGTGCATCAATCAGTACGGGCTGTGCCTCCGATGACACGGTCCGTGGGAGAAGTCAAAGGGGGTCCGTCATGTGCTCCACGCCTCTCTGGTATCAGGGGACCAATGGGGGTGCCGCTACGTGTCCGGGGGGGTGTCAGCCTCGTGACGCGTGTCACGGAGCCAATAGGACCACCAGCAGCGCCGGGAGGTGTGTCCACCTCGCCACCATGACGCTCACCCAGTCGCCGTGTCATTGCATCACGGCGCCCGCTATGGTAGCCAGGGAGCGCATCGGGGCCCCCGCTCCATGTCGCGGGCCGCAACGCTCATATGTGTGCGTGTATCTGGACGTCCATTGGTGGTCAGTGGAACGCATCAGGCGCTCCGCCCCCACCGTGTAACGCTGGACGGCATGACATGACGTCATCACGCACGGCGTCTCGTGGGACGCATATGCGCCTCATCAGCGCCATAAGCTATGCCCTGTGTCAGTGTGATGTGGCGTCATGACGCTGCTTACCGCGACGTCACCACGCATAGGGTTTCATCTGGGCGTGATTACCTGTGTGAAGGCGCCTATCAGGACCCATATTACCATAACGCCATGGCATTTTTATTTACAGAGACATCGTTACGTCGGATACTTATAGTAGAATACACTGAGTGACCGTTTAGGTCACAGGGAACGGTCCGTGATGGATTATCAGGATCCCTATATTAAAGGGGCAATCAATAGACCACAATTGGTGGATGTAACACTCGGAGCTAAGGTGGATGGACAGAGGGATTGTCAACTTAGATTATTCATATTAAAGTCACTCCTTGGAAAAAGAGACCGTGTTCGGGTTTTGTTTACTTCAAGTTCATCCTCTTTCAATAATACAATAATCGAATGATATATTTGTTTGATTCTACATTTGTGACCCAAGGTGCATAAAGACAGTGATTGTCCCCCGGGCCGCCCCATCATAGCGGGGATAAACTCTATTACGAGTGCATTATCACATTATATTGATCTACACTTACAAAAATTCGTAGTTTCTCTCCCCTCCCATATTAAAGACTCTGGCCATATACTTTCTTTACTTGAGGAAATAACATGGAAAGAGACATATATATGGTGCACACTTGACGTTACGTCTTTGTATTCAAATATACAACACCATCTAGGCTTAAGTGCGATACAGTCGTTCCTGGGAGATGACCCCCTCATGCCAGAGCCACAAAATAAATTTATTTTGGATGCTATAGGTTTTATCTTAAATAATAATTATTTTACGTTTCACGGTCATTTTTATCAACAAACGAATGGGACGGCCATGGGGACGCGTTTCGCACCGAGTTATGCTAATTTATTCATGGGAGCTTTTGAGAAGTGGAATTTTAATGATAGCCGGATAGTATTTTTTTAAACGTTTTATTGACGATATTATCATGGTTTGGGATGGTCACATGGAGGAGCTGGAGGTTTTTATTGGTGAAGTAAATAAAAATGAGTGCCAATTGGAATTTACAAGTAATATGAACCCGACGGAGATAGTTTTTTTAGATTTAGTGATTTTTATTGAGGGTGGTGATATTAAAACAAGAACACATTTTAAAAAGACAGATTGTAATAGTTACTTGAGTTTTAACAGCTGTCACAAGAAATGTTGGCGGACCAACATCCCATATGGTCAATTGAAACGCCTTAGAAGGAATTCCTCGTCAGTAGAGATTTTTAAAGATCAAGCGGAAATAGTTAAAAGAAGATTTATTGAGAAGGGTTATCCTGTTTGTTTAATTAACGATGCGTATAAGAAAGTTTTAACAGATCAAAGACCCCCCTTCTTGAAAGTAAGAACGGAGGAGGACAATAAGAATAATGAGAAGGATTTTGATAAAAAACTTCTATTTATGACGAAATTTAATACGCAACATAAAGTAATAGAAAGGATAATTAGAAAAAATTGGGATTTATTAAAACAGGACCCATTTTTGTCAAAAGAAATACCTGACGTCCCTAAGATTATTTACCGAAGGAATAGAACCCTTCATAATATGGTAGCACCATCAGATCCATTGAAAAAAATCCTAAAAAATAAAAAACGACTCCAAGAGAAAACTAGTGAGGGTAATGTAGGTGTTTTTAAATGTCAAAAAAATCGTTGCAAGTGTTGTGATTCTATTTCAAACGGAAGAAAAGAAGTTTGTGTAGAGCGTGAAAGTAAACCGGTATATTTTAAACAATATTTAAATTGCGAGTCCTCATGGGTGATTTACCTACTTGAATGTCCGTGTGGACTCAAGTATATTGGTCGTACGACAAGAACCCTGAGAACAAGAATTAATCAGCATCGTTTTAACATAGTATCGGGTTTTATGAAACACAGCGTTTCACGCCATTTTAAAGAAGTACATACCAAGGATCCAACTAAACTAATTGTCACGCCGTTGGAAACCATAGCTTCCAGATCATTCTCTCAATTACGTAAGCGAGAGATGTTCTGGATATTTCGGATAGATTCTCTACATCCCAAGGGCTTAAATGAAATTTTGGAAAAAATCATGTAAATAATCATGTAAGATTATTATTTATATTAGATTTTAAATTAATTTATTGAGATACTATTTTAGGTGGTAGGGATGGTTGATACTTTATGAAATGATGTGTGCACTTTATCAACATTTGTTTGTTTTTTAAACTAAGAATGGTTTATATCATTTATTATTGCATCTATAAGTTCCTTTTTATGAGAGTATTTATTAATGGTCCCCTTAGACATTATAACAAATTCACCTGTATACATACCTATTTACTGTACAATTAGTTTTTAATGTGTTTTAATGTGTTAGAATATATACATCTGGGTAATATGTTTACACTATAAGTTTAGCTAAAACATGAGCTAATATTGCAGCGTGATTCCATTGTACTATTTATTTGCGTCTGCCCAGCCGTATGTACTAATGGGGTATACTTAGTGCAATAGTGTCATGTTGCCATGGAAACCATGCTACCGGCGTGTGAGCAATCACGTAGGTAGTAGTGGGACATCTAAAGTAACATACTCGATGCTATAGCGTTTTGTAGCTATAGCAACTATGCTGCCGACGTGAGAGGAATCAGGTGGTGAGCACTCTGGTCTCTGTGAGTTGAATAACGGGGCAGACTGAGAGCATTGGCTTCATGTCACTATGGAAACCCTGCTGCCGGCGTGTGAGTGATCACGAGGGGAGCAGTGGGACATCTAAGGTAGTAGACTCGGGGCAATAGTGTTCTGTTGCTATAGAAACTATGCTGCCGACGTGAGTAATCACGTGGGTAGCGCTCTGGTCTCTGTGAGATGACGGAGACAGGTTAGTGAGGAACCCCGCCTTCACCTCACATGCCGGAGACTGGCGTCCGGCATGGTGCAGGGGAGGAAATCAGATGTACGCTATCGGGACTGGTGATTAAGGTAGGCTGTTTATGTATTTATATGTGTGTTAGAAGAGTATTATTATAAGCTTGATAAAGGCGTCAGCTAGACGCAGAAACGCGTTGCTTTTAATATTTCACTTATACTTGATTGTTATGTGGGGAATAAAAATATTGGCTTTCTATTTGAACTGAGGTTTTTTAGAGGCTTATTCCCTTGTTTACCTAAGGGTTAATGTTGTAGCGCAGCTATAAAGAAAGTTTTTTCTTTTTTTCTATTTACATTTGTGACCCAAGGAGATTTCAGGTAAGTTTGATAGATTATTGATTCAAACCATAAAGATACTAGTGGATAATATGATAGACACCATAGGATTTACTAAGGGTGAATGATAGACCATCACATGTGGTCTAATGGGTTTATATATAACATGACGACCATGGATGCGGGTTTATTCAGAAATATAAATTTAGACACAAGAACAGGGGAAGTGCTGGGGGCCTATTTGTTAAATAAAGCAATTAAATGAATTTCATTTAGGCCGACTGGTTGCGTGGTTTCACACCGAAAGATCCAATTAGCCTCTTTGCGGAGTAATAGACTATCAGGGTTGCCACCTCTGCCGTGCGATCTGATTATTTCGATCCCTTGGAATGCTAAGCATTCGGCGTTCCCATTGTGTTGTTCCCACACATGCGTTGCTACGGAGGTGATCTCTTTCCTCCCTACATTGCCGATATGACCAAGTATTCTCCGTCGCAGTTGTTGACGTGTTTTCCCGATATACTGTTTTTTACAACTGCATGTAATCAGATACACTACATTGGTCGACAGACAATTGATGAAATCGCGTATTTCGTATTTCTTGCCTGTAGCGCTTGTAGTGAAGGAATTACCTTTCAGAATATATTTACACGCCAAGCATTTGGAGCATTTGAAGGTCCCGGTTGGGATTGAGCGTGAGAGCCAGTTCTTGCAGGGAATTACCGGTTTAAGATGACTTTTAACCACGTGGTCGCGAATATTCCGGCCACGTCTGTAAGTGATTTTGGGAAGATCTGAAATGTATTGTTTAATATCGGCATCCTTTTGAAGGACCTCCCAATAAGACTTTAAAATATTAAAAATCTCTTGGTGTCCAGTATCATAGGTGCTAATGATCCTAATTACATTTTTACTGTCTGGCCGTTGTTTTGGAATGAGAAGAGAGTTCCTATCGCATATGCGAGCATGCTGCTCAGCTGCATTCAAGATTTCAACAGGATATTTGCGTCGTTGGAACCTCTTGTGGAGTTTATCACATTCCTTATTGAAGCAAATGTCGTCAGAACAGTTGCGTCTCGCTCTTAAGAACTGGCCCTTAGGGATGCCTCGTCGTAGGGGAAAAGGGTGGTAGCTGTCCCGCGCTAAGAGGCTATTGGTGGCGGTTTGTTAGCGATATAGATCGCTTGTGAGTTTGCCATCTGCTTCGATTTTGATGCAGATATCCAAAAAGGTCATCATATTTTTATCTATTGCTGCTGTGAAACGTAAGTTTAGATCATTGTCATTGAGCCAAATCACAAACTCATCAAAGAGCAGCTTCGTGCCGGTCCACAGTATTAAGATGTCATCGATGTATCTAATCCATGTGAGGATATATGTGGACCATGGCATATTACATCCGCCAATTGTGGTCTATTGATTGCCCCTTTAATATAGGGATCCTGATAATCCATCACAGAACGGTCCCTGTGACCTAAACGGTCACTCAGTGCATTCTACTATAAGTATCCGACGTAATGATGTCTCTGTAAATAAAAATGCCATGACGTTATGGTAATATGGGTCCTGATAGGCGCCTTCACACAGGTAATCACGCCCAGATGAAACCCTATGCGTGGTGACGTCGCGGTAAGCAGCGTCATGACGCCACATCACACTGACACAGGGCATAGCTTATGGCGCTGATGAGGCGCATATGCGTCCCACGAGACGCTGTGCGTGATGACGTCATGTCATGCCGTCCAGCGTTACACGGTGGGGGGCGGAGCGCCTGATGCGTTCCACTGACCACCAATGGACGTCCAGATACACGCACACATATGAGCGTTGCGGCCCGCGACATGGAGCGGGGGCCCCGATGCGCTCCCTGGCTACCATAGCGGGCGCCGTGATGCAATGACACGGCGACTGGGTGAGCGTCATGGTGGCGAGGTGGACACACCTCCCGGCGCTGCTGGTGGTCCTATTGGCTCCGTGACACGCGTCACGAGGCTGACACACCCCCGGACACGTAGCGGCACCCCCATTGGTCCCCTGATACCAGAGAGGCGTGGAGCACATGACGGACCCCCTTTGACTCCTCCCACGGACCGTGTCATCGGAGGCACAGCCCGTACTGATTGATGCACTGTAATAGACGATCGCAATCATGACATAAATCCATCTATACCTCTCTGACGCCTAGGTCCCCTAATCCGGAATTAGACTTATGAGGAGGTTATTATGAATGGACTCACTCATCTTACACACATAATAGGTAAACAAAGGGGCGTACTCTCGTCTGATAGGTGGACAGGTTGGTTACACCCTCTCGGAGGAGGGACTTGGACTATATAAAGCAAGCATCTTGCATCCAGAGCTCATTCCCTAGCCTACCATCCGGGCTACGGACACCAGCTTTGTTATTTTCATCTTGTATCCATTCTTCTCTTCTGTCAATTTTGACACTCTGGGAAAAGAAACGTGGGCGGGTATCTTTAGACAAACTCCTACACGAAGTGAGCTAGTTAATCACTAATCCACGTTTGTGATTGTAAAAGGAGAAGCAGACCTTAATCGGGGGTATACTACGGAGGAGCAAGAGGGTTTTGTACTTATCCCCCCCCTGGAGATATGTGTCCTGAATAGACTCCCTCATGGAGGTTTCTATGATACATCTTTAGAGACCTCGTGGGATGCTCCTTTTGGGTTAATACCAATTCCGACTCTCTTTTATAGGAATCGGCTGAGTATTCCCAAACCCTCCTCATGAAAAAATTGTGAAGAAACGTGTATATGAGTCACTAAAATTGAACCTATCTATAGGGTGTGGGTGACATAATATCAAGAATCAGCAACCGGGAAGAAATCAATCCTCCATATCCCGAGTGCTAATACATAATTAAGTCTTTTGCTCCACGTCCGACGGACAATAAGCAAGACTGGAAATCCTGTGGTCGTTGGTGACCAGGCATTATAAATACCTACATACACAATTGTGCGACTGGACACTTACTTTTAGTGACGGTGTGGTTGGATGGTTTACACCACGCCCTCTACATATCTCCTTTTGTTTTGTTTTATGTGTTGTGCCCCTACATGTATATTTTAATAATTTTACAATAAAAATTGAATCTTTTACTCTAAGTCACCACTGTGAAAGGGCAACTTCTAGTGAAAGTTGGAGACTTCCTACTCTGCCTCCTCTGTGAAATATACAGAGGATGCAGTTGCACCCAGGCCCAGGAGCCTTTTGGGGGCCCATAAGGCCTCTCTTCTTCATATAGGGAACCCAGTACTATGAGTAAAGCATTATAGTTCAGGGTCCGGTTCCAAGTTTTTCATCGGGGCCCGGGAGCTTCAAGTTAAGCCTCTACACATTACATATGAAACAGTATAACCCTCTTCATAGGATGTACGTCTTCTGTTACCCTTATGAGGAAGAAGAGAAACGACAGCCCAATGACCGCAAGGGTCCTACATATAACAAAGGATTATGGGCCACATTTGTCTCCTTCCTTGATTATCTTTATTCAATGTCTGACATGAACCCAAATTAGCTTTTCTTGAGGTTTCACTGATCGTAGTGGTTAACAGCACTTGAAAGGATTCTTTGCATTTTGATCTGGAAACACGGAGAATACACATTTATGAGTGACAGATGATATAACTCCTGATGTTAGGCACTCGCATGGGAGGTGAGGCCCTCCTTTTTGGCCTGGAATAAGAATAGGCCTATTACAGCAGCTCAACTCAACTTAGTCTTATATTTAGGCATGGTTCTAACCAAGTAGATGACTAATAAAATGTTTACCTTTATTATTTATTATTACTTCTGGTGTACCCAAATATTCAAAATTACTTTCATAAAATCTATTCTTAGGTCATATTTTTAGCGTGTTAAAAATTATTTTTATTTTATTTATTTTTATTTCTCAAGCCACGCCTCCAAATAACATGACAAGAGGTCTATGCAAACCAACAACTCCAAACACCTACCTGTGGTAGCTGTATGCTATCATTCTGCAGTCACGGATACAGTTAGTCTGGCTCGCACCGAGAAGGTACCTTGACCAATTGGCCTGGATTGTAATGGGCGCATATCATGCATCCCTGTACAAACCCTATTGCAGCAGTGTTGAACCCTGGGGTAAGCCAAGCAGAAGACACCATACCACACGTTACCTCCTTGGATGAATGGGTTAGCTCAGGGATCATGTGTGACATCATGGAGTACAGCGTGCAGGGGAGGCACAGGCATTTACCTTTCTGCCAGACCCCAGTAGCATTCAGCTCGCTTTTCCACTCCTCCTTTTTCTTCTTTTGAGGCCTGTTCCTGTAATTCAAGCAACAGAGAAATATCTACACCTGTTTCAGGTGCAAGCAGGTTACCAGCCGTTACCTCATTCAAGGGAAGTCAGGCTGCTGCGGTGCCTGCTCTCTGGTTCCTTCCAGCCTCAGTTGTTGTCTCTTTGGCATAAGCCTGGACTCTGATGATAAGTCACCTGTGCGGAAAGAGCTGAAACCTTGTAGAACAAAAACACTGCTTCTGTGTTCTGGATTGGCTTACTCGAGGACCCCATGAAACTTTCACTGTGCCATATAAGATGTGAAATCGTGTAGGATTCCCAATGTGTACCTTACGTCGGTGCAGACACAAACAGTCTTACCTGCAGCCAGCTTACATATTTCAGTGAGCGCCATCACCTTTATTTCCTGAGTAACTGAGTCTCTCAGGAGGAAAAGAGTGTTTTTTGTACAATTACCTCTTTTTGTCGGTTACCACTGCATAGCCTGTTTTACTTGTCCATTTCACCGATATTTGGAACCATCTATGGGTAAAACTCAAGATTTACTTAAATCATGGCAGTTTCAACATTTGTGTTAGGACCCCTAGTATCTCTTTTCATTAATCTTTAGACAATCATACACTCATGTGCTTGCTATTTAATGTAATGGTCTGCCCTGCTGCCCCTTCCTCTCAACCTTCTGAATTCAGTAAAAGACATGAAACGGCATTTAGAACTCTACCCCACTTGATTGCGATATGTGAGGGTGCTAGCAGGGCAGTCTCATACATAGTTAGTCTGGAAACTGAAAGATGTTTAATTTGCACACTATACAGTTATTTTTATGACCCCTTGAGGGAGCATGACGTTACGGGGCCCCACACCATCCCTGCTACCTGCATGAAAGCGTACTGCAAACAGGAGAGGAAATATTGTTATTACAATCTGCAACCATAACAACGGCACAAATGATGGTTAACCACTGGTTTACTAAAGGACTAATATCCCTGATACCATTTGGGATATACTCAATTACTGGCATCCAAAATTTACTTATTTTTCAAATGTAACTATTTTCACGTAAAATACTGTTGTTAATTGAAAATGAGATACACTCTAGAATAGAACTTTTGTTATTAATTTGACTAAAGTACTTATCAGATGTCTCAAGCACACAATTATCTCAGTTTAGTATCAATTTTTCAATGATATTCAAAATAAAATACAACTCAATATTTTTAAATTCTCCACATACTCCAAGAACCTATATATATATATATATATATATATATATATATATATATATATACACTGTGGCAATCCTGGACTATTATCTCACACAACTACCCTCAGGAATAAAATTAGATGCCCCTCCTTTGGTCACCTACATTTGTTCAAGTGAGAGACTTAACATGGAGTCTAAGAGTGACCTTCCCTCTATACATTACCACAATATACATATATACCAACATCCACTTAGATGGAGACACATTTCTCTCCTAGGCTGGTCTATGTTGAGGGTGGAGCAAAACCTCTTCCTATTGTTCTTCCCTCCCACCTGCTTACATCACCTAGCTCCACCCCCTGTGGCCTGGCTCAGCGTTTTGTCTTTCTTGCCTCATTTAGTTTCTAGCCACCGGACAGTACACACACCATATAACACAATCTAACTCTCATACGGGCCCTTTATTTATACACACAAACTCACACTGGGGTTTTCACTCACTCATATACAGACTGATAAGTATCTCATGTGAATTGGAAACTGGGATTGTATTTACTGTTCATAGAACTTCCCATATTGAACAAAGTATATATATAAGAAAAACTCTTATGTACCGCGGTTTTTACATATTTTGTTCAGAATAGGCTATCCAATGACAAACATAATACAACTTATGCCCATTTCCACCCACATACTTATATTCTCCACTCCAGATAGCAACCATTTTCACCGTTCATTGTTAAACCTTCTACCTTTCCTTAACTCATTGACTTGCTTTTTCCTTCACCCATTTTTGTGTGTCCAGTTGTGTTTACAAACATCATTTCATTGAATTTGCTTGCGAGTCTTTGATTTTTCCCCACACCTCACGACGCAGGTTTGGCTTATCTCACTAATAAGCACTTACAGTTTTGACCCTGCTCTTTTATGTCGTAATTAGAAAAATCCTATTATTATTGAGATTCTCTTATCCCACAACTCGTAGCACAAACTTTTACTTTTGGCACTAGTCCTCAAAAAATTTGTTGGGCCCACTACAATTGGATAGGTATCTCGGCCGGCTCACTCTTCCATCAGACAGGCCTCTCTGCTGTCTGGTACCAATTACTCCAAGCCAAAATCCTTTGAGTTGATGTATGCTAGCATGGCAAATGAAAGCATTCCATGTGTATCCCTCCCCCCACATAACAAAGGGAGACCTCATCAACCACATGTTGCACAATGGAAACTCTCTGACCGCATGGACACACTACTGTTTTTAACCAGAATCACTACTATAACCTTCAGCTAAAATAGCTTACATCAACTTTTCTTTTTACTTTCTTTTTAACAAGTTATTCTACTTTCTTTGTTCCTTATTAACCTGCACAGTCTGTTCACACCATTCACTACTACAGAGACAATATAACCCCATAGCTCACACCTTCTTACACTCAGGACATTACTTCACAGAGAACATAAAAACCACACAGTATATCTGCTTCATAGTTCTTTAGATACAGACTTATCATATTTCAACTCACCCGGCCTGGGGCGGATCATAGCAGAGAGGGAGAGATGGTACAGGTATAAGAATAGCTTATTACCTTGTTTGAGCTCATTATCTATCCGTCTCTGCTTCGAAGTCCCCTTGTGTCCGGATAACGATGAAATATCTTCATATCTCTGTATCTTCATTATCCCAGCGGTGCCTCCAAATTTGTTAGCGCAATTTTCGCTATTTCAATATACTGTGCGTTTCCAAATTAAGATAATATGTGCAGGCCTGGAGAGCCTTTCAAAGACCACACGGCTACATCATGTGCCCCCGAAGAAAACTCTGTCTTTATTAAGCGCGCGTAAAACTTAAATAAGTTTAACACAGGAAATGAAGTAATTTAGGAATACAGTTACAGTATTTAGCGAGCCGATTGGTCGTTCTCAGAGGGAGGTATTAGTGAGGTAGCTTGTGATGTCATCCATCTGGGAGGAGCTTCAGTGAGCACGCTCAGTTCATTCTTGAATTTGGTCTCATGAGGAGAACATCCTGTTTCTCCTCTCTGCTGTCCAAGACAAAGCACTCCTACTTAGGTTTGGCCAGTTAGAACTGGTTTTACCAGTTCTTGAGCTCCTCCAATTCTTGTGGAGGTGGGGGGGAGGTGATGTTCCCTTCCTCCAGAGGTTCAGACTATTATAGACAAAATACAGTATATACACAGTTGACAACAGAAAATACATACAAAATGGTAAACATATCTCCCACAGCCCTCAAAGAGGTCCGCCCATGAAAAGATAAAAAAAATTATAGGACTTTGAATGCAGTGATTTAGAAAAAACAACTTCCAAAAAAATGGTTTTTATTGCAGAAAAACCTAAAAAAATAAGAATTTTGGTATCATTGTAATCATATTGAACCACAGAAAAAAATTATTTATGCTGTATAATTAACGTTTTAAAAAAAAATAAAAAATCTATGGCAGAATTTATGCCCTTTCTCTCCCTGCGGTGATAAAAAAAATTATAAAGGTTTTTTACAATATAGTCTATGCAACCAAAAATGGAACAGATAAAAACTACAGTTTGCCATGCAAAAAACAAGCCCTTATACGTCCGCATCAACAAAAAAATAAAAAAGTTATGGCTTTTGAAAAATGGAAATGAAAATAAGCCAAAAATCGTTGCGTCCTGAAGCCCAAGATAGGCCATGTCCTTAAGGGGTTAAGAGACCTCAATTACGACATATTCTCTCAGACATCCTGTCGGCACAATGTGCAAGGAATAAAATAAGTCGCAAAAAAGGCAAACTCACTTTCTTAAAGCATTTTTCTTGTGGATGTACACAGCTGGTAAAGCGGGGGAAACAAACCCAATCTCATGCGATGCTCCTTGGGGGAATTGCCTCTTAAGTGTACTAGCAGATATCCGTAAGGAGCACTCGTGGCATCCTCAAAAGCTTCTAAGAAGAAGAGCGTCTTCCTGGGGTACATCTGTCTAGCTAGCAAGAGAAGGGGTGCTGCAAACGTGTGTCCATCATAGCGGCATTAACATCCGTGATGTTATATTGTGAATTCATCTAATAACCGCCTCCTCACACAAACTCACAGATTGCGTAATGTTGATGCACCGCCAATCTGATAGTTTGCATTCCTTACAAAACCTGGTTAGAAGAAGAAGCAGTTCCCCAACATATAATTACTCCAACATGCCTCAAAATTAAACAAGGGTTTGCAGGTTTGGATGTGTTTTCACATTTGATGAACTAATAACTAGAGATGAGCGAGCACCAAAATGCTCGGGTGCTCGTTGCTCGAGTCGAGCTTTTCGCGATGCTCGAGGGTTCGTTTCGAGTAACGAACCCCATTGAAGTCAATGGGCGACTCGAGCATTTTTGTATATCGCCGATGCTCGCTAAGGTTTTCATTTGTGCAAATCTTCAAAACCTACGAAAGTGATGGAAACGACACAGATACGGATAGGGCAGGCGAGGGGCAACATGCAGGGCTGCATTTCAGGTTCCCAGGTCTCACTATTAAGCCACAATAGCGGCAAGAGTTACCCCGCCCCCCCCCAACAATTTTTCGGACAAACCCTCATTAGCAAGGCACACCTTAGGTAAGCACCACACTACCTCCAACCAAGTACAATCACTGCCTGCGGGACACACCGCTGCCTCTTCTCCTGGGTTACATGCTGCCCAACCCCCACCGCATGACCCTGCATTCGCAGCGTACACAAGTGTCCCTGCGCAGCCTTCAGCTGCCCTCATGCCACACGCTCACTTATAGCCACACCACCTTTATGTCTATTTCTAAGTGCGTCTGCGATGAGGAGGAACCGGAGGCACACACAGCAGAGGGTTGGTAGGGCCAGGTAGCGACCCTCTTTAAAAGGAACGGGGCGATAGCCCACAATGCAGTTGAGACTCAAATGAGAAATTGACGTTCGATCTTCATTCCAATAAAGGGCCAACCTCCGTCAGGAGCTGCAAACGTGGGCATGAGTTACATAGCTATGGGGAATCCATGTGCCCACACAGTATTCCTTCTGTCTAGGTGTCAGATAGCTCAATTGACACCGCAAGGGGAAAACTATCTGCACTCTGCCCCCTACCCAAGTCAGTCAGTGTCTTTGTGCCAGACAGGTCAAACACTGCGATGGGAAGTCTGTGTGCACCAACAGCATAGGTGGGTCCAACGCAACCCAAGACATGAACAATAAAGAAATCAGAATGGCCAAACACGGCAAACTTACACTGTGTCGATGACATAGGCCTCGGGCCACAGCTTCAGCAATCGTAGGCATGAAGCGGACTTCGATGCTAGTACACCTGTGAAGGTCTCAGTAAATCCGTTACGTTTTCTTTCACCGCTTTAAAGACTGGATTAGCTGGGAAAAAGTTCCACAGGCCCAACCTGGTGCCGTTGCAGTTCCCCCGGGACATAGGCCTCGACCAACAGCTTCAGTAATCGTAGGCAGGAAGCAGACTTCGATGCTAGTACACCTGTGAAGGTCTCAATAAATCCATTACATTTTCTTTCACTGCTTCAAAGACTGCATTAGCCAGGAAAAAGTTCCACAGGCCCAACCTGGCGTGGATGCAGTTCCCCCGGGACATAGGCCTCGGCCAACAGCTTCAGCAATCGTAGGCAGGAAGCGGACTTCCATGCTAGTACACCTGTGAAGGTCTCATTAATGCAGTTATGCTCCTCTCCTGTGGCCCAAACGAGTTTCTCAGATAACTGTGGTAACACGAGAGAAAATACATGATGCGCAATGCTAACCCTCTGACCCCAAGCAGGAGGAGGAGGTGGCCTCACAAGGCCAAGAAACCATGACCAGAACCCGCTGTAGCCTGTGCTGAAAGGATGTGAGCGGGCCCTAGGGCCAGGCTCAGTCCCAGCAAACACCTTGTGTGGCCCAAGGTGCTGCGAGTGACATAGCAATGGGAAATCTATGTGTCCACACACTACTTATTCTGTTTGGGTGTCGGATACCTCATTGACAATGCAAGGGGTAAACCATCTGCACTCTGCACCCTACCTGAGTCTGTCAGTCTTTTGAGGACAGACAGGTAAAACACCTCTATGGGAAGTCTGTGTGCACCCACAGCATGGGTGGGCCCAAGGAACTTAAAGACAGTACACATAAAGAAATCAGAGTGCCCAAACATGGCAGACTTTCACTGCACCCAGGACATAGGCCTCTGCACAAACCCTCAGCAATCGCGGGCATAGACCGGACTCCGATGCTAGTGTAGCTGTGAACGTCTCATTAGCGCTGTATCGCTCCTCTTGTTTGTCTCAATGCAGTGCCCCGGATAGTTGTGGTAACGTGAGAGAAAATGCATGTTATCTTCGGCCCACACTCCATGCCCTAGTCAGTCTGGGTTTTTTTTAAAGTGCCAGACAGGTACAACTCCGCTATGGGAAGTCTGTGTGCACCCACAGCATGGGTGGGTCCCAGGAACCCAGAGAAGGTAACATGACAGAATATACATGTTGGCTTCGGCCCACACTCCATGCCCTAGTCAGTCAGTGTTTTTTGGGGGGCCAGATAGGTAGAACACCACGATGGAAAAACTTAGTGCACCCATAGTATGCACAGATCCCTGTAATATTCCTGTAGCAAAGGTATAAGCTGACCCCAGTAACAGTTATGTTGCAGAAGTCTAGGGAGACCCCAGTAACATTTCAGTAGTAACAGTATAGACAGACCCCAGTAACATTTCTGTAGTAACAGTATAGGCAGACCCCTGTAACATTTGTGTAGCAGCAGTATAGGCAGACCCCTGTAACATTTCTGCAGCTGAAGTATAGGTAAACCCCTGTAACATTAATGCAGTTACGCTCCTCTCCTTTTGCCCAAACAAGTTTCTCAGATAACTGTGGTAACACAAGAGAAAATACATGATGCGCATTGCTGATCCCCTGACCCCAAGCAGGAGGAGGAGGTGACCTTACAAGGCCAAGAAACCATGACCAGGACCCGCTGTAGCCTGTGTTGAAAGCATGTGAGTGGGCCATTGGCCAGGCTCGGTCCCAGCAAATACCTTGAGACCCAAGGTGCTGCGACTGGCATAGCAATGGGCAGTCCATGTGCCAACACAGTATTCATTCTGTCTAGGTGTCGGATAGCTCTAGCGACACCGCAAGGGGAAAGGCATCTGCACTATGCACCCTACCCAAGTCAGTCAGTCAGTCACTTCGTGCAGGACAGGGAAATCACCCCTATGGGAAGTCTGTGTGCACCCACAGCATTGGCGAGTGGAAAGAACCCAAAGACAGCATTAAATATGAAGGAATCAGACTGCCCAAACATGGCAGACTTAAAGTGCGCCGAGGCCATAGGCCTCTGCCCACACCTTTAGCAATCGCGGGCATAGAGCGGACTCCGATGCTAGTACAGCAGTGAACGTCTCATTAATGCAGTTACGCTCCTCTCCTTTGGCCCAAACGACTTTCTTAGATAACTGTAGTAACACGAGAGAAAATTCATGATGCGCATTGCTGATCCCCTGACCCCAAGCAGGAGAGGGAGGTGGCCTTACAAGGCCAAGAAACCATGACCAGGGCCCGCTGTAGCCTATGTGGGAAGGATGTGAGTGGGCCATTGGCCAGGCTCGGTCTCAGCAAATATCTTGTGAGGCCCAAGGTGCCGCGACTGACATAGAAATGGGAAGTCCATGTGCCCACACAGTATTGATTCTGTCTAGGTGTCGGATAGCTCTATCGACACCGCAAGGGGAAAGCCATCTGCACTATGCACCCTACCCAAGTCAGTCAGTGACTTTGTTCCGGACAGGTATGGGAAGTCTTTGTGCAACCACAGCGTAGGTGAGCCGAAGGAACCCAAAGACAGTAATAAACATGAAGAAATGATAGCGCCCAAACATGCCAGACTTTCACTGTGCCGAGGACATAGACCTCTGTACACATCCTCAGCAATCGTGGGCATAGAGCAGACTCCGATGCTAGTACAGCTGTGAAGGTCTCATCAATGCAGTAACGCTCCTCTTCTTTGGCCCAAACCAGTGTCTCAGATAACTGTGGTAACATGAGAGAAAATACATGATGCCCAGTGCTGATCCCCTGACCCCAAGCAGGAGGAGGAGTTGGCATTACAAGCCCAAGACACCAGGACCAGGACCCGCAATAGTCTGTGTGGGAAGCACGTTAGTGGGCCCAGGGTCAGGCTCGGTTCCAAGCCTCCACCTTTGTGACCCAAGGTGCCCTGAGTTGCATAGCAACGGGAAATTCATGTGTCGCAACATAGATAGCTTAACACTGGAAGGGGCAGTCTTTGAGTTACTTGGCCTAGCCTATGCTGTAAGTGCACAAAGATGGTATTACGCAGGAAGAATTCAGAGTGCCCAACCATGGGAGAGTTTCGCCCTGCCAAACAACTTGGCCTCGGCCAGCAATTATGGCCTAGTCAGTCACTGTATTATTTGTGCCACATAGGTAAAACACCGCGATGGGAAGACTTAGTGCACCCATAATATAGACAGACCGCTGTAACATTCCTGTATCAAAGGTATAAACAGACCCCAGGAACATTTCTGTAGCAGCAGTATAGGCAGACCCTGTAACATTTTTGTAGCTGCAGTATAGGCAAACCCGAGTACCATTTCTGTAGTGGAAGTATAGGCAGACTCCGGTAACATTTCTCTAGAAGCAGTATACGCAGACCCTTGTAACATTTCTGTAGCAGCAGTATCAGCAGACCCCTGTAACATTTATGAAGCAGAAGCATATGCAGACCCCAGTACCATTTTTGTAGCAGCAGTTAAGGCTGTGAGGAAGGAGGAACAGCAGCCAGAGGATTCAGAGTTTCAGCAGTGGACTGTGTAGAAGACTGGGTGCCCGATACATTGCTGGATGCATTTTCTGCCATCCACGACAGTACCTGCTCACACTGCTCTGTTTGCAATAAAGGTCTACTACGTGGACCCACAAATTGTGATATGAAGCTGGGGACCCCAGAAACATGCCTCTCTCCTAATCCCACAGCAGCCGGCTGGGATACACCTGGACCAGGAACTCAGCCTGTGCCCACACCCTCACTTGGAACTCCGCATCCTTGCCCACGTCCACATCCTCGACCCCTACCCCTAACCCTCAGCATGGTGGATTACGAATAGAGCAGACATAGACCGCTGTAAATAATTATGGAATTATATGCGTACACTTTCACGCAGAGAGTGGAATCGTAATGCTAACTTCAGGCAGAAAAAAATTGAAGGAAGGCAGCAAACAGGCCTAGCAATGCAATGGTGATACACCAAAACTCCCACCAGACACCCAGTAAAATGCAGACGGTCAGAGGTAGCCCAACGAAGGAGCTTTTTTTTTTTTTTTTTAAAAAGAAAACAGGCTATATACTGT
This sequence comes from Eleutherodactylus coqui, assembly GCF_035609145.1. NCBI lineage: Eukaryota > Metazoa > Chordata > Amphibia > Anura > Eleutherodactylidae > Eleutherodactylus > Eleutherodactylus coqui. The sequence continues at coordinate 511,477,731 of NC_089837.1, forward strand.
GTATATCACTTTCCCTCTATAAGTACCTGTGTTGGCCGTATGCCGAGCGTCAAATTCACTGCAGACACAGGCAGGTGTATATAATCTGGGAGTTATGTGCGTAGACTTTGTCGCTGAGAACGTTATAGTAAGGCAAACTCCAGGCAGAAAAAAATAGTCAGGATGGCCGCAAACAGGCCTAAGGGCTCCCACCCACTAGCGTTTTTTTTCACTGCGAAATTTGCACGTTTTTTTTTTTTCTACAGGGGGTCTATGGGACTTGTAAAGCTAAAATCGCGATCGCGCAAAATTGCGATTTACCGCGAAATTGCGATTTTGCGCAATCGCGATTTTAGCTTTACAACTCCCATAGCCCAAAGACCCCTGCAGAAAAAAAAACGCTGCGAATTTCGCAGTAAAAAAAAACGCTAGTGGGTGGGCACCCTAACTGTGCAATAGCGATGGACTTAAACTCCCACCAGACACCCAGTGAAATTTAAACGGTCAAAGGTTGCTCAACCAAGGAGCTTTTTGGTTTTTTTTTAAAAGAATACTGGCTGTATAGTGTGTCTATCACATTCCCTCTATAAGTGGCTGCATTGGCCATACACTGTGCGTCTCTAATTCACTGCAGGCATAGGCCGTTGTAAATAATCTTGGAATTATGTGCGTAGACTTTGTCACTGAGAGCAGTATAGTAAGGCAAACTCCAGGCAGAAAAAAATAGTCGGGAGGCGGAGCTTGCCAAGCAGGAAGCAGGACGCAGCCCGCCAAGCTCCCGGAGACATAGCCAAAAAACGGGCCACCACACTGTACCGGAGCCACATAGCCGGCGCACCACCGCAGCGCTAGATCCCTGACAGCTCCAGGAGCATTTAGACACCGCTCCGGAGCGAATCCGACGAGGACAAGAGGAGGCGCGGAGCTTACCAGAGCGGCTGCCTCCCCGGCCCGGATCCCTGGGTGCCGGCGGCGTGCGCGGACGATCCGAGCGGCAGAAGCGGAGCGGGAGGTAGGCGAACGGCATCTGCCATCACCGGAGCACGGGGAAGCTCACTGACAGGGCTGCAGACGTCACCCGACCCCTCTCCCCCTCCCTGCACACTGTACCGGAGGACAGGAGAGCGGGAAAGCACAGCGAGGGGACGGCAACTTCCCCCTCTCCCCCCCCCCCCCCTCCACTCAGAGCAGACACCAGCGGCTCCTCACACAGCAGAGGGCTGGAGGTGAGGGAGACACAAGCAAGCCATAAGTCTCCCTCTTCTCCCTCTTCCCCCTCACAGGCAATAAAGAAGAACCTTGCATCTGCAGCAGGGGCCACCCAGCAGCTTCCCCCCCCCCCCATAGAATCAAAAAAGGACTGAAAGCCTCCATTAGCAGGCGGCCGCCACCCAGCCACAACACAGTGGAACAACACAGGCTCAATAAGCCACCCAAGGCACATTGGGACAGGCACTGCTAGCCGGCCCGCCACACATCCGGCAACCCCCCAAGCTCAGGGAGGTCTCAAAACCCGCACTGGCAGGTGACTACCAACCAGCCACAATACAGACTAGCCACAAAGGCCCAGCAAGCCACCTGAACGACTCTAGAACCCCACGCCCTGCTCACAGAGACAACCGGGTGCCCTACAGCAAACACCTACCTCTCGGCCAACAAGAGGAGACCCTCTCGTGAACTCCAAGCTCCCTGCGCATTAGAAAGCTGAAAAGGGGACAAACACTGGGGAGAGAAAGACATTAAGCCGGAACAGCCTAACAACCATAACTCTGGCCAGGCCCGCCCAGACAGGGCCCAGAATGATCATTTAATTTCTCACTATGCGCTAACAGACCCCTGAGGAACGTGTGAACAATAGCAGCAAATACGGAACACCACTGCTCGAACGTACAAACCTGAGTCAGCAAAACCTAGCAAAACGTAAATATACCCCCTCTCACAATGGTGAAAATTGGGAGGGACAAGAATAAAGACCACGCAGAACAGCCCAAAACCAATAAAAATCAAGCAGAAATGGACAAGTATCTAAAAAAGAAACACAGCTCGCCAGTGGCACAAAAACAGAGACCGCACCACGAATACGTCGCAGACCCACACTCAGACGACTCAGAGGGAGAAAGTGTCTCAGCTGCCTCAGAACGCAATGAAGAGCTCGACAGAGACCCAATTTCTCGCTCCTTCCTAAAAACAATTCTCACTGAAGCCATCTCCCCAGTCCTGAAAGAATTAGCCGATATAAAAACCGAAGTAAAACAAATAGGCCACAGGGTTGAAGACCTTGAAAATACACAGCAAGACCTGATTCAGCACAACCTAGCTCTCCAATCCACCCTAGCGGAGCAACAAGACCAGTTAAACCAGGCAATGCTCCTCATTGAAGATCAAGAAAATAGAAGCCGGAGGAAAAATATCCGCTTCAGGGGCCTGCCAGAAACAATAGCAACGGAGGCATTAAACTCAGCTGCATTACAGATATTCCAGTCTTTGCTCGGAGAAGATAAAGCGAATAAAATTGTAGTAGAAAGGATCCACCGAGCCTTAAGACCAAAACCCACACCGCAAGAACCCCCAAGAGATGTTATCTGCGGCCTGCTAAATTACCTCGACACTTCTGCAATTTTACAGAAAGCCAGAGAATCAGGTGAAATCCTACACGAAGGGAATAAAATCCTCCTATTTCAGGACATCGCCCCTAGCACATTGGCCAAAAGGCGAATCCTGAAACCTTTGACAGATGCGCTTCGAGTCAGAAAGCTACCGGTGAAATGGCTATTCCCGTTCGGCCTGGCAACCTTTAAAGACGGGCAACAAATAACCATAAGAACACCAAGGGACCTCGAGAAAGTGTGGGAAAAACTCGAATTGCCCCCTATCGACATACCTTCTTGGTTACCCTGCCAACCCAAAATGCCGCTATCACAATTGAAGAGGCCCGAAAGCTGGTCGATCAACAAACCCCCCAGGACCCCAAGACAAAAAAAGAGAACACAGACCGAAACCTGAGGAGAAACAAGCCTAACTGCCCCTCCCAAGGTCTCACCATTGGACAATCCGCAGAAACATCCCCATTTTACCCCCCCAGAAGACCGGTGAGATAAACTCTTATCACCATGTTCTCCCCCCCCATGTTTTCTCTTTCCGCCTCTCCTACCTACAGCCAGAACTACAACATCGCTGACCCGGAAGACGGAGGAGTTGGAGGGGACCGAGAGGGGGAGAATCCCGCGATATACTACGCCGGTCAGACGGAAGGATCTGCGCAGGTAAAAGACGGCGGAGACAGGCCAACAACAGGGACTCTAGACTATTGAGCATCCCCGCGCCCCAATTAATTACTCTGGCCTGATCTCCAATCCATACACAATCTGCAGAGATCCAGATCCAAAATCCACCAAAGACTTAGACTCAAAAGCCATGCCCTCGCTGGGGTCTAGCGGCGGCTCCCCCAATACCGTCCGGGGGGCTGCGGCTGGAGCGCACCGAGCGGCAAATTTATTTGTTGATATATAATGTTGTATTGTTCTATATAGCCTCGATATTTGCTGAACAATGTTGTATAGCTTCACAAGTTAGAGATTTACTGTTCACACAATTCCCAGGGGTCGCACCCAACCGAAGAGGTGCGCGTCCAACCCCCCCACAAATTCACGAGGAGGGGGAGAAACCAAGGGGTTACAACCCCACCTCGAGGACCGACCGAGGAACGGACCCGAGGCCCCTATGGGTATGGATCCCCCCTGACCCCGTGTTCGATAAAATTCCTCACCTCCACACATAAGGTGGAGCTTTTTGTTACCCCCTGTTCAAACAGCAAGAGTGCACACCACGTTCTGTTTAGAGGTGCAACAGATACGGGCCCTAAAATAAAATACATGGAAATAGACTATGGCAGAGATCAAAGTTACTTCATTTAATATTAGAGGCTGGAACAGCCCACAGAAGAGAGCCCAGACATTTAACCTGCTGAAAAAACAATCCCCAGAGGTACTGTTTCTACAAGAAACTCACTTCCGCCACAACCACGTCCCTAGACTTCCAACACATACATACAACCATTGGCACCACAGCACACACTCCTCGGCCTCTAGAGGGGTTACCATAGCAATAAATAAAAACGTCCCCTTCACCCTTACGGGGTCAGAACAAGACCCAAAAGGGAGATACCTATTCTTAAAAGGCACGATAGCCAATAGCGAGATCACATTCGCTAATTTATATGCACCAAACAAACAACAGGTCCAATGGCTCACACGGGTCTTGAATAAATTTAGAGAGTTTGCGGGGGGACTGCAGGTGGTCGGCGGTGACTTTAATATAGCTTTAGAGCATTCAATTGACACAACCTCGAACGCCGTGTCGGCCCCCTGCAGCCAAACCCACAGGCTCAGGAGTCTGTTAGCGGACCTAAACTTACGAGACGCCTGGAGACTGAAAAATCCCAACCTCAGGGAGTACACATATTTTTCACACATTCACAAATCGTACCATAGAATTGACTACCTACTGATCTCAGGCAAATACCTACATTCAGTCACAGCAACCGACATAGGCCAAATCACAATATCTGACCACGCTCCCATTGCCCTCACGTTGATAGTGGACAGCCTGCCGAGGAGGGAATGGAACTGGCGCCTAAATTGCACACTGATAAACGGGCAGGAAAATATCACAAGCTTAACGGATAAACTAGAAGAATTCTTCTTAATCAACGACACACATGAGGTTCCTGCCCCAATTATCTGGGAGGCACACAAAGCCTATATAAGAGGGGAGCTAATCTCACTAGGCACCAGGATCAAACGCCAGAGGAATGAGGAAATTAACTCACTTTTGACCCAAATCTCATACAAGGAAACACAACATAAAAAGAACCCGGAAGACAAAACTTTAAAAGAGCTCACATACCTAAGAGAAAAACTTAAAAATCTACTTAATATAAAATCAGCCAAGACCCTGCTGTCATCTAAGTACAAGATTTACGTGCACGGTGACAGAGGGTCAAAGACAATGACGAGGCTCATCCAAAAGCAAAAAGAGAAGACATTCATCTCCCAAATTAAAACCCCTACGGGGAAAATAGTGACATCGACAGAAGACATTGCAGTAGAATTTGAGAAATACTATACCGCATTATACAGCCTAGAAAATGACAACGAGTGCCCACAAGACACCACACTCAATTTTCTAAACAACTTAAATCTCCCTGGACTCTCAGAGGAAGATGCTGCCTCACTCCTACACCAAGTCACAGACGACGAGGTGAGGGAGGTACTAGCAACTATCCCCAACGGAAAAAGCCCCGGCCCTGATGGACTGCCCATCATATATTATAAAAAATTCGCAGATACACTAATCCCTCACCTAACCAAATTATGCAATTCCCTCCTTTCAGGCGCACCCCTACCCAAACAAGCCTTAGAGGCACACATCTCGCTCCTACCTAAAGAAGGCAAAGCACCGAACCTATGTAGCAACTACAGACCCATTTCACTGCTGAACGCAGATATAAAACTATGGGCAAAAATACTAGCTCAAAGAATAGCCCCTCTACTTACAAAGCTAATAAACCCAGACCAAGTTGGATTTGTTCCGGGAAGAGAGGGCAAATTCAACACGACCAGAGCAATCCACGCAATACACTTTGCCAGACAAAACAAAGTACCTCTGGTCCTGATTTCCACGGATGCCGAAAAGGCTTTTGATAGAGTAAGATGGAAATATATGAAAAACACCCTGAACAAGTTTGGCTTCCCGCCCATATTTATTAAAGCCATCCTCTCCCTATATACAGAGCCAACGGCCAAAGTCCTTGCCAATGGCACGCTAACCAAACCCTTCGCCATAAGAAATGGCACCAGACAGGGCTGCCCACTATCCCCTACACTCTTTATACTGACAATGGAGACACTCCTACAGGAAATCAGGCAAAACTCGGACATTGTAGGCCTCCGAATAGGAGGTAAAACACACACCACGGCGGCATTTGCGGACGATCTGCTGGTATTGGTCACAAACCCGACCAAAGCACTGGCGGCGCTCATGGGGACGTTTGACCTCTTCGGCAGGCTGTCCAATTTTAAAATAAACTACGACAAGTCAGAGGCGCTAAACATCTCCGCCCCACCCCAAGTAGTGAGAAAACTGAATGTGCAATACGCCTTCAAATGGCCCACGAGTAGCATTAAATACCTAGGCATCACACTAACGGCCAACCCCTCCCAGCTTTACGAAGCTAACTTCACCCCACTAATTAAAAAAGTAAAAACACAACTTACACAATTCAACATACCACTAATTTCATGGCTGGGGAGAAAGAACCTTATTTCCACCTACATACTGCCTCAAATAATTTATACTATGCACTCAGTCCCAATAGAGATACCTAATTTCTTTTTTGCTCACATACATAAGCTCTTTAGGGGCTTTATATGGGATGGACACAAACCGCGATTGGCGTTCTCTACCCTCACCCAAAAGCGCCCACAGGGAGGCGCCGGCCTCCCGAACTTGCAATACTACCACAGGGCGATCCACATTGCCAGGTGGATCCTTTTAACAGACGAAGAAGTGGCCTCTCCCTCGCTTGAAATGGAGAGAGAGGTGCTGGGCAGGGAAAACCAAGCACTACTATGGCTGAAAGGCCCCCACCTTGGTAAACATACACGCCTAAGCCCAATCACGAAATGTACAATAAAAGTACTGAGACTCGTAAGAGCAGAAGCATCAAAAGAAAAACCCACCCCCCCAATGACCCCGGCCAATCTGATACCGGCCATCTTGGCAAATAAACCGCTGAGAACAGAAAGAGTTTGGGACAAACTTGGGGATCTCACAATTTATGATATCCTTAAAAGCCCCAAACTTAACGACCAAACACAACTAGAAACTCTCCTGCCACAGTGCCCGCTCGATTTCCTGAGCAGGGCAGGCCTTTTCCAAGCCCTGAGACGATTCCAGACAACCCACCAGGGGGATTTGCGGGATCCCCTCTGGTTTGAAACCTACACCGCACTCCCCTCTCGCCCGAAGAGACTGGTCACCCAGCTTTACAGAGGTCTCCTCCTACAAAATGCCATAGAAAAACCCTGGTTTCTTAGAGAGTGGGAGAGGGAATTAAATATAACCTTGAACAGAGAAGAGACTCTTAGAGTTCTAAAAAATTCACATGGCTTCTCCAGATGTGTACGGACTCAGGAGAACTCGTACAAAATACTCACGAGATGGTACAGAACACCTGTCACATCCTCTAAAATGAACCCGGGGTCCCCAGACATTTGCTGGAGATGCGGGGAAGAGAGGGGAACAGCCCTACACATCTGGTGGAACTGCAGCAGAATCAAATCCTTTTGGCAATCAGTTAATAATCTTATTAACAAAATTTGTCACACAAACCACACATTCGGACCAGAGGAGATACTAATCTGGCTGCCCACAAGGCAATTCAAACCCTCTCATAAAAACCTAGTGACAACTCTCATCACAGCAGCCAAACTGCTGATCCCCCTATTTTGGCAGAAAAAAGAGAGCCCACAGATCGCACAATGGGAAGAAAGGGTCTCACAAATATTTAGATTTGAGGAGATGCTAGCCTGGGAAAACGGCTCGAGAGAAGACTTCACCACCCTGTGGACGCCCTGGATTTTGTACCAGGGTGATAGAGATAACTCAAACCCATAAACAAAAGCACGCCTCCAAACCAGCCTGCTACCAAAAGCCCGTCTAGCCCCACTTAAGGATTTAATTAAATGCACCTTGCTGTACTTTCCCTAAGTTAACCAATCCTGAAACCTATCCACCCCTCATCCCCCACATCCCCAATATCCCCTCCCCCCTATCCTGTACTATATGTCAACAAACAGAGTATCCGTGTTATGATATTCTTTTGCCTTAATCAATTTGTTGTAGTTATCACGCGAAATGATATACGGCCCTGCGCGGCCAATCTGCACTTGACCATTGTTGTTGACGTCTTTGTTATTCATTTCAATAAAAAGAAATTGTTTAAAAAAAGAAAAAAATAGTCAGGAAGGCCGCAAACAGGCCTAAGTGCAATAGTGATGAACGAAAACCCCCACCAGACACCCAGTAAAATTTAAACGGTCAGCGGTTACCCTACGAAGGAGCTTTTTGGGTTTTTTTGGTAAAAGAATACAGGCTATGTACTGTGTACATCACTTTCCCTCTATCAGTCGCTGTGGCCATATGCTGTGCGTCTCTAAGTCACTGCAGACACAGGCCGTGTAAATAATCTTGGAATTATGTGCGTAGTCTTTGTCGCTGAGAGCAGTATAGTAAGGCAAACTCCAGGCAGAAAAAAATAGTCAGGAAGGCCGCAAACAGGCCTAAGTGCAATAGTGATGGACTACAACTCCCAACAGACAACCTGTAAAATGCACACGGTCACAGGTAGCCGTAAGAAGGAGCTTTTATTTAAAAAATTTTTTATAAAAGAATGCCGGCTATATAGCGTGTATATGACTTTTCCTCTATCAGGGGCTGTCGCCGTACGCTGTGCGTGAAGTTGATGGCAGACACAGAGCGGTGTAAAATTTTTTTGAATTATTGGCGTACAGTTGGAGGATGATAGCGGTTATGTAACGCTAACTGCAGCTAGAAAAAAAATATATGGAAGGCTGAAAACAGGCCTAGCTGTGCAATAGTGATGGACTACAACTCCCATCAGACAACCTGTAAAATGCACACGGTCACAGGTAGCCGTAAGTAGGAACGTTGGGGCTCTTGTACACAGGATCCTACACTAACACTTTCCCTATAGCAGCACCAGCACTGTCCTTGATCTCTCCCAGTGTGTGACTGTGGCGAGCCGCAGGCGGCCCCACTTTAAATACTCGGGGGTCACTTGATCTCGTCAGCCACTCACTGTAGGAGAGTGGGATAGGGCTGGAACGTCACAGGAGGAAGTTGTAATGCCTTCCCTGCTTTTCTATTGGCCAGAAAATGGCGCAAAACTTTCAGGGAAGAAAATAGAATTGACTCGAACATCGCGTGGTGCTCGCCTCGAGTAACAAGCATATCGAGTACCCTAATACTCGAACGAGCATCAAGCTCGGACGAGTACGCTCACTCATCTCTACTAATAACCATAAGGCAGTGTTGTAAAATCATCTAGTAGATGCCTCTTTCTGTAAACACACCTTTTGTGTTTTGTGTAGCGGCCTTGTTTCGATGTCCCAATGCTTCTGTTTCTTACAAACTCCGGCCGCTCTACGCTGATAGTTTTCTGTGTTTCAGGGTTTGTGTTATGATTATAATTAAAGATGAGCGAACACCAAAATGTTCAGGTTCGTGTTATTCGAAACGAACTTCCCGCGATGTTCGGGTGTTCGTTTCGAATAACGAACCCCATTGAAGTCAATGGGCGACCGGAACATTTTTGTATTTCGCCGATGCTCGCTAAGGTTTTCATGTGTGAAAATCTTGGCAATTCAAGAAAATGATGGGAACGACACAGCAAGTTCTCCTCTGCCACAGCTGTAACAGCTGTGGCAGAGAAGAACGATGTTAGCCCATTGAATTCAATGGAGCCGTCAATACAGCCGACTCCACTGAATGCAATGGGCTGCCGGCGATCGCGGGATGAATTGTCGGAAAGGGGTTAAATATATAAGCCCTTTCCTGCAATTCATCCAGAAATGTGTAAAAATAAAAAATATATATATACTCACCTGGTGCCGGCAGATGGAGTTCAGCGCGGCAGGCTGCAGTTCTCCTGAACTGCTCTGAACAGCTGTGAGTAGTATTCAGCAGCCGGGGATTTAAAATCCCCGCCTGCTGAATAAGATGCCTCTGAATGGTCACAGCCTGACCAATCAGAGGCCAGCCCTCACTCACACCCATTCATGAATTCATGAATGGGTGTGAGTGAGGGCTGGCCTCTGATTGGTCAGGCTGTGACCATTCAGAGGCATCTTATTCAGCAGGCGGGGATTTTAAATCCCCGGCTGCTGAATACTACTCACAGCTGTTCAGAGCAGTTCAGGAGAACTGCAGCCTGCCGCGCTGAACTCCATCTGCCGGCACCAGGTGAGTATATATATATTTTTTATTTTTACACATTTCTGGATGAATTGCAGGAAAGGGCTTATATATTTAACCCCTTTCCGACAATTCATCCCGCGATCGCCGGCAGCCCATTGCATTCAGTGGAGTCGGCTGTATTGCCGTTTCCATTGAATTCAATGGGCAAACATCGTTCTTCTCTGTCACAGCTGTTACAGCTGTGGCAGAGAAGAAGGATTTGTCTTCTATATGTTCTCAATGGGGTTGGCGCTGCTGCCGCCGGCCCCATTGAGCGCATATAGACGAACATCCGAACATCGTGTGGTGTTCGTTACGAATAACGAACATCCCGAACACCCTAATATTCGCCCGAGCATCAAGCTCGGACGAGTACGTTCGCTCATCTCTAATTATAATCAAAAACCCGATCTTTCAGGCTGTCTAAATTTTTGACCTGAGTGGCGGCAATATTTAAAGCTATACCTTTAACTTTAACACGGTTTTGCCTGTCTTCAACTTGTACCCGTAAGTTTTGGGACCCACTGATACAAACTCTTTGATGCATGTATCAGCGGGGATCTCGCTGGTCAATTCACCCAGGTAGTTGCCTAACGGCGGGTTCCACTCACCTTCACAGTGTACAAGAATGACAGAATCTTTGTCGTGATAAACACAGCGTTCCTGCAATCTATCCAGAAGCGAGTAGAGCTCTAGGCGTGCGTGTTTTTGTTGACCGTGTGGTCCTTTTTTGTGTATTTCCACGTGACATTGGCTGTATCATCATCAATAAAATTTAGACCTGAAATTTAGTAGTAAGGTAGAAAAACATACTCAAAGAGTTCAGCAGAGTCACTCACGATGCTCGTACACGGGAGATTCGATTTCTGGCGAACTTTACCCAGAAGGAGTTTAAGAAAAGCTTGGTGATTTGTCATTTAGCAGGGTTTACGTGTATTTCACCCTTACACAATTATACACCTTCTTTTTCAAGAAAGGAATCAACATATTCATTTTTCTTGTCATTGTCCGTGCACCAGCTAGGATACCATGAAACCTCTTGTTTATCGCTAAGATGCAACTTGATGTAAGATGCAAACAGATCTTTCGACGTTTCTGGAAAATACCATATTTCGTAGGTGTGTGCTATCCTGTAGCCTTCCTCCACAGCCATCTCGAGCTCTATCGTACACCATTTACCAACAATAGAACTCTCTTCATCACTATGACTACACGGCTCTGACTGTGAATTTAAAGCGCAGGTGTAACATAGGGGAAGCATCAATTTATGATTCATTTTCACCTGCAGGATCGGGAAAAATAAATTGCGTGGTGGGCACACTTTAACTTTTGCGAGACCAAAGTAATTTTTGATGTAGCCAAAATTTTCATAAATGATCGTTTGGTGCCCTGTAGGGTAAGTCTTTGTTTTGTTGACGAAGGGATACAGACTAGTTAAATCATAATAATTTATCGTATCACCCTTGTTCAGTCTGTGGTATAGCTTTATTGCATTAGTTCGACCCCGATAAAGCGCGTCACGAGGGTCTAGTGGCGCTGGGAACTGCATTTTAAGAAGAAATGCCTGAAGGTCTGAATTGGTCTCAACTAGAAATGAGCGAGCACCAAAATGCTTGGGAGCTCCTTACTCGAGCCAAGCTTTTTGTAATGCTCAAGAGCTCGTTTTGATTAATGAACCCCATTGAAGTCAACGGGAGACACTAGCAGTTTTAAAGGTGACCCATGCTCTGCAGTGTTTTCAATGGAGCTGCGGCTGCTGCCAGGGGCTCCATTGAAAACAATGGTCTGCTGGCACCCCTGAATTCAGCAGGCGGGGATTTAAAATTAATGAATTCATGAATAGTTGAGTGCTGCCTCTGATTGGCTGAGCACAGGGACCAATCAGAGGCAGCTCTCAGCTGTCATTGAATAGCTGAGACCTGCCTCTGATTGGTCAGAGTGCTTAGCCAATCAGAGGCAGCCTATTCAGCAGCCGGGGATTTTATATCCACGCCTGCTGAATACTACTGAGAGCAGTTCAGGGCAAAGAGCTGGCTGGATGCGTCTGAGCCCCGGCAGCTGAAGAAAAGTGAGAATTTTATTTAATTTTATTTTATTCACCATTTCTTCTTGTTTTTCACTGAAGGGCTTATATTTAAAAACAATTTCAGGATGTTGGCAACTGGATCCACTACCGCAACTGTCATTTGTGACAGCTGTGGTAGGGAATTCTTTATTCTTATTCCCCGCAGGGATGAAGAATTCCTTTGCTGCATCTGTCACAGATGTGGCAGGTGCAGCAGGGAATTCTTTTGGTATTACACTAAAATTATTCTTTAAACATAAGCCCTTCCCTGAAAGACAATTACCATGTGCCAGCAGCAGGATCCTTTACCTCATCTGTGACAGCTCTGGTAGGGAATTATTTATTCTCCGCTGGGATGAAGAATTCATTTGCTGCATCTGTCACAGATATGGCACGTGCAGCAGGGAATTCTTTTTACTAGAGGGGATAAAGGAAACATCTGCCGCATGTGGCATATGTGTTCTTCATCCCCGCGGAGGACACGGCAGCTGCGGAGAGTAAATTTATTTATTTTTACACTAAAATAATTGTTTTTCTGTGAAGGGCTTATGTTTAAAGCCCTTCCCTGAAAAAACAATTACAGGGTGTCGGCAGCAGGATCCCCTACCACAGCTGTCATCTGTGACAGCTGCGGTAGGGAATTTAAGAATTCTTCTGCTGCATGTGTCACACATGTGGCAGATGTAGCAGCAGGGAATTCTTTTTACTAGCGGGGATGTGGCAGATGTGTTCTTCATCCCCGTGGGGGAAACGGCAGCTGCAAAGAGGTAAGTTTATTTATTTTTTAAACTAAAATTATTGTTTTTCAGGGAAGGGCTTATGTTTAAACCCATCCATGAAAAACAATTCAGGGGTGCCAGCAGACCATCAATTTCAAAGGAGCTGCCGGCAGCAGCAGTGGCTCCATTGAAACATGTGGAGAGGAGAGGGTGAAATTTTTTTCGAGTAATGAGTACATCGAGCAGGCTAATGCTCGAACGAGCATTCTTACTCATCTCTAGTCTCAACCACTTCACGCTATTTATGCTGCCATAACCCATTTAAAGAGTATCCCAGGTATTATAAAAAATGCTTTTTAGCTAAAAAAAGCCTGGTATAGCTGACTGTACTTAGTTTTAGTGCTGTTATTTTGAGCGTCTTCATTGTAGCATATGGGACACCCGTGGTAAAAACAGCCTTGAAATTCAAAAGCGATATGTTGGCTATCAACATACGCATATCAATCTAAGTAATAGCTACTGACCCATTTTTTACCGCCTCTCAGCACATGCTGTATGTCTAGGTTTTTGCTGTAAGACACGTACATTAACCATTGAATAGCGGGGGTTGAGTACCTTTTTTGGCCTTGTGGTAATTATCAGAGGGCAAAATAGGTATAGTGTCTTCAGGTAAGAATTTAAACCTGTATATAGCCATGCATACAGACACAAGAGTGATGTGTTGGAACGGGTCAACGCAATTAATAACACTAAAGTTTGTCTCTTTTTCCATAGAATACCTTTCTAACCGATTTTGTTTAGCCATTTCCATTACCTGGTTTCTGTAACGCTCATAGGCTTTCAACATCCTGCTTACAATATAACTTCAATTCTGTATTAAAAATCAAAAGTACAACCCTTTCGCATTTCAGACCACTCCATGAACTCTTTTTTGTTGTCTCTTTAACTCTTTAATAATAACATATCAACCGGCATTGTGGGCAATAAAGGTGCAGTCCGTAAAATTGCCGCTGAGAAAAAACTGAACAAAATCACAGGTGCAAAACTCGTCCTCAAACTTCCAAGACTTTGCTGCGTACAGTGCTGTGGCAAAACAGAATGTGTTTGCCTGTATCCAGTTGACACTCAAAGTCGTAGAAAACATATGATGGCTTTGCCACAATGGGCTTCCGATGGTAAGGCTGTATGTAACACAAGTGTTTGTCAGATTTCTCCCCTGTGGTTTTACAAATGTTACAGTGCAGACCATTGCATTCGCGGGGCGTGATGCGTTTAACTACATACTGATAACAACGACCGCAAAATATTTTAGTCTTGGAAAACGTATCATCCGCCGCAGCCACGATCTTGTGGCGCTCTAAACAATCAGATGAGCGACAAAACATGCGGCAACTGGTGCATCGTTATATCGATCCTGGGGTTTCGACACACGATTCTGTCTGACAAGCTTTACAAAAATACTTCCACGAGTGATTATTCTTGTGGTGAAAAACAGAAATTGGTGCCGATAAAAGCTGTTATATTCGTAATCCCGTAATAATGATTATGATGGTGGAGGATGTATACAGCACCCCCACCAGAGGTTTCCCTGGTGTGAAAATAACGCCAATCACCGCGACTGTGGTATAGAATCCTTATGGTTATGCCCAGGTGTTTCTCAAATGCCTCAATATCGCTAAAACGCACTAGCTGATTGTCAGGGATGTCCAATTCATGATGTAATTGTCTAGCTCGTGCAATAAAACACTGTCCTCAACAGAGCCCTCCTCTAACAACTCATATAGACTGGCCGCTAAACACAGGTTAGAGTCATAATTGTTAAAATCAAAAAGCCACCGCTTTTTCACTATTAAGACTTTGAATGTCAAGCATTCACCAACTAAACAGTCCACATTACTCTGTAATGCGTTGGCCATAGCATTTAAGAAGCTCTCAGCATTAAAATCATCCATGGCCTGTTTTAGAGAATAAATAGGATCCAACCACCGCCCACCATCGACGCTTAGCTGTATGAAATCACGGGGTTGTATATCTTGTCTGATTCTGTCAAGAAAAGACTGAATGACACCGTGTACAGCATTAACCCTTTCCCATCCAATGTAGGGGCTGTTCCGACATCATCATTTTCCTCTATAGCTCCGATGTTGAGACAGACCCGACATGCTGTTTCTGCACTGCTTCCTCCCCAGCTCTGCTACCGGAGGCCACCCGACACACTTATGTGAGTAAATGAGCTGGCAACAGTACTGAACAGCGCTGGATTCTTCATTTACTGAATGCCAGATGTTCCTTTCCCTCTGCTCTGCTGCTGTGTATTCTCCGGCAATAGAAGGGGGAGAAAGCACGTGGGGCATTCAGAAAATGAAGAATCGAGCGCTGTCCAGTGCTGTGTCCAGCTCACTTACTCACATAAGTGTGTCAGGTGGCCTCTGGCAGCAGAGCGGGGGAGAAGGCACATGGGGGCATTTACTATCAGCACTGATCAGCGCTGGGCTCTTCATTTACTGAATGCCCCCACGTGCTCTCTCCCTTCTCTATTGCCAGAGAATACACAACATTAGAGTAGGGGAGAAAGAACATCTGACATTCAGTAAATGAAGAATCCAGTGCTGATCAGTGCTGTTTCCAGCTCACTTACTCACATTAAAAAAAGTGTGTGGGGTGGCCTTCAGCAGCAGAGCAGGGGAGAAAGCACATGGGGGAATTCAGTAAATGCAGAATACAGTGGTGATCGTGGTTTCCAGTTCACTAACTCACATAAGTGTGTCGGGTAGGCTCCGGCAGCAGAGCGGGGAAGGGAGCACATAGGGCCATTCACTAAATGCAGAATCCAGCACTGATCAGACTATTTACAGGTTGCTCGGGCATATTTGGACTCTGCGGGGTATGTGGGACTGGATCAGGAGGTTGTGTGGGTGCCTCAGGATTTTGCGGGCAAGTTCTGGGTTGGCTCTTTCGGCGTCTTCTGGCGGATATAGACCTAGCGGTTATACACATTTTTATAGCTTTTTTAACAGCTTTTGCTCTACACCAAATGCTACGTGAATACACTCCAGCTATTTTACCCTCTGATAATTACCACAAGACCAAAAAAATGGTACTTAACCCCCGCTATTCAGTGGTTGATGTACGTGTCTTACAGCAAAAACAGAGTCATACAGAACGCGCTAAGAGGCGGTGAAAACGGGTCTGTAGCTATTATTTAGATGGATACGTGTATGTTGATGGCCAACTTATCGCTTTTGAATTTCAAGGCTGTTTTTACCATGGGTGTCCCGTATGCTACAATGAAGACGCTTAAAATAACGTCACTAAATCTAAGTACAGTCAGCTATATCAGGCTTTTTTTAAGCTAAAAAACATTTTTTTACAAAAACTAGGGTACTCTTTACGTGTCGTATGGGAGCTTGAATGGTGTGAAATGGTTGAGACCAATTCAGGCCCTTAGGCATTTTTTCCTAAAATGCAGTTCCCAGCACTGCTAGACCCTCGTGATGCCCTTTATGGGGGTTGACTAACACCGTAAAGCTATACCACAGACTGAATGAGAATTATACGATAAATTATTATGCTTTTGTTGACGAAGTCCGTATCCCTTTGTCAACAAAATAAAGAATTATCCTTGACAAGGCACCTGATTATTTTTGAAAATTTTGGCTACATCAAAAATTACTTTGGTCTCGCAAAAGTTAAAGTGTGCCCACCACGCAATTTATTTTTCCCAGTGCTGCAGGTGAAAATGAATTATTAATTGATGTTTCCCCTATGTTACACCTGCGCTTTAAATTCACAGTCAGAGACGATATAGAGAGGTCTATCATCGGTACATGGTGTACGTTAGAACTCGAGATGGCTGTGGAGAAAAGCTACAGGATAGCCCACAACTACGAAATATGACATTTTCCAAAAACGTCAGATGCTCTGTTTGCATCTTACATCAAGTTGCATCTTAGGGATAAACAAGAGGCTTCATGGTATCCTAGCTGGTGCACGGACAATGCAGTTCTCAGCGCCGCTAGACCCTCATGACATGCTTTACGGGGGTCGAGCTAATGCAATAAAGCTATACCAGAGACTGAACAAGGGTAAGACATAAAATTATTATGATTTCACGATGCTGCAGGTGAAAATGAATCATAAATTGATGCTTCCCCTATGTTACACCTGAGCTTTAAATTCACAGTCAGAGCCGTGTAGTCATACCGATGAAGAGAGTTCTATTGTTGGTACATGGTGTACGATAGAGCTCGAGATGGCTTTGGAGAAAAGCTACAGGATAGCTCACAACTATGAAATATGGCATATTCCAGAAATGTCAGATGATCTGTTTGCATCTTACATCAAGTTGCATCTTAGGGATAAACAAAAGGCTTCAGGGTATCCTAGCTGGTGCACGGACGATGCACTCTTTGAGGTGTTTCTACCTCACTACGAAGTTTCAGGCCTAAATTTTATTGATGATGAAACAGCCAATGTCACGTGGAAATACACAAAAGAGCACCACATAGTCAACAAAAATGCCAACATCTTTATAGCTTGCTTTACAACAGCCTACGCAAGCCTAGAGCTCTACTCGCTTCTGAATAGATTGCAGTTATGTTGTCTTTATCACAACACAGATTCTGTCATTTTTGTACACCGTGAAGGTGAGTGGAACCCGTTGTTAGGCAACTACCTGGGTGAATTGACCAGCGAGATCCCCGCTGATACATACATCACAGAATTTGTATCAGCGGTCCCAAAACTTATGGGTACAAGTTGAACACAGATAAAACAGTGTTAAAAGTTAAAGGTATAACTTTAAATATTGCCGCCACTCGGGTCATAAATTTCGACAGCCTGAAAGATTTGGTTTTTGATAATTCTCGTAACACAAACCCTGAAACACAGAAAACTATCAGCGTAGAGCGGCCGGTTTTGTAAGAAATAAGAAGTATTGGGACATCGAAACAAGGCTGCTACACAAAACACAGAGGTGTGTTTATGCAAAGAGGCATCTACTACATGATTTTACAACTCTGCCTTATGGTTATTAGCTCCTCTAGTGTGAAAACACATCCAAACATGCAAACCCGTAATATTGTTTCATTTTTGGGGCTTGTTGGTGTAATTATATGGTAGGGGTAACTGCTTCTTCTAACCAGGTTTTGTAAGCAACACGAACTATCAGATCAGCGGTGCATCAATGCTACGCAATCCATGAGACGCAAACCCCTGGCATTATCGCTGTTACCATGACAACCACTGAATGTATGGTATTACACGAATCCACACCCACTCTGATTATTGGCTGTTACCCTGACACACCTTGAAGGGGTGTTACCTTCAAGCCCTTATTTAGCTCAGATAGGATGACACAGTCATGCTGAAAGTCCACCATCAGGGCTGTCATGCCGCCGCATTTTCGTTTTGTTTTGGGTTACTTTCTATTAGGGATGCATCTTATCTTCCTCTTGTAGATTAGCAGAACCTTCTTTATAATAACGTTCCAAGCTAGCAGCATGAGATTAGTCTAACCTATCTAGCTCTGAAGGACTTATTTAAGTCTACTCTGAAACAAATCTATCAGATGGCGTTCAACATAGATGGGAGTTTCCGATAGGTGCACGCTATCTCGGTTTAAACCTACCAATTATTTAATGTAGGATTGGTGCACCTTATGTTACACCTATAACAAATTCCTTTTACCAAAAAATTATGAGAGACACAATGATTAGTTTATAATAGGGACTGACCCTACTTGAGCAACCAGATCTTCTACTTGGGCATACAACATATGCAGTACTCTCTATCAAGTAATCTTTGGGGACTATCTATAGTCCTCTACGACATATTTCTGCCTTTTGCAGACTACTAACCTCCCTCCAGTATAATACACCTGGAGTGAACTGTAGCCCCTGAGGAGCCCACCTTGTGGGCGAAACGCGTTGGGGAAAATTGTGAGGGCATACTTTATTATATTTTCATCACTTACATGATGGATTACGATAGATACACGTAAATCTGGTTGACCACAATTTATAGAAACATACGACTCTCAGTGACGGATGGTCTCTATCTGTGGGTTACAACTCTGCTGATACAGATATATATAAAAAGAAGGATTGTGATTGTCACTGATCTGGCAGTATGACCAGACAGTATACCTACTGTATCTACAGCACACATTATCCGTCATTTTTTATCTCTCATTAAAATTCATGTTTGTTTGTCTGTTCATAGCTTTTAACAAATCTTTTTTAATACTGTAAATTTTTATTTGAAGTTTTTAGATTTTACAATATTGTAATAAACATTTAAATGAAATACATCACAGTCTCATTATATCACAGAAGCTGTTTGTAGTTGTATGGATCGGGAGAATGAGAGAAGAGAGCACACATGGTAGGCATGTTTGAGTAATCCTCCCTCTTGGTATCCTGGTCCAATCAGGAATTTAGACTGTTGGTTAACAGTAACAGAATACTAACGGCCTGGCCAGGGCCTAACCTGAATTTATTTGGTGGTGGTGGGGGGGGGGGGGGTGGTAGGGGGGAAAATAGTGAAAGGTAGGGGAGGGGAGACTTCTGGGACAGAAGGAATTTGCGTTCCCATGGGGTGGATGTCGTAGAGGGCGGTCTCGGGCTTTAACAAGGTGTAGTGACAGAGGTACATCGTTGCTATTCTAGTTCTCTTATGTGCTTAGGGAGGTTAGAAATCTATTGTTTTGCGGTGGGTAGGAATAATCTAGCCATGGGGACCATATGTTTAAAAATTTCTCGTGTCTGTCGGCTTGAATAGAGGTCAGTTTTTCATTTATTAGGTACCAGTCCATCCTGCGTTTAACCTCAGTAAAGTCCAAGGTAGCTTTGCGCCATAAATGGGCAATAACTTGTTTTGTGGCCAGAAATAGAAAGGATATTAACTTTCTCGAGTCAGGAGGGATATTGGTTATGTGTTTATTTAATAATGCTTCCCAAGGGTCTTTGCGGATGTTGTAGCTTGTGATTGAATATATTAGGGGGTAAACCCGAATCCATAGTCTCTTGACCCGAGGACAGGACCACCATATGCGGAGCATATCACCCGAAACTAGACATCCGCGAAAGCAGTTGGGAGAGCGTCCGGAAATTGCGTGGGATACTCTATCTGGGGTTAAATACCAGCGGAATAAAATTTTGAATGAAGTTTCTAGCATTAATATGTTTCTGGCGCTACTGTTAGTAGACTCCCATATTTGAGTCCATTCCTCATCGGATAGAGTTTTGCCTAGGTCTCTTTCCCAACGCGTTATGTACAGCATTTGAGAACGATAGGAGGAATGAACCAAATCTGAGTAAATCTGCGAAATGAGGCTTCTTGCATGTGGGTATTTCTGACAATATCTTTCGAATGGGGTTAAGGTCAGTGGAGAACTTGTGTTCTTGAGGAGAGAGGATATAAAGTGTTTTAGCTGCAGGTATCGGAATATTTCCGGAGATGGTAAGTTATATTTTTCCTGTAGTGTAGGGAAAGGGGTAAGCCGTTTTGTTGAGAGCAATTGGTATATTTTGATGAGGCCTGACTTCATCCAGTTCTTAAACAACTGAGGCGATTCCATTCCTGGTATAAACATTATGTTCCGCAAGAGTGGCGCAAGGGGTAGGTGAGGAGATATTAGTTTTCCTGAATATTTTATTGAGTCCCAGACATGGAGGGAATGGTTGATAACAGGGTTGTTGATAATGGGTCTATGTTTAGGTCGTATCCATAAAATGGAGTCAATGGTAAGGGGATGTATTTCTGTTGCTTCCAGTGATACCCAGAGAGGGGTGTTAGAGAGAAGGAGTGTAAGAGGTCCAGTTGAGCCACCTGGGCCGCTTGGTAATATTTTGAGTAATTAGGAACTCCTAGGCCTCCCTTTTTTCGATGTCTGTATAAGGTAGATTGTAGGACCCTGGGAATACTGCCAGCCCATACAAATCGGAGGAACATCTGCTGAAGAGTCTTCAGCAAGTATTGAGGCACCCGTACCGGGAGAGCTCTAAAATAGTATAATAGTTTAGGGAGAAATTACATCTTTAAGGCGTTAGCTCTCCCAGTCCAGGAGATGTGATATCGGCTCCAACTTTCGAGTAGTAACCTTGTTTTGCGTAGAAAGGGAATGTAGTTTTGACTATATAAAGATGAGTAGGAGTTAGTCAGTTGGATGCCCAGGTAGCCCAAAGAGCCCGCTGTCCACTGAAAGGGGAGGTTTGGCTGGAGCAAATTTACCGACTTCGGTAATAGTGTGAGGTTGAATGCTTTGGATTTTGTGTGGTTAATTGTTAAGCCAGAGATTGACCCGAATCTGGATAGCTCCGCCATGAGGTTGGGTATGGTAGTGTATGGGGATGATATGAGCAGTAGTAAATCATCAGCAAACATTGAGAGTATGTGATGAACTGAGGCGATTTCGATTCCTTTTATCTTAGGGTTGTTACGAATTTTAATCGCCAGGGGTTCCATGGCCAAAATGAATAGTAGTGGGGATAGTGGACAACCCTGTCGTGTCCCCCGATGGATTGGAAATGTGTCGGAGCAAAAGCCCCTGTATCGCACAAAGGCCTTAGGGTGGGCATATAGTATCCGTAGCCATGTGAGGAATTTGTTGGGGAATCCCCACCTGTCGAGGACCGAGAATAAGTATTCCCAACCTAATGTGCCAAACGCTTTATGTATGTCTAGGGATAGAAGCATAGCTGGGATCTTTCTGGTTTTACAGAGGTGGGTGAGGTGAATTATTCTTCGAATGCTGTCAGGAGCCTGACGGCCTGGGACAAATCCTACTTGATCTTTATCAACTAGTGAGGGGAGGGCCATATTTAATCGCGTCGCTAGTATTGTGGTGAGGAGCTTTACGTCTACATTTATTAAAGAAATGGGGCAATAGTTTTGTTTGTCTAATAAGTCTCTGTCTGGCTTGGGAATCATTGCTATAGAGGCTAGAAGGTCTGTCTGGCCTACTTGGTGGCCATCTCTCATTGCATTGAAGTAATCAGCCAGATAGGTGCTTAGGATTGGTGAGAATTTTTTGTAATATGGGGCTGAGAAGCCATCTGGGCCAGGTCTTTTATTAGGTTTTAGTGCTTTTATAGCATGTGTCACTTCTTCATGGGTGATTTTGGATGCAAGATTGTCTAGGAATGTTTCTCCAAGTGTTGGTAGTGGGATTTCTTGGAGATAAGAAGTTATTTCATTTCTTGGAAGAGCACATTGTTGTGACTACAATTTGGTTAAGAATTTTTGGAATTCCCGCGTTATTGTGTTTGGGTTTGCTGTGACTCCATTTTGGTTTGTGCGTAGTTTGTAGAAGGGGTTTGTGTTGGGGTGCGAGCGAAGTCTACAGGCTAGAGGTGTTGAAGGCTTATTGTTAAGTACATAAAAACGCTGTCGGGATCATCGTATTTTTTGTTCTATTGTATCTGTAAGGCAAAGGTCTAGCTCCGTTTTAGCTCTAGATAGCGCTTGGAGATTATTTTTAGATGGGTATTTTTTGGCTACCTCTTCAAGTTGAGAGACTTGTTCTAATTTTAATTGTTGCGACATGCGTTCCTGTTTACGTTGGGCTGCTATTTGTATTAAGTGACCTCGAATCACTGCTTTATGCGCTTCCCAGAGAGAGAGATGGGGGAGGAGGCAGACGGGCTGTTCATATCAAAGTATTCTTTCAATTGTGGAGTTAGTATGGATATTACCCCAGGGATCGATAGGAGAGAGTCATTGAGGGTCCAAGATGAGTTTATAGATTTAGACATTAAAGAGTTGCAGGTAATGTTTAACGGGCTATGGTCAGACCATGGTACTGATAGGATTTTAGATTGTAGTATTTGAGGTGTGAAGGTATCGGGGGATTAAAATGTGGTCTATTCTTCTATATAAAGAATGTGGGGCTGAATAGTGTGTATAGTCTTTAGTTGTTGGATTTAGCTCTCGCCAGGCGTCTACCATATGGTATTGTTGGAGGAGGGATTTAAAGTTGTGTGATATCGTGTGTTGGGGCAATGGGCAATGGGCTGGAAGGGTGGTTGAGTTCCTATCCAGATTCGGGTCAAGAATACAGTTTGAGTCTCCGCATAGAATTATGGTGCCTGATTTGTTAGCCTCGACTAATTCAAAAAGTTTTGTGAAAAACTGGATTTGTCTTGAGTTTGGAGCGTAGTAGGAGATGATAGTTACTGGGACATCTTGGATGGTGCCTGTCAGTATTAGGTAGCGACCTTCTGCGTCTGCGATGGTGGAGACGTGTGTAAAAGGGACTGATTTACTGAAGCAGATGGTGACTCCCTTTGTTTTGGTTGGAGCGTTCGCTGAAAAAAATGTGGGGTATTGGGGGGAGAGGTAGCGTGGGGCAGAGTTACTGGAAAAATCGGTTTCTTGTAGGCACACTATGTCTGCGTGTCTGCTTTTATAGTATCTGAACGCTTTTGAGCGTTTTTGCGGGGGAGTTGAAGCCCTGTACATTGTGGGTAATTATTTTTAAGTAATGGGCGGGGGTAGTAATTATAGTTTCTGGAAACCGTCTCAGGACCTCCACTCCATGGGAGGGGACGTTGGGAGGGGACAAGAAGAGGGAAGGAGCAAGGAGGAGGGCGTGGCCAACATATCCTTTTATTGCTAGGAGCAATGGATGAGATTGTCTCAGTGGTAACAAGTGGTAAGTTCTTCATAGTTACCAAGTGGTGCTCAAGTGGGGAGCCACTTTAGCTCTGAATTAGGGTGGCTTATAAGTGTTTGTAGTTTAGAGTGGAAGGAGGTCGGGAAGACCCTAGGAAGGGAGGGAGTGGTGAGGGGGGGGGGATAGGGTGAGCAGAGAGGGGGGGGGGCAGATCTGAGAAAAGAATATAACAAAGCATAAAACATTTCAATGCTAACTGTTACTCTTGATCAATACATTGTTAGAAAATAGTAATCTGCTCAGGAGGAGATTTATTTCTATCTCCAAAAGGTCCGTTGCCCGGAGAAGGTTGGACATATTTCTGTCTTTTTGTTCTTCGGGTAGGACCTCGTGTATATAGTTTTGAGTTGAGTTTAATTCACGGTAATTCAAAATGTTACTCGTGACTGGTAGAAGAAAAGGTCGGCAAGAGAAATAAAAATCTAACGTCTTGCTGACTCAAACATCTTTCGTAATAACGACTCCAGGAGGTTGTGGTTTCGTTCAAGTGGTTGTGGCATCTTTCTTTCTGACTCCTGGTGTGGTTTTTGCAGATGGGGGGGATGTGGGAGATAAGGCTATGGAACCCAGTTGGGGCGGGGGCAGCTGCAGATTTAATTCTTTGAAGCAGCGCCGGGCACCTTCGGGTGACAAGATCGTGTGAACTTTATCTTGGAATGTGAAAGTCAGCTTAAATGGAAAGCCCCATCTGCATAGTATCTTTACTTGTTGCAGGATGGATAGGTACGGCTTAAGAGCTCTCCTCTTGGAGATGGTGCCAGATCGGGGAATAATTGGTAGTCGAAGCCTTGGAATGTTAGTTTATGGGAAGATCGAGCAGCGCGCATCAGTTGCTCTTTGGTTCTGTGGAAGTGGAGTTTTAATACGATGTCTCTTGGAGGACCCTTCGGATTTGGTGCTCGCAGGGCTCTATGAACTCTATCGAGTTCCAGTCGGTCGATTGGGATGTTCGGGCAGAGCTCTTGGAACAGCGCAGTTACTGTTGATTGTAGGTCATTGATGGATTCAGGGTCTCCACGGATGCGTATGTTGTCTCGTTGTGCTCTATTTTCAACATCTTCTAGTTTATCGTGAAGAAAATGTATTTCTTCATGTAGTTGTTCTATTTCTTTTTCATGGGGATCTAGGACTATGGTAGTGTTGTCCATTCTATCTTCAAGAGCTATTGTCCTCTGGCTCAGCTCTCGGATTTCGTTGGAGAGTTTAGTTGTTATTTTGGAGGAGGTTTTTTTAGCTCTTTTTGTAGCAGTGATTCTATTCGGGTGAAAAGTTTGTCTGAAATAGTAGAAGTAGAATCATCTGGGGAGTTGCTGTTAGGGCTGTCCATGTTGGTGCGTGATGGAAGCCGTGAGTCCTCTATCGACGAGTGAGATAATTCGTCGGAAGAGATGGTAGTCTCTTGTTGTTTTGAGGATTTTTTAGCATTCTGTTGCGAGCTTGTATTGTTTTTCCCTGTTAACAAATGCTTTTAACAAATCTTAATAAAAGTTAAATTTTAGAATTTTTTTTTATCACTGCAGGGAGAGAAAACGCATAAATTCTGCCATAGATTTTTTTTTAAGCGTTAATTATGCAGCACAAATGACACAATACATTTTCTCCTGTGGTTCAGTATGATTACAACAAGGCCAAAATTCTTATATATTTTTTTTTAGGTTTTTCCACTTCTCTGCAATAAAAACCCTTTTTTTGGAAATCTTTTTTTTTCTAAATTGCTGCATTCAAAGTCCTATAACATTTTTATTTTTTCATGGGCAGAGCTCTGTGAGGGATCATTTTTTTGCGAGACGAGCTGTAGGTTTAATTGGCACCATTTAGGGTAAATACAGCTTTTTTGATCACTTTTATTGCGTTTTTTTAATTAGGATTTTTTTTTACGCTTTTTGCCTAGCAGGACAAAAAGTGTGCTCATCTTATTGTACGTGTCATTACGGACACGACAATACTAAATATGTGGGATTTTTTTGTTTTTTTATGCTAATATAAGAAAAAGCCCCACAAAAGGGTTTTCTTAACAATTTTTTTTTCATTTTTATTTATTGTACATTTTTATTTTCTTTTTTTTACACCCTTTGTGTCCCTCTAAGGGAATTGCACCATACCAGTACCATCGCTAAGATAAGGCATTGCAGGATTACTGTTCTGCAATGCCTTATCGATTATTACAGCGATCAGAGGCAGTGGCAATACTGGAGGTATCTGGCATCCTGTTACCATGACAACATGACGTGGTTAAGTTTGGAACAGATCATAAAAAATGTAACTATATATCTGTTAACATTATGCAGTGTTATACACATCTATGTAATAATTCTTATGCATTAAATTATGTAATAACTCTATAATCTGTATTTTTTTTATCGCACATCGGTTATATATTCAGTGCGCTCAATAAAGCTTTTCAAAATTTTGCATTTTGTCTACTGTGTGTTCTCTATAATACTGTCACTGTCAGGCTATACATAAAAGCTTATTAGGAGGGGGTGGATATGCTAAAAAGGTTATTATGGGGTGGAAATGCACTCTATATATTAAACCTTATACTCATAAGGCGACTTGAATGGTATATAACATCAAGTCAGACTATAAATATAATGTCTGTCTCATGATACGGCACAGGCCTGGAATGCAGATGGGCGCCTGATACGTCACAGCCCCTGGAATGCGAAAGGGCCCCCCGAAGCTCCAGGTGGCTGCCAAAGGGGGCGGGTCAAAGGTCATGGTAAGAAGGCTTGGCACCTGTCACTTTCCAAAAGGGGGCGGCTTGGCATGAGGCATGGGCATATTACTACTCAGATCATATCTCAATTGATCTCCCGCATGAAAAAAAAGACAATTTATAGTGCATATGCAGCAGAAATCTGCACCAGACATCCGCGCGGGCCTGATTTTTCCTGTGGACATGAGGTCAAAGAATTTTACATATTAAATTGGAAAGAAATATGCATCTGTTTTGCTGTAAAAGGCAATAATTAGAGATGAGCGAACACCAAAATGTTCGGGTGTTCGTTATTCGTAACGAACTTCCCGTGATGCTCGAGGGTTCGTTTCGAACAACGAACCCCATTGAAGTCAATGGGCGACCAGAACATTTTTGTATTTCGCCGATGCTCGCTAAGGTTTTCATGTGTGAAAATCTGGGCAATTCAGGAAAGTGATGGGAATGACACAGTGACGGATAGGGCAGGCGAGGGGCTACATGTTGGGCTGCATCTCAAGTTCCCAGGTCCCACTATTAAGCCACAATACCGGCAAGAGTGGGCCCCCCCCCTCCCAACAACTTTTACTTCTGAAAAGCCCTCATTAGCATGGCATACCTTTGCTAAGCACCACACTACCTCCAACAAAGCACAATCACTGCCTGCATGACACTCCACTGACACTTCTCCTGGGTTACATGCTGCCCAACCGCCCCCCCTCCCCCCCACAGCGCACACCAAAGTGTCCCTGCGCAGCCTTCAGCTGCCCTCATGCCACACCACGCTCATGTCTATTTAGAATTGCGTCTGCCATGACGAGGGACCGCAGGCACACACTGCAGAGGTTGGCACGGCTAGGCAGCGACCCTCTTTAAAAGTGGCGGAGCGATAGCCCACAATGCTGTACAGAAGCAATGAGAAATAGAATCCTGTGCCACCGCCATCAGGAGCTGCACACGTGGGCATAGCAATGGGGAACCTATGTGCCACACACTATTCATTCTGTCAAGGTGTCTGCATGCCCCAGTCAGACCGGGCTTTTTAATTCATAGACACAGGCAGGTACAACTCCCTATTGTGAAGTCCCTGTCGACCCACAGCATGGGTGGCTCCCTGGAACCCACCGGCGGTACACAGAAATATCCCATTGCATTGCCCAACACAGCTGAGGTAGTAATGTCGTGCTTAATGCAGGTGGGCTTCGGCCCACACTGCATGCCCCAGTCTGACTGGGGTTCTTTATAAGTGTACAGATGTAGTAAAAACTCCGTGTGCACCTACAGCATGGGTGGGTGCCAGGAAGCCACCGGCGGTACATAGAAATATCCCATTGCATTGCCCAACACAGCTGAGGTAGTAATGTTGTGCTTAACCCTTTCCAATCCAATTTGTATATGGTTTTCCTAGGGGGCTTACTCTTTTTCTGCTGTTATACAACGGCGCTATATGCTGGCTAAAGCCAGTACTGCATGAGCTGACACGTAGGATAGGCTCCGACAGCAGAGAGGCTGGCAATATACAGTAAGAGAACCCCGACGGACGTCTACCAACAACGGAGCTGTACAGCCTTAAACCCTAATGTCTTCACAGGTCACACAGTGGACTGGAAAGGGTTAATGCAGGTGGGTTTCGGCCCACACTGCATGCCCCAGTCAGACTGGGGTTCTTTACAAGTGGACACATGTAGGTTTAACTCCCTGTGGACCCACTGCCTGGGTGGGTGCCAGGAAGCCACCGGCGGTACATAGAAATATCCCATTGCATTGCCCAACACAGCTGAGGTAGTAATGTCGTGCGTAATACAGGTGGGCTTCGGCCCACACTGCATGCCCCAGTCAGACGGGTTCTTTAGAAGTGTACAGATGTATTAAAAACTCAGTGTGCACCTACAGCATGGGTGGCTCCCTGGAACCCACCGGCGGTACACAAAAATATCCCATTGCATTGCCCAACACAGCTGAGGTAGTAATGTCGTGCGTAATACAGGTGGGCTTCGGCCCACACTGCATGCCCCAGTCAGACTGGGGTTCTTTACAAGTGGACACATGTAGGTTTAACTCCCTGTGGACCCACTGCCTGGGTGGGTGCCAGGAAGCCACCGGCGGTACATAGAAATATCCCATTGCATTGCCCAACACAGCTGAGGTAACGTCAGCTGTAATGCAGGTGGGCTAAAAATTAATTTGATTACACTGTAGGCGAGGGCCCACAAAAATTGCTGTATCAACAGTACTAATGTACATCCCAAAAATTGGCCATGGCCAGCCAAGAGGGCAGGTGAAACCCATTAATCGCTTTGGTTAATGTGGCTTAAGTGGTAACTAGGCCTGGAGGCAGCCCAGTGTAACGAAAAATTGGTTCAAGTTAAAGTTCCAATGCTTTTAAGCGCATTGAAACTTATAAAAATTGTTCTGAAAAATTATTTGAGTGAGCCTTGTGGCCCTAAGAAAAATTGCCCGTTCAGCGTGATTACGTGAGGTTTCAGGAGGAGGAGCAGGAGGAGGAGGAGGAGGAATATTAGACACAGATTGATGAAGCAGAAATGTCCCCGTTTTGGATGGTGAGAGAGAACGTAGCTTCCATCCGCGGGTGCAGCCTACGTATTGCTTACGTATCGCTGCTGTCTGCTGGTGGAGAACAGAAGTCTGGGGAAATCCAGCCTTTGTTCATCTTGATGAGTGTTAGCCTGTCGGCACTGTCGGTTGACAAGCGGCTACGCTTATCTGTGATGATTCCCCCAGCCGCACTAAACACCCTCTCCGACAACACGCTAGCCGCAGGACAAGCAAGCACCTCAAGGGCATACAGGGCTAGTTCAGGCCACGTGTCCAGCTTCGACACCCAGTAGTTGTAGGGGGCAGAGGCGTCACCAAGGATGGTCGTGCGATCCGCTACGTACTCCCTCACCATCCTTTTGCAGTGCTCCCGCCGACTCAGCCGTGACTGGGGAGCGGTGACACAGTCTTGGTGGGGAGCCATAAAGCTGGCCAGGCCCTTAAAGACTGTTGCACTGCCTGGGATGTACATGCTGCTCGATCTACGCACATCCCCTGCAACATGGCCCTCGGAACTGCGCCTTCTGCCACTAGCGCTGTCGGCTGGGAATTTTACCATCAGCTTGTCCGCAAGGGTCCTGTGGTATAGCAACACTCTCGAACCCCTTTCCTCTTCGGGAATCAGAGTGGGCAGGTTCTCCTTATACCGTGGATCGAGCAGTGTGTACACCCAGTAATCCGTAGTGGCCAGAATGCGTGCAACGCGAGGGTCACGAGAAAGGCATCCTAACATGAAGTCAGCCATGTGTGCCAGGGTACCTGTACGCAACACATGGCTGTCTTCACTAGGAAGATCACTTTCAGGATCCTCCTCCTCCTCCTCCTCCTCCTCAGGCCATACACGCTGAAAGGATGACAGGCAATCAGCCGGTGTACCGTCAGCAGCGGCCCAAGCTGTCTCTTCCCCCTCCTCCTCATCCTCCTCATGCTCCTCCTCCTCCTCCTGTACGCACTGAGAAATAGACAGGAGGGTGCCCTGACTATCCAGCGGCATACTGTCTTCCCCCGCCCCCGTTTCCGAGCGCAAAGCAGCTGCCTTTATGGTTTGCAGGGAATTTCTCAAGATGCATAGCAGAGGAATGGTGACGCTAATGATTGTAGCATCGCCGCTCACCACCTGGGTAGACTCCTCAAAATTACCAAGGACATGGCAGATGTCTGCCAACCAGGCCCACTCTTCTGAAAGGAATTGAGGAGGCTGACTCCCACTGCGCCGCCCATGTTGGAGTTGGTATTCGACTATAGCTCTACGCTGTTCATAGAGCCTGGCCAACATGTGGAGCGTAGAGTTCCACCGTGTGGGCACGTCGCACAGCAGTCGGTGCACTGGCAGCTTAAAGTGATGTTGCAGGGTGCGCAGGGTGGCAGCGTCCGTGTGGGACTTGCGGAAATGTGCGCAGAGCCGGCGCGCCTTTACGAGCAGGTCTGACAAGCGTGGGTAGCTTTTCAGAAAGTGCTGAACCACCAAATTAAAGACGTGGGCCAGGCATGGCACGTGCGTGAGGCTGCCGAGCTGCAGAGCCGCCACCAGGTTACGGCCGTTGTCACACACGACCATGCCCGGTTGGAGGCTCAGCGGCGCAAGCCAGCGGTCGGTCTGCTGTGTCAGACCCTGCAGCAGTTCGTGGGCCGTGTGCCTCTTATCGCCTAAGCTGAGTAGTTTCAGCACGGCCTGCTGACGCTTGCCCACCGCTGTGCTGCCACACCGCGCGACACCGACTGCTGGCGACATGCTGCTGCTAACACATCTTGATTGTGAGACAGAGGAGGAGGAGGAGGAGGAGGGTGCTTTAGTGGAGGAAGCATACACCTCCGCAGATACCAGCACCGAGCTGGGGCCCGCAATTCTGGGGGTGGGTAGGACGTGAGCGGTCCCGGGCTCTGACTCTGTCCCAGCCTCCACTAAATTCACCCAATGTGCCGTCAGGGAGATGTAGTGGCCCTGCCCGCCTGTGCTTTTCCACGTGTCCGTAGTTAAGTGGACCGTGGCAGTAACCGCGTTGGTGAGGGCGCGCACAATGTTGCGGGAGACGTGGTCGTGCAGGGCTGGGACGGCACATCGGGAAAAGTAGTGGCGACTGGGAACTGAGTAGCGCGGGGCCGCCGCCTCCATGATACTTTTGAAGGACTCCGTTTCCACAACCCTATACGGCAGCATCTCAAGGCTGATGAATTTTGCGATGCGGACGGTTAACGTTTGAGCGTGCGGGTGCGTGGCGGCGTACTTGCGCTTGCGCTCGAACACTTGCGCAAGCGACGGCTGAACGGTGCGCTGAACTACACTGCTGGATGGGGCCGAGGACAGCGGAGATGAGGGTGTGGGTGCAGGCCATGAGGCGGTAGTGCCTGTGTCCTGAGAGGGGGGTTGCATCTCAGTGGCAGGTTGGGGCACAGGGGGAGAGGCAGGGGTGCAAACCGGAGGCGGTGAACGGCCTTTGTCCCACCTTGCGGGGTGCTTGGCCATCATATGTCTGCGCATGGTGGTGGTGGTGAGGCTGTTGGTGTTGGCTCCCCGGCTGAGCTTTGCGCGACAAAGGTTGCACACCACTGTTCGTCGGTCGTCAGGCGTCTCTGTGAAAAACTGCCAGACCTTAGAGCACCTCGGCCTCCGCAGGGTGGCATGGCGCGAGGGGGCGCTTTGGGAAACACTTGGTGGATTATTCGGTCTGGCCCTGCCTCTACCCCTGGCCCTGGACACCGCACTGCCTCTTGCAACCTGCCCTGCTGATGCCCTTGACTCCCCCTCTGAAGACCTGTCCTCCTGAGTAAGCGTTGCACACCAGGTGGGGTCAGTCACCTCATCGTCCTGCTGCTCTTCCTCCGAATCCTCTGTGTGCTGCTCCCTGGGACTTACTGCCCTTACTACTACCT
Organism: Eleutherodactylus coqui; assembly: GCF_035609145.1. Classification (NCBI taxonomy): domain Eukaryota; kingdom Metazoa; phylum Chordata; class Amphibia; order Anura; family Eleutherodactylidae; genus Eleutherodactylus; species Eleutherodactylus coqui. The sequence goes on from NC_089837.1 coordinate 511,509,332, forward strand.
CACTGCAAGACAACTGTGTCTGATCGTCATCGTCCTCCTGACCCACAGAAAGTTGTTGAGACAGTTGGCGGAAGTCCCCAGCCTCTTCCCCCGGACCCCGGGAACTTTCGAATGGTTGGGCATCAGTGACGATAAACTCCTCTGGTGGGAGAGGAACCGCTGCTGCCCAATCTAAGCAGGGGCCCGAGAACAGTTCCTGGGAGTGCTCCCGCTCCTGAGCAGGTGTTATTGTAGTGGAGTGAGGAGGCTGGGAGGAAGGAGGAGCAGCAGACAGAGGATTCGGATTGGCAGCAGTGGACGGCGCAGAACTGCGGGTAGACGATAGGTTGCTCGAAGCACTTTCTGCCATCCAGGACAGGACCTGCTCACACTGCTCATTTTCTAATAACCGTCTCCCGCGTGGACCCATTAATTGGGCGATGAATGTGGGGACGCCAGAAACGTGCCTCTCTCCTAATCGCGCAGTAGTCGGCTGCGACACACCTGGATCAGGAGCTTGGCCTGTGCCCACACCCTGACTTGGCCCTCCGCGTCCTCGGCCGCGTCCACTTCCTCTAGGCCTACCCCTACCCCTCAGCATGCTGTATTACCAGTGATTTGATTTCACAGGCAGGAAATAAATTGGCGCAAGACTGCAGGCCAAATATAATTTTTGCCCTTTTTGGAAAACGAAAGGCCCCACTGCCTCTAGTGAATGAATTATCTAAGTTTAATAACTGTGCTGTGTCCCTGCTTATGTGTCACAGAACGTGAGGGTAGCAGAGTTATTATAACTCTGGCAGAGCAGGTATTTTTTTTCCCAATTAAGGAAAGCAAATGGCGAAGCCAGCAGTAAAGCGTAGCTGGGTGCGTATGATTTAGCACTGTTCTTCACGCAGCTCACACGTCTCCACCGCCCGTAAGGACGGACAGAGGCTGGACAAATAGATTTGTTTTCAGTTTTTTCCCACCAACAGGCAGCACTGTGTATATTCAATGAACATGAGAAGTTTAATAACTGTGCTGTGTCCCTGCTTATGTGTCACAGAACGTGAGGGTAGCAGAGTTATTATAACTCTGGCAGAGCAGGTATTTTTTTCCCAATTAAGGAAAGCAAATGGCGAAGCCAGCAGTAAAGCGTAGCTGGGTGCGTATGATTTAGCAATGTTTTTCACGCAGCTCACACGTCTCCACAGGCGTAAGGACGGACAGAGGCTGGACAAATAGATTTGTTTTCAGTTTTTTCCCACCAACAGGCAGCACTGCGTATATTCAATGAACATGAGAAGTTTAATAACTGTGCTGTGTCCCTGCTTATGTGTCACAGAACGTGAGGGTAGCAGAGTTATTATAACTCTGGCAGAGCAGGTATTTTTTTCCCAATTAAGGAAAGCAAATGGCGAAGCCAGCAGTAAAGCGTAGCTGGGTGCGTATGATTTAGCAATGTTTTTCACGCAGCTCACACGTCTCCACAGGCGTAAGGACGGACAGAGGCTGGACAAATAGATTTGTTTTCAGTTTTTTCCCACCAACAGGCAGCACTGCGTATATTCAATGAACATGAGAAGTTTAATAACTGTGCTGTGTCCCTGCTTATGTGTCACAGAACGTGAGGGTAGCAGAGTTATTATAACTCTGGCAGAGCAGGTATTTTTTTCCCAATTAAGGAAAGCAAATGGCGAAGCCAGCAGTAAAGCGTAGCTGGGTGCGTATGATTTAGCAATGTTTTTCACGCAGCTCACACGTGTCCACAGGCGTTAGGACGGACAGAGGCTGGACAAATAGATTTGTTTTCAGTTTTTTCCCACCAACAGGCAGCACTGCGTATATTCTATGAATAATAACTGTGTTGTGGCCCTGCCTATACAATTCTTTCCCTGCAGTATCAATGGAGGGTGGAATGCTCTGCAGAGGCGATTTTGAGAAGCCCAAAAAAAATGCAGCACAGCTAACAGCAGCCTGGACAGTACTGCACACGGATAAATATGGCCCTAGAAAGGACCGTTGAGGTTCTTGAAGGCTACACTCACTCCTAACACTCTCCCTGCCTATGCAGCACTTCTGTCCCTAATGCCAGGTGCAACGGTCTGCAGAGGCGATTTTGAGAAAAAAAAAAATCCCACTGCTAACAGCAGCCAACACACAGCTATCAGTGGCCCTAATAAGGACCTTTGGGGGGTCTTGAAGCCTACACTAACTACCAATTCTTTCCCTACAGCAGCTCCGGTATAAACAGCACTGTCCCTCATCTAACTCACACCGCATCTGAGGCGAGCCGCGGGAGGGGCCGACTTTTATATTAGGCGAACACCTGATCTCGCCAGCCACTCACAGCAGGGGGGTGGTATAGGGCTTAAACGTTGCAGGGGGAAGTTGTAATGCCTTCCCTGTCTTTCAATTGGCCAGAAAAGCGCGCTAACGTCTCAGGGAAGGAAGTGAAAGTAACCAGAACACCGCATGGTGTTCGTTACGAATAACGAACATCCCGAACACCCTAATATTCGCACGAATATCAAGCTCGGACGAACGCGTTCGCTCATCTCTAGCAATAATGCAAAAATATTATTTTTCTCAAAACAAAATCCAACTCCTAATTTGTTTTATTCCTTCCAGATCCCTCTTCTGCATCACTTTCAATTTAGACCCAAGCTAATTAGTTTTTTCACGCAAAATTACTTTGAATTTCTCATTAGTGCTCTATGCCACAGCCAAACCACCTGCATGTACATTTTACCAAAGGGAGAAAAGTAAACAATAATATGTTGGATAGACAGAGGCAAGATGGTGTATGAGTGAGCATTATGGCTTCTCTCACAGGGGGAGCGTTGAGGAGAAGAGACACTTTCTCTCCTGTTGTCTGATTTATAAACGGCTATAATGAAGCAATACAAGACAACAGTATGTTTAAAATGTTATTATTTCATAGTGACAATGCATGACACACCTGAAAATGAAAAGTTTAGGGGAATCATCATTGCGGTGTTTTCATGTTATACTGGATTTTCTCTTTTGCATTGTAGTGAAAATTTTACAAAAGTTTCAAAAAAAAGATGTTTGAACAAAAATAAAAAAATATGTCAAAGCCTACTCGACTCCCTCATATCATGAGCATCTAGGAGCTCTAATTGTATTAAATACCAAGGACCAAAAATCTATTTGTGTTACTGATTAAGGGTATGACCAGTGATGCAAGCCTTCTGAGCAAAACATACCTTTAAAAAAAGATATTTACATTTCCTGCAATGCATACATCTTCCCGCTGAGTGGTCTGGGCCACTTATGGAGGCCTGTGTACATCCCTTCAGCCACCTCTCTCTGCTACTAAGACAGAAGAAAGTAATTAGACCATCAAACAAATCCTTCATCTCTATCTAACCAAAGGAGATGAAGTTAACTTTTCCATGAAGCAAGGAATTGAATAAAGGAGGTAAAGGGGGAGGACTGGCTTTAATTCTGATGTGTTTTAGGATTCTGTTCCAGTTTTGCTGTTTTCTAAAGTTCAGAATTAGGTCTTTGACTCTGAAAGACTAGTTCTATGCATATAAAACATTATAATACAATGCTGTTATAAACTCCCCCCCAATGCTCTGTAGTAATCTTCCTGAGAGGTGGAGTTTGGTCAAAGGGGTGTGGCTTAATATTAGAGATGAGCGAGCACCGAAATGCTTGGGTGCTCGTTACTCGGGACGAAATTATCGCGATGCTCGAGGGTTCGTTTTGAATAACGAACCCCATTGAAGTCAATGGGCGATCCGAGCATTTTTATATATCGCCAATGCTCGCTAAGGTTTCCATTTGTGAAAATCTGGGCAATTCAATAAAGTGATGGGAATGACACAGCAACGGATAGGGCAGGCGAGGGGCTACATGTTGGGCTGCATCACAAGTTACCAGGTCCCACTATTAAGCCACAATAGCGGCAAGAGTGGGCCCCCCCCCCCTTCCAACAATTTTTACTTCTGAAAAGCCCTCATTAGCAATGCATACCGTAGCTAAGCAGCACACTACCTCCAACAAAGCACAATCACTGCCTGCATGACACTCCGCTGCCACTTCTCCTGGTTTACATGCTGCCGCACGACCCAGTGTCCACAGTGCACACCAAATTGTCCCTGCGCAGCCTTCAGCTGCCCTCATGCCACACCACCCTCATGTCTATTTATAAGTGCGTCTGCCATGAGGAGGAACCGCAGGCACACACTGCAGAGGGTTGGCACTGCTAGGCAGCGACCCTCTTTAAAAGGGGCGGGGCGGCGATAGCCCACAATGCTGTACAGAAGCAATGAGAAATCCAATCCTGTGCCACCTCCATCAAGAGCTGCACACGGGAGCATAGCAATGGGGAACCTATGTGCCACACACTATTCATTCTGTCAAGGTGTCTGCATGCCCCAGTCAGATCGCGTTTTTTTATAAATAGTCACAGGCAGGTACAACTCCGCAATGGGAATTCAGTGTGCACCCACAGCATGGGTGGCTCCCTGGAACCCACCGGCGGTACATAAATATATCCCATTGCATTGCCCATCACAGCTGAGGTAATGTCATATTTAATGCAGGTGGGCTTTGGCCCACACTGCATGCCCCAGTCAGACCAGGGTTTTTAATACATAGACACAGGCAGGTACAACTCCTTAATGTAAAGTCGTGTGGGCTCCCTGGAACCCACTGGCGTTACAAAAATATATCCCATTGCAGTGCCCTGGACAGCAGAGCTAACGTCTGATTAAATATAGGTGGGCTTCGGCCCAAACTGCATGCCCCAGTCAGGCTCGAGTTTTTTATAAGTATACACAGGCACGTACATCTCCCTAATGGGAAGTCCATGTGGACCTACAGCATGGGTGGGGGCCAGGAAGCCACCGGCGGTACATAAATATATCCCATTGCAGTGCCCAGCACAGCTGATGTAATGTCAGCTTTAATGCAGGTGGGCCAAAAATTAATTGGATTACACTGTAGGCGAGGGTTCCAAAAAATTGGTGTACCAACAGTACTAATGTACGTCAGAAAAATTGCCATGCCCAACCAAGAGGGCAGGTGAAACCCATTAATCGCTTTGGTTAATGTCATGTGGCTTAATTTGTAACTAGGCCTGTAGGCAGCCCAGTTAAAATAAAAATTGGTTCAGGTGCAAGTTTCAACGATTTAATGAGCATTGAAACGTATAAAAATTGTTTAGAAAAATTATATGACTTGGCCTTGTGGGCCTAAGAAAAATTGCCCGTTCGGCGTGATTACGTGAGGTTTCAGGAGGAGGAGCACGAGGAGGAGGATGAATATTATACACAGATTGATGAAGCTAAAAGGTCCACGTTTTTGATGGTAATAGAGAACAATGCTTCCATCCACGGGTGCAGCCTACGTATTGTTTAGGTATCACTGCTGTCTGCTGGTGGAGAAGAGAAATCTGGGGAAATCCAGGCTTTGTTCATCTTGATGAGTGTAAGCCTGTCGGCACTGTCGGTTGACAGGCGGGAACGCTTATCCGTAATGATTCCCCCAGCCGCACTAAACACCCTCTCTGACAAGACGCTAGCCGCAGGACAAGCAAGCACCTCCAGGGCATACAGCACGAGTTCAGGCCACGTGTCCAGCTTCGGCACCCAGTAGTTGTAGGGGGCAGAGGCGTCACCGAGGACGGTCGTGCGATCGGCTACGTACTCTCTCACCATCCTTTTACAGTGCTCCCGCCAACTCAGCCTTGACTGGGGAGCGGTGACACAGTCTTGCTGGGGAGCCATAAAGCTGGCAAAGGCCTTGGAGAATGTTTCCCTGCCTGCGCTGTACATGCTGCCTGATCTCTGCGCCTCCCCTGCTACCTGGCCCTCGGAACTGCGCCTTCTGCCACTAGCGCTGTCGGATGGGAATGTTACCATCAGTTTGTCCGCCAGGGTCCTGTGGTATAACGCGAGGGTCTCGAGAAAGGCATCCTAACATGAAGTGAGCCATGTGTGCCAGGGTACCTGTACGCAACACATGGCTGTCCTCACTACGAAGATCACTTTCAGGATCCTCCTCCTCCTCCTCCTCAGGCCATACACGCTGAAAGGATGACAGGCAAGCAGCATGGGTACCCTCAGCAGTGGGCCAAGCTGTCTCTTCCCCCTCCTCCTCATGCTCCTCCCCCTCCTCCTCCTCCTCCTCAGCGCGCTGAGATATAGACATGAGGGTGTTCTGTCTATCCAGCGACATACTGTCTTCACCCGCCTCCGTTTCTGAGTGCAAAGCGTCTGCCTTTATGCTTTGCAGGGAACTTCTCAAGAGGCATAGCAGAGGAATGGTGACGCTAATGATTGCAGCATCCCTGCTCACCATCTGGTTAGACTCCTCAAAGTTTCCAAGGACCTGGCAGATGGCTGCCAACCAGGCCCACTCTTCTTTAAAGAATTGAAGAGGCTGACTCCCACTATGCCACCCATGTTGGAGTTCGTATGCCACTATAGCTCTACGCTGCTCATAGAGTCTGGCCAACATGTGGAGCGTAGAGTTCCACCGTGTGGGCACGTCGCACAGCAGTCGGTGCACTGGCAGATTAAACCGATGTTGCAGGGTGTGCAGTGTGGCAGCGTCCGTCTTGGACTTGCGGAAATGTGCGCTGACCCGGCGCACCTTTCCGAGCATGTCTGACAAGTGTGGGTAGCTTTTCAGAAAGCGCTGAACCACCAAATTAAAGACAAGGGCCAGGCATGGCACGTGCGTGAGTCTGCCGAGCTGCAGAGCCGCCACCAGGTTACGGCCGTTGTCACACACGACCATGCCCGGTTGGAGGCTCAGCGGCGCAAGCCAGAGGTTGGTCTGCTCTGTCAAACCCTGCAGCAGTTCGTGGGCCGTGTGCCTTTTCTCTCCTAAGCTGAGTAGTTTCAGCACGGCCTGCTGACGCTTGCCCACCGCTGTGCTGCCACGCCGCGCGACAGCGACTGCTGGTGACGTGCTGCTGCTGACACATCTTGATTGCGAGACAGAAGTTGCGTTGGAGGAGGAGGAGGAAGAGGGTGGCTTAGTGGAGGAAGCATACACCGCCGCAGATACCAGCACCGAGCTGGGGCCTGCAATTCTGGGGGTGGGGAGGACGTGAGCGGTCCCAGGCTCTGACTCGGTCCCAGCCTCCACTAAATTCACCCAATGTGCCGTCAGGGAGATATAGTGGCCCTGCCCGCCTGTACTTGTCCACGTGTCCGTTGTTAAGTGGACCTTGGCAGTAACCGCGTTGGTGAGGGCGCATACAATGTTGCGGGAGACGTGGTCGTGCAGGGCTGGGACGGCACATTGGGAAAAGTAGTGGCGACTGGGAACCGAGTAGCGCGGGGCCGCCGCCGCCATCATGCTTTTGAAAGCCTCCGTTTCCACAAGCCTATACCGCAGCATCTCCAGGCTGATCAATTTGGCTATATGCAGGTCTAACGCTTGAGCGTGCGGGTGCATGGCGGCGTACTTGCACTTGCGCTCAAACAGTTGCGCTAGCGACGTCTGGACGTTGCGCTGAGAGACATTGCTGGATGGGGCCGAGGACAGCGGAAGTAAGGGTGTGGGTGCAGGCCAGGAGACGGTAGTGCCTGTGTCCTCAGAGGGGGGTTGGATCTCAGTGGCAGGTTGGGGCACAGGGGGAGAGGCAGTGGTGCAAACCGGAGGCGGTGAACGGCCTTCGTCCCACCTTGTGGGGTGCTTGGCCATCATATGCCTGCGCATGCTGTTGGTGGTGGCTCCCCAGCTGATCTTGGCGTGACAAAGGTTGCACACCACTGTTCGTCGGTCGTCAGGCGTCTCTGTGAAAAACTGCCACACCTTAGAGCTCCTTGGCCTCTGCAGGGTGGCATGGCGCGAGGGGGCGCTTTGGGAAACAGTTGGTGGATTATTCAGTCTGGCCCTTCCTCTACCCCTGGCCACCGCACTGGCTCAGCCTGTGCCCACACCCTGACTTGGGCCTCCGCGTCCTCGCCCGCGTCCACGTCCTCTAGGCCTACCCCTACCCCTCAGCATGCTGTATTACCAGTAGTGCAGAAACAGAACGCTGTAATTAAATGTGCCGCTGATTGGCCTGTGGTTGGAGGCAGACTTCGCTTAAGGAACGCACAGCAGAGCCAGGAAATAATTTTGCGCAAGCCTGCTGTAACACTTAACTGGCTGCGTATGAATTAGGACAATTACCCCCAGCACAGACCCAGTACACTGAGGACGGTCACAGGCAGCCCAAATAGATTTTTTTTTCCCAAATGTTTTTGGAAAGGCCCACTGCCTATATACACTAAATATGTCTTCTCTCTCTGCGTCACCACTTGTGGCCCTGGACTATGTAAAATAACTGCAGACTGTTGCACTGTGGACAGGAATACAGCGGTGATGTAACAGCCAACACAGAGCCAGGAAATAATTTTACGCAAGCCTGCTGTAACACTTAGCTGGCTGCGTATGAATTAGGACAACTTCCCCCAGCACAGACCCAGTACACTGAGGACGGTCACAGGCAGCCCAAATAGATTTTTTTTCCCAAATGTTTTTGGAAAGGCCCACTGCCTATATTCACAAAATATGTCTTCTGTCCCTGCCTCACCACCACTACTGGCCCTGGACTATGTATAATTACTGCAAGACGCAATGCTCTGCACGGCCGATATACAAAAAAAAAATGTGCAACACTGCAAAAAGCAGCCTCCACACTACTGCACACGGTTAGATGTGGCCCTAAGAAGGACCGTTGGGGTTCTTGAAGCCTAAAATACTCCTAACACTCTCCCTATAGCAACTCCAGAAAGACAGCACTTTCCCTGATCTCTGTCAGAACGCATCTGTGGCGAGCAGCGTGAGGGGCCGATTTATATACTCGGGTGACACCTGATCTCGCCAGCCACTCACTGCAGGGGGTGGTATAGGGCTTGAACGTCGCAGGGGGAAGTTGTAATGCCCTCCCTGTCTTTCTATTGGCCAGAAAAGCGCGCTAACGTCTCAGAGATGAAAGTGAAAGTAACTCGAACATCGCATGGTGCTCGTTTCGAATAACGAGCATCTCGAACACGCTAATACTCGAACGAGCATCAAGCTCGGACGAGTACGTTCGCTCATCTCTACTTAATATGCTTAGTCTCCATTAAAATGTTTGATGAAACTCCCTGTGGATAACCATTGTGTCTGCCACTCAACATCTATTTTCCTTGTTGGTAACTGATATAATTCAGTAACAGCCCAAAATGAAAAAAATTAATTAGGGATTTGTGAACTCTCCTGATTGTTTGGGAGGAGAAAGAGGAGACCACCTGGACCCCAGAAGTGCTGTGAAATCTTCTGAGTATAATGTCTTGACACCTTAGACAACTGTCCCCATTTTATTTAATTTACTTAATTTACATATTCTGCAGTGCTGTACAAAAATAGTAATGAGCAATTAGTGGAATAATTGGTTTGTTTACGGATCGGGCTTATTTCACCAAAATCATCATGAATTTAGATGATCGTTTCCGACTCCCATTAAAGTCAATGGGAGTAAAAATTGTATTCACTAATTTGCACTCCAGATGGTCCAAAATGCAACCAAAGTTCCTCAAATTGCATGGGAATACTGCCACAGTCCTGGGAAAAAATTTGCTCCTTCCAAAGATTGGTAAAAACAGTATATGTTGATGTGGGGTAAATCGTGGTCCGGGTATGTCAATGAAAACAAAATAAGGTCCACCTTGGGGTTCCCAGATCAAAATGTTTGCTATGCGAGACAGCCAGCGTGCTGTTTGTTTTTCAAAGCGATGTCTTAAATTTCACAAGAAAAAATTCTGCAAGATGAACACAACACTCAAGCACAGGACTACACCAAGGAACAGCAGTAGAGCTACCAAAGACTTTGCTACACAAGACAGCAGGTGTGCTTGCTTGTTTTAAGAGCTATGCCATAAAGTTTTCAAAGAACAAATTGTACCAGATGAACGGGACGGCCAAGCATGGACCTTCGAGAAGGAAAAGCTGTAAGGCTACAGCTATATTTTGTGCTTTAGAAAATTGTTTTGGAATAAGGAGGAGTAGGGAACATGGCGGAAGCAAGACAAGGAGGGCTGCAGCACCACCAGCAATAGCACCTTAAGGGCACAGTTTAGTCTTTGATACATTTCTTTCACCAGCTATATGTCAAATTGTTAGTGTGATAACTAATCAGTAGAGTCTGTCCTTCAGGTGCAGAAGCTAAATCCTTGTCATTAATTTTTAGAAATGTCACGCACTCCACATTGTCTGTGGACAGGTGAAAGCGTCTGTCAGTTATCACACTCACAGGTGTTCTGAACACCCTTTTTGATAGCGCATGGGCAAGTGCTTGTAACGCATGTTGTGCAAGCTGTAGCCACTAGCCATGCTTAGACATCCAGAAGTCAAAGAGGCCAACGCCATGTCTGAAAACAACCATGCCGGAACTAATATACTCTTCGAACATCATGTATAGGTGCTGACTGTGAGTCCAACCCTATGCTTTTGCTGCAGGCTGCGATGGGTAGAAAAAACTATGCCACACCGTTAGATTTCCCCTGCCACCCGTGGTGGTACTGCTACAGCAGACTCCTACTCCATGAGCACAGAGCAATGATCCATTCTGGATGCATTCCTGCTGCCATGTGGAAATGCTTTGCTAAAGCTGCTTAACAGTCTGTCCTGATACTGCTGCATTGTGAGGTCCCTTTCCACTGCCAGGAAAGAGATTTGTCATTTTGGCCTTGTAGCGGGGAACAAGGAGGGTGGTCACTCAGTAGTAATCTCATGTTTAGATTCACAGTGGCTAAATATTCTGATTCCCATGCGCTAGGCTACAAGGGAAAGGTGAATTAGTGGATGGTGGTTGAGGTGCTCCATGCAGGACAAAACAAGCAAAAGGCAAGGAACTTCGGAAAACAGAAACTAAAAATTGCTGAACATTTGGTAACACGTTAAAGCTAATCTTTAACACAGCAATCACAGTACTTGTAAAATCCACAGTTTCTCCAGTATGTGTATCTCTGCACAAGCCCAGGGAACTTCTCTGTTTATAACTGCCAATAGCCTAGGCAGTAACTTACTTAAAGTGGTCCCAGCTTTTATCCTGTATTACAATAGGCCCGTTTCCCCTCACAATAGCACTAGTACCTTTTCCAAGTCTTGGGGTTCACTTCAAGTCCAGACGTGCTTACACTCCTGCTGGTCTCTACACTCAAGGGCATGCAATAATCCTGCAGTTATCAGGTGTTGTGTGCTGCATCAATGGAGTAAGGATAGATAAATCAGTTCCACCTCTGCTCTGCTCCTGCGCCACAATCTCTCTCATCTCTTTTGTGATCCCATGTGAACTCTTCTGTGAACTGAACTAATTACCCCCCCTCCTAGGAACTTCTAGCACCTTCCTCCTCTGCTTATGGTCCAATAGAGACCCATTAAATTTTTCTTCTGATATACAAGCTTTCACACCAGTAGCAATATATCTTCTGTGGAATAACTGTCCAAATTAACAACAGACCTCATGTTACACATGATGCAGCTTCTCTGTCCTGTACTCAACTGTTAAATGGCCACTGGTTACACTGTGCCTATGTTATATATGGCTAGGTCATGTGATGCAGGATTCCAATGAAACTGATTGTCATAAGCAAGATGTCGGACTAAACAGATTCAATTTTGAGAAAATTGAGATGCTTTTATTGCCCCGGCTCATGAAGATGAGCATCACTATACACTTACATTGGGTCCTGTCCACAGTTGTGCTCACAATTTATTGTCACCTTTTAATGTGTTTTTTGGAGTATGGGGAAAGCTGGAATACCCCCACACAAACATGGTCAGAACATACAAACTCCATGCAGATGTTACCCTTGGTCAGATTTGAACCCAATGCTGCAAGGCAATAGTGCTATTCACTGCAACAAACAAACCTTCATATGGCTGTAAAGATAGGAAAATAAAAAAATTATGGTTTTTGAAAAGTGGAGATGAAAGATGGGGGTATAGGATCGACATCATCATATTCCTCCGGATTCATGATGAAGATGTTTGCATTGACAGTGCGCTTTTTGGTGGACATCATAGTGAACCAGGTGGACCAGGTAGTCATCAGGGTCGGAATACACTGTATGCAATAACAAACAGAAATTAGGACAACTATAATGGCAACAAATTTAATCAATATCTTTTTCTATCAGCGTAAACCCAACCCAGGACCCAGTCAACCAATCGAACCACCCTTGATCCGTTCACTGTTTGATACTGGTGGCTAGATCTTTCAGTTGGTTGATTTGTTGATGGATCGATACAGAGTTGTCGGAGAGATTAAAACAACACATCCCTTCAAACTCTTCACACCCGTGGTTCAAAGTCATGAGGAGATAATCTATGGTAGCTCTGTTCTGTAGGGTCGCTTTCCGAATGTTTTGTACATCTAAGAGTAGTAGGTCCAGTGCTCAGGACGTGGCATTTAGACCTTTTACCATGTCGCAGGCTAAGCCATTAATCACTCTTACGTTATCCTGGGCCCATGCGGGGGTACCCACAATACTGAAAGCTAGTGCAGTGTGTTCTGAAAAACTCAGTAGAGTAGGTGGTCCTTCACATCTATTGGCTAGGCCGTGAATGTCTCTCTGATACCTAAGTGTGGGTACTTGGTGGTCAGATCTCTGGTACATGAGGATACTCAGTCGGGACAATGCACACGGCCCTCCTGAAATACTAGCGGGGATATATGTGTACGTCAAATTGCCACAGGACAAGACCCATCCCGCTGGCAGTTTGACATGTCAGAAATGGCTGGGACTTCGAACTACCTTCTCACAGGACATGGTAGTCACTACCTTTTGACATTGTTCTTACGTACGGGAGCAGAGTATTTGGGAGTCACTAGTGACCACTTTGTTCATCTCACATTTCCCAATGTTCTGTGGATTACATGTGAAATTGTAACATACCTCAGCCCGTGAAACATTTCTGACCTGGAACTCAGTCATATTGGCCCAATCAGTGTGTTCTACAGCTTTGCAGTGGGGACAATATTCATATATGTTAAGGAAACTGTTCTCTTGTATAACATTATCTTCCCCCACATCATTGTCGCTATGTACGATTGCATAAATTGATCTCAGCACTTTTACTGGAGTGGGAATGGCCAGTAGGCAAGTCCGTAGAATGTCTTCCCCGCTCCTCAGATTAGGCATACACATATTAGTTACATTGAGCACATCTTTGGCTAAATATTCCCACATATTGAGTTGCCCTTCCTCCGCCCATCTAGCCTGCCCTTTCTGTTTTTTTACCGAGGTGTCCCTCTCGTTCCGTATTACCAGAACCCAACATAGGAGAATCATTAAGACAACTTGACCTAAATATATCATGATGATTCGTCCTTCCGGGATGAAGCTCTCTTGCAGTGGCTTGCGTGAATCCAGTTAGGCTTCCCCTCTAACTTCACTGAGGTGGCGGTACTCAACAACACCTGGAATGGACCGTCAAATCTGGGCTCAAGAGGGTGCTTCCTCAGGAACTTCTTTACGTACACCCAATCCCCGGGTTGTATGGAATGGGTGCCTGTGTCATGGTCTGGTTCTGGAATGGAAGAGAACACTCGTGCATAGACTTTAGTTATTTCTTTTGCAAGAGACATAACATACTTGGTAAGAACATCTGAATGCAACTGTAACTGTTGAGGAAAATAACACCCCTTTTTTGCTCCCTTCTTTGTCCATTCTTCTTTTTCTTCTTTGCTTGCTCTCTTCTGTGCTTCTGTAAGGTAGTCTGGTTGTATCTTCTCATCCACACTGACCATCATGGACGGGTCTGGGTTCTCTGCTGATTCCACACCTACCGGTCGCGCTTCCACCTGAATTCCAATTCTTCCAAACTCCCCCCTTGCAGCTCTTTTTGCTGCCTGGTCCGCTGTGTGATTACCAACAGCTTCTTCCGTGTTCTTCTTGCTGTGAGCTTTCACCTTCAGTACGGCCACCTTCCGTGGCAGTTGGAGGGCATTCAGCAGGTGCCTGATGGCTTGATGATGCTTGACTGGGGTGCCTGCAGCTGTGAGGAATCCTCTAACTTTCCAGATCATCCCGAAGTCATTTGCCACTCCATGAGCGTACCGTGAATCTATGTAGATGTTGGCTGTACGATCCTGGGCCACCTCACATGCCTGTGTGAGGGCCTGTAGTTTGGCTTCCTGTGCTGATACGGTGGGAGGGAATTGTTGTGCTTGGATTTTCTTTGTGGCGGTGGTAACTGCGTAACCGGTATGGTACCGACCCATCTCATCGGCAAATCTGGAGCCGTCCATGAACAGTGTGTAGTCTACGGGTTCCAGTGGTTTGTCATAGACTGATAGTAGATGAGAGATTTCCTGTTGCATCATCTTGACACAGTCATGTGAAGGACGTGGAATGTTGTAGTAGGAGACAGAACCGTTTGGCTTCTCCTCAGCATCATCTTCCTCTTCATCCTCACACTCCCTCTGAAGAATTGGAAGGAGGGTGGAAGGGTTGAGGACATTACAACGCTGCAGCGTGACATTATCTGGAATCAGTAGTGAGCATTGCAAACGTAGATGTCTTGCTGCTGACAGGTGCTTCGGCTGAGTCTGGTTGAGTACGGCAGCAATGTCATGAGGAGCTAGGACAGTCAGAGGGTAGCCCAACACGAGAACTAAAGTTTTGTCCAGCAGGACATGGGCTGCAAAAACTGCCTGTAAGCAGGAGGGCCCCACTCTGGCCACAGGATCGAGCCTGGCTGAGAAATAGCCGTTGGGCCGCAATTTTCCAGCATGAATGATGCTCCTGGCTGCACCAGTGTCCAGTAGAAAGGTAGTTGGTTTCCCTGCGATGGAAAGAGTCACTTGGGCCTGAGGTCCTATATTATTCACTGCAGGATTCTGCTGGAAAGAGGCTGTACTGGACACCGGCTTGCCAGCATCCTAGTGGGATGGGCCATGGTAAGATACCGGAGGTGGTGGAGGTGGAGTCAGAAAACCATCAGAAGGTCGTCTTCTGTCTTGATCTGGTTGGCTGTGTTGTTTGAGAGGGGCGCGGCAGTTTTTCCTGAAATGCCCTTGGCGTCCACAGTTATAACACTTCTGGTTTGCAGATCCATTCTGGCCCGCTTGTGTGGTGCTCCCAGTGCTGCCATGACAGGGGTAGGTCCGTTACCTGCTACTCCCTTTGCGACGGGCAGCAGGATGTCAAGGGTCAAGATTTTGTATTCAGGCTTAGCTGCCATCAGTCCCTTTCTGATTGGGTCTCGTAAACCAGAAACAAAAGCTGCGGAAAGCATCAGTTGGTGTGTCCTGATTTGTGAGGAGAATCCGAGATCATCAAAGAGTTGAATGAGGCAACCATAGAATTTGTCTACGGATTCCCCTTTTTCTTGAGTCACGTCCTGCAGTGTGATAGCTTGATCCGCCAGCCTGTCCTGCGCCCAGGCCTTCACTTGTCTGCAGAATTCCCTTCCAGAAGCATAGGTGGTCTCTGGAGTAGCATTTGCATTAGCCGGGTCAAGGGATTTCTGGATGACTGGCCAGTACGTATCTCCTGCCTTTACTTCCGTCAAGGCTTGTAAATCCTTCCAGGTGGCCGAATAATTACGCTGGTACTGGACCAACTTCCGGAAGAAAGACATGGGTTGTTTTTCTGGATCTGGAAGTCGGGCATGGAGGGTGGTGGCTTGGCTTGGAGTGAAGCTGACGTATAGGAGTGGGGCATCTGCCTCCACAAAAGGCATCCTGTGCGGTGCCAGTTGAGGTGTGATTTGGGGTGCCAGGGATTGGTGTTCATCTGGAGTGAGGGAGTCTTGGGATCCATAAAGGTCATCTTCTTGTGGAGAAATGAAATGGACCTTGGGGGTAGACGTATTGGGAGGTGCAAAGCTAAGTTGTTCTTGTATAATTGTGTGAGCTGCTTGGCTCTTACGTAAGCTGGGTTTCGTCAGTGAGAACTGTTCTTCTGCCCGCCCTGAGGTCACCGCTGGGGGTTGCTTTGGCCTTGCACCATATTTCTTATTAGCTAAAATGCCAGTATTCTGGCGGCGCACTGTCTTCCCACTGATCTTCATCTTCCTCCGTGGGTGGGGGTGGACCAAGGCCCCCCTGAGCTCCACCTTCACATTCTATCACATTCTGGTCATCTATAGGTCCTGCGATTAGCTGATCCCCTGTGACTGGTTGATCTGGGAACAGGGGAACAGCTTGTCTCTGGGCTTGTAACATGTAAGGATCTATCACTGTATATAGTGGAGATATGGCAGGTGTATTGTGCCTCCGAGGTGTAGCAATATGGCTGCCTTTATGAGTAGACGGCTGTGTACTAGGCCTTTGGGGTGTACCAAGATGGCCACCGTAGGGAGTAGATGGCTGTGCACTAGGCCTCTGGGGTGTATTAAGATGGCCGCCAGAGGAAGTGGCCATTGAGGAAGTGGCTGTGGAATGCATATTGGAACGCCCAGTAGTTCCTGTGACATAATCACAGGAAACTGCAGTGTTGGAACGCAAGGCAGTTCCGGATGTTGGAAACGCCTGTTGCTACAGGAAGTGTGAGCTCATTCACATCACCCCGTGGGCGAGGAGCACCACAATTCAGACATGTTTCCCTTTGCTTCGGATTCTGCACACCACAGACTAAGCATATCCAATATGGTAAGCTTCCTGGGTGTAGGGGAGGTGCTGACAGGGACTTAAGGAGTGGGTTCACAGAATTTGCATGAAACACATAACATTTATATTTTCCACAATCCCTCTCCTTTTCTACCCAGCCGTCCTTATGTATAGTCCTAGCTACGCGATACCAGCCTTCTGCAGCGGAGAGTAACTTTTTGTCTTCTAGCATTCCTCGCTTGTCCTTTATCAATACCCTCTACTGTTCAGCTTGTAACCGTCCACCAGGGCTGGGCTCCCAGCCCCCTACTGTGCGTAACTGGGTCCATTTACTAAAGGCGTGCTTCCCTTCCCTCTCCGCTACTAGATCACATACCCGCCTGCCCCTATTGCTACTTGGCTTGTTTCCTACTCTTAGGGTGAGTGTAATCCCTACCTCACCTCAGAAGGAAGACATGGATCCCCCCGGGCTATGTTTTTCAGGTATCCACATCCTCTATCTGTACAAGTTAAAACTCCGCAGAGTGTGCCCTCGCTGGAACCTACGGCCTTCTACACTATCCCTAGGCGAATGGGAAATTAACTGACCGATAGGAGACCGGAGCAGGTGCAGTCTTAGACAGAACTGATAACGCCAAACAGTGGTGGAGTCTTGACAAAAGACAAGCAGTGGTGCAACCTCAGACGCCAGGCATCTCTAATCTTTCTCTATTATACGTCCTTCATACAAGTGTAATGAGGGCGGGGGAGTGCTACTTCTCTTTCCCTGTGCAGCGTATATCCACCGTACAGCCCCTCCTTTGCCCACCGCAGACCACACTCTAAGTTTAACTCTATATTACAGACTTGTAGATCTAATTCTACTTCTATGTAATATACAAACAGACTATTTCTATATGAATTGCAAGCAGGATTAACTCTACACAATAGACAAACACATTAAATTCTATGCAAACACTAATTCTATGCAAAGGACAAACAGGACTATTTAAATTCAAGCAAATGCAATCAACTTATTCTTTACAGTTGCATAAATAGCAATAGCAATTCTTAGTACTGCCTATTACAAGTTACAAACGTAACGCTTTTAAACACACCAGAAGGCTGCTCAAGCAGTCAATGATATCTTGACTCTCCACACCTCACTGGAGGGTCTAAGAATCGACCTTGATAGAGTATTTGCTGCCTCTCAATTTCAATTATGGCAGCCAGATCTATGATTATAGCATTATCCCCGGACGCCGGACACAGTATGTCCCGTTCTAGAGTCTCATGGACTTCTGCCGCTACACAATTCAATAATCTACCTTCAGAAAATGGGATCCACTCGTGGACGTTCAAACGATAAACAGATACATGTGGATAGTAACCCTCAACCAGTGGACCATAGCCACACCGGTGGGCGGGGTAGGGGTTATTATGCTTACAGATCTCCCATCCCCATGTGCTTATGGTTAATAATAATCCTTTTTTACAATCTGGACAAGACATGGGGGTGGGGTGTACACACAAATAGACAGAGCACTAGTACAACTGGCTTAATCTCACTGTCCCATTTGGATACACCAGACTTAATTACCTCCGCCTGGATTTCTGACAGCCTCTCTCACCCCTGAGCCTTCTATGCAGCTCCCCCCCCCCCCCCCCCCGGGGCAGAGTCCCTGCTCAGACCTCTGTCAGGCTCTCCCCCCTCCTGAGTCTGATAGGCAGACTTCCCAGGATTAGAGTCCCTACACAGGCCACACCCTTAGGCAACTTGTCGACTTCACCAATTAATCAGTACTCTGAAGACAACCGGCATGCAAACATTCCTTTTTTATCTTTTTGACAGGTTCTGTTATGTGGTCGAGACTTAAAATACCTGTTGCGCGAATCCAAATCGATTGGCCTTGACACGGTACACAGACAAGGCTGAAGTCAGCCACACAGGTATAGATAATTAATTTATCTTACCGTGTTCTGATGGTTTGTTGGGCCCGCCAAGTCCAAGATTGCCTATGTCCGCGCCTTGCTTCCGATCGTCTTCAGATCCCATCGACCATTCCCCGTACGGGCCACCAACTGTCATGGATTTCCTTTGTGAGTTCATGGCCTACTTAAATAGGAAATGTTTGCACCCTTCCAGATTAATTATGAATTGGTTATGAGACTGTGCGCACAGCCTGAAGCAATCACACTGACACAAGTTCAGCATATGAAAACTTCCTTACTACCTTTATTTGTGGGCATGTAGCCTCTTTTATAAAGTTTAACATATCTGCCCTTTTGGGCAGGCCAAAGGTTACATAGATACAACGTATTATCTGATTATAGGATAAGCGTCTTCCTTCATCCGGTCATCTGTTATTGCCCGTCACGTGGTAGCAGTCCAGAGAGGGCAGGACGAGACGACTTGTACCCCACGTGTGGATGATCCTATATGATTGGAGGTTACAGCTTGAACGATTAATTGCATACATTTCCCATGTTATTTGCATAAGTTTCCAGTAAAACTGCTTGGGTTATTATTGCGGTAGCTAAAAGCAGTACTGCTTCAAGCTGCGGTTATCTATGTCTGATTTTACTTCTTCTAGAATTACAAGAAATCGGAAAATAGAGCGTTCTTGCTAAATACTAGCTTTGTTTATAGAGTTTAGAGAATAGAAGTTTCATTATAAGGAAGTGAATATATTGGATACATGAAAGAATATATATATATATATATATATATATATATATATGTATATATATATATATATATATATATATACATATATATATATATATATATATATATATATATATATATATATATATATATATATTTATATATATATTTGTAGGAAAACAAACAACAATGGAAAAGTACTGTCATTTGGTATACAGAATGCTTAACATATAAAAAACATGTCCACTGTCCACTACACAGGTCCACTGTCCAGAAAATATAAATATAGTGGATTTCCACTACAGAAGTTTCTACTGTCTGAAGAACTGTCCTGTGAATGTTATTAGGGACTTGTGAGCTCTCCTAATTGGCTGGAAGGAAAAAAGGGAAACCTCCTGTATCCCAGAAGAGTTGTGAATAGAGATGAGCGAGCACCAAAATGCTCGGGTGCTCGTTAATCGAGACAAACTTTTCGCGATGCTCAAGGGTTCGTTTCGAGTAACGAACCCCATTGAACTCAATGGGCGACTCGAGCATTTTTGTATATCGCCGATGCTCGCTAAGGTTTTCATTTGTGAAAATCTGGGCAATTCAAGAAAGTGACGGGAACGACACAGCAACGGATGGGGCAGACGAGGGGCTACATGTTGGGCTGCATCTCAAGTTCCCAGGTCCCACTATTAAGCCACAATAGTGGCAAGTGTGCCCCCCCCCTCCCAACAATTTTTACTTCTGAAAAACACTCATTAGCAATGCATACCTTAGCTAAGCACTACACTACCTCCAACAAAGCACAATCACTGTCTGCATGACACTCCGCTGCCACTTCTCCTGGGTTACATGCTGCCCCTCCCCCCCCCCCCCCCTGCACGACCCAATGTCCACAGCGCACACCAAAGTGTCCATGCGCAGCCTTCAGCTGACCTCATGCCACACCACCCTCATGTCTATTTATAAGTGCATCTGCCATGAGGAGGAACCGCAGGCACACACTGCAGAGGATTGGCACAGCCAGGCAGCGACCCCCTTTAAAAGGGGCGGGGCGATAGCCAACAATGCTGTACAGAAGCAATGAGAAATCCAATCCTGTGCCACCTCCATCAGGAGCTGCACACGTGGGCATAGCAATGGGGAACCTATGTGCCACACACTATTCATTCTGTCAAGGTGACTGCATGCCCCAGTCAGAGCGGGTTTTTTAAAAAATAGTCACAGGCAGGTACAACTCCGCAATGGGAATTCCGTGTGCACCCACAGCATGGGTGGCTCCCTGGAACCCACCACCTGTACATAAATGTATCCCATTGCAGTGCCCTGGACAGCAGAGCTAACGTCAGATTAAATGCAGGTGGGCTTCGGCCCACACTGCATGCCCCAGTCAGACTGGGGTTTTTTATAAGTAGACACATGCAGGTACAACTCCCTATTGTGAAGTCCGTGTGGAGCGACAGCATGGGTGGGTCCCAGGAAGCCACTGGCGGTACATAAATATATCCCATTGCAGTGCCCAGCACAGCTGAGGTAATGTCAGGTTTAATGCAGGTGGGCTAAAAATTACTAGGATTACACTGTAGGTGAGGGCCCAAAAAAATTGGTGTACCAAGAGTACTAATGAACCTCAGAAAAATTGCCCATGCCCAACCAAGAGGGTAGGTAAAACCCATTAATCACTTTGGTTAATGTCATGTGGCTTAATTTGTAACTAGGCCTGTAGGCAGCCTAGTTAAAATAAAAATTGGTTCAGGTGCAAGTTTCAACGCTTTAATGAGAATTGAAACGTATAAACATTGTTTACAAAAGTTATATGACTGAGCCTTGTGGGCCTAAGAAAAATTGTCCGTTCGGCGTGATTACTTGAGGTTTCAGGAGGAGGAGGAGGAGGATGAATATAATACACAGATTGATGAAGCTAAAAGGTCCCCGGTTTTTATGGTGATAGAGAACGATGCTTCCATCCGCGGGTGCAGCCTACGTATTGTTTAGGTATCACTGCTGTCTGCTGGTGGAGAAGAGAAGTCTGGGGAAATCCAGGCTTTGCTCATCTTTATGATTGTAAGCCTGTCGGCACTGTCGGTTGACAAGCTGGTACGCTTATCCGTGATGATTCCCCCAGCCGCACTAAACACCCTCTCTGACAAGACGCTAGCCGCAGGGCAAGCAAGCACCTCCAGGGCATACAGTGCGAGTTCAGGCCACGTGTCCAGCTTCGACACCCAGTAGTTGTAGGGGGCAGAGGTGTCACGGGGGACGGTCGTGCGATCGGCTTTGTACTCCCTCACCATACTTTTACAGTGCTCCCGCCGACTCAGCCTTGACTGGGGAGCGGTGACACAGTCTTGCTGGGGAGCCATAAAGCTGTCAAAGGCCTTGGAGAGTGTTCCCCTGCCTGTGCTGTACATGCTGCCTGATCTCCGCGCCTCCCCTGCTACCTGGCTCTCGGAACTGCGCCTTCTGCCACTAGCGCTGTCGGATGGGAATTTTACCATCAGTTTGTCCGCCAGGGTCCTGTGGTATAGCATCACTCTCGAACCCCTTTCCTCTTCGGGTATGAGAGTGGAAAGGTTCTCCTTATACCGTGGGTCGAGCAGTGTGTACACCCAGTAATCCGTAGTGGCCAGAATGCGTGTAACGCGACAGTCACGAGAAAGGCATCCTAACATGAAGTCAGCCATGTGTGCCAAGGTACCTGTACGCAACACATGGCTGTCCTCACTAGGAAGATCACTTTCAGGATCCTCCTCCTCCTCCTCAGGCCATACACGCTGAAAGGATGACAGGCAAGCAGCATTGGTACCCTCAGCAGTGGGCCAAGCTGTCTCTTCCCCCTCCTCCTCATCCTCCTCATCCTCCTCAACGCGCTGAGATATAGACATGAGGGTGCTCTGACTATCCAGCGACATCCTGTCTTCCCCCGCCTCCGTTTCCGAGCGCAAAGCGTCTGCCTTTATGCTTTGCAGGGAACTTCTCAAGAGCCATAGCAGAGGAATGGTGACGCTAATGATTGCAGCATCACCGCTCACCATCTGGGTAGACTCCTCAAAGTTTCCAAGGACCTGGCAGATGTCTGCCAACCAGGCCCACTCTTCTGTAAAGAATTGAGGAGGCTGACTCCCACTACGCCGCCCATGTTGGAGTTGGTATTCCACTATAGCTCTACGCTGCTCATAGAGCCTGGCCAACATGTGGAGCGTAGAGTTCCACCATGTGGGCACGTCGCACAGCAGTCGGTGCACTAGCAGATTAAACCGATGTTGCAGGGTGTGCAGGGTGGCAGCGTCCGTCTTGGACTTGCGGAAATGTGCGCTGAGCCGGCGCACCTTTCCGAGCAGGTCTGACAAGCGTGGGTAGCTTTTCAGAAAGCGCTGAACCACCAAATTAAAGACGTAGGCCAGGCATGGCACGTGCGTGAGGCTGCCGAGCTGCAGAGCCGCCACCAGGTTACGGCCGTTGTCACACACGACCATGCCCGGTTGGAGGCTCAGCGGCGAAAGCCAGAGGTTGGTCTGCTCTGTCAGACCCTGCAGCAGTTCGTGGGCCGTGGTCCTCTTCTCTCCTAAGCTGAGTAGTTGACTGCTGGCGACGTGGTTCTGCTGACACATCTGGATTGCGAGACAGAGGTTGCGTAGGAGGAGGAGGAGGAGGGTGGTTTAGTGGAGGAAGCATACACCGCCGCAGATACCAGCACCGAGCTGGGGCCCGCAATTCTGGGGGTGGGTAGGACGTGAGCGTTCCCAGGCTCTGACTCGGTCCCAGCCTCCACTAAATTCACCCAATGTGCCGTCAGGGAGATATTGTGGCCCTGCCCGCCTGTGCTTGTCCACGTGTCCGTTGTTAAGTGGACCTTGGCAGTAACCGCGTTGGTGAGGGCGCTTACAATGTTGCGGGAAACGTGGTCGTGCAGGGCTGGGACGGCACATCGGGAAAAGTAGTGGCGACTGGGAACCGAGTAGCGCGGGGCCGCCGCCATCATGTTTTTGAAAGCCTCCGTTTCCACAAGCCTATACCGCAGCATCTCCAGGCTGATCAATTTGGCTATCTGCACGTTTAACGCTTGAGCGTGCGGGTTCGTGGTGGCGTACTTGCGCTTGCGCTCAAACAGTTGCGCTAGCGACGTCTGGACGTTGCGCTGAGAGACATTGCTGGATGGGGCCGAGGACAGCGGAGGTGAGGGTGTGGGTGCAGGCCGGGAGACAGTAGTGCCTGTGTCCTGAGAGGGGAGTTGGATCTCAGTGGCAGGTTGTGGCACAGGGGGAGAGGCAGTGGTGCAAACCGGAGGCGCTGAACGGCCTTCGCCCCACCTTGTGGGGTGCTTGGCCATCATATGCCTGCGCATGCTGTTGGTGGTGAGGCTGGTGGTGGTGGCTCCACGGCTAAACTTGGCGCGACAAACCTTGCACACCACAGTTCGTCGGTCGTCTGCACTCTCAGTGAAAAACTGCCACACCTTTGAGCACATCGGTCTCTGCAGGGTGGCATGGCGCGAAGGGGCGCTTTGGGAAAAAGTTGGTGGATTTTTCGGTCTGGCCCTGCTTTTACCCCTGGCCACCGCACTGCCTCTTCCAACCTGCCCTGCTGCTGCACTTGCCTCCCCCTCTGAAGACCTGTCCTCAGTAGGCTTAGCAAACCAGGTGGGGTTAGTCACCTCATCGTCCAGCTGCTCTTCCTCCGAATCCTCTGTGCGCTCCTCCCTCGGACTTACTCCAATTACTACTACCTGAGTGATAGACAACTGTGTCTCATCGTCATCGTCCTCCTCACCCACTGAAAGCTCTTGAGACAGTTGCCGGAAGTCCCCAGCCTCATCCCCCAGACCCCGGGAACTTTCCAATGGTTGGGCATCGGTCACGACAAACTCCTCCGGTGGGAGAGGAACCATTGCTGCCCATTCTGGGCAGGGGCCCGAGAACAGTTCCTGGGAGTCTGCCTGCTCCTCAGAATGTGTCATTGTAATAGAGTGAGGAGGCTGGGAGGAAGGAGGAGCAGCAGCCAGAGGATTCAGAGTTGCAGCAGTAGACGGCGTAGAAGTCTGGGTGGTCGATAGATTGCTGGATGCACTTTCTGCCATCCACGACAGGACCTGCTCACACTGCTGCTCACTCATTTTCTAATAATGGTCTACCGCGTGGACCAATTAATTGTTTTTTTTTTTTTTTTTTTAAATCAAATTTTATTAGTTTTATTTTTCACATGAACAATTAGACAACAAATGCAGGGTACAATTTTCAGTGACAGATGGTCGTGATGGAAGATCAACTAGCGAAAGGGACAGGGCCAGCATACAAAATTGACATAATCAGGATCTGATAGCCGAGAAAAAGAATAAGCAACTCATTAACTCAGGAACACTCTGATGCTGTCGCCGTTGGGTCTATGCTGGAGAAGGCTTCTTAGAAACATGTATATAATACTCCAATATTTAAGCGGCCGAAGACGTTGACTTTCATTGTTAGAATCAGAGTAAGAAATCCATCTTTGCCAGTAGACAAGACATCAAGGGGCTGGGGGCATGGAAGGTGGGGGGGGGGGGGGGGGGAGAGGGGAAGGGGAGATGGGAGGGAGCGGGGGGAACGGCACAAAGTACCATAGATACCGTCTCATTTGTACCATATTGGTGTGGATCTCACTGTCCACCAAATGGACCAAGTTTGACTGAATTTTTCATGTGTATTTTTGGACCAGCTGTATAGTTCCTCTATATTGTAGAGGTCGTCTACTCTCTCTCTCCACTGTCTCAACGAGGGGGCCACCTTCTGTTTCCACAGGAAAGGGATCAGGGACTTGGCAGTATCTAATATCATGGCTAACATTTTATTTCTCTGCGGGTGGAAATGTTTGGAGGGCTTCCAAAGAAGAACCAACTCCGGTGTTACTTTTAACTTCGGTGAGAGTTGTTGTATTATTTTTTCCACTCCCTTCCAAAAGGGTGCGAGCGTCGGGCATGACCACCAGAGGTGAAGATACGAGCCTAGGTAGTTGCCGCATCTCCAGCAAGAGCCATCGTCAGTGAGGTTGTGGTCAAGTAGCCACTGTGGGGTTCGATACCAACGAGATAGCAGTTTGTAGTTTGTTTCTTGTGTGAGCACACAGGGAGATAGGCCAAAAGGGGTCTTTAGAATCATTTTCACCTCGCTTGAGGATAGCGTAATATCCACATCCTTCTCCCAAGAGTACAAAAAAGCTGGTTTGTAGGGGAGGAGAGGAGCAACAAAATTCTTACGTAGGTAGGAAATTTTTCGGAGGGGCGGCTTATTGTCTTGTAGTGCTTTCTCAAATGGGGTTGATGGTCTGGTGGATTTATATCTATTAAGGAATACCTTTAATACCCTCTCTATCTGTGCTTTCTGTAGGAAAGATAGTTTTTCCTCAGGGAGAAGTCTCTGAAGTATTGTAGCCGGTGGTAGATGTGCTAGGGGGTATAGGTCAGACAACTTAAGAGGAGAAAGCTTTTTCCAGACCGAGGATGAGGACGGATCCAAAGGCAGATCAAGTATTTTCGTGATAGAACGCAGTGGGAGTATGGGGGAGGGGGACGGGGACAGGTCCTTTCCAAGATCATCCCAGACTGCGCATGGGCCCTTAAGCAGTGGATTAAAAGACTTAGCAGTGTATCTGGTCTTAGAGGGGAGCCACAAATCTTCGGTTAATTGATCCCTGTTATAGCCTTCCACTAATGTGGTCAGCAGTTTGTCACCGTGTGGTTGGGTTAGGTCCACCCAGTAACGAAGCTGGGCAGCCCGATAGAAGTCAAATAAATTTGGGAGGTCAATACCAGCCTCGGATCTCCTCCTGGTCAGCAGACAGTAAGCTAGTCTTGGCCTTCTCTTCCTCCAAACAAATCCCGTAAACGCAGTACGTAGTGATTTAAAGAAACTAGTCGGCAAGTGAATGGGGAGCATTCTGATTTTATACAAAATGGAAGGTAGGATGTATGATTTGATAATGTTTTTTCTACCGAACCAGGACACAAATGGAATATCATATTTCTTTAAAAAACGTTTGACCTGGTCCAGCAGGGGGATAAAGTTTACGCTGTATAGGTCTTCAGCTTGCCGGGATAGTTTAATGCCTAGGTATTCAATTGAGGAATTCGACCATGTGAAAGGCGAGTTGGCTCTCAATGCGTCTGTCTGGGCCTTCGGGATAGAGATATTCAAGATAGTCGACTTTGTGTAATTTATCTTGAAATTGGAAGTAAGGCCGAATCCTTCCAGCACTTCCGTCAGCCTGGGAAGACTCTTTTAGGGGTCTGTTATTAAGAAAACAATTTTGTCAGCAAACACAGCTACCAAGAGCACTTGTCCACTGAAATGGAGACCTCTAATTTCTGGGTCTTGCCTGACCTTTAGGAGTAGTGGCTCCAGGGCCAGAATAAAAGAGAGGGTGATAGGGGGCAACCCTGCCGAGTACCATTTTTTATGTCGAAGGGAGGGGGGAGAGTGTCGTTGATTTTAAGTCTTACGTAAGGGCATGTGTATAGGGAGAAGATCGCCCTGATAAACTCCGGTGGAAAGCCAAAGGAGTGCAGGACCCCTTCCATATAGCGCCAGTCTACCCTATCAAATGCCTTTTCTGCATCCGTGCTTACTAAGGCTAGAGGTATTATGTAGCGTTGTGCGTAGCGTGCTGCATGGAGCAATCTGACGCAGTTGTCTCTCCCCTCCCTTCCAACAACAAAGCCCGCCTGTTCCCTGTCTATTAGGGTTGACATAAATGGCTCTAATCTTTTTGCAAGGAGCTTAGCCCAAAGTTTCATATCTACATTTATGAGGGATATCGAGCGGTAACTTCCACACAACTCCGGATCCTTGTTGTCTTTATGGAACAGAGTAATGTGGGCCTCCTGGGACTGTCTTGGCAGGGAGCCCCCCCCCCCCCCCCCAACAAGTTGTTGAATAACTCTGCTAGTTTGGGTTTTAAAATGAGAAGGAAGGATTTGTAGTACAGAATAGGTAAGCCATCGGGGCCAGGGCTTTTGTTGGGCGGATATGACGCTATCAATTCCTCAACTTCTGACTGAGTAACCTGGGCCGTAAGTGTCGTGACTTCTGTGGGATTCATTTTAGGGATAGTAAGCTGACTCAAGAAGTTATCTATCAAAGTTGAAGAGTCAACCGGCGGGTTGGGCGTGGAGGTATCTTTTAGATTATATAAGCTAGAGTAGTAACGCTGGAACTCTCTTGCAATCCCGGTAGTAGAGGAGTAAGTTCCGCCCGTGGAGGTTTTATAGCACCGATGTGGTTTTTTGCACGTGCTTTTTTGATTAGCGAAGTCATAAGCTTGCTGCCCCTATTGCCCTGGGCGTAGACCAGGTGTTTTAGATGTAGTTGTTTTTTATTAAATTTGGATTCTAACAAAAGCTTCAGGTCTGTCCTCAGGGCAGTAAGGGCATCTAAATTTTGTTTTGACTGGGAAAGCTTCGCAGCTAGTTCCACTTTTGCTATCTGCGAGAGTTTTGTGTCAATTTCTTTTTGGGTGCGTTTTCTAACGCGAGAGCCCAGGGCTATCAGGAGTCCACGGATGAAGGCCTTGTGAGCTTCCCACACAATCTGGACTTTAGATTCGTGAGAGGAGTTCACACAGAAGTATTCCTCTAGTGCTTTGGATAGTAGTTCCCTTTCTTCAATTGAGTCCAGAAGTGACGCATTGAGAGACCACCTCCACTCCCGGGAGATTGGGTGGGGGTCCCTTATGGTCATGTAGATCGGGGCATGGTCAGAGATTTTCATGGAGTCAATCTCTGCCTGAATCATGGATGTAAGGAGGTTGGAGGAGACCAAGACATAGTCCAGTCTTTGATACGAAGAATGGACCGTCGAGAAGAAAGAATAGTCTCTGGTGGCAGGATTCAAGGTACGCCAGGAATCCACCAATCCTAGTTCCTGTAGGGCTTTGCCAATTTTTCTCAACCCCCTTTGAGAGGTCTGAGATCGACCAGAGGAGGAGTCCAAGGAAGGATTGAATGTGACATTAAAGTCCCCTGCAATAACTATTTGGCCCACTGCAAAGTGTTTTAAGACTTCTAGTTGTTGGAGTAGCCAGGGTATCTGATCTGCATTAGGAGCATAAATGTTTGCGAAGGTCATTTTAGCATTATTTATTGTACCTTTCACAAAAAGGACTCTACCCTCGCCGTCCTTGTATTAGGCCTCTTCAACCAAATTAATTGTTTTGTGAAAAAAGGTCGAGACCCCTTTTGAGGCCGACGAGCGGTGAGTGTTATGAAACGCTTTGGGAAAATGTTTGCCCGGAAGGGAGAAACATTTGGTTCCTTTAAAATGCGTTTCCTGAAGGAAGAGTATTTTGGTGCCATACCTTTTCAGGAGGAGGGCGAGGTTGTGTCTCTTGAAGGGGGAGTTAAGTCCTCTGATGTTAAAAGATGTGATGCGAAGTCCCACCATGGTGCCGATCCTGAGCTATGGTAGGAGAGAGCAGTCCAGTGAGATAGCTAGACAGGGAACTCAAGCAGGTCCAAAAAGAAAAATATATTAACAGTTGGTACAAGTTATTGAAAGACGCCGTTAGTCTGGGTGCCTGGGCGCCTGGAGTTCCAGAGGGGGTAAGGAGTATAGGAGAGGGCACAAGAGGAATAAGGGGGTAAGGAGGCAGAAGGGGGTAGGGAGGAAGACAACACAAAACGGTGAGAGCACTATACGCGTAGCACAGTAAACAAACAAACTTAGCTTGAACTACTAACTTAATGCTTTATGGGAAGGCGAGGAGGAGGGGGTCCGGGATACCCCAAATCTCCCTCTCACGGTTGGGCAGGTTACTGAAGTCCCGCAGGGTCACGGCCCCAGCGAGAGATCAGAGTTTTTATAACAGCCTGGACGGACCAGCAACCCCACGACCCCTAAGGAAGAAAAAAGAAAACAAGGGTAGCCAACAGCCCAGAATGCAATAAACTGTAGCAGTCAAAGCTCGACGGAATTTTCAACTTGAATGTACATAACAATTCTGTAAGCAGATGTAATAGGAATCTGGCAATAACATAGGATATAGAAGGAACACTTGGTCTGGCCAGGAACGAGAACATAGCCTCCAAACCGTCCTCCCCACAACCCACGGCGCCGAAGCCAAGGCCCCAAGATCTAGATCAGGAGACCTTTAACTACGGCGGCTGCAGACGGGGGGAAGTCGGTGGCAGCGTCTGATCGTCCAATTGCCAGGTGAAAATCGGGGTTCCCCAGATGGTACTCAGCAATACTGAGGGGGGACTCAGGTCGAGTCGTCCCTGGGTTTCTTCTTTTTCTCTCTGGGGGATTTAGAGCTTCTCGTTGGAAGCCATCTTTCCGGATTCTCCAGTTGGTGAAATTGGGGTGGGACCGGGAGTGGTTGCCAATTAGGGAGTTCAATAGGGTCGATCTCAAGGATTGTCCAAAGATTCTGTAGATCTTCGTTGGTGCGAATATTGATTCTTTTGCCCTTATGGAAGCAGCTCAGTCCAAACGGGAAAAGCCATGAATATTTTATATCCATAGATTTGAGTGTCTCCAAGATTTTCGAAGAATGCGGCGCTTTGCCAAGGTGGAAGGGGCAAGGTCCTGAAAGATTTGTATCGGAGACTCAGCATAATTCAGATCTCTGTTAAATCTTGCAGCTCTCAGTATGGCGGCAGCATTAGGGAAAGCGAGCACCTTACAAATGATGTCCCGGGGAGGGTCAGAAACGTTCGGCAGGGGTCTGAGCGCTCTATGAATTCTTTCAATAATTATGGAGCTGGCTCTCTCTGTTCCCAGAATTAAATCGAAAATTTCTTTTGCGATTTTCGGTAAACTTTCGCTGGGGTGGGATTCTGGCAACCCTTTGATGCGCACGTTATTGCACCGATTTCTGTTTTCAAGATCCTCCTGCATCAGGAGGGTCTTGTTGAGGTGATTGTGTTGTTCCTTTAAGGCCCGCTCTAACTGCAGGGAGTGGGTAGTGATGGCTGACGTTGCAGTCCCAAGCTCTTCCACCCTGTGCCCCATCTGTCTAAAGTCCTCCTTAATCTCGGCTAGGTCAGCGCTTATGGGGCGCAGGGCATGGGAGATCAGGTCTCTCATAAAGGATTTAGAGACCGTTTCCCCTTCTTCACCTTCGGAGCACGTCTCCTCCCCCTTGCTAGGAGCAGATATAAGTACCCTTGTCGGCACCATCTTGGCAGGGGGGCACGGGGACCTTGCAGACCGATCTCTGAAGAATCGCTGCATATCTACTTGCCCTTTTGTAGCTCTAGGTGTTCCTTGAAGGTCAGTGTTCTTTTCTTTTGATAGCTTGCCCATTCTTCCGTCATTTGACTGCTGCTAGGGGTCAGCGTGGGTGCTTGGTCAGAGGAGCGCTTCTCTCAAGCAGCCATTGCGCTCGGCGTCCAGGCTCCGCCCCCCTGCTCCTAGACTTCTAGTAGCAGTTATTAGTTTGGAACTCCTCTTCAGGGAGTTCCGGAAAAATAAGAACTAGGCTCTCTGTTTAAGTCTCTTGCATGCAGTTGCAGGCAGTTTGGTATATGGATGGGAAAAGGAAAGAAGGGGGTGGGGGGTTATGCCTCTCTGTGCTGTTTTGTTAGCCTTGGGCTTGCTGGCTTGTAGTGGGCCAGTATGGGGGTATCCCCCTGTGCACAGGGATCTCTCAGGCTCCCAGTAGGGCTCTGCTATTCTGTAGGCGCAGGCCCACCCCCCTCTGATGGCTCTCACCTCTCTCCTCCGGCGCTTCTGCCTCCTCTCCTCCTCCTCAGTCCCCTACAGGAGAGCTCTGGTCGCCGCTGTCTCCCAGCCGGGGAAGGCTACAGGCTGGTGAGTAATTCAGCAGCCAGGTTCCGCCGCAATCGGGCCGCCGCCACAACTTCCCGGACCCATTAATTGTGAGATGAATCTGGGGACCTCAGAAACTTGCCTCTCTCCTAATCCCGCAGCAGTCGGCTGCGATACACCTGGACCAGAAGCTCGGCCTGTGCCCACACCCTGACTTGGGCCTCCGCGTCCTCGCCCGCATCCACGTCCTTTAGGCCTACCCCTACCCCTCAGCATGGTGTATTACGAGTAGAGCAGAAACAGAACGCTGTAATTAAATGTGCCGCTTATTGGCCCGTGGTTGGAGGCTGACTTCGCTTACGGAACGCACAGCAGAGCCAGGAAAGAATTTTGCGCATGCCTGTAGTGAGACGTAGGTGCGTATGACTCAGCTAGTTGAATTCACAGCGCAGAAGCAGTCAAGTGTCCAAAGGCCACTAGTAGGCCTTAAGTATTTTGCTTCTATTTTTTTAAAGGCTGAGCTGAGACAGCAGACAGATACTGTAGGCAGCGTATATTATGTATACTGTTTCCCTCTGGACGGGATGACGGCGGTGATGTAACGGGCAACGCAGAGCCAGGAAACAATTTTGCGCACGCCTGTAGTGAGACGTAGGTGCGTATGATTCAGCTAGTGGAATTCACAGCGCAGAAGCAGTCAAGTGGCCAAAGGCCACTAGTAGGCCTTGAGGATTTTGCTTCTATTTTTTTAAAGGCTGAGCTGAGACAGCAGACAGATACTGTAGGCAGCGTATATGATGTATACTCTTTCCCTCTGGCACAATGACGGCGGTGATGTAACGGGCAACGCAGAGCCAGCAAACGATTTTGCGCACGCCTGTAGTGAGACGTAGGTGCGTATGACTCAGCTAGTGGAATTCACAGCGCAGAAGCAATCAAATGGCCAAACGCCACTAGTGGGCCTTAAGTATTTTGCTTCTATTTTTTTAAAGGCTGAGCTGAGACAGCAGACAGATACTGTAGGCAGCGTATATTATGTATACTGTTTCCCTCTGGACGGGATGACGGTGGTGATGTAACGGGCAACGCAGAGCCAGCAAACAATTTTGTGCAAGCCTGCTGTAACACTTAGCTGCGTATTAATTGGCGACTACTACCCCCAGCAGACACGCAGTACACTGAAGACGGTCACAGGCAACTCAAATATAGTATTTTTCCCAAATTTGTTTGAAAAAGCCCACTGCCTATATAGACAGTATATCTCTTTCACCTTTCCCACTGTCCCTGCCTCACTAGTACTGGCCCTATACTATGTAAAATTTCTGCAGACTGAGGACGCAATGCTCTGCATGCCCGATATACAAAAAAAGAAAATGTGCAACACTGCTAAAAGCAGCCTCAACAGTACTGCACACGGTCAGATGTGGCCCTAAGAAGGACCGTTGGGGCTCTTGAAGCCTAATATTACACCTAACACTCTCCCTATAGCAGCAGCAGCATCAGCAGCACTTTCCCTGATCTATGTCAGAATGCATCTGTGGCGAGCTGCGGGCGGGGCAGATTTAAATACTCGGGTGACACCTGATCTCCCCAGCCACTCACTGCAGGGGGGTGGTATAGGGCTGGAACGTCACAGGAGGAAGTTGTAATGCCTTCCATGTTTTTCTATTGGCCAGAAAAGCTCACAAATGTCTCAGAGATGAAAGTGAAAGTAACTTGAACATCGCGTGGTGCTCGTCTCGAGTAACGAGCATCTCGAACACCCTAATACTCGAACGAGCATCAAGCTCGGACGAGTACGCTCGCTCATCTCTAGTTGTGAAATGTCCCAAGCAAAATGTCCTGACAAAAGATGTCCCACAGAACTGTACACAGATTTCCACCCTCTATATTGGGTCCTGTCGACAGTGGGATTCAATCAATATTTGCCTTTTGCTATGTTTTTGGAGTGTTTGAGAAAGCTTGATTACTACTAGGCAAAACTCAGAGAGAACATAAATCTTCATGCAACTGTTAACCCAAATTTTGATGCTCAAGACAATAGTGTTATTCATTGTAAAGAGTGGCAAAAGGGGTTGATTATTGGCTTTCAGGCCAAGGGTGGAGGTATTTCTCAAATAGCACAGATTGTGAAATGCTCACCTGCTGCTGTGGTGAACGTGTATTGTTAGTGAATAAATTGTGGAGCACCACAGACCATTGATGTGAGAGGTGAATGTCCACTATGAAGGTGTACGAGGGCCTACAGATATGCTAAAATTGAGCAGGTCACCATGAAAATGAACCGAGGGACCAACAGACATTTGTATAACACAACAGTTCAGTGAACCCTACTGCATATGAATGGTCACTGCACCTATGCTAACAAAGGTGCATAGGAAGACAAGGCTTCAATTTGCACGGCAGTGCTGGAATAGGACCACCACAGATTAGCAAAGGGTTTCCTTCTCCGAAGAGTTATGTTTTCTGCTTCATTGAACAAATGGACATTGACCGGTCAGGCACGAAACATCAGAAAACAAACACCTTGCAACCATTGCTGGTAGAAAACAAGCTGGTGGTGGCAGTGTTATGGTCTTGGGAATTATTTGATGGCATTCTCTGGTTTTGCTCGTCCATGTGGAAGGCATTCTGAATTGATTTAGTTGTGAAACCATCCTTGCAAATTCTGTACACCCAAGCATGCTGTTTGTCTTGTTTGTGCAGATAGGATTTTCGAGGAAGACAATGCAACATGTCACACAATTAGAAATGTACAACAGTGCCTGGAAGAGCACAACCAAGACTTCCAAGTACTTCCCTGGCCCCTAAATCCCCAGACTTGAACCCAATTAGGCCTCTAAGGGAGGCCTTCCTCACACACCTTCCGGCAACTGTGGGATGCAGTCAGCATGGCTCCAGACACCTGAAATCATCTACCAGTACCTTATTGAGTGCATGCATGCCATGTAGCTGCTATCTGTGCGGCACACAGTGGTTATTCTGGATATTAGCTGCTGGTCATAATAATGTGACTAGAGAGGAGCGAACACACTCGTCCGAGCTTGATACTCGTTTGAGTATTAGGTTACTCGAGATGCTTGGTACTCGAGTCTAGCAACACCCGGAACTCGAGAAAATTTCATTTCCCTTCCCCGCATGTTTAGCGCCATTTTTTAGCCAATAAACATGCGGGGAAGGCATTACCACTTCCTGCTATGACGTGCCAGCCCTCTGCCTGCCAACAGCAGTGAGTGGCTGGCGGGATCAGGTGACCATGGAGTACTTAAACTAGTCCCGCCCACGGCTCGCCTTAGATGCATGCTGGCAGAGGTTAGGGAAAGTGCAGCTGCAATAGGGAAAGTGTTCCTGGGCCACTGCAGACCATTTCAGCTATATCGTTCTATGTGCAGTGCATTGGGCAGAGGTCTAATCGCTAAACACAATACTCTAACATTTCCTGGGCCACTGCAGACCATTTCACAGATATGATTCTCTGGGTTGGGTGAAGTAGCCGCAGTTAGCAGCACTATCCACTGGCTTTATAGCTTTCTGCCACTGCGCAGAGCGTCTCACAATACCATTTTCTTAGGGGGGTTGAGGTAGCCGCAGTTAATAGCACTATCCACTGGCTTTATAGTTTTTCTGCCACTCCATACAGCCTCTTTTATCTACAAGTCTCTGTAAGCGGTAAATGACCCCTCGGTATCAGCGCAAAACAGCGGTTTAATTTTTTCCGGTCACAGCATAGAGCTTCCACTATCTACAAGTCTCTTTGTGCAGTAAATTAGCACAGTTCTCAGCGCTGTACAGTGGAGTAATTTATTTGGGCCCTGCTCTATCCTTAACCTGACTTGTAGAGGAGTAGGGGACAGGGTCGAGGACGTGGACGCGGCGTCCAAGTGAGGGTGTGGGCACAGGCCAAAGTCCGGGGCGGGGTGAATCACAGCCGGCGGCTGAGGGATTAGGAGAGAGCCGAGTATCTAGGCTCCCCAGCTTCATATCACAATTTGCGGGTCCACGTGGTAGACCTTTATTACAAGCAGAGCAGTGCGAGCAGGTCCTGTCATGGATCACAGATAACGCGTCCAGCAATGTGTCAAACCCCCAGTCTTCTACGCAGTCCACTACTCCCGGCCTAGGGACTGCACCTCTGAATCCTCTGGCTGCTCCTTCTTCCTCCCAGCCTCGTCACTCCATGAAATCGACAGATTCTGAGCAGGCAGAGTCCCAGGAACTGTTCTCGGGTGCCTGCCCTGAGTGGGAAAAAACTGTTCCTCTCTCACCTGAGGAGTTTGTCGTGACCGATGCCCAACCTTTGGAAAGTTCCCGGAGTCCGGGTGATGAGGCTGGGGACTTCCTGCAACTGTCTCAAGAGCTTTTTGGGGATGAGGATGATGAGACACAGTTGTCTGTCAGTGAGGTAGTAGTAAGGGCAGTAAGTTCAAGGGAGGAGCGCACACAGGATTCGGAGGAAGAACTGCTGGACAATGAGGTGACTCATCCCACCTGGCTTGCTAAGCCTACTGAAGACAGGGCTGCAGAGAGGGAGGCAAGTGCAGCAGCAGGACAGGTTGGAAGAGGCAGTGTGGTGGCCAGGGGTAGAGACAGGGCCAGAGCAAAGAATCCCCCAACTGTTTTTCAAAGCACCTCAACGCGGCAAGCCTCCATGCATATGGCTAGGAGTTCAAAGGTGTGGATGTTTTTTAGTGAGAGCGCGGCTGACCGACGAACAGTGGAGTGCAACCTGTGCTGCACCAAGATCAGCCGGGGAGCCACCACTACCAGCATCACAAACACCAGCATTTGCAGGCATATGATGGCTGAGCACCCCACAAGGTGAGACGAAGGCCGTTCACCGCCTCCAAGTCACATCACTGCCTCTTCCCCTGTGCCACAACTTGCCACACAGATCTAATCCCCCTCCCAGGATGCAGACACGAGCGCCTCCCGGCTTGCACCCACACCTTCACCTCCACGGTCCTCCACTCCATCCAGCAATGTCTCTCAGCGCAGCGTTCAGCTATCGATAACACAAGCGTTGGAGCGAAATCGACAATTTTTCTGCAGGCCAAAAGGCTCTGTTAAAACCAATGTCTTCAGAGGCCTGCCTCCAGGCTCTGTTACAAATTAAGCAACAACAAGCTGTATCTTTAAAAAATGTTTATAGGTTTCACCTGCCCTCGGGGTTAAGCAATTTTTCAGGGATATACTTGTACTCTTGGTACACCAATTTTTCACGCCCTCGTCTATAGTCTTAGCCAACTAGTTTTTCCGGGCGTCGCCTATACTCCTGGTAAAAAAAATTTCAGGTGTTTGCCTATACTCCTGGTGCATAAATGTTTCAAGGGTCCACCTATACTCTTGCTACAGAAATGTTTCCGGGGTCAACACAAACTCTTGCTAGTGAAAGGTTTGAGGGTTCTGCCTACGCTCTTACTACAGAAATGTTTCAGGGGTCTGCCTATACACTTGCTACTGAAAGGTTTGAAGGGTTTCGCCTATACTCTTGCTACAGAAATCTTTCCGGGGTTCGCCCATACTCTTGCTACAGAAAAGTTACAGTGGTTCGTCTATACTCTTGCTACGGAAATGTTTCAGGGGTCCACCTATACACTTGCTACTGAAAGGTTTGAGGGGTCCGCCTATACTGCTGCTACAAAAATGTTCCCGGGGTCCGCCCATACTCTTGCTACTGAAAGGTTTGAGGGGTTCGCCTATACACTTGCTACAGCAATGCTTCAGGGGTCTGCCTATACATCTGATACTGAAAGCTTTGAGGGGTTCACCTATACTCTTGCTTCAGAAATGTTTCCAGGGTCCGCCCATACTCTTGCTATTGAAGGGTTTGAGGGGTTCGCCTATACTCTTGCTACAGAAATGTTACAGGGGTCTGCCTATACACTTGCTACTGAAAGGTTTGAGGGGTCCACCCATACTCTTACTACAGCAATGTTTTAGGGGTCCGACTATACACTTGCTACTGAAATGTTTGAGGGTTTCGCCTATACTCTTGCTACAGAAAAGTTTCAGGGGTCCGGCTATTCACTTGCTACTGAAAGGTTTGAGAGGTTTCACCTATACTCTTGCTACAGAAATGTTTCAGAAGTCCGCTTATACTCTTCCTACAGAAATGTTTCCGGGGTTCACCTATACTCTTGCTAGTGAAAGGTTTGAGAGCTTTCACCTATACTCTTGCTACAGAAAAGTTTCAGGGGTCCACCTATACTTTTGCTACAGAAATGTTTTCAGGGTTCGCCTGTACTCTTGCTACAGGACGACCTATACTCTTGCTGCAGAAATGTTTCCGGGGTCCACCCATACTTTTGCTACTGAAATATTTCAGGGGTTCTTGCCGCAGAAAAGTTTCAGTGTTCCACCTATACTCTTGCTACAAAAAATGTTTCTGGGGCCCGCCTATACTCTCGCTACAGGAAGGTTTGAGTGGTTCGTCTATACTCTTGCTACAGAAATGTTTCAGGGGTCCACCTATACGCTTCCAACTGAAAGGTTTGAGAGGTTCACCTATGCACTTGCTACTGAAAGGCTTGAGGGGTCCGCCTATACCCTTGTTACAGAAATGTTTCCGGGGTCCGCCCATACTCTTGCTACTGAAAGGTTTGAGGGGTTTTGCCTATACTCTTGCTACAGAAAAGTTTCAGGGGTTCGCCTATACTCTTGCTACATGAAGATTTGAGAGGTTTGCCTACACTCCTGCTGCAGAAATGTTTCCGGGGTCCGCCCATACTCTTGCTACAGCAATATTTCAGGGATCCGCCTATACACTTGCTACAGAAAAGTTTCAGGGGGACCGCCTATACTCTTCCTACAAAAAATGTTTCAGGGGTCTGCCTATATGCTTGCTACTGATTGGTTTGAGGGGTTCACCTATGCACTTCCTACTGAAAGGTTTGAGGGGTCTGCCTATACTCTTGCTACAAAAATGTTCCCGGGGTCCGCCCATACTCTTGCTACTGTAAGGTTTGAGGGGTTCGCCTATACTCTTGCTACAGCAGTGCTTCAGAGGTCCGCTATACACTTGCTACTGAAAGGTTTGAGTGGTTCATCCATACTCTTGCTACAGCAATGTTTCAGGGGTCCGCCTATACTCTTGCTACAGAAATGTTACAGGGGTCCGCCTATACACTTGCTATTGAAAGGTTTGAGGGGTCTGCCTATACTCTTGCTACTGAAAGGTTTGAGGGGTTCGCCTATACACTTGCTACAGCAATGCTTCAGGGGTCTGCCTATACATCTGATACTGAAAGCTTTGAGGGGTTCACCTATACTCTTGCTTCAGAAATGTTTCCAGGGTCCGCCCATACTCTTGCTATTGAAGGGTTTGAGGGGTTCGCCTATACTCTTGCTACAGAAATGTTACAGGGGTCTGCCTATACACTTGCTACTGAAAGGTTTGAGGGGTCCACCCATACTCTTACTACAGCAATGTTTTAGGGGTCCGACTATACACTTGCTACTGAAATGTTTGAGGGTTTCGCCTATACTCTTGCTACAGAAAAGTTTCAGGGGTCCGGCTATTCACTTGCTACTGAAAGGTTTGAGAGGTTTCACCTATACTCTTGCTACAGAAATGTTTCAGAAGTCCGCTTATACTCTTCCTACAGAAATGTTTCCGGGGTTCACCTATACTCTTGCTAGTGAAAGGTTTGAGAGCTTTCACCTATACTCTTGCTACAGAAAAGTTTCAGGGGTCCACCTATACTTTTGCTACAGAAATGTTTTCAGGGTTCGCCTGTACTCTTGCTACAGGACGACCTATACTCTTGCTGCAGAAATGTTTCCGGGGTCCACCCATACTTTTGCTACTGAAATATTTCAGGGGTTCTTGCCGCAGAAAAGTTTCAGTGTTCCACCTATACTCTTGCTACAAAAAATGTTTCTGGGGCCCGCCTATACTCTCGCTACAGGAAGGTTTGAGTGGTTCGTCTATACTCTTGCTACAGAAATGTTTCAGGGGTCCACCTATACGCTTCCAACTGAAAGGTTTGAGAGGTTCACCTATGCACTTGCTACTGAAAGGCTTGAGGGGTCCGCCTATACCCTTGTTACAGAAATGTTTCCGGGGTCCGCCCATACTCTTGCTACTGAAAGGTTTGAGGGGTTTTGCCTATACTCTTGCTACAGAAAAG
Source organism: Eleutherodactylus coqui (assembly GCF_035609145.1). Classification (NCBI taxonomy): domain Eukaryota; kingdom Metazoa; phylum Chordata; class Amphibia; order Anura; family Eleutherodactylidae; genus Eleutherodactylus; species Eleutherodactylus coqui. The sequence goes on from NC_089837.1 coordinate 511,548,371, forward strand.
TTTCAGGGGTTCGCCTATACTCTTGCTACAGGAAGATTTGAGAGGTTTGCCTACACTCCTGCTGCAGAAATGTTTCCGGGGTCCGCCCATACTCTTGCTACAGCAATATTTCAGGGATCCGCCTATACACTTGCTACAGAAAAGTTTCAGGGGGACCGCCTATACTCTTCCTACAAAAAATGTTTCAGGGGTCTGCCTATATGCTTGCTACTGATTGGTTTGAGGGGTTCACCTATGCACTTCCTACTGAAAGGTTTGAGGGGTCTGCCTATACTCTTGCTACAAAAATGTTCCCGGGGTCCGCCCATACTCTTGCTACTGTAAGGTTTGAGGGGTTCGCCTATACTCTTGCTACAGCAGTGCTTCAGAGGTCCGCTATACACTTGCTACTGAAAGGTTTGAGTGGTTCATCCATACTCTTGCTACAGCAATGTTTCAGGGGTCCGCCTATACTCTTGCTACAGAAATGTTACAGGGGTCCGCCTATACACTTGCTATTGAAAGGTTTGAGGGGTCTGCCTATACTCTTGCTACTGAAAGGTTTGAGGGGTTCGCCTATACACTTGCTACAGCAATGCTTCAGGGGTCTGCCTATACATCTGATACTGAAAGCTTTGAGGGGTTCACCTATACTCTTGCTTCAGAAATGTTTCCAGGGTCCGCCCATACTCTTGCTATTGAAGGGTTTGAGGGGTTCGCCTATACTCTTGCTACAGAAATGTTACAGGGGTCTGCCTATACACTTGCTACTGAAAGGTTTGAGGGGTCCACCCATACTCTTACTACACCAATGTTTTAGGGGTCCGACTATACACTTGCTACTGAAATGTTTGAGGGTTTCGCCTATACTCTTGCTACAGAAAAGTTTCAGGGGTCCGGCTATTCACTTGCTACTGAAAGGTTTGAGAGGTTTCACCTATACTCTTGCTACAGAAATGTTTCAGAAGTCCGCTTATACTCTTCCTACAGAAATGTTTCCGGGGTTCACCTATACTCTTGCTAGTGAAAGGTTTGAGAGCTTTCACCTATACTCTTGCTACAGAAAAGTTTCAGGGGTCCACCTATACTTTTGCTACAGAAATGTTTTCAGGGTTCGCCTGTACTCTTGCTACAGGACGACCTATTCTCCTGCTGCAGAAATGTTTCCGGGGTCCACCCATACTTTTGCTACTGAAATATTTCAGGGGTTCTTGCCGCAGAAAAGTTTCAGTGTTCCACCTATACTCTTGCTACAAAAAATGTTTCTGGGGCCCGCCTATACTCTCGCTACAGGAAGGTTTGAGTGGTTCGTCTATACTCTTGCTACAGAAATGTTTCAGGGATCCACCTATACGCTTCCAACTGAAAGGTTTGAGAGGTTCACCTATGCACTTGCTACTGAAAGGCTTGAGGGGTCCGCCTATACCCTTGTTACAGAAATGTTTCCGGGGTCCGCCCATACTCTTGCTACTGAAAGGTTTGAGGGGTTTTGCCTATACTCTTGCTACAGAAAAGTTTCAGGGGTTCGCCTATACTCTTGCTACAGGAAGATTTGAGAGGTTTGCCTACACTCCTGCTGCAGAAATGTTTCCGGGGTCCGCCCATACTCTTGCTACAGCAATATTTCAGGGATCCGCCTATACACTTGCTACAGAAAAGTTTCAGGGGGACCGCCTATACTCTTCCTACAAAAAATGTTTCAGGGGTCTGCCTATATGCTTGCTACTGATTGGTTTGAGGGGTTCACCTATGCACTTCCTACTGAAAGGTTTGAGGGGTCTGCCTATACTCTTGCTACAAAAATGTTCCCGGGGTCCGCCCATACTCTTGCTACTGTAAGGTTTGAGGGGTTCGCCTATACTCTTGCTACAGCAGTGCTTCAGAGGTCCGCTATACACTTGCTACTGAAAGGTTTGAGTGGTTCATCCATACTCTTGCTACAGCAATGTTTCAGGGGTCCGCCTATACTCTTGCTACAGAAATGTTACAGGGGTCCGCCTATACACTTGCTATTGAAAGGTTTGAGGGGTCTGCCTATACTCTTGCTACTGAAAGGTTTGAGGGGTTCGCCTATACACTTGCTACAGCAATGCTTCAGGGGTCTGCCTATACATCTGATACTGAAAGCTTTGAGGGGTTCACCTATACTCTTGCTTCAGAAATGTTTCCAGGGTCCGCCCATACTCTTGCTATTGAAGGGTTTGAGGGGTTCGCCTATACTCTTGCTACAGAAATGTTACAGGGGTCTGCCTATACACTTGCTACTGAAAGGTTTGAGGGGTCCACCCATACTCTTACTACACCAATGTTTTAGGGGTCCGACTATACACTTGCTACTGAAATGTTTGAGGGTTTCGCCTATACTCTTGCTACAGAAAAGTTTCAGGGGTCCGGCTATTCACTTGCTACTGAAAGGTTTGAGAGGTTTCACCTATACTCTTGCTACAGAAATGTTTCAGAAGTCCGCTTATACTCTTCCTACAGAAATGTTTCCGGGGTTCACCTATACTCTTGCTAGTGAAAGGTTTGAGAGTTTTCACCTATACTCTTGCTACAGAAAACTTTCAGTGTTTCGCCTATACTCTTGCTTTAGAAATGTTTCAGGGGTCCACCTATACACTTGCTACTGAAAGATTTGAGGGGTCCGCCTATACACTTGCTACAGAAATGTTTCTGGGGTCCACCCATACTCTTGCTACTGAAAGGTTTGAGTGGTCCGCCTATACTTTTGCTTCAGAAATGTTTCAGGGGTCCGCTGATACACTTGCTACTGAAAGGTTTGAGTGGTCCGCCTATACTCTTGCTACCAAAAAGTTTCAGTGTTTCGCCTTAACTCTTGTTTCAGAATGTTTCAGGGGTCCGCCTATACACTTGCTACTGAAAGGTTTGAGTGGTCCGCTTATACTCTTGCTACAGAAATGTTCCCGGGGTCCGCCCATACTCTTGCTACTGTAAGGTTTGAGGGGTTCGCCTATACTTTTGCTACAGCAATGCTTCAGAGGTCCGCTATACACTTGCTACTGAAAGGTTTGAGTGGTTCATCCATACTCTTGCTACAGCAATGTTTCAGGGGTCCGCCTATACTCTTGCTACAGAAATGTTCCCGGGGTCTACCTATACTCTTGCTACAGAAATGTCACAGGGGTCCGCCTATACAATTGCTACTGAAAGATTTGAGGGGTCCGCCTATACACTTGCTACAGAAATGTTTCTGGGGTCCGCCCATACTCTTGCTACTGAAAGGTTTGAGTGGTCCGCCTATACTTTTGCTTCAGAAATGTTTCAGGGGTCCGCTGATACACTTGCTACTGAAAGGTTTGAGGGGTTCGCCTATACACTTGCTACTGAAAGGTTTGAGTGGTCCGCCTATACTCTTGCTACCAAAAAGTTTCAGTGTTACGCCTTAACTCTTGTTTCAGAATGTTTCAGGGGTCCGCCTATACTCTTGCTACAGAAATGTTTCCGGGGTCCGCCCATACTCTTGATACTGATATGTTTCAGGGGTCCGCCTATACTCTTGCTACAGAAAAGTTTTAGGTGTCTGCCTATACACTTGCTACTGAAATTTTTAAAGGGTCCGCCCATACTCTTGCTACTGGAAGGTTTGAGGGGTTCACCTATACTCTTGCTACACGCAGGGGTCTGCCTATACTGTGGGTGCACAATGCTTTCCCATAGCGGTGTTCAGCTGTCCGGCACAAATACACTGAATGACTTGCAGAGAAGTGTGGGCCGAGGCCGAGGTCCTGGGCGGGGTGAATCTCTGCCATATTTGGGCACTCTCATTTCTTCATGTGCAATACTGTCTTTGGGTTTTATGGGCTCGCCTATGCTGTGGGTGCACAAAGGTTTCCCAGCGAGGGGTTCAGCTATCTGACACATACACTGAATGAATGGTGTCATATCTCATGAATTTCCCATTGCTATGTAACTCATGGCACCTTGGGTCACACAAGGCAGAGGCTGGGACCGAGCCTGACCCTGTGCCCATCCAAGTGCTTCCCACACAGAGTATTGCAGTTCCTACCTCGTTCACGGTTTCTCAGCTTATTATGCCACCTCCTCCTCCCTCTTAGGGTCTGGGGAACAGCGTTGGTCGGCATGTTTTATCTCTCGTGCTACAAATTACCAAACCTATCCGAGATACTGGATTGGAGTGTTCTCAGGAAGCGAAACGGATTTCATGAGACTTTCACAGGGTGACTGTATACCTGTGGTGGCTACTTTTGCGACACCTCCTGCTTCAAACCAAGAGACAGCAGTGTCACCCGCAGGCAGTGATTGTCCTTGGTTGCAGCTAGTGTGGTGCTTAGCTAAGATGTGCCAGCGTGTGTGCATTGCTGCTTATGGTCTGTCCCAAGTAAATTGTTAGGGGGGTGACCGCCAGGCTCTTGCCCCCAATTTGGCTTTATAGTGGTAACAGAGTGCCTCAGATGCACCCAGATGCACCTATGCATGCTGCCCCTGCCATTCCCTATCCGTTGCTGTGGTGATTCCATGACTTTCTCATGTTTTTAGGTGTTTCACACAACCTCTCCTATGCGGAGCATTGTGGTACAAATATAATTGGCTATTTGTAGCCCTCCAATGCAGGCCTATATAAATCGCTATTTATGTTTCTTTATCCTCCATTTTGTATCTTAAATGTGATATGCTATGAACACTTCTGTGGACTTTAAACCTGTTTGGTGTAGGAAGCTTTGATGTAACTGTGAAATGTGACTTGTTAATTCTTTGTATAAGCTAGAGGTCTAACATGTATATTGGTATTAGTTATACAGAACGATGCTAATTGCATTAACTACAATTCGGTTTGTAAAGGTTTGTTTGAACTCTGTTCCCATACATTGTATCACCATGAATTTGTTGAGTCTTGATAATCCTGTGATACCATCATCATTGTCTAGGGAATTGAGTTTTGTTGATTCTGAACCTTTGATCAATCAAGTTGGCTACTTCAGAATATGGAAGATGACTCAGCAAGTTATAGTGTATAAAATAGGATACAAATCGTAATGCATTAGAAGCATGGTGTACCTGTAAGGTGAAGACGATCTTTTACAGTGTTGGTCCATAAAAACTGTCTGCTTTTCACTGTGGCTTCTCCAGTGAAAAGATGAACTCCAGGCAGAAGTGCTTAAAGTTGTAAGTATATCTTGTAAGTCTTTAGGTAATAAAACGTAAACACACTTTACAATACAACTTTTATGTAAATTTGTTTTAATATTATCATTTATTCATTTGTATTAATAAATTTTGTTGTATCAACCCACTTGCCCTTCTTTAAAGCCATATCCGAACTTGTTATTTGCCAGTTGGCAAAACAAGCATCGGTCAGCTTGAAAAATGCTCAAGTTGACTTCAATGGGGTTCGTTACTCGAAACGAGCTCTTGAGCATTACGAAAAGTTCGACTCGAGTAACAAGCACCTGAGCATTTTGGTCCTCGCTCATCTCTAAATGTGACTCAACTCTGTATTATAACTCGTATAGCCATCAGGAGGTCTATATATCACATATAATCTGTCCCTATACAGTCCTGTATCCAACTCTTATATGTACATACCACTAAGTATTGTGGAAGTGATGTAGAGTTTACTATCTACAACTTTCAGTAAAAATGGTGACAGGCTTGACATTGTTCTTACATCAAAAATATCCTGTGCTTCAGATAAAGGGGGATCAGGATGTTTTTGGATGTTCTTTTTCTAAAAGCTGCTCAGTATGCAGAACAAACATGGAAAAAGATATACTCTCCTCCCTTGTCGCTAACTCTTCTGCTGGCACTTAGTGTATGCTAGTCTTCACTTTGGGGTGTAAGAAGCTCACTGACACCAGGACCATGTGACTGCTGCATATCACTGCTGTTGCAGGAGCCATTCTGCAGTTTGTTAGAAAGCACTGTATACTGAATAAGCTGATTTTAGCCACCATAACCTGTGATGACAGGGATCACATGACCAGGGGCTGATCACTGTATTCAGGAGTCTGGTGAGCTGGTGATGTCTGGAAATCAGCATGCACATACCAAAGCTGTGTGTGTAAATCAGGATGCATGTAGTAGAGCTGTGTGTGTAATGTGTGTGAATCAGGATGCATGTAGCAGAGCTGTGTGTATAATATGCTGTATGTGTAATGTGTGGGGTCAGGATGGATTTAGCAGAGCTTTGTGTGTTATGTGTTGTGTGCGTAATGTGTAGGGTCAGGGTGGATGTAGTAGAGCTGTGTGTGTAATGTGTGGGGTCAGGGTGGATGTAGTAGAGCTGTGTGTGTAATGTGCTGTGTGTTTAATGTGTGGGGTTAGGGTGGATGTAGTAGAGCTGTGTGTGTAATGTGCTGTGTGTTTTAATGTGTGGGGTCAGGGTGGATGTAGTAGAGCTGTGTGTGTAATGTGCTGTGTGTTTAATGTGTGTGGTCAGGGTGGATGTAGTAGAGCTGTGTGTGTAATGTGCTGTCTGTGTCATGTGTAGGAATCAGGAAGGATGTAGTAGAGGTGTGTATGTAATGTGCTGTGGTTGTAATGTGTGGGCTCAGGATGGATGTAGCAGAGCTGTGTGTGTAATGTGTGGGAATCAAGATGGATGCAGTAGAGCTATGTGTGTATTGTGTGGGGATCATAATGCACGTACCATGTAGCACAGCTGTGTGTGTAATGTGCTGTGTGTTTGTGTGGGGGTCAGATTGGATGTAGTAGAGCTGTGTGTGTAATGTGTGGAATCATAATAAATGTATAGTGTAACAGCTCAGTGTGTATTGTGTGGGGATCATAATGCATGTACCATGTAGCACAGCTGTGTGTGTAATGTGCTGTGTGTGTCATGTGGGGGGTCAGGATGGATGTAGCAGGGTTGTTCGTGTGTAATGTGCTGTGTATGTAATGTGAGGAGTGAGCATGCATGCTCCATTTCTCTGTATACTGTATCATACCCAATACATTGCATATAGACAGTGTTTCCGTTCTGTTCAGAGCAGGGAATGAAAAAAAAAAAAAAGAAAAATCACACTGCGCATGTGTTTCTCTGTGGGCAGAGCATATGTGCTGTAATGTGTAAAACGAGGTGGGAGACTCGCAGCACTTTGCGCGCACAACCGTGGGCATGAGCCCTTACTCCTGTTCTAGACTCCTGGCTGATACATTATGACAAACTGCTGCTGTGTGAGACAGACAAGGTGACACGAGCGTGTGTATCTTCATGTTGGCCACACGCGAGTGAAAATCTAATTCCAAAATTAATTAGCCTTTTCTCATCCAGCCACATGGGCGTATTGCGTAAAAAATACGCTGCCGTGCAGAATTTTGTAGATGGGCAAAATGACGACTACTAGCTGAAATAGCTTAGAGCCAGCTGTTTTCATTTCCAAGCAGCAGATGCAGGTAACCCTCCCCCTTCCCTTTTTTTTCAGCTCCCATAGGAATATATGGGAGCCTGCAGCGTTTTTTGTCAAAAGATAGGTCAAGACCTTTCTTTTAATGCCGCAAGAAAAATTGTCGACCGAAAAGAGTTGTCGATTTGATGGTTTTATGGCGCAATATTTTTCACGTGCCTATAAATCACCCATGTGAATGAATGTATTGGAATCCAATGCTTTACATGGTAGAAATTTTCAGCTGACATTTTATCGGGGCTAAATAGTTGCGATAAAATGCTGGTGTGAAAGAAGACTCTGAATATCAATGTTTTTATTTACTTACAGCAAGCAGAGTTCTTGAAAGCAGAGAGGAAACACAGAACTTAGTAGGAAGTTGCACAAACTTAATTTCCTTAAGGGCTTATTCACATGAGTGTATATTGGCTGCCATTTTCACGTCCGGCTGATTTATGTTTCCATCTGATGCACAGGCTCGGTGTATATGCCGTCAGTAGGGGAGACAGTTTAGCTCTGCTAAGCTGTCTCCCCCTTCCCTCCCCCTTGCCGGCTCACCTCCTCTCTCCTCACCTTCGGCTGTTTGCCAAGCTAAGTTTCCCCTCCCCGCCTCTTGTCCGCAGCCAGCAATGAGAGGGTGCGGGGTGGGGTGGAGCGTAGATCCACCACTGCCCCGCCCCCTTCCATTGCAAACAGTGGCAAGGGGCAGACAGGAGAGGGGGGGGGGAGTTTAGCAGTCCCGCTGCTTAACTCCCTCCCACCTCCCTTCTCCGACTGCTGTCAATGACTCCAATAGGAGTTAATGGCGGCAGACGTTGTCTGGGCAGGAAGATAGCTTTTATGTCACGGGAATACGTCTGTGTGATCTGATGCCTTGGAATCCAATGTATCAGATGGTGGCATATATCAGCCAGCTCTGATAACGCTGGCCGATATACGCTTGTGTGAATAAGCCCTAAGACTGACAACCACTTGTAGATCCGTGTAGATACCGGCGGATACTTTCTCATCTTAGATTCAGTTATTTGCTGTGTTTGGCTTCTTGCAGATTCTTCTGTTCGGGTTATAGAAGAAAAATTTGATCATGTCCTCGGCCAACATTTTTCCTAGGTCCTTGAGTAGGGAGGCTGTGGCTCTAGATGTATCCATTTCACATACAAGTCCACTCTCACACGGGCAGTACTTATAGAGCTCACCAAATGGCTGAAAGGAGAGATGATAGGGTTAATGAAGAGACTCATGACTCCTAGCCATCTGCCACTAACATGTAAGATCAGCGGTGGGAGACGCAGCGTGAGGTCGGGGGTCTCATTACTGAGAACCTCATGTCTGATGCTACACATCCAGTGTGATGTTATTCTGTGAATACTGATGTCACTGTGGGGCGTTTTACATCAGTTTTTGTGTATTTAACGCACAAGTGTCATCTGATTGCAATCCGTTTTTTTTTTGTTTTTTTTTTAAACAATTTCTTTTTATTGAAATAATGGTATAACAATGCCGGATATAAGGACATGCATATTAGCCACGCAGGGCCAGTTTGAGAATAACCATTCAGTTACAGACATCAGAATAAATATAACGCTTCTGTCATTTATAGCATACTTCCGGCCAGGTAACGGGGAGGACAATCAGGGGTATAGGCGGGGGGGGGGGGGGGGTGAGGGTGCGAAGTGTAACAAGAAACACCCCTAGGGGAACCGGGTATGATCAGGTGGGGTAGATTTAGGAAAAACAATTAGGGAAAACAATTTGGGAGAACAAACAGCAAGATGTTGTCTTTATATTGTGATGTGAACATAGGCAGATCCTTTATTTTAGGTTGCGGCGAAATCTGGATTGTCCTGAAAGCAAATCCATGGGGTCCAAAGGGCCGTGAAGTCGTCCCTGGTGTTGGCCTCCCACGCCAGGATCTCCTCAAACCGAAAGATTTGCGCTATCCTGTCTAACCACTGGCGGATTTGTGGAATCTCCTTCTCTTTCCAGAAGAGGGGTATCAGGAGTTTAGCTGCCATTAAAAGGATTGTAGGCAAACTTTTTTTTGAGGGTTTGAAATGGTTTGTGGGGAGCCAGATAAGTATCTCCTCCGGTCTAAAGGAGTAAGAGTTATGGCATATTTTGTTGATAATGTTGGTGACTGACCGCCAGTAGGGCTTAATTTTTGAACATTCCCACCAGATATGGAGGGCTGTCCCTTTTTCTTCCTCACATCTCCAGCAGACGTCTGTAGATGTCGGGTTCGTTTTGGAAGTTGTGACCGGGGTTCTATACCACCTGGTCAACAGCTTGTAAGAGTTTTCCTGTGTGCGAACGCATTTTGAGAACCCGTGGGAATTCCTCAGGACTTTTAGGGTATTTTCTCGACTGAGAGTAAGTCCCAGTTCTCTTTCCCATTCCCTCAAAAACCAGGGCCTTTCTGAGGCTTTTTGCAACAGAAGTCCTTTATAAAGATGTGTAACCAACTTTTTTGGTCGAGAGGGTAGGGAAGTATATGTCTCAAACCATGTCGGGTCCCTCGAGTTCTCAAGGTGGGTGGCTTGGAACTGTCTCAGTGAGCGATATAGAGTAGCCCTTTCCAAGAAGTTGCGCGGCGGTTGTGGGAGCCAGCTGTCTAGCTGCATCGGGTCTGTCAAAGTGGGGCCCTTAAGAATATCGTAAATTGTGGTGGATTGGAGTTTATCCCATATTCCTTCACTTCCCCGTGGTTTATTGGCTAGGATAGAGGGTATTATGGAAGCTGGTGTCATGGGGGGGGGGGGGGGGGGGGGACTTTGCACTTGTCATTCCCATCCGTGCATGTTTCAGTATCTTGATGGTGCATTTTGTGATAGGGTTAAGGTGCACATGTTTATCTTGTGTGAGACCATTAACCCAGAGCAGACCTTGGTTATCCTTCCCAAGTATTGTCCTTTCCATACAAAGTGTTGGGGAGGCAATTGTGTTATCTATTAAGAGGATCCATCTGGCGATGTGAATCGCCTTGTGGTATAGCTGGAGGTCTGGGAGTCCCGTACCTCCTTGGGGGCGCTTTTGGCTCAGGAATGAAAAGGCCAGTCTCGGATTATGCCCTCCCGAGATATAGTCACGGAACAATTTGTGCATTTGTGAGAAGAAGGTAGCGCGTAGGTCGATTGGCACCGAGTGCAATATATAAATAATGGGCGGGAGGATATATGTAGAAATAAGGTTTTTCCTACCTAGCCAGGAAATAAGTGGTATTTTTAGTTGGTCGAGCTGGTTCTTCACTTTTTTAATCAACGGGGTGTAGTTTGTGTCATATAGGAGGGAGGGGTTCGCCGTCAGGGTGATGCCTAGGTATTTAATTTTTGATGTGGGCCATTTGAACGCAAACTGTTCCCTCAGGTTGCTAACTGTGCGGGGAGGGGCCGTTGTATTTAGTATCTCCGACTTGTCATAATTGATTTTTAAATTGGACAACCTACCAAAATGTTCAAACGTCTCTACAAGCGCTGGCAGGGCCCTCCTGGGATTGGTGGCCATCACCAGGAGATCATCAGCGTAGGCTGCGGTGGTGTGGGTGGCCTCTCCTATTTGGAGGCCCTCAATATCTGGGTTCTGTCTGATATCTTGGAGTAACGTCTCCATCACTATGATGAAGAGAGTGGGCGATAATGGGCAGCCTTGCCTAGTGCCGATCTTGATGGGAAAGGGTTTGGATAACGTGCCATTGACCTGGACTCTCGCCGTCGGCTCAGAGTAGAGGGTGAAAATAGCTTTTATGAACGGCAGGGGGAATCCAAATCTAGACAGGGTGCTGTTGATGAAATTCCAGCTTACCCTGTCGAAGGCCTTCTCAGCATCTGTGGAGATTAGGATCAGTGGGCGTTTATTGTGTTTCGCGTAGTGGATAGCCTGAATTATTCGGGTTGTGTTAAATTTCCCCTCCCTACCTGGCACAAAACCTACCTGGTCTGGGCTTATCAATTTAGTCAGTAGGGGGGCCATCCTATGGGCGAGCAATTTCGCCCAAAGTTTAATATCTACATTCAGTAGGGAGATGGGGCGGTGATTTCCACAGGATTCTGGGTCCTTGCCCTCTTTGGGGATAAGCAATATGTAAGCCTCTTGGGCTTGCTTGGGTAGTACTGAGCCTGAGAGAAGGGAATTGCAGAGTTTGGTCAGTTGTGGGACAAGTATGTTGGCAAACTTTTTGTAGTAAGCAATGGGGAGCCCATCCGGGCCCGGGCTTTTCCCGTTCGGGATGGAGGTTAGGACTTCGGCTACTTCATTCTCCGTCGCTGGGTCTAAGAGCGAGGAGGCCTCTTCCTCAGTCAGTCCAGGTAATTTTAAATTATTTAGGAAGTTGTGCACGGTGTCCTGTTGGGCCCCGGTGTCCCTCTCTAGATTATATAAGGTGGTGTAGAATTTTTCAAATTCCGCAGCCACCTCTTCTGTAGATGTTACTGTGGCTCCCGTCGTTGTCTTGACCTGGGAAACAAAGTGTTTCTCTCGTTGTTTTTGGGTTAATCTTGTCATCGTTTTAGAACCTCTGTCGCCATGTATATATATCTTATATTTGGAGGTAAATAAAGTTTTAGCTGCTTTGACGTTTAAGGTGTTTTTCAACTTGTCCCTCAGGTCTTTAAGCTCTTTTAGTGTGTCGTTATTGGGACCTTCTTTATGCTGTGCCTCCTTATCTGAGATTTGGGTGAGTAGGGTATTGACCTCCTCCTCCCTCCGCCGCTTGACTCTGGTGCCCAGGGATATCAGCTCCCCCCTAATGTAAGCTTTATGTGCCTCCCAGATGAAGGGAACCGGTACCTCCGGGGAGTCATTAATCCGGAAGAATTCCTCCAGTTTCTCTGAGATACTCGTAACATTGTCCCCTCCACTGATCAGTGTGCAATTGAGGCACCAATTCCATTCTCTCCTCGGGAGACTATCCACAATCAGAGAGAGAAAGATAGGGGCATGATCTGATATGGTGATGGGGCCAATATCCGCTGAGGTAATCGCGTGCAAAAATCTGCCTGAGACCAACAAGTAGTCAATTCTGTGGTAGGTTGCATGTATGTGAGAGAAGTAGGTATATTCCCTGAGCCCGGGGTTCCTCAGCCTCCACGCGTCGCGCAGATTTGATTCAGCTAGTAGGCTTCTCAGTCTGCGGGTCAGCGTCTTGGGTGTCTGTGTAGCGCCCGAGGTGGTGTCTATCGTATGGTCTAATGCTATGTTAAAGTCACCTCCAACTATTTCCAAGCCTTCGGCAAATTCTTTGAATTTAGAAATAGTGCGTATTAGCCACTGGGCCTGATTTTTGTTTGGGGCGTATAGGTTAGCGAGAGAGATCACTCTGTGTGCCACTGTGCCTTTCAGGAATATGAATCTGCCGGCCGGGTCTGATTCAGACTTGGTGAGAATAAAAGGGATATTTTTGCTGATCGCGACGGAGACCCCCCTTGAGGCTGAGGAATGCGTGCTGTGGAACCATTGATTATAGTTATGGGTTGGGAGTTTGGGTATGCGATTGTGACGGAAGTGAGTTTCCTGTAGGAACATCACGTCCGGGCTATGTTTTTTGGTAAGGATAAATGTTTGTGCTCTCTTCTGGGGATTGTTCCAGCCTCTGACATTAAATGAGACAATTTTAACTTCCGCCATTATTCGACCATAGGGGAACTATTTTCTGTAGGGGGTCTGTCTTTTTCACATCTAAGATTTTGCTAACCATCTTGCTGTTCCAACTGGGGGTAAAAACATACTCCACGTGAAGTGGGAAAAAGAGGAAATTTGTTAGGCACGAGGTGGGGGGAGGGCCATTCCCAAAGGGACCCTGAACCTGTTCCTCACTCAGGGTCAAGGGAGGGGCGTTAGCCCCATGGCATCTCCTAGCCCTCGCGTACTTGGGGGGTGGGTGGACACGCACCTTGTCGGTTTGGTGCGACCCCCGGTAACCACATAAACCTAAATTGATCAAAATTTTTTTTTCCTTTTTTTAAACATTTTCAAACCGTAAGTTTTGTTAAGTTATGAAACTAGCAAACATTATAGACTGGACACAGATCCGCACACTTTGGAAGAAAAAATACAGTGTGCATTTACATCACATTAAACATTAAACAAACTGTGTAGGTCTAGGCCATGCAACGGACGCGCAGGGTGCCGGCAGAACCAGGCAGCGGTGTCTAATCAGCTGACTAGCAATATGTAAGGGGAGAGCAGGAGGGAGCAGAGGGGGGGGGAGTCCCCTCCCCCCACCCCCCCAGCGCAGCCCCCATCCCCAGCGCCCGTCCCACGCCCAGACCCCCGCATATTCACCGTGAACCGGTTAGTTGCCTCCTCCTTCACTCCTGCATCCCGGCCCCTCCGACCTCCTCGATAGATCTGTCTGTTATCTTGTTTAGCTGGTGGAAGAGAAAAGAAGGGAGGGAGGGGGGGAGAGAACGAAAGAGATATCGTTCCGAGTCATTTGAAGAAAGGAAGGTGGGCCGTCCTCAGGCCTCCGCCTGCTGTTTTTTCTTTTGCCTAGGAGTTTTCGGAGGCTTGTTAATCGTCCATTGCTCGGAAGCCTTCAATTGGGGCAAACGTGCTTTAGGTTGGAATGGCAGCCAGGATGGAATTGCAATAGGTGTTATTCCAAGCTTTTCCCACGCCTTCTCGAGGTCGCTTGGTGATCTGATGGTAATCTGCTGTCCATCTTTAAAGGTCGCAAGACCAAACGGGAAAAGCCATCTGATCGGGAGTTTTTTAATGCGTAGGGCTTCCGTCAGGGGTTTAAGTAAGCGTCTTTTAGCCAGGGTGCTGGGGGCGATATCCTGAAAAATAAGGATTTTATGGTCTTCAAAGAAGATCTCACTTGTTTCTCTGGCCTTATGCAGTATTGCTGAGGTGTCCACGAAGCTCAGGAGGCCGCAGACGACGTCCCTTGGTTCAGTAGCCATTGGTTTGAGTCTCAGAGCTCTATGTATCCGCTCAATCACGATTTTACCAGTTCTATCTTCGCCTAGCAGGGACTGAAATATTTGCATAGCAGTCGAGTTTAGTGCTTCTGTGGCTATTGATTCTGGCAGACCCCTAAAACGGATATTTTTCCTGCGGCTCCTGTTCTCCTGGTCCTCAATAAGGAGCATCGCATGGTTCAATTGGTCTTGCTGTTCTGTTAGGGCGTCTTGGAGGGCTGTGTTATGTTGCATCAGTTCTTGTTGTGCATTCTCCAAGTCCTCCACCCTGTGGCCAATTTGTTTCACCTCAGATTTTATGTCCGCCAACTCTTTCATTACCGGAGAGATTGTCTGACTCAGGATTTCTTTAAGGAAAGATCGTGAGATCGGTTCCCTGTCCATGTCCTCATTGTGGTCCGGAGTAATAGAGGTGCTTTCTATGTCTGAGTCCTCTCTGTGTTGGCCAGTAGCGCCTTCTTGTGGAGCTCTCTGTCGCCGTGCCGCCGGAGAGCTGTGCTTTTTCTTAAGGAATTTATCCATCTTTGCTTGGCTTTTGTCAACCCTGGGCGCCTCCGCGTGCTCCCTACTTTTATCTCTCCCAATTTTCACCATAGCGCGACCTCAGATTAGAATACTGTATTATTCGTTTGCGCGGCGGTCCGACCAGCTCGGTTTGAAGTGGTTACATGGGTCCCTGGGGGTCTTTCTTTACATGGCGAACATTAACTGCCCATCTTGTCCGGTTCGGGGCGTTCTACTCGACTGCACCCTCGATGCTTAGGGAGGAACACCTCTCTGTGTCTGCGGCGTCCGCTGTTCGGGAGGGGCAAGTGGGAGGCAACGTTCACGTTTCAATGCAAGTCCGGCAGAGATTCTCCCAGGGGGGGGGGGAATATGGCGGTTGTCCGCTCAGGTGTCCACTCTCTGGTGCCGTCCCGTTGCCCTCTGTTAGTAACTTTGATGCTGTTACCCTGCAGGTGTGTAGGCTGTGGGCTGCCTGCCAGTGGGGTTTCAGTCCCACTTTGTGCAGTTGATCCTGCCAGGGACTTCTGCGTGGGGTTCGGCGGCTCAGTGTGGCGATCTTCCTGTCCCTTGCTCTGTCCCCCACATTAATGCTTTTGGCCCTTCGGGGTGTTGGTGGTTGCAAGGGGGGAGGGAGTGAGCAATGGCTGCTGACCACGTCTCTGTGTCCCCGTTCCTCCGGCCGACAGCTCCGTGAGGTGAGGTGGATGGGGGGGGTGGGGGGGGGAGGACGTGTTCTGCTTCTGCAGGAGCTCCCTCCTGCTCTGATGTCAAGGGGTGCTGTGGGCCTACTCACTGATGCAGGCCTGCCGCTGCCTCCTCTGCCCGTTCCCCAGCGCAGTCCAGGCCTCCAGCAGCTGCTCCTCCACTCTCACCGCTTTCCCGCTGCGTTTTTTTCTCCTTCTTCCGCGGCCGGCCTTCACTTCCGGTCGGCCGCGAGTATTAATTTAGTCCCAGGCTTCAGCCGGGCCTGTAGGCCGCAAAATCGCAGCACCAGCTAGAGACCCGCGGAAGGTCTCTAATTGAAGCTTGGGGTCCGGTGGTGTCAGCGGTGCCGTTATCGGCGGCGTAGGTGCCTGTGTTCGGGCTAGAAAGCCGACGGCGCGGTCCTGCTGCCTGGAGCTCAGGTAAATGCGTGTGCTCCGGCTGCCGGTTAGCCACGCCCCCTGCAGTCCGCTTTTCACATGGCTGAAAAAACAATGCGAGGTGACCCAACTGGTAGAATTTAAACCTCCCATTGAATTCAACGAGTGTTGAAAAAACAAGCACAGAACTCACTCCCCGCCATGCAAGAGCATTGTAAGAGAATCCCACCAGAGCCGGACGTGCCGCAACTATTGTTCATAAGCACCATCGGTCTGGGTCAGAAACTGCACATATAAGTGAACCCAGTGGCTGTAAGAGTCTGGGAAAAATGCCCCATTATCACTGTGTGTTTGCGCGGGGTCCATGCGTTTTTGATGCATGTGTATATTTTTTGCATCCGTATTTACTGCGTTTTTCAGACGTGTAAAAAAAAAAAAAAAAACAAGGAGCAACCCCCCCCCTCCCCCCCCCCCCCCCCACACACACACACTGTCTCCTGGCAACATGTATAAAAAGCAGTGAATGCATGATCCCACTGACTACAATTAATGATTTTACACTTCTGAATCCACCAATGCAAATCAATGGGATTGTATGCTGTCCGTTGAAAATACAGCTGCAATAGGGATAGATAATACGCCCCTTTGAATTGTTCTAATGGGTCCAAGTCTTGTCCAAATTCTGTCAGTTTTTAAACTGGGATAGAACTTAAAGGGGTTGTCCCGCGGCAGCAAGTGGGTCTATACATTTCTGTATGGCCATATTAATGCACTTTGTAATGTACATTGTGCATTAATTATGAGCCATACAGAAGTTATAAAAAGTTTTATACTTACCTGCTCCGTTGCTAGCGTCTTCGTCTCCATGGTGCCGACTAATTTTCGGCCTCCGATGGCCAAATTAGCCGCGCTTGCGCAGTCCGGGTCTTCTGCTGTCTTCTATGGGGCCGCTCGTGCAGAATGCCGGCTCCGTGTAGCTCCGCTTCGTCACGTGCCGATTCCAGCCAATCAGGAGGCTGGAATCGGCAATGGACCGCACAGAAGCCCTGTGGTCCACGGAGACAGAGGATCCCGGCGGCCATCTTCAGCAGGTGAGTATGAAGACGCCGGACCGCCGGGATTCAGGTAAGCGCTCTCCTGTTTGTTTTTTTAACCCCTGCATCGGGGTTGTCTCGCGCCGAACGGGGGGGGGGGGGGGGGGGGGGGGGTTAAAAAAAACAAAAAACCCGTTTCGGCGCGGGACAACCCCTTTAAATGATAAAATCCTCCGTGTGAATAAGCCCTTATAGCAGTTTTTCAATGCAGTTTTTGGGCACTCAGCTTGTAGAGATGGAACACAAGGTTTTAGGGTGCATCTAAAATTGAGGTAATTTGCAGTAAAAGCTCCTGGCACATCACTGCTGAATGTACAAGCACCCCACCGTGTATCTATTCATACACTTCCAGGAGGAATAAAGGAGGAACAGCTTCATGTAGAGTTCCAGTATAAGATACTTCTTGCCTTGCAGCACAAAAAACCCACTGCGATCGCTAAATGCCCTCAATGGGGGCGGCGGCAGCAGCGCCAGCCCCAGGGAATGCATTGGGAGTATATCGTGGACTTCTGTCACAGCTGTGGCAGGGATTTCCTTCATTGATGAATGGCTAAGCACTGCCTGTAATTGGCTGAGCAAACAGCCAATCAGCACAGCCCTTTCAGGAGGCGGGGATTTTAAAATCTCAACCTCCTGAAAAAGCTTGACAGCAGTGCAGGGGAGCCAGCCGGGGGACACGCCTAAGTGGCGGAGAGGTGAGTATATAATTTATTTTTTTTTCACCAGCTAGGGATGATTTCAGGGAAGGGCTTATATTTAGAGATGAGCGAGTATACTCGCTAAGGGCAAGTGATCTCTCGAGCATTGCCCTTAGCGAGTACCTGCCCACACGGGAGCAAAGATTCGGCAGCAGGCGGGGAGCTGCGGGGGAGAGCGGGGAGGAACGGAGGGGAGATCTTATACACACATAACACCATAACTTTACATTAAAATCTCTAAAACAACAACGGGCCTATTGGAGAGTACCTTAGTCCGTAAACCAACGGCGACAAACACCTTATTGCACTTCGAAAGCCACCACCCATGGCCGTTGAAGAGTGGCATTCCAAAGGGCCAGTTCCTTAGAACGAAAAGGAACTGCTCCAACCCGGGTGAATACGAAAGAAGGGCAGATGAGATGGCCTCCAGATCCCACAATAGAGGTTACCCACAGACTGTTATCAACAAAGCAAGACAGTCATTGGCTGAAATACCACGGAATGAGCTTCTTCAACGCAGAAAAGATAGACCCGAAAAGGATCAAGGAAATACTATCCGCTTGATAGGCACTTTTGATGTAGAGAACAGGGATGTGAGAAAAAGAAACTCCAAATATTGGCATCTACTCAGGAAGGATCAAGACCTCACAGGCTGTCTCTATGAAAAACCATCAATAACCTACAGAAGAGGTAGGAATTTACGTGACAGATTAGTGCATAGTCATTTCACACAAACCATGGAGAATCCCACTTGGCTGAATTGGAATCCACCGAAGGGATCATTCCCGTGTTCACGGTGCCACACCTGTCCATATATGGAAAAAACAAAAACATTCCGAAGCGCAACAACGGGCCAGGAATATGAAATCTGAGATTTCATTGATTGCCGCTCTACAGCGGTGGTCTATTTAGTCACCTGCCCATGCCCACGTAATTACGTGGGCAAGACTTTACAACAGCTCAGAAGAAGAATTCTCTCTCACGTGGGCAATATTAACCGGAATGAAAAAACGAGCATGGCAATCCATGTACATGAGGTCCATGGCGGTAACCCACTTGTCTTAAAATTCAGAGGTGTTGAAATAATAAGACCCAACGGCCAAAGAGGTGACGTTGACCATAAACTTTTGCAGAAGGAAACAAGATGGATAGACCGCTTGAGAACTATGGCACCCGAAGGACTGAATGAGGCCCTGTAATTTATATGACAACTAGAGATGAGCGAGCACCAAAATGCTCGGGTGCTCGTTACTCGGGACGAAATTATCGCGATGCTCGAGGGTTCGTTTCGAGTAACGAACCCCATTGAAGTCAATGGGCGACCCGAGCATTTTTGTATATCGCCGATGCTCGCTAAGGTTTTCATGTGTGAAAATCTGGGCAATTCAAAAAAGTGATGGGAACGACACAGCAACGGATAGGGAAGGCGAGGGGCTACATGTTGGGCTGCATCTCAAGTTCCCAGGTCCCACTATTAAGCCACAATAGCGGCAAGAGTGGGCCCCCAACCCCCCAACAACTTTTACTTCTGAAAAGCCCTCATTAGCAATGCATACCTTAGCTAAGCACCACACTACCTCCAACAAAGCACAATCACTGCCTGCATGACACTCCGCTGCCACTTCTCCTGGGTTACATGCTGCCCAACCCCCACCCCCCACCCCCGCACGACAGTGTCCACAGCGCACACCGAACTGTCCCTGCCCAGCCTTCAGCTGCCCTCATGCCACGCCACACTCATGTCTATTTATAAGTGCGTCTGCCACAGGAAAAGCAGGCACACACTGCAGAGGGTTGGCATGGCTCGGCAGCGACCCTCTTTAAAAGGGGTGGGGCGATAGCCCACAATGCTGTACAGAAGCAATGAGAAATCCAATCCTGTGCCACCTCCATCTGGAGCTGCACACGTGGGCATAGCAATGGGGAACCTATGTGCCACACACTATTCATTCTGTCAAGGTGTCTGCATGCCCCAGTCAGACCAGGCTTTTTAATTCATAGACACAGGCAGGTACAACTCCCTATTGTGAAGTCCCTGTGGACCGACAGCATGGGTGGCTCCCTGGAACCCACCGGTGGTACAAAAAAATATCCCATTGCAGTGCCCAACACAGCTGAGGTAGTAATGTCGTGCTTAATACAGGTGGGCTTCGGCCCACACTGCATGCCCCAGTCAGACTGGGGTTCTTTACAAGTGGACAGATGTAGGTTAAACTCCGTGTGCACCTACAGCATGGGTGGCTCCCTGGAACCCACCGGCGGTACATAAAAATATCCCATTGCATTGCCCAACACAGCTGAGGTAGTAATGTCGTGCTTAATGCAGGTGGGCTTCGGCCCACACTGCATGCCCCAGTCAGACTGGTAATATGTACCTTAACAGTAACCTCGTTGGTGGTAATGTGGTGGTGACTGCGGACCTGGTAGCGCGGTTTTATGTAGTTGGTTTTCGGAATGTGTCCAGGATTAAGTGGGCCGTGGCGGGGGGATGGTGGTGGTGCTCTCTTGTTGTGTCGTTAAAGGTGAAATTCTTGGACTGCCACCAGACGGACCAATGCAAAGGTATTTGCCAAGAATGTTTTCATTGTTGGAGGAGGAGGGGGATGTTTTGGAGGCACTATGTGTCCTCTACACGTGTCCGTGGATATATGCACCTTAACAGTAACAGCGTTGGTGGGAAATGGCCTCGCCGCCATCATGTCTTTGTGAAGCCTCTGTTTCCACACCCCAGTGACATACCATTAGCAGCGGTATAGGCAGAGCCCAGAATTATTAACATTTCAGCGGTAGCATTAGGGACAGGCCCCACTAACATATCACTAGTAGCAGTATAGGGGGAGCGCAGTCTTAGTTCCATTTCAGTAATAGTAGCACTCAAGACAGGCCCCAGTAACATTCCCATTGCAGCAGTTTAGGGAGATAACAGTCTCTTTCACATTTCAGTAGCTGCAGTATAGACAAGGCCCCAGTTACATTTATGTAGCTAAAGTGTAGGCCAACCCCACACACCTTTCTGTACCATGAGTGCAGGCGAAGAACATAGAAATTACTATGATTACACTGTAGGTGAGGGCCCCAAAAAATTGGTGTACCAACAGTAGTAATGTACCTCTGAAAAAATTGGCCATGCCCAACCAAGATGGCAGGTGAAACCCATTAATCGCTTTGGTTAATGTGGCTTAAGTGGTAACTAGGCCTGGAGGCAGCCCAGTTTAACGAAAAATTGGTTCAAGTTAAAGTTTCAACGCTTTTAAGAGCATTGAAACGTATAAAAATTGTTTAGAAAAATTATATGAGTGAGCCTTGTGGCCCTAAGAAAAATTGCCCGTTCGGTGTGATTACGTGAGGTTTCAGGAGGAGGAGCAGGAGGAGGAGGAGGAATATTATACACAGATTGATGAAGCAGAAATGTCCCCGTTTTGGATGGTGAGAGAGAACGATGCTTCCATCCGCGGGTGCAGCCTACGTATTGCTTAGGTATCGCTGCTGTCCGCTGGTGGAGAAGAGAAGTCTGGGGAAATCCAGGCTTTGTTCATCTTGATGAGTGTTAGCCTGTCGGCACTGTCGGTTGACAGACGGGTACGCTTATCGATGATGATTCCCCCAGCCGCACTAAACACCCTCTCTGACAGGACGCTAGCCGCAGGACAAGCAAGCACCTCCAGGGCATACAGCGCGAGTTCAGGCCACGTGTCCAGCTTCGACACCCAGTAGTTGTAGGTGGCAGAGGCGTCACGGAGGACGGTCGTGCGATCGGCTACGTACTCCCTCGCCATCCTTTTACAGTGCTCCCGCCGACTCAGCCTTGACTGGGGAGCGGTGACACAGTCTTGCTGGGGAGCCATAAAGCTGTCCAGGGCCTTAAAGACTGTTGCACTGCCTGTGCTGTACATGCTGCTCGATCTCCGCACCTCCCCTGCTACCTGGCCCTCGGAACTGCGCCTTCTGCCACTAGCGCTGTCGGATGGGAATTTTACCATCAGCTTGTCCGCCAGGGTCCTGTGGTATAGCAACACTCTCAAACCCCTTTTCTCTTCGGGAATGAGAGTGGAAAGGTTTTCCTTATACCGTGGGTCGAGCAGTGTGTACACCCAGTAATCCGTAGTGGCCAGAATGCGTGTAATGCGAGGGTCACGAGAAAAGCATCCTAACATGAAGTCAGCCATGTGTGCCAGGGTACCTGTACGCAACACATGGCTGTCTTCACTAGGAAGATCACTTTCAGGATCCTCCTCCTCCTCCTCCTCCTCGTCCTCAGGCCATACACACTGAAAGGATGACAGGCAAGCAGCATGGGTACCGTCAGCAGTGGGCCAAGCTGTCTCTTCCCCCTCCTCCTCATCCTCCTCATGCTCCTCCTCCTCCTCCTGAACGGGCTGAGATATAGACAGGAGGGTGCTCTGACTATCCAGCGACATACTGTCTTCTCCCGTCTGCCTTAATGCTTTGCAGGGAACTTCTCAAGATGCATAGCAGAGGAATGGTGACGCTAATAATTGCAGAATCGCCGCTCACCACCTGGGTAGACTGCTCAAAGTTTCCAAGGACCTGGCAGATGTCTGCCAACCAGGCCCACTCTTCTGAATATAATTGAGGAGGCTGACTCCCACTGCGCCGCCCATGTTGGAGTTGGTATTCCACTATAGCTCTACGCTGCTCATAGAGCCTGGCCAACATGTGGAGCGTAGAGTTCCACCATGTGGGCACGTTGCACAGCAGTCGGTGCACTGGCAGATTAAACCGATGTTGCAGGGTCCGCAGGGTGGCAGCGTCCATGTGGGACTTGCGGAAATGTGCGCAGAGCCGGCGCACCTTTACGAGCAGGTCTGACAAGCATGGGTAGCTTTTCAGAAAGCGCTGAACCACCAAATTAAAGACGTGGGCCAGGCATGGCACGTGCGTGAGGCTGCCGAGCTGCAGAGCCGCCACCAGGTTACGGCCGTTGTCACACACGACCATGCCCGGTTGGAGGCTCAGCGGCGCAAGCCAGCGGTCGGTCTGCTCTGTCAGACCCTGCAGCAGTTCGTGGGCCGTGTGCCTCTTATCTCCTAAGCTGAGTAGTTTCTGCACGGCCTGCTGACACTTGCCCACCGCTGTGCTGCCACGACGCGCGACACCGACTGCTGGCGACGTGCTGCTGCTGACACATCTTGATTGCGAGACAGAGGTTGCGTTGGAGGAGGAGGGTGCTTTAGTGGAGGAAGCATACACCGCCGCAGATGCCACCACCGAGCTGGGGCCCGCAATTCTGGGGGTGGGTAGGACGTGAGCGGTCCCAGGCTCTGACTCTGTCCCAGCCTCCACTAAATTCACCCAATGTGCCGTCAGGGAGATGTAGTGGCCCTGCCCACCTGTGCTTGTCCACGTGTCCGTTGTTAAGTGGACCTTGGCAGTAACCGCGTTGGTGAGGGCGCGTACAATGTTGCGGGAGACGTGGTCGTGCAGGGCTGGGACGGCACATCGGGAAAAGTAGTGGCGACTGGGAACTGAGTAGCGCGGGGCCGCCGCCATCATACTTTTGAAGGACTCCGTTTCCACAACCCTATACGGCAGCATCTCAAGGCTGATAAATTTGGCTATGTGGACGGTTAACGCTTGAGCGTGTGGGTGCGCGGCGGCGTACTTGCGCTTGCGCTCAAACACTTGCGCTAGCGACGGCTGGACGGTACGGTGCGAGACATTGGTGGATTGGGCCGAGGACAGCGGAGGTGAGGGTGTGGGTGCAGGCCAGGAGACGGTAGTGCCTGTGTCCTCAGAGCGGGGTTGGATCTCAGTGGCAGGTTGGGGCACAGGGGGAGAGGCAGCGGTGCAAACCGGAGGCGGTGAATGGCCTTCGTCCCACCTTGTGGGGTGCTTGGCCATCATATGTCTGCGCATGCTGGTGGTGGTGAGGCTGTTGGTGGTGGCTCCCCGGCTGATCTTGGCGTGACAAAGGTTGCACATCACTGTTCGTCGGTCGTCAGGCGTCTCTGTGAAAAACTGCCAGACCTTAGAGCACCTTGGCCTCTGCAGGGTGGCATGGCGCGAGGGTGCGCTTTGGGAAACAGTTGGTGGATTATTCGGTCTGGCCCTGCCTCTACCCCTGGCCACCGCACTGCCTCTTGCAACCTGCGCTGCTGCTGCCTTTGCCTCCCCCTCTGAAGACCTGTCCTGAGTAGGCGTTGCAAACCAGGTGGGGTCAGTCACCTCATCGTCCTGCTGCTCTTCCTCAGAATCCTCTGTGCGCTCCTCCCTCGGACTTACTGCCCTTACTACTACCTCACCGATAGACAACTGTGTCTCATCGTCATCATCCTCCTCAACCACTGAAAGGTCTTGAGACAGTTGCCGGAAGTCCCGGAAGTCCCGGACCCCGGGAACTTTCGAATGGTTGGGCATCAGTGACGATAAACTCCTCTGGTGGGAGAGGAGCCACTGCTGCCCAATCTGAGCAGGGGCCCGAGAACAGTTCCTGGGAGTCTTCCCGCTCCTGAGCATGTGTCATTGTAGTGGAGTGAGGAGGCTGGGAGGAAGGAGGAGCAGCAGACAGAGGATTCGGATTTGCAGCAGTGGACGGCGCAGAACTGTGGGTGGACGATAGGTTGCTCGAAGCACTTTCTGCCATCCACGACAGGACCTGCTCACACTGCTCATTTTCTAATAAAGGTCTCCCGCGTGGACCCATTAATTGTGCGATGAATGTGGGGACGCCAGACACGTGCCTCTCTCCTAATCGCGCAGCAGTCGGCTGCGATACACCTGGATCAGGAGTTCGGCCTGTGCCCATACTCTCACTTGGCCCTCCGCGTCCTCGGCCGCGTCCACGTCCTCTAGGCCTACCCCTACCCCTCAGCATGCTATATTACCAGTGATTTGATTTCCCAGGCAGGAAATAAATTGGCGCAAGCCTGCTGTTAAACTTAGCTGGCTGCGTATAATTTTGTTTAAGTTCTTCACCCAGCACACACGTACCCAGAACGCTGAGGACTGTCAGAGGCAGGCCAAATAGAATTTTTTCCCTTTTTTTTAAAGGAAAGGCCCACTGCGTATATTCAATCAATAATAAATGTGTTGTGGCCCTGCAATGTGTCACAGAACTGCAGTGTTGCAGAGTTATTAACTACAGCAGAGCGGTGATTTCCCAGGCAGGAAATAAATTGGCGCAAGCCTGCTGTTAAACTTAGCTGGCTGCGTATTTTTTTCTTTAAGTTCTCCACCCAGCACACACGTACCCAGAACGCTGAGGACTGCTCCGGCACCAGCAGCACTGTCCCTCAGCTATCTCACAAGGCATCTGAGGCGAGCCGCGGGAGGGGCCGACTTTTATACTCGGGTGACATCTGATCTCCCCAGCCACTCACAGCAGGGGGGTGGTATAGGGCTGGAACATCACAGGGGGAAGTTGTAATGCCTTCCCTGTCTTTCAATTGGCCAGAAAAGCGCGCTAACGTCTCAGAGAGGAAACTGAAAGTAACCCGAACATCGCGTGGTACTCGTTACGAGTAACGAGCATCCCGAACATGCTAATATTCGCCCGAGCATCAAGCTCGGACGAGTACGTTCGCTCATCTCTAATGACAACCAATACAGGCAAAATATGTTATGATCTCCCTGATAACAAACTACCGCTTGTGAATAAACCTGTTAATACGGGGAAATGTGGCATGAATATTTCTCTTTAGGTAGTAACAGTTACCATCTAAAATTACCATGTTAATGGATTATTGTCAGCTATATGAAACACTACTTTATAAAACCAATTAAGGTTTAATGCATATAGGGAACGCAGAATTTTACCTATAATCATTGAAAATGGAGCACCAAGTACACATATATGTAAAATAAGTCCCACTAGAGTCTGGTACTCTTATTGATCTCAAGCGCTATCTAACATGGAGTATAAAGCGAATAGATACCATGTGTCCGTTTTCTTTATCACCTACTTCTGAACACATATTCCTGGTTCTAAGTGTACCCTGACCGCTA
Organism: Eleutherodactylus coqui; assembly: GCF_035609145.1. Taxonomy (NCBI): domain Eukaryota; kingdom Metazoa; phylum Chordata; class Amphibia; order Anura; family Eleutherodactylidae; genus Eleutherodactylus; species Eleutherodactylus coqui. The sequence continues at coordinate 511,573,977 of NC_089837.1, forward strand.
GTGTTTTGACACCAAGGGTTATTAATTTAAAGGCATGATTCCATCATGGTTAGGGATACAGTCAGTTAAATCAGGGGACATATTCCAGAGACACAAATCACTAAATCCCGATATAACCTTACCGCACACGCGCGGGTTATTCCCCGACAATATATGGTTATGTTGCAGGACCTTACATATGCAGGGATCCTGTCAGCCAAGCCTTGGATTGTTAACAGCACTCGGGCATGCTCATCCATCAGAGGCATATATAACTAAGTCCCATTTAGACCCCACTGCGCAGGACTTCACATATGCAGGGATCCTGTCAGTCAAGCCTTGGATTGTTAATAGCGCTCGGGCGCGGACATCCAGCAGAGGCACATATGACTAAGTCCCGTTTAGATCCTACTATACATGCGCTGCTTCTCCCTGGCATTATATGAGAATCAGGCATGGCAAGTAAGGAGGAGGCTTGTCCGGCAGGTGGTTTCACCATTGGCTGATAGCCTAGCGAATCATGCGAGCAGATGGGCGGAGCCTCCCATTCATAAGGGAGGCTCGGCATGGACCTTACCAGGGATGTCAGTAGGGTCTAGGACGCCGTGAAGTGCAGACATAGAGGTGTTTGAGGAGTGCAGGGCTCTTGCTGGAGGCTACAATCAGGCATAGTCTCTATCAACTCGAGGGCGTGAATGCACGTCCAGACTTCTAATTAGATAAGCACAGATTGCCCATAAGTGATATGTTATCTGAATTTCTCAGGGCTTTATCTGTACTATCTTAAGTGCATGATCTGACGACTATCAGTTCTCCAAGCCTAATAACGGAGCCCTTAACACTGTTATAGCAAACAGTACGATCTTTAGCCATTGGGCATAAACACGGTGGGGATGTGTGTATAAGCATCAAATACCACATCACCCACATATTTGGTGCAAGTGCCAACATCGGCTTTGATCGCAAAAAGAGGGGATATCCCTGCATAATTGAGTTACACTCCTCAACCCTCTTAACTACTCCATCACAAGTATTAGAAACACGTCTGGCTATTCTTGCCCAGGCAATTATACTACTATGTTAAATACAGTATAAATCAGTGGTATCATCGGTCGCAGTCGCCAACCACCTGTACCTCTAGAAGGGCAATATAAGTAATCACGAACTAACTACATATAAGTGTTATAAGCCCTATGAACCACTTTTCATTTGGGGCATTTGAGTACAAAAGACAGAGGCTATTTGTCTTGATCCTGATGAATCGGCTCACTTATTACATCAGGGCCGTAGAAACGCGTCGATTAAATATTATTTGTCTATCATCCTTCGCCTTCTGAAATAAATATTTATACCGTTATTACCACTGTATAAATAGTAATATAACCGTACCTGTAAATCTATTAAGGGAACGGTAATTTAACAAAATCGGTATAGTGGATCACCACGATAAGGTGATATACCTACCCCCTGTCCTGTATGTTCTGTGGGTGTTTGTATGTTCATGTTAGTCTAGTTTTTTGATGTGTGCTGGGCCATCTGGTGGTGTGATGTAGCTTTTTTAAATTAAAGTCCTATTACTAAAATATAACTTTTATTATAAAACAGATTATCAAATCTAATACTTCTGGGGCACTTTTACAGTAAAACTATGTTTTCAGTGTGGCTATCGCTGTTGCAGCCCGCCCCATTGTAGACACTGAGCGATATCGCAGATTTCTTTTATGTGATGCGAAGCTGTACTGAAACATCGCAAATGAGTATAAAACCATTGAAAATCATTGGTTTCAGAACCATCGATGTCGCATCGCAGGGAAAAATATCGCTAGTGGGTAAAAGCCCTTATTTTGTGGGCAGTGCAAGTATTTAGTCAATCAGACATGGGAGGAGAGGTGGCGGCTCCTCTGTAGGGTTGTCATATGTATAAGGCCGTATTCACACCGCTGATACTTCTGTGCAGGTTCTTTCCGTTTCTGAGATGACTGAACATGCACAGAAAATTAACTAATTTATTTAAATAGGTTCATTCACATGAGTGAATTTTCTCACAGACTGATGATCCAAGCTGGAAAAATAATTGAGTGTCCGAGTTTTGTGCAAATCTGGCACAAGAATGAGCCCCGTAACCTGCAGTGCACTGCGAGGGGTGTTGCTCCCAAGAATCTCAAGCGTAACTCACTCTCGCCCATTTAAATATGGCCTTATGGCGGCTTCACATGGCAATAAGCGGTTTTGCACATGACTCAGTGCATATTTGCGCTACGTATGACTCCTTGTCCGCATATTGGCGCATTGTATTGTACTTTTTGCACATGCAGGGATGTTCATCTCCACACGGCAGGCAAACAACCCCCTGATTTAAATGGCTATTTATCCTAATGAGTTCCAGAAGTGTTATTTTTTTCACAGGGTGATGCATCTGTGTGCGCGTTGCACATCTTTAATTGACTTCTTTGAGGATCCTCGGTGCGCAAATGAGCATGTCCTATATTTTTTGGGTGAAGAGAAATGTGTGCGCAAAAAAGGAAGTGAGTACAAATCCATTTAAATCTATGGGTTCTGTTTTCCACATAGTGTGCACACACATATGCCCGTGAGACGCCGGCTTGAGGGCTTATTCCAATGTGAGTATATCGGCCAGGTTTTCATGCCCGGCCCATATACACTGTCCCTCGCTGCAGAGGAAAGAGGTGCGTTGGGCCGGGAGCAGTTTACTGAGCTCCCACCCCCTATCCGCCCCTTGCCACTATTTGCAATGGGAGGGGCAGGGCAGGGGTAAAGCTAAGTTCTGCCCCATTCTGCCCCCTTCCATTGCAATTAGTGGCGAGGGGCGGAGAGTGGGCGGCAATTCAGTGCACTGCTCCCGATCTGACCCGCCTCCTCCCCCTGCAGAGAGAGACAGCGTATATCGGCCGGGCGTGAAAACCCGGCTGATATACACACGTCGGAATAAGCCCTAAGGGAGAAACCAGTACAGCAGTCGCTTACAGATACTCACCTCAAGGCTACAATCCTCATTTTCTGCTGCTTTTGGTCTACATATACCACTCTTATAAGTGTGATAATACAAAGGGCCTCGGCAGCACCCACTCTTACATAGAGTATTTAGAGCACAGTAATCTTCATTGTCCTAAATGTAAAAGAGAAGAAATACGTATTGATATGTGAATTATAATTCTGTGTATAAGGCCTCCTTCACACCACCGTATACATGTTTATGTTTGGCCGTATGCAGCGTTTATTTGCATGAATGAATATTTGACCCAATCTTTATTCGTGTATTTCATGTCATTCATATGGGGTACTGCTGCGTGAATGTTAAAAAATACACTGAGGAAGGAACGACTATTAGGGACAGTTCAGACCGTCATTTTTCCTATCTGTGCTGTCCATGCAATTCACGGCACACGGATCCATATTTGCCAATAAGGCTATTCACATCCTGTTCTGGTCAGTAACATGTGGGTAGGATATGTAATGCCCACTACCTGCCTCTCAGCCAACACATGGATGTACATCTCTGTGCTGTCCTAGATTGTCACGCACAATTTACAACTGTCTGTCTGAACACAGTCTTAGCCCTCATTCACACAGAATGTTTGTCAATATTTCAAGTGTTCTTTTGGTCCTTTTTTTTCTATAGAAGTTCTGTTGAAAGACTGTAAGCGGTGAGAGCTTTATGAAAATACCAGACTGATGCTTTTTTTTTAAAACTTAAAAATATTTTAACTCATTAGTGTCCACATATACGCTTTTTTATGGAGGCTACTAGCAGGTCTTAAGGCCCATTTAAACACAATGATTATCGCTTGAAATTCAACGGGTGGTACTGAGAGGATTCTTTCAGCCAGTATCCTGCTGGCAGTTCTTAGCAGGACACCAGCTGAAAGCATGGAGAACAATGCAACTGTTTGCATATTCAAAACAGCTGCATTATTCTCTGTGTTATCGCGGCATTATCCCACTCTGCCTGCATAACTTTTAAGAAGCTAAGTAGCTACAATAGACTATGCAAAGATGATAGCTAAAAACTGTCCCTCAAAACTGTTGTTTGAGCGATTTTTGAGCCATCATCGCTCTGTGTAAATGGGCCTTTGATCTGATATATGTAATGGAACTGCATTGGAAGCCTGGCATGATATAAGCAAGAGTATGTCAGCACCTGCATCTAATGGATAGAAAACACCGTAGTTCAATTAGCACCAGAGATTAGAGGCGGGTTATTCATCTTAGTACTTTCAAATCCTTTACAGGAAAGGTGAGCTGCAACAAAAGTTTGGGGGGTTCTCACAATGAGAACGAGCCCCAACAGAAAGAAGACAAATAGATTTGTAAAAAAAAGTATGCGCTCGTGAAAAGTAAAAGAAGAAATAGCCCAAAACAACTGTCAAATCCGGTGAGAAAGAAATCAACGTGGCACTTACTCAGGAGGAGGGGGGTGTATGAAACAAGAAGCCCCCTCCTTGAAGTGTCGACTCCTCAAGAAAAGCTCCCGGTTGCGGATGAAACTGCCACAGGAGGATTAGGTCTTTTGTTTTTATTCATAGGAAAATGTTGGCAACGCGTTTCGGTGTAAGAAACACCTTTCTCAAGCCAATACAATTAAAAAAAGTGTTTTTTTTGTAACTCATAACATAATCTTCACACTGTTCTCATTCGTCGGAGTGTACACAAACAGATACAATTTGCTGACCATGTGGCTGATATATAACGCAGACATTAGGCCTGTTTCACAAGGGAGGCAGCGATATCGGCGCTACAAAATTGCAGCAGGTGTTTTTCCCGCAATTTTGTAGCGTCACTGATGTGTTTTTTTTGTGAAAAATCATGCATCACTTCGCTGCTGACAGCAATAAAATAGCGGCATCAACTCGGCGGTTTAATCGCGAGAAGGTTAAGCACTACCCCTTAAATAAGCCCAAGCTGAATTTCCTGAAAAAAAATGGAACACTTACCTAAAAGGCTCAGTCCTTCCCGCTGCTCTCCAGAACTCCGCTGGGAGTCCTGCAGTCCTTGCTCGCTCACAGAACATCACTTCCACGTTGAGGGATTCAGAAATCCGAACAAGAGGAATCAATGGCTCTGATTGGTTCATTGAGCACTGCATTGATTGGCTGAGTAGCGCTGGATGAACCAATGCAAGAACTGTGATTGGTTCATCCAGCTTTGCATTGATTGGCAGAGCAGAGTTTGAAAAATACCAATGATGTTGTGGAGGTGGGATTTAGAAATTGGCTGAGCCGCAGAGCTCTGGACAGCAGCAGAAGGACCCAGAGCTCGTCTGCTAGGTAAGTATTCCATTTTTTCTGGGAATGTAGCTAGGGCTTATTTTATGGGTAGGGAAGCGCATCGCATCTCACAAAAATCGCTTGTTCGTTAGATGCGATAAACAAGAAGTCTCTATAGGGAAACATGGGCTACAAAACATCACAAACTGCGGCAGTACAGAGAATGCCACATTTTTTTCTCACAACATAGATTCGAAGAAAACATCGCTAATGTGAAGGAACCCATAGGAAAGCATGGGCTTCACATACATGCGATCTGTAGCACTGTCACACTGTGAGAAAATCGCATGATTTTGTTGCCCGTGTGAAAGCGGCCTTACACTGTCTAACCTATATGCCTAGGGTTTCAAACACATAGCAATGTCCATAACACTATACCAATCCAGGATGTCAGTCTAGGAATGTAACTCTCCCATAGGTCACAGCAGCTTGGTCTCCACTGGACCTCTCAAGGACCATTCCAATGGGACACTGAACTTAGCAAGACCGGAGCCACATCCACACAGGTGTTGCCTTATTAATCAGCAGACTTAACCCTATCCCTGCTAAATATTTCTCAGTAAAGCCTGCTCTCCAGCCCCTACTGGCTATTTGTGATACTGCCTTACCACAGGTGATTTAAAAAAAAAAAAATTATAATAGTAATGTTATATAGAGAGAAATATTTATGCTTTATAGATTACATAAAAGGATTAGTGAGGTTTATTATTAGAGATGAGCGAGCACCAAAATGCTTGGGTGCTCAATGCTCAAGTCGAACTTTTCGTGATGCTCGAGAGCTCGTTTCGAGTAACAAACCACATTGAAGTCAATAGGAGACTCGAGCATTTTAGTATATAACCGATGCTCCACATAGGTCTTCACTTGTAAAACTCTGGAAAACATCCGAAAGTCATGAAAACACCACAGAAACGGATAGGGAAGGGCAGGGGCAGCATGCAGGGCTGCATCTTAGGCTCCCAGATCCCACTATTAAGCCACAATAGGGGCAAGAGTCTGCCCCCCCCCTCCCCCAACAATTTTTACTTTGGACAAACCCTCATTAGCAGGGCACACCTTAGCTAAGCACCACAGTACCTGTAACAACGCAAAATCACTGCCTGCGGGTCACACAGCTGCCTCTTCTCCTTGGTTACATGCTGCCCAACCCCTCGCACGACCCTGCGTCCACAGTGTACACAAAAATTTCCCTGCGCAACCTTCAGCTGCCCTCATGCCACACGCTCGCTTCATAGCTACACCATCCTCATGTCTATTTATAAGTGCGTCTGCGATCAGGAGGAACCGGAGGCACACACTGCAGAGGGTTGGCAGGGCCAGTCAGCGACAGTCTTTAAAAGAGGGGAGGGCGATAGCCCACAATGCTTTTGAGAATCGATGATAAATTGACGTACGATCATAATTCCAATCCCGTGCCACCTCCGTCGCAAAATTGTCACGAGCCGCAAATGTGGGCATAAAGGTGCCAGCCCAGCACTTGCACACATCTTCACAATGCAGCAATACTCTATGTGGGAAGCACATGAGCGTGCCCAGGGTCAGGCTCGGTCCCAGCCTACACCTTTAGTGACCCAAGGTGCCGCGAGTGACATAGCAATGGGAAAATCCATGTGCCCACACACTATTCATTCTGTGTAGGTGTCGGATAGCTCAATCGACACCGCAAGGGGAAAGCCATCTGCACCCTACCCATGTCAGTCAGTATCTTTGTGCCAGACAGGTAAAACACCCCGTTATGGCAAGTCTTTGTGCACCAACAGCATAGGCGAGCTGAAGGAACCCAAAGACAGTAATCAACATGAAGAAATGACAGTGTCCAAACATGGCAGACTTTCACTCTGCCTCTGCACACACCCTCAGCACTCGTGGGCATAGAGTGGACTCCGATGCTAGTACAGCTGTGAACGTCTCATTAATACAGTAACGCTCCTCTTTTTTGGCCCAAACCGGTGTCCCAGATAACTGTGGTAACATGGGAGAAAATACATGATGCCCAGTGCTGATCCCCTGACCCCAAGCAGGAGGAGGAGGTGGCATTACAAGGTCAAGACACCATGACCAGGACCCGCTATAGTCTGTGTGGGCAGCAGGTTAGCAGGCCCAGGGTCAGGCTCGGTCCCAGCCTCCACCTTGTGTGACCCAAGGTGCCCTGAGTTGCATAGCAATGGGAAATCCATGTGTCCCCACACAGATAGCTTAGCACTGCAAGGGGAAGTCTTTGAGTTCATTGGGCTCGCCTATGCTGTAAGTGCACAAAGATGATATTACACAGGAAGAAATCATAGTGTCCAACCATGGGAGAGTTTCACCCCGCCAAGGACCTTGGCCTTGGCGCACAATTCTGGCCTAGTCAGTCACTGTATTATTTGTGCCAGATAGGTAAAACACCGCGATGGGAAGACTTAGTGCACCCATAGTATAGACAGGCCTCTGTAACATTCCTGTAGCAAAGGTATAAATAGACCCCAGTAGCATTTCTGTAGCACAAGTATAGGCAGACCCCTGTAACATTTCTGTAGCACAAGTATAGGCAGACCCCTGTAACATTTCTGTAGCAGCAGTATAGGCAGGCCCCTGTAACATTTCTGTAGCAGAAGTATAGGCAAAGTCTCGAAAAATTAGTTAGATAACAGTATAGGTGAGGGCCAGAAAACTTAGTGTACCAAGAGTACCAGGGTACCTCTGAAAAATTTATATTGATACAGCTTGCTGTTACTTAATTTGCAAAAGAGCCTGGTGGCAGCTCAGTGAAAAAAATAGGTTTTTGGTAAAGTATCAATACTTTTGAAACTTTGAAAAATTGAAAAAAAAATTGTAAGCGGAGCCTTTTGGGCCGCAAAAAAATCGGCAGTTCAGCGTGATGACATGTTGTTTCAGGAAGAGGAGTAGGAGGACTAATATCCGAGAGTGATTGACAAAGGTAATTCCCCCTTTGTTCCAGTGATAGAGAATGCTTATTTATCCGGTTGCAGCAAAAAGAATCTTTAGGTACCGCTGCTTTCCACTGGTGGAGAAGAGAAGTCTGGGGAAATCCAGGCTTTGCTCATCTTTATAGTGTAAGCATGTCGGCACTGGCAGTTGACAGGCGGGTACACTTATCCGTGATGATTCCCCCAGCTGCACTAAACACCCTCTCTGACAAGACACTAGCGGCAGGGCAAGTCAGCACCTCCAGGGCGTACAGCGCAAGTTCGTGCCACGTGTCCAGCTTTGACACCCAATAGTTGTATGGAGCGGAGTCATCACGGATGATGGTGGTACGATCGGCTACGTACTCACTCACCATCTTTTTACAGTGCTACCTCCGACTCAGCCTTGACTGGGGAGTGGTAACACAGTCTTGCTGGGGAGCCATAAAGCTAGCAAAGTCCTTGGAGAGTGTTCCCCTGCCTGCGCTGTAGATGCTGCCTCATCTCCACGCCTCCCTTGCTACTTGGCCCTCGGAACTGCGGCTTCTACCGCTAGCGCTGTCAGATGGGAAGTTTAGCATCACTTTTTCCACCAGAGCCCTGTGGTATTGCATCACTCTCGTACCCCTTTCCTCTTCGGGAATGAAAAGGTTCTCCTTGTACCGTGGGTCGAAAAGGGTGCACAACCAGTAATCCGTGTTGGCCAGAATGCGTCTAACGCGAGGGTCACGAGAAAGGCAGCCTAAAAAAGTCAGCCATGTGTGCCAGGGTGCCAGTACGAAAGACATGGCTGTCTTCACTAGGAAGACGACTTTCAGGATCCTCCCCCTCCTCCACAGCCCATACACGCTGAACAGACGAGAGGCAAGCAGCATGGGTAACCTCTGCAGTGTGCTCAGCTGTCTCTTCCCCCTCCTCCTGCTCCTGCCCTTCTCCTCCAAAACGCACTGAGATATAGACATGAGGGTGGTCTGGCTGTCTAGCGACATACTGTTATCCCCCGTCTCCTGTTCCAACCACAAAGCATCGGCCTTTATGCCTTGCAGCGAACTTCTCAGCAGGCATAGCAGTGAGATGGTAACGCTAATGATTGCAGCATCGCCGCTCACCATCTGGGTAGACTCCTCAAAGTTTCCGAGGACCTGGCAGATATCTGCCATCCAGGCCCACTCCTCAGTACAGAATTGGGGAGGCTGACTCCCACTACGCCGCCCATGTTGGAGTTGGTATTCCACTATTGCTCTACGCTGCTCATAGAGCCTGGCCAACATGTGGAGCGTCGAATTCCACTTTGTGGGCACGTCGCACAGCAGTCGGTGCTCTGGCAGATTAAACAGATGTTGCAGGGTCCGCAGGGTGGCAGGGTCCGTGGTGGACTTGCGGAAATGTGCGCAGATGCGGCGCACCTTGCCGAGCGGGTCAGACAAGTGCAGGTAGTTTTTCAGAAAACGCTGAACCACCAGAGTGAAGACGTGGGCCAGGCATGGCACGTGTGTGAGGCTGCCAAGCTGCAGAGCCGCCACCAGGTTAGGGCCATTGTCACACATGACCATGCCTGGTTGGAGGCTCAGCGGCGAAAGCCAGAGGTCGGTCCGCTCTATCAGACCCTGCAACAGTTTGGGGGCCGTGTGTCTCTGGTCACCTAAACTGAGTAGTTTCAGCACGGTCTGCTGACGCTTGCCCACCGCTGTGCTGCAGCGCCACACGACTGCAGGCGACGTGCTGCTCACATTTCTTAATTGAGAGGTGGAGGTTGCGAAGGAGAAGGAGAAGGGGTAGGGTTTAGAGGAGGTGGCATAGACCACCGCAGATACCAGAACCGAGGTAGGACCAGCTATTCTGTGTGTGGTAGGACGTGTGCGGTCCCAGGCTCTGACTCGGTCCCAGCCTCCACCAAATTCACCCAATGTGCCATCAGGGAGATATAGTGGCCCTGCCCGCCAGTACTTGTCCACGTGTCCGTGGTTAAGTGGGCCTTCCAAGTAACCGCATTGGTGAGGGCACGATTTATGTTGCGGGAGACGTGCTGGTGTAGGGCTGGAACAGCGCACCGGGAAACATAGTGGCGACTGGGGACAAAGTAACGCAGGACTGCTGCCGCCATCATGTTTTTGAAAGCCTCAGTTTTCACAAGCCTGTACGGCAGCATCTCCAGGCTGATTCATTTGTCAATGTGCACATTTAAAACTTGTGCGTGCGGGTGCGTGGCGGCATATTTGCGCTTTCGCTCCAACGCTTGTGCTAGCAACAGCTGAATGTTGCGCTGAGAGACATTGCTGGATGGGATCGAGGACAGCGGAGGTGAGGGTGTGGGTGTAGGCAGGGAGGCGCTCGTGCCTGTGTCCTGAGAGTGGGGTTGGATCTGAGTGGCTGGTTGGGGCACAGGGGAAGAGGCAATGGTGTGACCCGGAGGCGGTGAACGGCATTCGTCCCACCTTGTGGGGTGCTTGGCCATCATATGCCTGCGCATGCTGGTGGTGGTGAGGCTGATAATGGTGGCTCCCTGGCTGATCTTGGCGCGACACAGGTTGCACACCACTGTTCGTTGGTCGTCCGCGCTCTCACTGAAAAACGTCCACACCTTTGAACACCTAGCTCTCTGCACAGAGGCTTGGCGCGAGGGGGTGCTTTGGGAAACAGTTGGAGGATTCTTCGCTCTGGCCCTGCCTCTACCCCTGGCTACCCCACTGCCTCTTCCAACCTGTCCTGTTGCTGCACTTGCCTCCCCCTCTGAAGACCTGTCCTCTGTAGGCTTAGCAAACCAGGTGGGGTCAGTCACCTCAGCGGCTTCTCCTCCGAATCCTCTGTGCGCTCCTCCCTCGGACTTACTGCCCTTACTACTACCTCACTGATAGACAACTGTGTCTCATCATCATCATCCTCCTCACCCACTGAAAGCTCTTGAGACAGTTGCCGGAAGTCCCCAGCCTCATCACCCGGACCCTGGGAACTTTCCAAAGGTTGGGCATCGGTCACGACAAACTCCTCAGGTGGGAGAGGAACCATTTTTTACCACTCAAGGCACGGAGCCGAGAACAGTTCCTGGGAGTCTGCCTGCTCATCAGAATGTCATTTTCATGGAGTGAGGAGGCTGGGAAGAAGGAGGAGCAGCAGCCAGTGTATTCGGAGTTGCAGTCCCTAAGCCGGGAGTAGTGGACTGCGTAGAAAACTGGGTGGCCGATACATTGCTGGATGCATTTTCTGCCATCCACGACAGGACCTGCTCACACTGCTCTTTGTAATAAAGGTCTACCACATGGACCCATAAATTGAGATATTAAGCTGGGGACCCCAGAAACTTGCCTCTCTCCTAATCCCACAGCAGCCGGCTGTGATTCACCTGGACCAAGAACTCGGCCTGTGCCCACACCCTCACTTGGACGTCCGTGTCGGCGTTCCAATACTTGACCCTTACCCCTACTCCTTATCATGGCGGATTACGAAAAGAGCAGGGGCCAAATAAATTACCTCACTGTACAGCACTGACAACTGGGCCTTAATTCACCACACAGAGACTTGTAGATAGCGGACTGTGACTAGGAAAAAAGTAACCCACTGACTTGCGCTGATACCTAGGGGTAATTTACTGCTCGCAGAGACTTGTAGATTATAGATGCTGTGTGGAGTGGAAGACGACTGTAAAGCCAGTGGATAGTGCTGGTAACTGCGGTGATCTCAACCGCACCAACGGAAATGGTATTGTGAGATGCTCTGTACAGCAGCTGGGCTGAAATTTTACAGTACTGTTTAGCGGTGAGACCGCTGTCTAATTCACTGCAGACAGAGAACGGTATGAATAAATATGGAATTATTTGCGTACACTTTCACGCTGAGAGCGGTATTTTAACGCAAACTCCAGCCAGAAAAAAAAAAAAATAACGGAAGGCTGCAAACAGGCCAAGCTGCGTACAACTAAACTGCAAGCACTACAACTCCCAGCAGCCACCCAGTAAAATGCACACGGTCAGATGTAGCCCTAAGAAGGACCGTTGGGGTTCTTGTAGACAGGATCCTACACTTACACTTTCCCTATCTCAGCAGCACTTTCCGTATACTCTATATAATAGACTGCAGATTGAGAATGCTATAGCTGTAATGGCCTGCACAGCCCGAGATGAAAAAAAAAAAATTGAGCAAAACTGCTCCCAGCCAGCCACAAGAGTAATGCACACGGTCAGATGTGGCCCTAAGAATGACCGTTGGGGCTCTTGAGGACAGGATCCTACACTAACACTTTCCCTATAGCAGCAGCAGCAGCACTTTCCCTAATCTCTCCCGGTGTGTTTCTGAGGCGAGCCACGGGCGGGACCGCTTTAAGTACACGGCGGTCACTTGATCTCGCCAGCCACTCACTGCATGGGGGTGGGATAGGGCTGGCACATCACAGGAGGAAGTGGTAATGCCTTCCCTGCATGTCTATTGGCTAGAAAATGGCGCTAAACATGCGGGGAAGGAAATGGAATTGACTTGAGTACCGCGTGGTGCTCGTCTCGAGTAACGAGCATCTCGAGCACCATAATGCTCGAACGAGCATCAAGCTCGTACGAGTGTGCTCGCTCATCTCTATTTATTATGGATTAATAATATGCTTATTGCAGTTTATATATTTTTTATAAAAAGAAATAGGAAGAGGAGAAGAAAAAAGGGAGAAAGAAAAAAGAAGGAGAAAGAAAAGGAATGAGAAGGGGAAGAAGGTGAGAGAAAGAGAAGAGAAGGGGAATTTTCTTTTTTTTTTAAGCGTATGGTAATATTATTATGTGCCATAATAGTAAACTGATATGGTTTAGGATAAATTAGGGATAAATCGTTCTGGGGTCAACAATAGCTCACTAATAAAGTATATAAATATACAGGTTTCACTTACTATAAGTATCAATTTTTTAAGACATAGGATAACAAATTTGTCTCTGTTAAACTTTAGATATAGTAAGAATAAATGTGCGATATATCTATGATTCCTTGGGGAGCGATGGATCTACGTTGCACATATTTTCTTCAAGTAACGAAGGGGTTAATCATCAGGTAGATTTTAATGATAATTGGTTTTAAGGAAGCAGATTGCATTGTGGGGATGAGGTGAACAAGATCTCTACGGAGATTGAAACGTGTTCTCCATGAACATGCAGCAACTCTGATGTATTGAGCACTATTCTTCAATAAAGCAAGGGAATGTTTTTTCACAAAAGTCCGAGCTCCCGCAACTCTTTTCTATATGTGAATAGAACAATCACTAGGATCGAGTGGTAGTGGACGTGAATTCATTCCTGCACAGCAAAAGAAAACAAGAAAAAAAAAAGAGCGAGCACAACTCAGCGTAAAGGAGGGAACTTTCTTATTTATTCACAGATATTATTTTTGGAAACCATATGGGATATGAGTTGTACTATAGTTGAGCATCACCCAGATGCTATATAACACAATGAGGGTTCACACAAGAGCAGCATGAGTTGGGCAAAGCTAAGGATGAGGAGTCATAAGGGCATCCAGCGAGCACATGGAACGAGGAGACAGGGAGAAGAGTGTGGGCTTGGTTATTGTGGTTAAGTTTGCCTTTAGGATGGCGGGTAGGCAGTTCCTTTCCCCAGCAGATGAAAGAATAAGTACAGCTAGGAGGAGTTCTGTGAAGTTTGGACCATCGCTAGGAAACTCTTACCTAGTGAGCATTTAATGGAAACATTATGTGAAAATGAGTCGGAAGTCAGTAAGCGGTGGTGAAGTGCTGGCAGAGAGACCATGAAAAGCATGCATAGTCCCAAATCATAACAGAAAACACGGAGAGCCAAGTAAAGAGACTCCAATGTACAGGGTTGCAAAGGCTGCCATTTAGAGTTGCAGGAAGGAGGACATGAGCACAGGGAATACAGTTTATTCCAACTCTCATTGGCAGAGCCTGAGTGGAGAATGTAGGGCATAACAGCCACACGGTGCCCTCTCAGCTATTGTCAACACTGTAATTGGTCCCCAGTCAGGGTACAGATATAGGGTTCGTGCAAAAAAGGCAATGCCAGCAGCCAGGTATGGGGTTCCCACATGTACCATTGCAAGGAGCAACCAGGGAGAAGAGGACCAGCCCAGATCTGGAAGAGGAGGATTAACCAAGCACTATCACAGCACCAGAACCGTGGCATGACTAGTAATTAACCAGATTTCCAACAGCAATAGGCACGTTGGGACTATCATCACTGTCCATGACTACAGAGAGAAGGACCAGACTGTTTCCAGCAGATGTGTACCCCACAAGTGCCATTTCAATGCCGGAAGTTGAATTAAAGTCATTGACTGTGCTTTCATGTACCCTTTGGCACCATGATGGGCCGATCAGAAATGTCACCAATGGGCGGTGCCAGGTTTCTGGATAGCATAGCGAGCTCCTCTCTGGTGCTGGATGCAACTAGCAGGCCAAAACTTTTCTTCTTACTCCAGCAATACCATGACCCAACTCAGACACATCAGACAAGGAAATAATGAGTGCAACCTGGGGAGTTTCTGGCACAAACTAAGACTAAACTAACTAAAAATGCATCACAAAAAGGGGCAATTGCTCATTACATAGTGTTACCCCCAAGAGGGAGAGGGAACCATACTCCTGTTTTGGTGGCTATACAGAAATTATACAATGGAGGAGGATGTACCAAATAGATTATTAGTTGATCACCACAGAACTCCATCAGCACCAGTATTCTGCGGTGGCAATGAAGGTGCGGAACTAGCCAAAATTACCATTTACATGGGCAGGTGTACAGTTTGCCTCTTCCATATACAGTAATCCAATAAACAAGGAATCTGCACTACACGTTCACAACTCACACCCATCTGAATCACAAGGTCTCAATTTAGCACACTGGCTTGTCAACTGCTTATCACAATTCCAAGGGGGTGCTACTGGTCGATTGCTACCCTGCTGTGTCGCTGTTCTCTTGCTAGTAGACTGCAGGAAATGAATACCAGGAAGACCGATATGCATAACTAAGTGGTATATCACAATAATGGCACTTAGGCCTCTTTCACACAACTTAGAGGGGTTGTCCCGCGGCAGCAAGTGGGGTTATACACTTCTGTATGGCCATATTAATGCACTTTGTAATATACATCGTGCATTAAATATGAGCCATACAGAAGTTATTCACTTACCTGCTCCGTTGCTGGCGTCCCCGTCGCCATGGTGCCGTCTAGTTTCAGCGTCTAATCGCCGGATTAGACGCGCTTGCGCAGATGGGTCTTTTCCCTTCGGCTCACTCCGGCAGCAGCGGCATTCTGGCTCTGCCCCCTTGTACGCGTCATCACGTAGCTCCGCCCCCGTCACATGTGCCGATTCCAGCCTCCTGATTGGAGCCAGAACGCCGCTGCTGCCGGAGCGAGCCGAAGGGAAAAGACCCATCTGCGCAAGCGCGTCTAATCCGGCGATTAGACGCTGAAACTAGACGGCACCATGGCGACGGGGACGCCAGCAACGGAGCAGGTAAGTGAATAACTTCTGTATGGCTCATATTTAATGCATGATGTATATTACAAAGTGCATTAATATGGCCATACAGAAGTGTATAACCCCACTTGATTTCGCGGGACAACCCCTTTAATGCATTTTCACACTGGCCACATCACGGCCAAATGTCACGTAAAAAGAAAAGAGCCGCCATCAAGTCCCAATCTAAATTAGCTTTTTTTTGTCCATTCACACAGGTAGCTGCTGTGTATTAGTGAAAATATACTCTGCAGCGTAGAAATCCCTTGGTCAATATAAATCCTCAGAATGACTTTTAATGCTTTACTAGACCCAGCTGTAAACTATTCCCAGCGATGGATGCTACTAAACTCTCTCATCCTTTTTTTTAGCTTCACTACCTTGCTACTTTTCAGCTGTTGAATTACCTTGATGGGGTGGGAATCTCATCAAGTTCCGTTTTTTTTTCTGGCTGCTTTGGGATGTGATGTATTGCTGAATATTGGACCATGTGGTTGGGGCTAAAGAAGGTCTTATTGTCCAGACCACTAATTTAGAAAAAAAGCCTCATCAGTGAGGAGTGTTAAACCATCTGCACGGCAGAGGTGAGCATGCCTTACAAGCATGTGTAGTAGACTTTTTAGTAGGAGTACACAGTATGCAGTACTTACCCCATCCTTTACACTTGGGATTCATCTGACATGGCCTAACAAGCTAGGAAAGTGACAGTGAGGTCCACAAGTTATAGGTTTTTACATCAGAGTTGTCTTTCTCTTAGGCTTGGTGCCAGCCAAGATGAAATAGTGCAGTCTTCCTATCATCTGGGTGGATATGCTTAGCCTGGGTCCTTTGTTGAAACCTGTCTGGCATGGGTGGCGCTACCAGTAGAATACATTACCACTAGCATAGCTTATAGCCTTCTCAGAGCATGTAGACTCCTCCACACAACAAGGGGGCATCCATGGAGGGAGTTTCTGCTTCTACTATTAAAAGAAATGCAGTCATTGCTAGACTTGTTGAACTTTGCTTGCAGAGTACTTCCAATGGGTAGAGGCTTCTCCAGGTGAGTGGAGCAAAGCACTGCAGGAGTCAGAAAACCATTCTCTAAAGCCAAAGAACCAAAGCTTTGATAGCAGACCTGTCAGTGCAGGAGGTCTCCTTCACAAAATTTTAATGTGATAATAGTATGATCAGAAGCCCTGAAATCAAACCGCAATGAGACTTTTCCATGGATGCCTCTGGGGCAATTGTGTTTTGGCATGTATTTGTAGGGTTGTTGGTGCATGGGACAGTGGCCAAAGCCCTGGGAATTCAATGACCTATGGCACAACATGACACTATTAATACTATTTCCTATTGCAGTAGCAGGAGAGTTATAGACTTATAAAGAACCAGCACATAGTTTTCTGGACCGATAACATGAATGCAGTTGATGTGGTAAATAACATCCTCAACATCAGTCCCATTTATCAATATATTGAAGTATCTGGTAACTAAGTGCAAATAGTTCAATATCCATTTCAATGTGAAGCATATTCCCGGGATGAACACCACTGTAGCTGATACACTATCCAGAGGAAAGCTAGAGGAATTATTTTAGCTAGTGCTAATCAGGTTGGTGAATATTGTTGTAAGCACTTTTGGCAGGTTGTTACCCCATTATAGGTGACCTTGTCAAGAATTCCCTAGCGAGCAGCACATGGGCAGCATACAGGAGCATTGAAGATGGATAAACTTACAGAAGCAAACAACTACATTCCCTAGGGTTTTATTGCGATTACGGCTAATGTCCAAGGCTGGATTTGCCCCGCAGCTATTAGGCTCTTTTGAACATAATAACTGAATGTTCACGCTGCGGAATTCCGCAGCGTAAAATAACCCGCAGAATGTCCTATTTGCCGCGGGAATACGTGCAGCCGGCTTCCATGGTAGTCAATGGAAGCTGGCCGTCACGCCTTACTTCCGCTGTAGCACAGCAGAAGTATAGTGTGAATGCGCTACCCCGCCCACCACCGGCTGCATCATATGACACTGCTGGCGTGTCATGTGCTGTACTTTGCATGTGCACCAGCCAGTCATGCGGGACTCCCACAGTGGATCTTTGGGGGTCTTTGGGGGGGAGGGGGGGGGGGGGGGCGCCGTGACGGTCTTTGCAGGGGTATTCCTCTTGCAGAGCCCATCACAGCCATGGGCATGAGCCTTTAGATTGTAATCGCTTAAATAAAATCTTTATTATGTTTAAATAAAACTACCCAACAATAGAAAAATCTGAATTAAAATGAGGGCCCACATGAAAAGCCAAGAGCAACAGACCTAAACCATCTCATACCATCTATATATATATATATATGTATATATATATATATATATATATATATATATATATATATATATATATATATATATATATATATATATATATATATATATATATATATATATATATATATATATATATATATATATATATATATATATATATATATATATATATATATATATATATAAAATATATACACACACACATATACACACATACACACACACACACACACACACATATACACTCATATCTAAGTTGTGGATTAGACTTGGTACATTACACAGTTGTGCCAATACTTTTGCACTTAGCATTGAATTTTCGAGTTGTGACCTCTTTTACTTTTCCTATGTAGGACCTAAAGAATGCTCTTGCCAAATTTCATGTTTATATGACATCGGGACGTTCATATACTTTCACCTTTATATACTGTATATTATATACACACACCCACAGGTTTTTTTTGCACCACACTTTGCCTCACCTTAGGAGGGCGATTTTGCTGTTTTTCGATTTGTTGGATTCTCACCACCGCTGTAGGAGCTGGATACACTGAGTGACTCATCGGGCCCTGTCAAAGTTCTCCATGTTAAAGTATAGCGGCACTTCAGGATTCAAGCGTTGCTAAGCAACGCTCATAGTCACACAATATACAGTGGCAGTTCAGGCAAATGAAGCTCACAGGAGGGAGACGGCCACAGCAGAGAGAGTCAAGCGACACACATTGGGGGGGGGGGGGAGTCAAGCAAAGCCATAGGAAGGGGATTCAAACAACGCCCACAGGAGGGAGAGTAAATAATCCCACAGTCTTTTTCTTGCACCACTCTTTGACCCCTTTATAAGACTGCTGGTGGCTGATTTTGGTGTCAGGGGTTGTGTTACATCCGCACCACCACCATAAAATCCTAAAATTAGATTTTTATACAACAAGTCACTTGTTAGAGCAGGTCAAAGTTCCCAATGCTAAATCTATGGGCACGCGGCTAAGTGTGGCGACGTGTGGTTACGGAGTGTGATGTCATATGAGGAGAACAGCTGATAGCTCTGTTCTCCTCACCAACTAATTCATGCGGACCCGTGGATCACTCACCTCCCGGAGCACTGCTGATTCACTGGAGAGATCAGCATGACCAGAAGAGATCTGGCGAAAGCGCTCCCCAAGCGCTAATAGAGTCCTTCCCTGCACAGGGTTTTGGCGCGCCTGCCTCCTCCTCTGCCGAAGGCACACAGAGTTGACAGCCCGGCAAACCCCCATCAGGTAAGAGCAGGGAATTTGTATGAAGAAAGCTGGCAGGGCTTCCAAGATGGCATCCAGTCACACACACACAGCACTGCTACATGCAGGTACACACACTCAGCACTGCAAAACGTAGGCACACACACTCAGCACTACCACATGCAGACACACACAAACACACACACACTCAGCACTACCACATGCAGGCACGCACACTCAGCACTGCTACACAAATGCACCCAGCACTACTACATGCAGGTACACACACTCAGCACTACTACATGCAGGTTCTCCATGCACTCAGCCCTGCTACATGCAAGTACACACACACACACACTCAATACTACTATACACAGGTACACAAACACTCAGCAATGCTACATGCAGGTACACATGTAGTGGCCAGCACATCATCCTGGTCCCCTCCATAAATGTCATACATGTAATGTCTTATGTAGATGCACTGTGCAAAAATGTCTTGCCATTCTAGTATGTGTACTGCACAGCTGCAGCAAATGATGAGTTAATGTCTGCAAAAATAAGCTGACTGTTTGTAAATGTATCTATTATGTCTTGTCACGTGGTATAAGAGAGGCTACAAATGTGAGTCCTTGAGAGCGGGAAAAGATAGTTGGACCATCTTCTGGAGCTGAGAGAGAGAAAAGCACAGAGGCACCTTCAGCCCTCATGTGTTGAAGTATGGAAGAAAAGGAGAGGTTTTCCCAGAGTGCGTGGTTAAAGGGGTTGTCCCGCGAAAGCAAGTGGGGGTATACACTTCTGTATGGCCATATTAATGCACTTTGTAATATACATCGTGCATTAAATATGAGCCAAACAGAAGTTATTCACTTACCTGCTCCGTTGCTAGCGTCCTCGTCTCCATGGTGCCGTCTAATTTCAGCGTCTAATCTCCCGATTAGACGCGCTTGCGCAGTCCGGTCTTCTCCCTTCTGAATGGGGCCGCTCGTGCCGGAGAGCTGCTCCTCGTAGCTCCGCCCCGTCACGTGTGCCGATTCCAGCCAATCAGGAGGCTGGAATCGGCAATGGAACGCACAGAGCCCACGGTGCACCATGGGAGAAGACCTGCGGTCCACCATGGGTGAAGATCCCGGTGGCCATCTTAGCAAGGTAAGTAAGAAGTCGCCGCAGCGCGGGGATTCGGATAAGTACTATCCGTTTTTTGTTTTTTTTACCCCTGCATCGGGTTTGTCTCGCGCCGAACGGGGGGGCTATTGAAAAAAAAAAAAACCGTTTCGGCGCGGGACAACCCCTTTAAGGAATGACGATGGAGTGAGCCCCCAAAGAGAGAGAGTGAGCAGCAAGCGAGTGCAGCCTTGCAAGGCCTAGTGCAGAGGTGCTCACTTATTTGCTTCATGTCCGCGAGTCCTGAAGCCTTGGACTGCCCGGTGGAGGTACTCTACAGTCATTGTTCCCATTCAAGTATTCGGAAGCCTTGGTCCCGCTGAGTGGAGGTACACATCTTTAGTTAGTCATCATGCACAGGCGGCCTGAAGTCAGGATCTGCCATGTGGAAGTACTCTAGCTTCTTGAATTCCTGCACTTGTCAAACCTGTCATTTATGCCTTATTAAAGTTTATTCTGCAAGTAAAAGTTATTCCATGCCCTGACCATTCCTGGGGACCTGAGGTACTATATCTCCTGTATGTGGCTCATTTATTTCCCCGCTGATGTTCATGCCAGGAGGAAAGGGGGGGGTGGGACAGGAACGGGGGCATCACCCATAACAACCACAACCTCTGTTCCCCAGTTTATTGGGCAGGCAATAAGAACAGTTACCACAGGGTTGGCTACCAGGAGAGTCCTCTATAAGGGCGCCCACCCACTGGCGTTTTTTTTCCCTGCGAAATTCGCAGCATTTTTTTCTCTGCAGTGGTCTATGGGACTTGTAATGTTAAAATCGCGATCGCGCAAAATCGTAATTTACCGCGAAATCGCGATTTTGCGCGATCGCGATTTTAACATTACAAGTCCCATAGACCCCTACAGAGAAAAAAAATGCTGCGAATTTCGCAGGGAAAAAAAACGCCAGTGGGTGGGCGCCCTTAGGCTGGGATGTTATATCAATGTGGCTGTGGACAGGAATCTTCCTAAGGTTCTGACCCCTCCTGTATGTAATACTGGGTTGTTTGGTTATGATACTTTCCAATTAAAGATCCGCTAGCAAATTTGGTCAGTATTTTCTCAGGATTTCCATAATTTTGTTGGTATTTTCAGCAAATGTACCAATGCTTCTAATGATCTTCTTACCATCTGCCTCATTTTCGACATAGAATACAGCTATAGTTTTGGAACCGTACATGGATCGCTGAGCATTACAAAAACCATTAAAGCTTTAAAATCAGAATAATTTGTAGATAACATGGACAATGACAGTGTTAAATATCTTATTGTAAAGAGGAGTTACCAATGCACCTAGCAACAAAAGGCTGACCTCAGTATGACAATATGCAATAGTGCTGCCATCTTGAGGTACTGAAATCACTGTGCCGCACGGCTAAAAATTAGTGTAGCTGTGGACTCCATCATACTATCATGTCATATGGACTGTTTGATTCATGTCAGTTAGTTCTACAAAAAAAGCAAATTGTGAACATTTGAGAAAATTCTGGGGCAAAGCAGTACAAAAAAAAATGTCTTCCTTTTGCAAAATGTGGCTAAGAAATGGCTTCAAAATTAGATGGAAAACCAGAGCTTTAGCCACAGCCAGAACATAGGTGTCAGGCTGTGCTGCTGGGATCTGTTGTACTACTGGGTTCCAGGAGCACACCTTCAAAGGTAGGGGTTAATTCAGCTGGTGGGGTGTGGTATTCCCCAGCAGCCAATCCTTTTTAGTCTGCAGCATATAAAAACCAGCATCTCTCAGTAGTTGAGGCTGGTCTTTGTACTCCTTGGATGGCATCTGTCTTGGACCCACTCAGAGCTGTATTTCCATGTAGGTCTGTTGTGTCTCTCTGCTTTCCAAAGACATTTTGGACACCTATAGTCCTTGTCTGTATCATATGCAAACCCCCTCTTCCCTTCCCCTGACAGATGGGGCCTCCAAACGTTTTTTGTCTTGTTGTGTGTCAGATGGGTTAGGTCTGACTCAGTTTTCTATGTCAGCATGGTGGCTTACTGTCTATCCCCCTGGTATGAGGACACTTTAGACTTGCTGTGGAGTTTCATCTGTGTGCCTTTGAGCTCTGGGTGGAGTCCATGTTGTATGCACTACCTGTTTTAGTCTGGTGTGAACAGTGACTAGTGTTGTATGTCTGCCCAAGTGGCCAGACATGTTGTGTGAGCAGTCCTGTTCTGTGTACAGTGTGTGTGTCTACAGTGTCATGTCAGTATGTCTCGTAGTGTCTTGTTAGAGTAGGGACTGCAAGACACGAGTAGCCTTGACGTGGCTTGCAGCTTCAGTTCATTGGCCAATGCACGAGCTAATTCCTCGCTTTTTATATTCAGCTTTTCCATCTACTGTAGAGTGCGAGGTTTGTGTGGTGAGTTTGTGCATTCTGTCAGTTCCGCTTGGTTGTGAGTGTCCCCCTGCAGAGAGAGCAGGACCAAGGTTCCAGCGTGGGGCTGCCTCTATTGAGGTGATCGCCCTGCTTTTTTAGGTAGGGCCATGTTGTCCTTGCCAGCAGTATAGGGCCAGTTGTCCCTAAACCCGTGCTTTCAGGTCACGTTCGTGTGGACCCGGTGCTTAGTTGCCCACACGAACGTAACAATAGGCCAGCAAGCATTCCCTGGGTATTGTTTTGGGGCATAGTGCCACCCTCTGCCTATCTTTACATATAAAACTTTCAGAAAGAAGCTGGGGAGGTAAACAGAATATCTACAAGGGTGACAGAAAAAGCACGAGGGACTCTGCCTAGTTAGGTCTGTGTTTTGATTTGTCTTCTTTGCCCTCTTTGAATGAATGTCATCGTTTTTCAAAGGGGGAGCATTTTGTTGCTTGCATTAAGCTGTCAAACACATGTTGGGAAAAAAAAAAAAAAAAAAAAACAATGTGGAATCTGACACTTTAAAGCCCGTGTGAATGAGGCCTTATACTGTATGTACGGAGGAGAAACCAGTACAGCAGCTGGCAGCAGGTACTCACCGCACCAAAACATTTATCTTCGGATTTTGTTACACATATTGGAACGTTCCCAATAGTGTCCAAATTGTTGCAACACCCGCTATGACACTGGTCACTAGAATAACAGAAATCTCCAAGGTTCTAAATGTAAATCAAAGGAAAGAAAAGTTTTATCAATTCATTTATAAGCTTTCACATTTATGTCACATAAAGAAGTGTGTTTTACAAACATTTTCGACATGTCATAGGGACGTGTGAAAATTTTTTATCACTTGGGCTGCAGATGATGAGACCACACTGATTGCTAAAAATAAAGCAGCCAAAGCACTCATACAAGAGCTGTCACTGCTGGTCCACTGAAGGTGAGCCCATAGACTTTGTATTGAGCCAGTCTTCAGTTAAATAGCAAGGACAGCAATCTGATGAGCGCTTTGGCTGACTTGTTCTAGCAATCTGTGGGAGTCTCAGCAGGTGCATATCTAAGGGCTCAGGGTCCTGGGTGCAGAAGTTCAGCTCAAGCCCCTCCCACCTATACTTGTACCCGGACCTACAGCATGCTGCATATAACTGCAAAACAAATTTGCATACATGATGTAGCCTATTGCCATAAACTTTGCAAACATGACTCATTTCTTGGACTGCTTGAAAATTTGTTTGCAGCCTCTTAAACTGTGTTCATGTTTTTCGTTACATTTTAGAATCCGTTAAAAAACATAGAAAAACTGCATGCACTATTCAAAAACCGAGCTACACCAGTATGCTCCATATTACTACATACAAGGAGCTGTACATACATAATTATAGCTTTTACCTGTGACTTCGTCCACATGAAATTTGTACACTTTCTAGATGATACAAATTGTAACTATCTTCAGAATTATTACGCTGCTAATCCATCACTAATTATCTTATGTTATAAACCTTTAGCTTTCATTATCATATATATTGTGTTTCTTAATTATATAAACCATTTTCATAATATCTGTACTATGAAAGGTCCTTTAGTAATCCAGATTAGTGAAGGACCTCTTTGTAAATTACATTCACATTATTATCTATTATGCCAGAAGAGGGGACAGCCAAGGCTAGCCCGCGATCTTTCCATATTCTAGCATCCAGGAAAACTATTGAACTAGAGACTAGAGATGAGCGAGCGCACTCGTCCGAGCTTGATGCTCGTTCGATTATTAGGTTGTTCGAGATGCTAGTTACTCGAGACGAGCACCACGCGGTGTTCGAGTCAATTACATTTCCTTCCCTGAAAGATTTGCGCCCTTTTCTGGCCAATAGAAACGCAGGGAAGGCATTACAACTTCCTTCTGTGACGTTCCAGCCCTATCCCACCCCACTGCAGTGAGTGGCTGGGGAGATCAGGTGACACCCGAGTATTTAAATCTGCCCCGCCCACGGCTCGCCACAGACACACGCTAAGAGAGATCAGGGAAAGTGCTGCTGCTGCTATAGGGAGAGTTTTAGCGTCTTCAAGAACCACAAAGGTCCTTCTTAGGGCCACAGCTCACCTAGTGCATTACTGTTGTGGCTGCTGTGAGCAGTTTTGCACTTTAAAATTTTTTTTTATGTATATCGGGCGTGCAGGCTGTAGCGTTCTCAGGCTGCAGGCTGTACTTGAGTATAGGGGCAGTATTGGTCAGACAGGTACAGTGGTAGTGTAGAATCCTGTCTACAGGAACCCCAACGGTCCTTCTTAGGGCAACCTTTGACTGTGTGCATTTAACTCTGTGATTGCTGGGAGTTGTAGTACCTCCGTTTTTCACAGCAGAGCCTGCGTGCAGCCTTCATTTAAATATTTTGTGTCCGCAGATAGTGTAACGTCTGCGCTGTCTGCCTCCAAGAGTACGCCAAGAAACCACAAATTTTTTACACTGCTCTGTCTTGCACGCCAGCTGCCTCAGAAGTGTACGGTGTGTCAGACACCCATAGGTTGAAAGTGCAATACACACTGCATAGCCTCAGCCTGCATTGCATAGTGAAAAAAAAAGGAAATTTAAAAAAGAAATCCTTTTTATAAAGGCTAGAGATGAGCGAGCACTATAATGCTCGGGTGCTCGTTACTCGAGACGAACTTTTCGCGATGCTCGAGGGTTCGTTTCGAGTAACGAACCCCATTGAAGTGCATTTTTGTATATCGCCGATGCTCGCTAAGGTTTTCGTTTGTGAAAATCTGGGCAATTCAAGAAAGTGATGGGAACGACACAGCAACGGATAGGGCAGGCGAGGGGCTACATGTTGGGCTGCATCTCAAGTTCCCAGGTCCCACTATTAAGCCACAATAGCGGCAAGAGTGCCCCCCCCCAACAACTTATACTTCTGAAAA
Source organism: Eleutherodactylus coqui (assembly GCF_035609145.1). NCBI lineage: Eukaryota > Metazoa > Chordata > Amphibia > Anura > Eleutherodactylidae > Eleutherodactylus > Eleutherodactylus coqui. The sequence continues at coordinate 511,599,564 of NC_089837.1, forward strand.
GCCCTCATTAGCAATGGATACCTTAGCTAAGCACCACACTACCTCCAACAAAGCACAATCACTGCCTGCATGACACTCCGCTGCCACTTCTCCTGGGTTACATGCTGCCCAACCCCCCCTGCACGACCCAGTGTCCACAGCGCACACCAAATTGTCCCTGCGCAGCCTTCAGCTGCCCTCATGCCACGCCACACTCATGTCTATTTATAAGTGCGTCTGCCAGAGGAACCGCAGGCACACACTGCAGAGGGTTGGCACGGCGAGGCAGCGACCCTCTTTAAAAGGGGTGGGGCGATAGTCCACAATGCTGTACAGAAGCAATGAGAAATCCAATCCTGTGCCACCTCCATCTGGAGCTGCACACGTGGGCATAGCAATGGAGAACCTATGTGCCACACACTATTCATTCTGTCAAGGTGTCTGCATGGCCCAGTCAGACAGCGTTTTTTTTATAAATAGTCACAGGCAGGTACAACTCCGCAATGGGAATTACGTGTGCACCCACAGCATGGGTGGTTCCCTGGAACCCACCGGTGGTACATAAATATATGCTATTGCATTGCCCATCACAGCTGAGGTAATAATGTCATGTTTAATGCAGGCGGGCTTCGGCCCACACTGCATGCCCCAGTCAGACTGGCGTTCTTTAGAAGTGGACACAGATGCATTTACAACTCCCTGTGGACCGACAGCATGGGTGGCTCCCTGGAACCCACCGGCGGTACATAAATATATCCCATTGCATTGCCCATCACAGCTGAGGTAATAATGTCATGTTTAATGCAGGTGGGCTTCGGCTCACACTGCATGCCCCAGTCACACTGGGGTTCTTTAGAAGTGGACACAGATGCATTTACAACTCCCTGTGGACCCACAGCATGGGTGGCTCCCTGAAACCCACCGGCGGTACATAAATATATCCCATTGCATTGCCCATCACAGCTGATGTTATGTCAGCTGTAATGCAGGTGGGCAAAAAATTAATTGGATTACACTGTAGGCGAGGGCCCACAAAAATTGGTGTACCAACAGTACTAATGTACCTGAGAAAATTGCCCATGCCCAACCGAGAGGGCTGGTGAAACCCATTAATCGCTTTGGTTTACGTGGCTTAATTGGTAACTAGGCCTGGAGGCAGCCCAGTTAAAATAAAAATTGGTTGAGGTGAAAGTTTCAACACTTTAATGAGCATTGAAACGTATAAAAATTGTTTAGAAAAATTATATGAGTGAGCCTTGTGGGCCTAAGAAAAATTGCACGTTCGGCGTGATTACGTCAGGTTTCAGTAGGAGGAGCAGGAGGAGGAGTATGAATATTATACACAGATTGAAGAAAGAAAAAAGGTCCCTGTTTTGGATGGTGATAGAGAACGATGCTTCCATCCGCGGGTGCAGCCTACGTATTGTTTATGTATCGCTGCTGTCCGCTGGTGGAGAAGAGAAGTCTGGGGAAATCCAGGCTTTGTTCATCTTGATGAGTGTAAGCCTGTCGGCACTGTCGGTTGACAGGTGGGTACGCTTATCGATGATCATTCCCCCAGCCACACTAAACACACTCTCTGACAAGACGCTAGCCGCAGGACAAACAAGCACCTCCAGGGGATACAGCGTGAGTTCAGGCCACGTGTCCAGCTTCAACACCCAGTAGTTGTAGGGGGCAGAGGCGTCACCGAGGAGGGTCGTGCGATCGGCTACGTACTCCCTCACCATCCTTTTACAGTGCTCCCGCCAACTCAGCCTTGACTGGGGACCGGTGACACAGTCTTGCTGGGGAGCCATAAAGCTGTCAAAGGCCTTAGAGAGTGTTCCCCTGCCTGCGCTGTACATGCTGCCTGATCTCTGCGCCTCCCCTGCTACCTGGGCCGCGGAAATGCGCCTTCGGCCACTAGCGCTGTCGGATGGGAAGTTTACAATCAGTTTGTCCACCAGCGCCCTGTGGTATAGCATCATTCTCGAACCCCTTTCCTCTTCAGGAATGAGAGTGGAAAGGCTCTCCTTATACCGTGGGTCGAGCAGTGTGTACACCCAGTAATCCGTAGTGGCCAGAATGCGTGTAACGCGAGGGTCACGAAAAAGGCATCCTAACATGAAGTCAGCCATGTGTGCCAGGGTGCCTGTATGCAACACATGGCTGTCCTCACTAGGAAGATCACTTTCAGGATCCTCCTCCTCCTCTGGCCATACACGCTGAAAGGATGACAGGCAAGCTACATCTGTACCCTCAGCAGTGGGCCAAGCTGTCTCTTCCCCCTCCTCCTCATGCTCCTCCCCCTCCTCCTCCCCCTCTGGCCATACACGCTGAAAGGATGACAGGCAAGCTGCATCTGTCCCCTCAGCAGTGGGCCAAGCTGTCTCTTCCCCCTCCTCCTCATGCTCCTCCCCCTCCTCCTCAACGCGCTGAGATATAGACATGAGGTTGCTCTGACTATCCAGCGACATACTGTCTTCCCCCGCCTCCGTTTCTGATTCCAAAGCGTCTGCCTTTATGCTTTGCAGGGAACTTCTCAAGAGGCATAGCAGAGGAATGGTGACGCTAATGATTGCAGCATCCCCGCTCACCATCTGGGTAGACTCCTCAAAGTTTCCAAGGACCTGGCAGATGGCTGCCAACCAGGCCCACTCTTCTGTAAATAATTGAGGAGGCTGACTCCCACTGCGCCGCCCATGTTGGAGTTGGTATTCCACTATAGCTCTACGCTGCTCATAGAGTCTGGCCAACATGTGGAGCGTAGAGTTCCACTGTGTGGGCACGTCGCACAGCAGTTGGTGCACTGGCAGATTAAACCGATGTTGCAATGTCCGCAGGGTGGCAGTGTGCGTGTGGGATTTGCGGAAATGTGCGCAGAGCTGGCGCACCTTTCCGAGCAGGTATGACAAGTGGGGGTAGCTTTTCAGAAAGCGCTGAACCACCAAATTAAAGACATGGGCCAGGCATGGCACGTGCGTGAGGCTGCCGAGCTGTAGAGCCGCCACCAGGTTACGGCCGTTGTCACACACGACCATGCCCGGTTGGAGGCTCAGCGGCACAAGCCAGCGGTCGGTCTGCTCTGTCAGACCCTGCAGCAGTTCGTGGGCCGTGTGGCTCTTCTCTCCTAAGCTGAGTAGTTTCAGCACGGCCTGCTGACGCTTGCCCACCGCTGTGCTGCAACGCCTCGTGACACCGACTGCTGGCGACGTGCTGCTGCTGCTGACACATCTTGATTGCGAGACAGAGGTTGCGTAGGAGGAGGAGGAGGGTGGCTTAGTGGAGGAAGCATACACCCCCGCAGATACCACCACCGTGCTGGGGCACGCTATTCGGGGGGTGGGTAGGACGTGAGCGGTCCCAGGCTCTGACTCTTTCCCAGCCTCCACTAAATTCACCCAATGTGCCGTCAGGGAGATATAGTGGCCCTGCCCGCCTGTGCTTGTCCACGTGTCTGTTGTTAAGTGGACCTTGGCAGTGACCGCTTTGGTGAGTGCGCGTACAATGTTGCAGGAGACGTGGTCGTGCAGGCCTGGGACGGCACATCGGGAAAAGTAGTGGCGACTGGGAACCGAGTAGCGCGGGGCCGCCGCCGCCATCATGCTTTTGAAAGCCTCCGTTTCCACAAGCCTATACGGCAGCATCTCTAGGCTGATCAATTTTGCAATGTGCACGTTTAACGCTTGAGCGTGCGGGTGCGTGGCGGCGTACTTGCGCTTGCGCTCAAACAGTGGCGCTAGCGACGTCTGGACGCTACGCTGAGAGACATTGCTGGATGGGGCCGAGGACAGCGGAGGTGAGGGTGTGGGTGCAGGCCAGGAGACGGTACTGCCTGTGTCCTCAGAGAGGGGTTGGATCTCAGTGGCAGGTTGGGGCACAGGGGGAGAGGCAGTGGTGCAAACCGGAGGTGGTGAACGGCCTTCGTCCCACCTTGTGGGGTGCTTGGCCATCATATGCCTGCGCATGCTGGTGGTGGTGCCTCCCCAGCTGATCTTGGCGCGACAAAGGTTGCACACCACTGTTCGTTGGTCGTCAGGCGTCTCTGTGAAAAACTGCCACACCGTAGAGCACCTTGACCTCTGCAGGGTGGCATGGAGCGAGGGAGTGCTTTGGGAACCAGTTGGTGGATTATTCGGTCTGGCCCTGCCTCTACCCCTGGCCACCGCACTGGCTCGGCCTGTGCCCACACCCTGACTTGGGCCTCCGCGTCCTCGCCCGCATACAAGTCCTATAGGCCTAACCCTACCCCTCAGCATGGTGTATTAGCAATAGTGCAGATACAGAACGCTGTAATTAAATGTGCCGCTTATTGGCCTGTGGTTGGAGGCTGACTTTGTTTACGGAACGCCAGGAAATAATTTGGCACACACCTGCTGTAACACTTAGCTGGCTGCGTATTTATTTGTAGAACTACTACACCCAGCACACACGGACCCAGAACACTGAGCACAGTGACAGGCAGGCCAAATAGATTTTTTGCCCAATATTTTTTTGAAAAGGCCTACTGCGTATATTCAATCAATAATATATGTCTTCTGTTCCTGAAGTGTGTCACAGAACTGCAGAGTGTTGCACTGTTATTAACTGCAACAGAGCGGTGATTTCACAGCCAGGAAATAATTTGGCGCACGCCTGCTGTAACACTTAGCTGGCTGCGTATTTATTTGTAGAACTACTACACCCAGCAGACACGGACCCAGAACACTGAGCACAGTGACAGGCAGGCCAAATAGATTTTGTGCCCAATATTTTTTTGAAAAGGCCTACTGCGTATATTCAATCAATAATATATGTCTTCTGGCACTGCCTACACAATTCTGTCCCTGGAGTGTGTCACGGAACTGCAGAGTTGCACTGTTATTAACTGCAACAGAGCGGTGATTTCACAGCCAGGAAATAATTTGGCGCACGCCTGATGTAACACTTAGCTGGCTGCGTATTTATTTGTAGAACTACTACACCCAGCACACACGGACCCAGAACACTGAGCACAGTGACAGGCAGGCCAAATAGATTTTTTGCCCAATATTTTTTTGAAAAGGACCACTGCGTATATTCAATCAATAATATATCTTCTGTCCCTGCCTCCACACTTCTGTCCCTGGACTATTACTGCAGGGCGCAATGCTCTGCACGGCCGATATACCAAAAAAAAAAAATGTGCAACACTGCAAAAAGCAGCCTCCACACTACTGCATACGGTTAGATGTGGCCCTAAGAAGGACTGTTGGGGTTCTTGAAGCCTACAATAACTCCTAACGCTCTCCCTGCCTCCACACTTCTGTCCCTGGACTATTACTGCAGGGCGCAATGCTCTGCACGGCCGATATACCAAAAAAAAAAAATGTGCAACACTGCAAAAAGTAGCCTCACAGTACTGCACACGGTTAGATGTGGCCCTAAGAAGGACCGTTGGGGTTCTTGAAGCCTACACTAACTCCTAACACTCTCCCTACAGCAGCTCCAACACTATAGCACTGTCCCTCAGCTATGTCACAACGCATCTGAGGCGAGCCGCGGGAGGGACCGATTTTTAAGTGAAAGTAACTCGAACATCACGTGGTACTCGTTACGAGTAACGAGCATCTCGAACACGCTAATACTCGAACGAGTATCAAGCTCGGACGAGTATGTTCGCTCATCTCTAATAAAAGCATTTTTTCTATAGTGAACATGAAAATGAGAATTTACACCCCAAAATGGATACCCCTGTTTGTCCCGTGTTCAGAAACATACCCATTGTGGCCCTAATACTACGTCCGTATGCACAACGTTGCCCAAACCGAAAGAAGCAGCCGCTGGCTTTCAGAACAGACCTTTCGCTTGAAGGTGATTTAAGCCCCATTGCTCACTTGTAGAGCCCTTAAGCGGTAAAAATGATGGATAACCCCCACAAATTACCCAATTTTGAAAATTAGACCCCTTAACAAATTCATCTAGGGGTGTACTGCGCATTTTGACACCAAAGTATTTGAATGAATCTAAGCAAAGCATAAGAAAAGAAATATGATTTTCATTTTTTTGGCAATTATGTCATTTTAAAAACATTTTTTTTTAGCAGCGTACATACAAATGAAGACTTGCATGCCACAATGGATCCCCCTGTTTGTCCTGTGTTCATAAACATACCCACTGTGGCCCTGGGGGATCTTACCTCTTGAGGAGCGATTTGTGGAAAACTCTGGATTCTCCACGTGTCTGGTAGTGTCAGCTTGTACGCCATAGGACTAATCACTTTTGTGGGCCCTTTTCCCGTCACTAATCGGAAACCAGCTTTAAAGAAGTCACTTTAACTTATGGTTCTTGGAAGAAAAGTACACCAACTGGCCCACAGACAAAGGTTCAGAGATATTGTGCATACCTCTACTCCTCCTTAGCACTGCATCCCTGGACTGCTCCTAATTGCCATGCACCTTCTCCCACACATCCCGCGGGTCCTGAACCTGAGCGTCTGCAGACAGATTGTTAGAAGAGGAGGGGAAGGATACCGCAAACCTGGGATTAAATCCAAAATTACAGAAGAATGGAAACACGCCAGACGCCGCATGTGTATGATTATTGATAGCAAATTCAGCCACTGCTAGAGAATTGACCCAGAGACTCTGACAATCACTCACATACATTCTGAGGTACTGAACCAGTTCCTTGTTCATACGTTCCATCTGCCCATTAGACTCCAGGTGAAAGGCAGAGGAAAACGACAACCCGATACAGATATTCTTATAAAAAGCCTTCCAAAACCGGGCAACAAATTAGACTCCCCGGTTGGAAACAATATCCTTAGGGACCCCATGCATGCGCACAATCTCCCTGATAAAGATGGTGGCTAACTCAGGAGCGGACTGAAGCTTCTTTAGAGCAGTAAAATGCACCATCTTGGAAAATCTGTCGAAGACCACCCAGATGACCGAGCACCCCTGGAACCCGGGCAGGTTGGTAATAAAATCCATCGACAGATGGGTCCATGGCCTCTCCGGAATGGGGAGACGACAAAGCAGACCCTCAGGTCATCTCCTTATACTCTTCCCTCGAGCACAAATAGGGCAGGACTTGACAAATTCCCTGACATCCTGAGACATTTGTGGCCACCAATACAAACGGCCACACAGCTCCAGGGTGCCTCAGACCCCTGGATGCCCTGCTAAAACCGAAGAATAAACCTCTTCCAGTATGAGGAGCCGCAAGGCATAGGGAACAATAAGTCTCCCCTCCGGGAGGTCTTGGGGAACGGACTGCTGAGCCGACTGGAGTGAAACAGAGGTGTCAGGCGTAAAATTGGTACAACCACGCTCGGGCCTAGAATACTCTCTCGCTGAGGCTCCTCTACCTTGGGAACCCCGAAGCTGCGAGACTGCACATCAGCTTTGACATTCTTGGACCCAGGCACATATGTGACTACAAAATTGAAACGTGAAAAAAAACAATGACCACCTTGCCTGACAAGCACTTTTCGGACTCCAGATAAACCAGATTCTTTTGGTCCGTGAGGACGAGTGTCCTCTAAGAAATGTTTTCACTCATCAAATGCCCATTTTATGGCTAATAATTCCCTGTTTTTGCCAATATCATAGTTGCGTTCTGCCTGATTAAACTTCCTGGAAAAGAGCGCCGGGAGATTCTTGTGAGAGGACTGCCTCCACCCCATGCTCAGATGCATCCACTTTAATGACGAATGGGTGATCTAGCTCCGGCTGAACCAACACCGGAAAGAGCCCTCTTGAGAAGTGCAAAGGCCTTCACTGCCTCTTGAGACCAGGAATCAACCCTAGCCCCCTTACTGGTCAAGTCAGTCAAGAGTTTGGCCACCACCATGAAGTTCTTAATGAATCTCCAAAGTTTACGAACCCCAAAAACTGTTGTAACGCCTTTAAGTTGGTGGGTTGCACCCAATCAGTGATAACCTTGACCTTTGCCTTCCTCTGGATCAACAACATACAGGCTGAACTAAAAGGACATTGTCTTCATTCGGCCTTACATACTATGTTATTATGTTACTATGTTGTCCGAGTCCATCCGGATGCGCGATGGAGAAATAACATATCCCAGAAAAGCAATTTCCTGTACACCAAAATGGCATTTCTCCAACTTAGCATGCAATTGATGGGCTCGAAGGTGGGAAAGCACTGTCCGTAACTGCCTGACATGGCTCTCCCAATCAGGAGAGAATATCATCAAAATATACAACCATGAACGTGCCCAGGATGTCATGAAAAATGATATTCATAAAACCTTAAAAAATAACTGGCACGTTACGTAACCCGAATGGCATGACTACATATTTAAAATGCCCCAACAGAGTATTAAATGCCATTTTCCATTTGTCCCCCTCTCTGATACGGATGAGATTATAAGCTCGCCGAAGGTCTAGCTTAGAGAACTAACGGGCCCCTACAACCTGATTGAGGAGGTCAGGAATCAGGGGTAAAGAGTACTGGTTCTTGATGGTTATCCTATTCAAGGCTCTATAACCAACACAAGGCTGGAGGCCACCATCCTTCTTCTCCACAAAAAATAATCCTGCCCCTGCGGGTGATTTGGAAGGACGTATATGTCCCTTGGCGAGACTCTCAGTAATATACTCCTTCATTGCCTCACGTTCAGGAACAGTTACATTAAATATTCCTCGCTTAGGAATCTTGCTCCCGGGAATAAGATTGATCTTGCAATCTCATTCCCGGTGCAAGGGAAAATGTCTCCGAAAGCTGTTTGGAAAGCATGTCAGAAAAATCTTCAATGTACGGAGGTAACCCATTTACCTTCTACTCTGGGGAATGCACCTGGACGGAGACTAAATGCTCACCACAACCTTGCCCCCACTGTACTAGTTCAGAGGTGGACCAATCAAGCTGGGGGTTGTGCTGCCGGAGCTTGGGTAACCCGAGGACTAAATCGACGAAAAGGCTCTCCATCCCCAAGAATGAACACACGTAAGAATGTAGCGCCCCTACGGAAAAAACTAGTTCTGGAGTCCTCTTACTGATTAACCCCGCTGACAATGGAGTGGAATCGATACCCGGAAAGGAGGATTCAGTGGTAAAAGACATGCAGACATAGACTTGACGAACTCAAAATTAACAAAGTTCGCGGCAGCCCCCGAATCAAAGAAGGCACAACCATTAAGGACATTAGCATTATACGAAATAGAGAATGGCGCTAACAATTTAGAACATTCCGGAAGTACCTGAGCTCCTAGGCAATCCCTCCGGACATCGCCTAGAAGTTTTCCCATGGCTGTTTCTTGGGGCAGTTGGCGACCCAAGGACCTGGACCTCCGCAATAAAGGCATAATTGGTTGCTGAGCCGAAATTCCTTGCGCTTCTTTAAGGACAAGGAGCCCACTTCCATTGCCTTGACTCCGATGGTAGCTGAGGTCAAGAATGGATTATTGGACCGGGTCACAGGCGGTTCGATCTGAGTCTTGCCTTAAGACAACGCTCCGCCTTTACCGCAATAGTCATAGCCTGTGATAATGTCTCGGGTTCCGGGTGCGACAACAACAGATCTTTAACAGACTAGGACAATCCAGTACAAAACAAATCTTTCAGAGCGTGGTCATTCCATCTAGACTCCACACAAAACTGCCGAGACTGGGAGCAGAACTCTTCTGCAAGACATCTTCCCTGCCGAAGACTCAATAACTTACTCATGGCATATCTCGCCCTATCTGGCTCGTCATAAATCTGCCCAAGGGCCATTAAAAAAAAGGCATCAACCGATTGGCAGAGCTGTGTGTTGGAGGGCAGCAAAAATGCCCAGTTTTGGGGGTTGCCTCTCAAGCGTGAAATTACAATGCCTACCCTCTGGTATTCCCAACCGGTGGTGGTGTAATTCACAATATAACCTGCACGCTTCCCGGAAAACAAAGAATATCCTAAAGGTCACCTGAAAAAAACATCAGGTAGCACAATCTTGGGTTCGACCCCTGAGCCTGGGGCTGCAGCAATAGTGACAGGAGTACCAGCAATTGTCTGCTCCTAATGCTTGAACCGAGCGGACAGATCATGCACCAACCCTGTTAAGGCTTGCACCTGATTAGCAAGGCTTGCAACAGCCTCCATATCAGAGTTCAAACTGGAAGGTCAAAACAGGTTCCCAGTAACAATATGGCCAGTGTTTCTGTTAGGGCTGGTCAGGGCAGATGGACAGGAAATTCCTACATCAACCCTCTCCCATGTCCCTACCTACTTGCCCCCCTAGGCTAGGCGCCAGAGCGACAACTGGGTGATGGTCCCTGCACTGCACTAGTGTCAGGGACCCCAAGAAGGAGGGACTGGGAGACCGACAGGTGGGAACCATGAGCTGAATAGGACAACAATGCGCTAACCAGAAAATAGTCGAGACAGCAAGCTAAGTCAAATCAAAAAGTCACGTGCGGAGTACAGGAGGGCAAAAACAGAAACAGAGTTCGATGCAAGCCGAGGTCAAACCAAAAGACATGTTCGAGGTACAGGAGGGTAAGGCAGAAGCAGAGTCAAATGCAAGCAGAGGTCATACACACTATGGTCAGGTCAAAGATTGCGGGTGTAGTCAGAAACAAGTCAAAACAAACACTGGCACTGGATTCTGGGCCAGCAGGGTTTATATGCAGACCTCCCTGCCCCTCTGGAGGGAGTCATTAAGCCACCTCCCCCCGGCAGCAAGCGGCCGACCAGCGGACTGGCATACCCGCGCAGGACATGGGACACGCCTCCGGCAGACACGACCAACCACCAGAGTCGGGGAACCCCGGACAGAGCCACCAGCCCGGGCCCTAGGCTTGCCAGGACGAGCAGCCCACACCAACCAGATCCCGGCGCCCCCACTGGTAACCCCATCTCTTACAGCTAGGCCTATAATGGAGGGAACACCTATTGGATTTCAGGGCACAACTGAATAAATTCCAGGCCCTATTGCCCACTTGTACAGAAAAAAATCGACTCCCTAAAAATAATTCCCCTCTGCACCCTTTTTGGTCTTCCCTAACTCTTAGATAAAAGTAATTATGTAAACTGTGTGTCATGTCTGAAGACAGGGGTAATTACTAGGGCTGGTTGGGATGGGTAAATGAGGCAATAAAACCAGGTATCCCTCCTCCTCCCATGCTTTTTTTTTTTGGGGGGGGGGGGGTATTTCTTGACCTTAGTGGCAGGGATGTGGTGTAAAAAGTGGTACTCTGCGATCCTTTGTAAGCTTGCTGAGGTGAGGCAATCTCAAACAGAAGGCGCTCACCAAGCTGCTCCTGGTACTGCAAGAAGGCGCGCATTCCCGGGGCCTCTTGTAAATTACGTATTAAGGTAGCGGTCTGAATAATGCCGGGCTCACTTGGCCATATGTGGGATCTGCTTGTGGAAGCCTGCAGCGGATCCCAGCTGTGAGCCTGGCCATGGCGCTGTGTACGGCCGTGTACTGTACATAACTGCATACTCACACAGACAGTCATTCGCAATATACCGGCTTTTCTTTGTATTTCCTGCGGCGTCGCGTACACAATGTAGTTACGTATAGGCTGCTGGTATATCCGCGACCATGGAGCACAATGGGCTCTATGTCGCGGATATCCGCGGTAAAATATAACATGTTGCATTCTGTTTTCTGTGAGTAAATTATGTAATTCCGACCTGCTAATTTGAGCGGAATTGTGCAATCCAGTGCATTTGATTGGGCCGCGGATTACCGCTGATCAAACGCATGCGGAGTCCGCAATTTCTATCCGGTCATGTGAGACCCGCCTAATGGTAGATCGCTACCTTTTTATCATGTGACTGGAGACCGCTCCACAAGGCTAAGGTCACTAATCCAGGGTCTCGGAGACTGTTGGTCGCCAGGAGCAAGGGGATTTAACCCCTTAGTGACGAAGACTTTTTGCGCCTTAGTGATGGAGCCACATTTTGGAAATCTGACGTGACTTAACAAAACATAACTTCGTAAAGGCTTCGTATATCAAAGTGATTCTAACATTATTTTTTCGCCACATATTATACTTCATTTAGGTTGTAAAAATAGACCAATAGAATTTGTGTATATTTATTAAAAGTGCCAATATTGGGAAAATTTTGAAAAAATTGTCATTTTTTTCACATTTTCAACTGTAATATTTCAAATATAAATTTTAAACCAGCTTTCTTTGTACATATGAATGAAAACCTGCAACCCAAAATGGATACCCCTGTTTCTCCCATGTTCAAAGACCTACCCATTGTCGCCCTAATCTTATGTCTTACAGTCTATCTATCTATCTATCTATCTATGACATCAGGAAATGAGAGAATTAGATTCCGTACGTAAAATTTGAACGCTAATTCTTTGGCGCTTTGAATTGAATAATCGAGTTGGGATGAGACATAAGGCCTTGCCCATAAGCATTCCCCAACCTCCAAGAACTGAACCTACCTACCTGAATGAGATTTTGTAGGCCGCTGCTTCCCCTTTACGGGCTGAATAAAATAGCCGTTGGGTGGAACATACAATTTATCCGGCTGCTGTGGCTTCTTAGGAAGATATCCTAGTACTTGTTTACCCACTTCCAACTCCAATGGTAATTGGCTGGCGTGCTCTAGTGGTTCCAAGCTGTACGTGTCATAATAGAGCCTTAATGACATCACAATGCAGCTTATGAGAACATGTTGGGGCATGTTCGCGCGTTGCTGCGAAGACAGACATACATACATACTACGTTTTTATATATCTAGATGACGGCAGCAGCGACCACTGAGGTTTACCGCTGGGGTATGTCACTCTTATTACTAATGGGGGGAGTGTCACTATTATTACTGCTGTGGGATGTCACTATTATCGCTGGGGTGAAGGTGTCACTATTACCGCTGGGGTATGTGTACATGTGGCAGAAATGGGCAGGGCTCTTTTAGAATAGACCGGGTGCAGATTTTGACTGCTTTTTAGATGCGGAAATGCTGCAGAATTTTCCACAGAAATCTCCGCTGAGCACATTCTGCAGTATTTCCGCATCCAAAAAGCAGTCAGAATCTGCACCCGGTCTATTCTGAAGCAGCCTTGTCCTTTTTAGAACGACGGGGGTAAAATCATACGTTGTGATAAGCCCCGCCCCCTGACGTGTTGGCACTTTGCGATACATAAGTGGGTTTTGGGTTGTAGTTTGGGCACTCGGTCCCTAAAAGGTTTGCCATCACTGGCCTAGTACATGTTTGCCCACTTCCAACTCCAATGGAGACTGACTGTAAATGGCTGGCGTGCTCTAGTATTTATGGTTCCAAGCTGTACGTGTCATTGCATACAGTCTATCTATCTATCTATCTATCTATCTATCTATCTATCTATCTATCTATCTATCTATCTATCAGGGTTATTGCATACAGTCTATCTATCTATCTATCAGGGTTATTGCATACAGTCTATCTATCTATCTATCTATCTATCTATCTATCTATCTATCTATCTATCTATCTATCTATCTATCTATCTATCTATCAGGGGTATTGCATACAGTATATCTATATCTATCTATCTATCTATCTATCTATCTATCTATCTATCTATCTATCTATGACATCAGGAAATGAGAGAATTAGATTTTGTAGGCCGCTGCTTCCCCCTTGCAGGCTGAATAAAATAGCCGTTGGGTGGAACATCCAATTTATCCGGCTGCTGTGGCTTCTTGGGAAGATAGCCTAGTACATGTTTGCCCACTTCCAACTCCAATGGAGACTGACTGTAAATGGCTGGCGTGCTCTAGTATTTATGGTTCCAAGCTGTACGTGTCATTGCATACAGTCTGTCTATCTATCTATCTATCTATCTATCTATCTGGGTTATTGCATACAGTCTATCTATCTATCTATCTATTTATCTATCTATCTATGACATCAGGAAATGAGAGAATTAGATTCCGTACGTAAAATTTGAACGCTAATTCTTTGGCGCTTTGAATTGAATAATTGAGTTGGGACCCATTAACTTTTCCTATTTATGACATAATCAATGCTCGTGCCAAATTTCATGTTTCTACGACATTGGGAAATGAGAGAATTAAATTCCGTACATAAAATTTGGACGCTAATTCTTTTGCGCTTAGAATTGAATAATCGAGTTGGGATGAGACATAAGGCCTTGCCCATAAGCATTCCCCAACCTCCAAGAACTGAACCTACCTACCTGAATGAGATTTTGTAGGCCGCTGCTTCCCCCTTGCGGGCTGAATAAAATAGCCGTTGGGTGGAACATACAATTTATCCGGCTGCTGTGGCTTCTTAGGAAGATATCCTAGTACTTGTTTACCCACTTCCAACTCCAATGGTAATTGGCTGGCGTGCTCTAGTGGTTCCAAGCTGTACGTGTCATAATAGAGCCTTAATGACATCACAATGCAGCTTTATAGAACATGTTGGGGCATGTTCAAGGGCGTCCGATGTTGATGACATCAGTGATGACATCACAATAGCAGGTGGCTTACTTATTCGATCTACGTGGGGGGGGGGGCGTAACTTTCGACGACGCTCGCGCGCCATTTATCGTAGGATATTTGTACTATGCCTATAATCTTCCCAGGAGTGTACTCAACAACTTCCCAAAGTTTCATGGCGATCGGATGAATGGTGTAGTAGCGCATAAAGGACAAACACGCACGCACGCACGCACGCACGCAGACAGACATACATTCAATTTTATATATATAGATGACGGCAGCAGCGACCAATGAGATTTTGTAGGCCGCTGCTTCCCCCTTGCAGGTTGAATAAAATAGCCGTTGTGTGGAACATCCAATTTATCCGGCTGCTGTGGCTTCTTGGGAAGATAGCCTAGTACATGTTTGCCCACTTCCAACTCCAATGGAGACTGACTGTAAATGGCTGGCGTGCTCTAGTATTTATGGTTCCAAGCTGTACGTGTCATTGCATACAGTCTATCTATCTATCTATCTATCTATCTATCTATGACATCAGGAAATGAGAGAATTAGATTCCGTACGTAAAATTTGAATGCTAATTCTTTGGCGCTTTGAATTGAATAATCAAGTTGGGACCCATTAGCTTTTCCCATTTATGACATAATCAATGCTCATGCCAAATTTCAAGTTTCTATGACATTGGGAAGTGAGAGAATTAAATTCCGTACATAAAATTTGGACGCTAATTCTTTTGCGCTTAGAATTGAATAATCGAGTTGGGATGAGACATAAGGCCTTGCCCATAAGGATTCCCCAACCTCCAAGAACTGAACCTACCTACCTGAATGAGATTTTGTAGGCCGCTGCTTCCCCCTTGCGGGCTGAATAAAATAGCCGTTGGGTGGAACATACAATTTATCCGGCTGCTGTGGCTTCTTAGGAAGATATCCTAGTACTTATTTATCCACTTCCAACTCCAATGGTAATTGGCTGGCGTGCTCTAGTATTTATGGTTCCAAGCTGTACGTGTCATAATAGAGCCTTAATGACATCACAATGCAGCTTTATAGAACATGTTGGGGCATGTTCAAGGGCGTCCGATGTTGATGACATCAGTGATGACATCACAATAGCAGGTGGCTTACTTATTCGATCTACGTGGGGGGCGTCGTAACTTTGGACGCGCGCGCGCCATTTATCGTAGGATAGTTGTACTATGCCTATAATCTTCCCAGGAGTGTACTCAACAACTTCCCAAAGTTTCATGGCGATCGGATGAATGGTGTAGTAGCGCATAAAGGACAAACAGACAGACAGACATACATTCAATTTTATATATATAGAATGTATGCGTGTCTATCTGTTTGTCCTTTATGCGCTACTACACCATTCATCCGATCACCATGAAACTTTGGGAAGTTGTTGAGTACACTCCTGGGAAGATTATAGGCAAAGTACATTTATGCTATGATAAATGGCGCGCGTGCGTGCGTCATCGGCATTTACGCCCCCCTTCCCCACGTAGATCGTTCGATTTCCATCATTGCCACTAATTTTCTCACTTCCCGATGTGGTAGAAACATGAAATTTGGCACGAGCATTGAATATGTCAAAAATAGGAAAAGTTAATGGGTCCCAACTCAATTATTCAATTCTAAGCGCAAAAGAATCAGCGTCCAAATTTTACGTACGGAATCTAATTTTCTCACTTCCTGATGTCATCTATATATATAAAAATGAATGTATGTATGTCTATCTGTCTGTCCTTTATGCATTACTACACCATTCATCCAATCACCATGAAACTTTGGGAAGTTGTTGAGTACACTCCTGGGAAGATTACTGGCATAGTACATCTATCCTATGATAGGTGGGGTGCGTGCGAGCATCGTCGACAGTTATGCCCCCCCAGACAAAGATCGTTTAATTTCCATCTCAAGCACGAAAGCAAAAGGCATTAGGAGCAACGGGATACGTGTTCAACTACAAAATGATGCATCCGCCGAACGTTTCGCAAGACAATTGCTGGATATTAAGAATGCTGAGGTAAAATAAAAGCTGTGCTGTGATTGGTTGCTATATATTAAACAGCTGGGGTAAAATGAATGCTGCGCTGTGATTGGTTGCTATTTTTTATATTGCTGAGGCAGAATAAAAGTTGCGCTGTGATTGGTTGTTATTTCTCTTACTGCTGAGGTAACATATAAGCTGCGCTGTGATTGGGTGTTATATATTATAAAGCTGAGGTAACATGTAAGCTGCGCTGCGATTGGTTGTTATTAGAGATGAGCGAGCACCAAAATGGTCGGGTGCTCATTACTCGAGACAAATTTTTCGCGATGCTCGAGGGTTCGTTTCGAGTAACGAACCCCATTGAAGTCAATGGGCGACCCGAGCATTTTTGTATATCGCCGATGCTCGCTAAGGTTTTCATTTGTGAAAATCTTGGAAATTCAAGAAAGTGATGGGAACGACACAGAAACGGACAGGGCAGGAGAGGGGCTACATGTTGGGCTGCATCTCAAGTTCCCAGGTCCCACTATTAAGCCACAATAGCGGCAAGAGTGCACCCCCCCTTCCCAACAATTTTTACTTCTGAAAAACCCTCATTAGCAAGGCATACCTTCGAAAAGCACCACACTACCATCAACAAAGCACAATCACTGCCTGCATGACACTCCGCTGCCACTTCTCCTGAGTTACATGCTGACCCTCCCCCCCCCCCCCCCGCATGACCCAGTGTCCACAGCACACACCAAAGTGTCCCTGCGCAGCCTTCAGCTGCCCTCTTGCCACACGCTGGCCTCATAGCCACATCACCCTCATGTATATTTATAAGTGCGTCTACCATGAGAAGGAACCGCAGGCACACACTGCAGAGGGTTGGCACGGCCAGGCAGCAACCCTCTTTAAAAAGGGCGGGGCGATAGCCCACAATGCTGTACAGAAGCAATAAGAAATCCAATCCTGTACCACCTCCATCAGGAGCTGCACACATGGGCATAGCAATGGGGAATCCATGTGCCACACACTATTCATTCTGTTAAGGTTTCTGCATGCCCCAGTCAGACCGGGGTTTTTTATAAATAGTCATAGGCAGGTACAACTCTGCAATGGTAATTCCGTGTGCACCCACAGCATGGGTGGCTCCCTAGAACCCACCGGTTGTACATAAACGTATCCCATTGCAGTGCCCTGGACAGCAGAGCTAACGTCAGATTAAATGCAGGTGGGCTTCGGCCCACACTGCATGCCCCAATCTGGCCGGAGTTTTTAATTCACAGACACAGGCAGGTACAAATCCCCAATGTGAAGTCCCTGTGGACCCACAGCATGGGTGGCTCCCTAGAACCCACCGGCTGTACATAAACGTATCCCATTGCAGTGCCCTGGACAGCAGAGCTAACATCAGATTAAATGCAGGTGGGCTTCGGCCCACACTGCATGCCCCAACCTGGCCGGGGTTTTTAATTCATAGACACAGTCAGGTACAAATCCCCAATGTGAAGTCCCTGTGGACCCACAGCATGGGTGGCTTCCTGGAAGCCACCGGCGGTACATAAATAAATCCCATTGCAGTGCCCAGCACAGCTGAGGTAACGTCAGGTTTAATGCAGGTGGGCTTTGGCCCACACTGCATGCCCCAGTCAGACTGGGGTTGTTTAGAAGTGGACACATGCAGTTACAACTCCGTGTGGACCGACAGCGTGGGTGGGTCCCAGGAATCCACCGGCGGTACATAAATATATCCCATTGCAGTGCCCAGCACAGCAGAGGTAACGTCAGGTTTAATGCAGGTGGGCTTTGGAACACACTGAATGCCCCAGTCAGACTGGGGTTGTTTAGAAGTGGACACATGCAGTTACAACTCCGTGTGGACCGACAGCATGGGTGGGTCCCAGGAATCCACCGGCGGTACATAAATATATCCCATTGCAGTGCCCAGTACAGCTGAGGTAACATCAGGTTTAATGCAGGTGGGCTTTACCCCACACTGCATGCCCCAGTCAGACTGGGGTTGTTTAGAAGTGGACACATGCAGTTACAACTCCGTGTGGACCGACAGCGTGGGTGGGTCCCAGGAATCCACCGGCGGTACATAAATATATCCCATTGCAGTGCCCAGCACAGCTGAGGTAACATCAGGTTTAATGCAGGTGGGCTAAAAATTACTAGGATTACACTGTAGGCGAGGGCCCAAAAAAATTGGTGTACCAACAGTACTAATGTGCATCAGAAAAATTGCCCATGCCCAACCAAGAGGGCAGGTGAAACCCATTTATCGCTTTGGTTAATGTGGCTTATTTTTGTAACTAGGCCTGGAGGCAGCCCAGTTAGAAAAAAAAATTGGTTCAGGTGCAAGTTTCAACGCTTTAATGAGAATTGAAACGTATAAACAATGTTTACAAAAGTAATATGACTGAGCCTTGTGGGCCTAAGAAAAATTGCCCGTTCGGCGTGACTACGTGAGGTTTCAGGAGGAGGAGCAGGAGGAGGGGGATGAATATAATACACAGATTGATGAAGCTAAAAGCTCCCCGTTTTTTATGGTGATAGAGAACGATGCTTCCATCCGCGAGTGCAGCCTACGTATTGTTTAGGTATCGCTGCTGTCCTCTGGTGGAGAAGAGAAGTCTGGGGAAATCCAGGCTTTGTTCATCTTTATGATTGTAAGCCTGTCGGCACTGTCGGTTGACAGGTGGGTACGCTTATCCGTGATGATTCCCCCAGCTGTACTAAACACCCTTTCTGACAAGACGCTAGCCGCAGGACAAGCAAGCACCTCCAGGGCATACAGCGCGAGTTCAGGCCACGTGTCCAGCTTCGACACCCAGTAGTTATAGGGGGCAGAGGCGTCACGGAGGATGGTTGTGCGATCGGCTACGTACTCCCTCACCATCCTTTTACAGTGCTCCCGCCGACTCAGCCTTGACTGGGGAGCGGTGACACAGTCTTGCTGGGGAGCCATAAAGCTGGCAAAGGGCTTGGAGAGTGTTCCCCTGCCTGTGCTGTACATGTTGGCTGATCTCCGCGCCTCCCCTGCTACCTGGCCCTCGGAACTGCGCCTTCTGCCACTAGCGCTGTCGTATGGGAATTTTACCATCAGTTTGTCCGCCAGGGTCCTGTGGAATAGCATCAGTCTCGAACCCCTTAACTATTCGGGTATGAGAGTCGAAAGGTTCTCCTTATACCGTGGGTCGAGCAGTGTGTACACCCAGTAATCCGTAGTGGCCAGAATGCGTGTAACGCGAGGGTCACGAGAAAAGCATCCTAACATGCAGTCAGCCATGTGTGCCAGGGTACCTGTACGCAACACATGGCTGTCCTCACTAGGAAGATCACTTTCAGGATCCTCCTCCTCCTCCTCAGGCCACACACGCTGAAAGGATGACAGGCAAGCAGCATGGGTACCCTCAGCAGTGGGCCAAGCTGTCTCTTCCGCCTCCTCCTCATACTCCTCCCCCTCCTCCTCCTCCTCAATGCGCTGAGATATAGACATGAGGGTGCTCTGACTATCCAGTGACATACTGTCTTCCCCCGCCTCCGTTTCCGAGCACAAAGCGTCTGCCTTTATGCTTTGCAGGGAACTTCTCAAGAGGCATAGCAGAGGAATGGTGACGCTAATGATTGCAGCATCGCTGCTCACCATCTCGGTAGACTCCTCAATGTTTCCAAGGACCTGGCAGATGTCTGCCAACCAGGCCCACTCTTCTGTAAAGAATTGAGGAGGCTGACTCCCACTACGCCGCCCATGTTGGAGTTGGTATTCCACTATACCTCTACGCTGCTCACAGACCCTGTCCAACATGTGGAGCGTAGAGTTCCACCGTGTGGGCACGTCGCACAGCAGTTGGTGCACTGGCAGATTAAACCGATGTTGCAGGGTCCGCAGGGTGGCAGCGTCCGTCTTGGACTTGCGGAAATGTGCGCTGAGCCGGCGCACATTTCCGAGCAGGTCTGTCAAGCGTGGGTAGCTTTTCAGAAAGCGCTGAACCACCAAATTAAAGACGTGGGCCAGGCATGGCACGTGCGTGAGGCTGCAAACTGCAGAGCCGCCACCAGGTTACGGCCGTTGTCACACACCACCATGCCCGGTTGGAGGCTCAGCGGCGAAAGCAAGCGGTCTGTCTGCTCTGTCAGACCCTGCAGCAGTTCGTGGGCCATGTGCCTCTTCTCTCCTAAGCTGAGTAGTTTCAGCACGGCCAGCTAACGCTTGTCCACCGCTGTGCTGCCACGCCGCGCGACACCGACTGGTGCCGACGTGCTGCTGCTGACACATCTTGATTGCGAGACAGAGGTTGCGGAGGAGGAGGAGGATGGTGGTTTAGTGGAGGAAGCATACACCGCCGGAGATACCAGCACCGAGCTGGGGCCCGCAATTCTGGGGGTGGGTAGGACGTGAGCAGTCCCAGGCTCTGACTCGGTCCCAGCCTCCACTAAATTCACTCAATGTGCCATCAGGGAGATATAGTGGCCCTGCCCGCCTGTGCTTGTCCACGTGTCCGTTGTTAAGTGGACCTTGGCAGTAACCGCGTTGGCGAGGGCGCGTACAATGTTGCGGGAGACGTGGTCGTGCAGGGCTGGGACGGCACATCGGGAAAAGTAGTGGCGACTGGGAACCGAGTAGCGCGGGGCCGCCGCCATCATGTTTTTGAAAGCCTCCGTTTCCACAAGCCTATACGACAGCATCTCCATGCTGATCAATTTGACTATGTGCACGTTTAACGCTTGAGCGTGCGGGTGCGTGGCGGCGTACTTCCGCTTGCGCTCAAACACTTGCGCTAGCGACGGCTGGACGCCGCGCTGAGAGACATTGCTGGATGGGGCCGAGGACAGCGGAGGTGAGGGCGTGGGTGCAGGCCGGGAGACGGTCGTGCCTGTGTCCTGAGAGGGGGGTTGGATCTCAGTGGCAGGTTGGGGCACAGGGGGAGAGGCAGTGGTGAAAACCGGAGGCGGTGAACGGCCTTCATCCCACCTTGTGGGGTGCTTGGCCATCATATGTCTGGCATGCTGGTGGTGGTGGCTCCACGGCTGATCTTGGCACGACAAACCTTGCACACCACAGTTCGTCGGTCATCTGCACTCTCAGTGAAAAACTGCCACACCTTTGAGCACCTCGGCCTCTGCAGGGTGGCATGGCGCGAGGGAGCGCTTTGGGAATCAGTTGGTGGATTATTCGGTCTGGCCCTGCCTCTACCCCTGGCCACCGCACTGCCTCTTCCAACCTGCCCTGCTGCTGCACTTGCCTCCCCCTCTGAAGACCTGTCCTCAGTAGGCTTAGCAAACCAGGTGGGGTCAGTCACCTCATCGTCCAGCTACTCTTCCTCCGAATCCTCTGTGCGGTCCTCCCTCGGACTTACTGAAATTACTACTACCTGAGTAATAGACAACTGTGTCTCATCGTCATCGTCCTCCTCACCCACTGAAAGCTCTTGAGACAGTTGCCGGAAGTCCCCAGCCTCATCCCCCGGACCCCGGGAACTTTCCAAAGGTTGGGCATTGGTCACGACAAACTCCTCCGGTGGGAGAGGATTCGGAACCATTGCTGCCCATTCTTGGCAGGGGCCCGAGAACAGTTCCTGGGAGTCTGCCTGCTCCTCAGAATGTGTCATTGTAATGGAGTGAGGAGGCTGGGAGGAAGGAGGAGCAGCAGCCAGAGGATTCAGAGTTGCAGCAGTGGACGGCGTAGAAGTCTGGGTGGTTGTTAGATTGCTGGATGCACTTTCTGCCATCCACGACAGGACCTGCTCACACTGCTCATTTTCTAATAAAGGTTTACCGCGTGGACCCATTAATTGTGAGATGAATCTGGGGACCCCAGAAACTTGCCTTTCTCCTAATCCCGCAGCAGTCGGCTCCGATACACCTGGACCAGGAGCTCGGCCTGTGCCCACACCCTGACTTGGGCCTCCGCGTCCTCGCCCGCGTCCACGTCCTCTAGGCCTACCCCTATCCCTCAGCATGGTGTATTACGAGTAGAGCAGAAACAGAACGCTGTAATTAAATGTGCCGCTTATTGGCCTGTGGTTGGAGGCAGACTTCGCTTATGGATTGCACAACAGAGCCAGGAAACAATTATGCGCACGCCTGTACTGAGACGTAGGTGCATATGACTGAGCTAGTGGAATTCACAGCGCAGAAGCAGTCAAGTGGCCAAAGGCCACTAGTAGGCCTTAAGTATTTTGCTTCTATTTTTTTAATTGCTGAGCTGATACAGCAGACAGATACTGTAGGCAGCGTATATTATGTATACTGTTTCCCTCTGGCGCTATGACGGCGGTGATGTAATGGAGACAGCAGAGCCAGGAAACAATTTTACGCACGCCTGTAGTGAGACGTAGGTGCGTATGACTGAGCTAGTGGAATTCACAGCGCAGAAGCAGTCAAGTGGCCAAAGGCCACTAGTAGGCCTTAAGTATTTTGCTTCTATTTTTTTAATTGCTGAGCTGATACAGCAGACAGATACTGTAGGCAGCGTATATTATGTAAACTGTTTCCCTCTGGCGCTATGACGGCGGTGATGTAATGGAGACAGCAGAGCCAGGAAACAATTTTATGCACGCCTGTAGTGAGACGTAGGTGCGTATGACTGAGCTAGTGGAATTCACAGCGCAGAAGCAGTCAAGTGGCCAAAGGCCACTAGCAGGCCTTAAGTATTTTGCTTCTATTTTTTTAAATGCTGAGCTGATACAGCAGACAGATACTGTAGGCAGCGTATATTATATATACTGTTTCCCTCTGGCGCTATCACGGCAGTGATGTAACGGAGACAGCAGAGCCAGGAAACAATTTTGCGCAAGCCTGCTGTAACGCTTAGCTGCGTATTAATTAGGACTACTACCCCCAGCAGACACGCAGTACACTGAAGACGGTCACAGGCAGCCCAAATATAGTATTTTTCCCCAATTTTTTTGAATAAGCCCACTGCCTATATAGCCTGTATATCTCTTTCCCTGTACCACTGTCCCTGCCTCAGCAGTACTGGCCCTATACTCAGTAAAATGACTGCAGACTGAGGACGCAATGCTCTGCACGCCCGATATACAAAAAAAAAAAATTGTGCACAGCAGCCTCAACAGTACTGCACACAGTCAGATGTGGCCCTAAGAAGGACCGTTGGGGTTCTTGAAGACGAATATAACACCTAACACTCTCCCTATAGCAGCAGCAGCATCAGCAGCACTTTCCCTGATCTCTGTCAGAATGCATCTGTGGCGAGCCGCGGGCTGGGCAGACTTAAAGGGGTTGTCCCGCGAAAGCAAGTGGGTCTATACACTTCTGTATGGCCATATTAATGCACTTTGTAATGTACATTGTGCATTAATTATGAGCCATACAGAAGTTATTCACTTAACCTGTTCCGTTGCTAGCGACCTCGTCTCCATGGTGCCGTCTAATTTTCAGCGTCTAATCGCTAGATTAGACGCGCTTGCGCAGACCGGTCTTCTTCTTTTCTGAATGGGGCCGCTCGTGCCGGAGAGCAGCTCCTTGTAGCTCCGACCCGTCACGTGCTGATTCCAGCCAATCAGGAGGCTGGAATCGGCAATGGACCGCACAGAAGCCCTGCGGTCCACCGAGGGAGAAGATCCCGGCGGCCATCTTCAGCAGGTAAGTAAGAAGTCACCGGAGCGTGGGGATTCAGGTAAGCACTGTGCGGTTTTCTTGTTTAACCCCTGCATCGGGTTTGTCTCGCGCCGAACGGGGGGGGCAATTGAAAAAAAAAAACCCCGTTTCGGCGCGGGACAACCCCTTTAAATACTCGGGTGGCACCTGATCTCCCCAGCCACTCACTGCAGGTGGGTGGTATAGGGTTTGAACGTCGTAGGGGGAAGTTGTAATGCCTTCCCTCTCTTTCTATTGGCCAGAAAAGCGCGCACATTTCTCAGGGAAGAAAGTGAAAGTAACTCAAACACCGCGTGGTGCTCGTCTCTAGTAACGAGCAGCTCGAGCACCCTAATACTCGAACGAGTATCAAGCTCGGACGAGTACGCTCGCTCATCTCTAGTTGTTATATATTATACCACTGAGGTAACATAAAAAAGCTGCGCTGTGATTGGTTGTTATCTAGATATATAAAAACGAATGTATGTATGTCTGTCTTCGCAGCAACGCGCGACGGGTAAGCTAGTCTATCTATATATATAAAATTGAATGTATGTCTGTCTGTCTGTCTGTTTGTCCTTTATGCGCTACTACACCATTCATCCGATCGCCATGAAACTTTGGGAAGTTGTTGAGTACACTCCTGGGAAGATTATAGGCATAGTACATTTATGCTATGATAAATGGCGCGCGTCCGAGCGTCGTCGACAGTTACGACCCCCCCCACGTAGATCGTTCAATTTCCATCATTGCCACTAATTCTCTCACTTCCCAATGTCGTAGAAACATAAAATTTGGCACGAGCATTGATTATGTCATAAATAGGAAAAATTAATGGGTCCTGACTCAATTATTCAATTTTAAGTGCCAAAGAATTAGCGTCCAAATTTTACGTACGGAATCTAATTTTCTCACCTCCCAATGTCATGGAAACTTGAAATTTGGCACGAGCATTGATTATGTCATAAATAGGAAAAGTTAATATGTCCCAACTCGATTATTCAATTCTAAGTGCAAAAGAATTAGCGTCCAAATTTTACGTACGGAATCTAATTTTCTCGCTTCCCGATGTCATAGAAACTTTAAATTTGGCACGAGCATTGACTATGTCATAAATAGGAAAATCTAATGGGTCCCAACTCGATTATTCAATTCTATGCGCAAAAGAATTAGCGTCCAAATTTTACGCATGGAATGTAATTTTCTCACTTCCCAATGTCATAGAAACTTGAAATTTGGCACGGGCATTGATTATGTCACAAATAGGAAAAGTTAATGGGTCCTGACTCGATTATTCAATTCTATGCGCCAAAGAATTAGAGTCCAAATTTTACGTACGGAATCTAATTTTCTCGCTTCCCAATGTCATAGAAACTTATAATTTGGCACGAGCATTGATTATGTCATAACTAGGAAAAGCTAATGGGTCCCAACTCGATTATTCAATTCTAATCGCCAAAGAATTAGCGTCCAAATTTTACATACGGAATCTAATTTTCTCGCTTCCCAATGTCATAGGAACGTGAAATTTGGCACGGGCATTGAATATGTCATAAATAGGAAACGCTAATCGGTCCCAACTCAATTATTCAATTCTATGCGCCAAAGAATTAGCGTCCAAATTTTACGTACGAAATCTAATTTTCTCGCTTCCCAATGTCATAGAAACTTGAAATTTGGCACGAGCATTGATTATGTTATAAATAGGAAACGCTAATGGGTCCCAACTTGATTATTCAATTCTATGCGCAAAAGAATTAGCGTCCAAATTTTACGTACGGAATCTAATTTTCTCGCTTCCCAATGTCACAGAAACTCGAAATTTGGCACGAGCATTAAATATGTCATAAATAGGAAAAGCTAATCGGTCCCAACTCGATTATTCAATTCTATGCGCAAAAGAAATAGCATCCAAATTTTTTATGTACGGAATCGAATTCTCTCGCTTCCCAATGTAATAGAAACTCGGAATTTGGCACGCGCATTGATTATGTCATAAATAGGAAAAGTTAACGGGTCCCAACTCGATTATTCAATTCTAAGCGCAAAAGAATTAGCGTCCAAATTTTACGTACGGAATCTAATTTTCTCGCTTCCCGATGTAATAGAAACTTGAAATTTGGCACGAGCATTGATTATGTCATAAATAGGAAAAGTTAATGGGAAGTTGTTGAGTACACTCCTGGGAAGATTACTGGCATAGTACATCTATCCTACGATAGGTGTCGCGCGCGCGTGCGAGCGTCGTCGACAGTTATGCCCCCCCCAGACAATGATCGTTTGATTTCCATCTCAAGCACAAAAGCAAAAGGCATTACGAGCAACGGGATGCATGTTCAACTACAAAATGATGCATCCGCCGAATGTTTCGCAAGACAATTGCTGGATATTGAGAATGCTGAGGTAAAATAAAAGCTGTGCTGTGATTGGTTGCTATATATTATACCGCTGAGGTAAAATGAATGCTGCGCTGTGATTCGTTGCTATTTTTTATATTGCTGAGGCAGAATAAAAGTTGCGCTGTGATTGGTTGTTATTTCTCTTACTGCTGACGTAACATGAAAGCTGCACTGTGATTGGGTGTTATATATTATAAAGCTGAGGTAACATGAAAGCTGCGCTGTGATTGGTTGTTATATATTATACCACTGAGGTAACCTAAAAAAGCTGCGCTGTGATTGGTTGTTATCTAGATATATAAAAACGAATGTATGTCTGTCTGTCTTCGCAGCAACGCACAACGAGTAAGCTAGTTATGTCATAAATAGGAAAAGTTAATGGGTCCCAGCTCGATTATTCAATTCTAAGCGCAAAAGAATTAGCGTCCAAATTTTAGATACGGAATCTAATTCTCTCACTTCCTGATGTCATTTATATATATATATATATATATATATATATATATATATATATATATATATATATATATATATATATATATATATATAAATGAATGTCTGTCTGTCCTTTATGCATTACTACACCATTCATCCAATCACCATGAAACTTTGGGAAGCTGTTGAGTACACTCCTGGGAAGATTACTGGCATAGTACATCTATCCTACGATAGGTGGCACACGTGCGAGCATCGTCGACAGTTATGCCCCCCAGACAAAGATCGTTTGATTTCCATCTCAAGCACGAAAGCAAAAGGCATTACGAGTAAGCGTGTTCAACTACAAAATGATGCATCCGCCGAACGTTTCACAAGACAATTGCTGGATATTGAGAATCCTGAGGTAAAATGAAAGCTGTGCTGTGATTGGTTGCTATTTGTTATACTGGTGAGGTGACATGAAAGCTGTGCTGTGATTGGTTGCTATATATTATACTGCTGAGGTAACATGAAAGCTGCGCTGTGATTGGTTGTTATATATTATACCGCTGAGGTAACTTGAAAGCTATGCTGTGATTGGTTGTTATATAGATATATAAAAACGAATGTATGTCTGTCTGTCTTCGCAGCAAAGCGCGACGGGTAAGCTAGTATGGAATAAAAATTGACTCCCTAAAAATACCCCCCCCCCCCCCGGGTGCCCTTTTGGCGTTCCTCAAATCTTAGATAAAAATAATAATGTGAAAGACAGAAGTAATTAGGGGGCCTGGTTGGGATGGTAAAATGGGGCAATAGAATCGGGTATCCCCCCTCTCATGCTTTTTGGGGGTTATTTCTTAACCTCAGCAGCAGGGATGAGGTGTAAAAAGCAGCGCTCTGTGAGGCTTTGTAATCTTGCTGAGGTGCGGCGTTCTCACACAGAAGGCGCTCAACAAGCCGCTCCTGGAACTGCAGGAAGGCGAGCGTTCCCGGAGCTTCTTGCAAATTCCGTATTACAGGTAGCGGTCTGAATAACGCCGTGTTCACACGGCCGTACGTGGAAACCACTTGCAGAGGCCTACAGCGGATCCCAGCTGTGAGCCTGGCCGTAACTCTGCATATGGCTGCGTAATGTACTGCGTATCACTGCGTACTCACACAGGCGGTAATGTGTAGTACACCTTTTTTGTTTGTATTTCCTGTACCATCGCTTAGCGATGATGTGGGTACCCGCAGCCTGTACACAATGTTGAAGCACAATGAGCTCTATGTTGCTGATATCCGCGGTAAAATAGAACCTGCTGCATTCTTTTTTCTGCGAGTGGATTACACAATTCCAACCCGCTAATGTGAGCGGAGTTGTATAATCCAATGCAATTGATCTGCGTATTACCTTGGATCAGACCCACGTGGAATTCGTAATTCCTATCCGGTCATGTGAGACCTCAGGTACATAGCTACCTTTTTATCACATGACCGGGGATTGCTCAACGAGGTCACTACTCCAGGCTCTCTGTGACCGTTGGTCGTCGGAAGCAAGGAGATTTTAAATTTCCTGGGCTCTCTGGCTCCTGTGCAAATGTCCTGAATTTTGCCAGTGGTTGGAAGGTTCATGGAGGAGGATCACATCGAGGTTCAAATACAGAGGTCTCCGGTAAAAAGTTTCATCTCCTCTCACCGATTGCAATGGTGAGGGGGGATAAAACTTCAACTTTTTTTTTTACTTTTACGTGACTTTTTCGTGATTCACGAACATGTGATCAGAAATCGCTCACCTCGGCCCCCCGTGAGATCTCCAGGCTCTCGGCTACGTTTTGTAGCCAGGAGCAGGGAGATTTTAAATGACCCTGGCAATCAATGGCTTTTGTGCATGTGTCTGCCATTTTGGCAACGGGCACATGCGCAGAAGCTGGGGTAAGGTCCGCGGATAAATCCAGGGGCCTTAGGTACGCAATTTCATCCTCCCTCACAGATATGATCCATGATGGGAGATGAAACCTAAGCTTTTTAAACTTTTTCAAATTTTTTATTTTTTTTTTACTTTAAATATCACTGTTAACCATTGGATAACATTGATCACGTTCCTGATGAACTCTCTCTTCTCCTGGCTACACGGTAGCCAGGAACAGAGGGATTTTGAATTTCCCAGGTGCGAGCCCCTCTGTGCATGCGCTCGATGAATGACATCGGGCGCATGCGCAGAAGGGGACTTCAGGTCCCAAAAGACTTGGACATCACAGAGGATCCGGGGTGAGTTTTTTCACCTCCCTCATAGATCCGATCCATGAGGGGAGGTGAAGCTTAAACTTTTTTTTTACTTTTTAAAACTTTTTCGTGATTGCTGCTATTCACGGTCCCCGGTGACATCTCCTGGTTCCCAGCTACCCTCACGAGCCAGGAGATTTTAAATTTGCCGTGACATTATCCGTCTGGCACGCATGCGCAGAAGAGCGGCGGGTCCTGAAGGACCAGTTCACCGAGGGACACCACGGACAAGGTGGATAAGTAACCTCAGCTGCCCTGATGGATCTGATCCTTCAGGGCAGCTGAATCTTTAACTTTTTAAACTTTTTCTTTTCTTTATTGTGATCAGCGCTATCCACTGGATGTCGCCAATTGCATTGCCCATTGGATAAAGGTGATCACGTGACCAGGAATCGCATACCGTGGGCCCCCGTGACATCTCAGGGCATTTGGCTACCTTTAAATTTCCTGGGCAATCCTTGACTTTTGTGCATGCGTCCGCCCTCATGCTGATGGGCACATGCGCCGAAGCCGAGGTAAGGTCCGCGGATCAAGATCCCATCGGGGGTAAAATTCAGGGACCTTGGGTATGTAGTTTCGTCTCCCCTCACGGATACTATTCATAAGGGGAGACGAATCTTTAATTTAAATTTTTTTTCTTTTTACATTTTTTAACTCTTTATGATCACTGTTTTCAGATGGATAACGGTGATCATGTGACTGGGAACCACATACAGCGGTCCCTGGTGACATCTCCCTGCACTCGGCTATCTGTGACATCCGGGTGCAGGGAAATTTTGAATCTGCTGGGCTCACCGACCTTCTGCGCATGCGCACCACCATGGCACATTTGCAGAAGCCCGCGGCAGCTGCACATCGCTGCCGGAGATCAGGGAGGACTGGGGTGAATATTTTCACTTCCCCTCATGGATCCAATCAATGAGGGGAGGTGATACTTAAACTTTTTTTTTACTTTTATTTTTACTTGTCCGTGATCGCCATTACCCATTGCATAACTGATAGACTGCAGCTGTGATCACTTATAACTGCAGTCTGTCAGTGGAAGAAGCACATCGTGGGAGTCTGCAGCTTGTAATAGGGCCGGCTCCCGGGTAACAGCCCTCCCTTCCTCCTCCACACACTAGTATTGGCTGCAGCAATTGCGCAGTTGACTGTGCCAATAATGCAAGAAGAGTGCATTCTAAATATGGCAAGGCCTCTGGGCCACCTTAGTGAAGGGGCCAGTTCGCCATTGCAACCCCTGCGACCCCTCACAGTACGCCAGTGGTTTGTGGATTTACAGGACTGTAGTGGGTTACAAATAGGGGTCTAGGGATTTACAGTATACTATGGCTGGTTATATACGGGGGTCGGGGGATTTATAGTACACTATGACTGGTTATATACAGGGGTCTGGGGATTTATAGTACACTATGGCTGGTTATATACAGGGCTCTGGGGATTTACAGTATACTATGGCTGGTTATATACAGGGGTCTGGGGATTTACAGTATACTATGGATGGTTATATACAGGGGTCTGGGGATTTACAGTATACTATGGCTGGTTATATACAGGGGTCTGGGGTTATATAGTATACTATGGCTGGCTATATACAGAGGTCTGGAGATTTATAGTACACTGTGGCTGGTTGTATACAGGGGTCTGGGGATTTATAGTATACTATGGCTTATGTGGGGTGATAGCTTGGTAGCGTGCAGGTTTCGTGATATTTAGAGACGGAACACCAGCGGATGCAGTCCAAACCAGGTGTGACCTGCATTTATTTTATAATAGCAACATAAAGTCCAACCTTAGTTTCGGGCAAAACAGCAACATAAAAGTCCTAACCTTAGTTTCAGGCAAACAAACAATAGTCCACAATCCCGCTATCAGGCCGTCCCGACCTGATCCGGTCACACTTAGCAGGTGCGGCGCACAGCAGGGTTTCTCTCTCAAGCTGGTCACACAGGCTCCCAGGTTTCAGCAGCCATTTTAACTACCCTGTGTCCGTGCACCTGCTATTTATGTGCACACTGGCTCAGCCTCAGTCCCTGGGCTGATTGAGCTCATGCCATACCCTGGAGTGGAGGAGGTGAAATGGACAGCCCCACTACCAACCTGCCATCTATTCCAAAAAAAAACAGGCCCAGGTATTTTTAAAGAACAGATCTCCAGCAACTGCTTGCTGGAGACCAAATTATGCTCCTGGTTTCTTACGTCTCTGAGAGCGAGACATGACCTTCCTCCAGTCCCCTTATGCATAGTACCGGAACCTAGAGGCGACGTAGCGACCGTCCACCACTACGCCCCTCAGTACCTCACATTGGTTATATATAGGGGTCTGGGGATTTACAGTACACTATAGCTGGTTATATACAGGGGTCTGTGGATTTACAGTACACTATAGCTGGCTATTTACAGGCAT
This sequence comes from Eleutherodactylus coqui, assembly GCF_035609145.1. NCBI lineage: Eukaryota > Metazoa > Chordata > Amphibia > Anura > Eleutherodactylidae > Eleutherodactylus > Eleutherodactylus coqui. The sequence goes on from NC_089837.1 coordinate 511,630,960, forward strand.
CTGGGGATTTACAGTACACTATGGCTGGTTATATAAAGGGGTTTGGGGATTTCCAGTATACTATGGCTGGTTATATACAGGGGTCTGGGGATTTCCAGTACACTATGGCTTGTTATATGCAGGGGTCAGGGGATTTCCAGTATACTATGGCTTGTTATATACAGGGGTCTGGGGATTTACAGTGCACTAGGGCTGGTTATTTACAGGAGTCTGGGGATTTACAGTACACTATGGCTGGTTGTATACAGGGATCTGAGGATTTACAGTACACTATGGCTGGTTATGTACAGGGATCTGGGGATTTACAGTATACTAAGGCTGGTTATATGCAGGGGTTGCAGATTTACAGTATACTAGGGCTGGTTATATACTGGGGTCTGAGGATTTACAGTATACTAGGGTTGGTTATATACAGGGGTCCAGAAATTTACAGTACACTATGGCTGGTTATATACAGTGGTCTGGGGATTTACAACACACTATGGATGGTTATACAGGGGTCTTGGGATTTACAGTATACTATGGCTGGTTATATACAGGGGTCTGGGGATTTATAGTATACTATGGCTTGTTATATACAGGGGTTTAGGGATTTACAGTACACTATGGCTGGTTATATACAGGGGTCTGGGGATTTACAACACACTATTGATGGATATACAGGGGTCTGGGGATTTACAGTATACTATGGCTGGTTATATACAGGGGTCTGGGGATTTATAGTACACTATGGCTGGTTATATACAGGGGTGAGGATTAACAGTACACTATAGTTGTTTATATATAGAGGTCTGGGGATTTACAGTACACTATGGTTGGTTATATACAGGGGTGGAGATTTACAGTATACTTTGGTTTGTTACATACATGGGTCTGGGGATTTACAGAACACTATGGTTGTTTATATACAGGGGTATGGGGATTTACAGTACACTATGGTTGGTTGTATACAGAGGTCTGGGGATTTACAGTACTCTTTGGTTTGTTATATACATGGATCTGGGGGATTTACAGTACACTATGGCTGGTTATATACAGGGGTCTGTGGATTTACAGTACACTATGTTTAGTTATATACAAGGGTCTGCGGACTTACAGTACACTGTAGCTGGTTATATACAGGTGTCTGGGGACTTACAGTACACTCTGGTGTCATGCAATATAAAGTGTTAAGTCTCAGAATGCAATAAGTGTATGTTTCTTATCTTGTATTGGACTATTTGCCCTTAAATAGAAGACTAAAACCTATGCTTTGTAGTGCTGGTAACTAGGATTCTAAGATAAGGAGTCAACAGACAAATTAAATAAGGCTAAGCTATGTTAATAGTGAAGATACACAACTAGAGCAGAAATAGTGTCTAGAGGAATAACAATTTCCTGACGTGTTGTTCATATCTGACGAGTCTTAAGAGCTTTGAGACTATTTGGTAGATGTCAATAAATCTTAAGATCAATAAGCATTTTCACCTTTGTAAAAGTAAATCTTTGTACCAAGTAACTTGTTATACACCCTCTTCTTTCTGTATAAGAGTTGGCAATGTTGATAATAAAGTAGAATTTCATTGAGATTCTCATTGGAGAAGTGTATTGACATAACATGGAGTAATTTCATGCTATTGATAGATAATTGCTAGCAAATTTTCTCATCACAGGCTTCCATATCTACCAATTTGGCACTCGGCAACGAGGTCATCAGATCGGTACCGGTGTGGTCCAATAACAGCTGACACCCGGAACAGGGACCGAGTGACCAGAACCTCTGACCCGACTTACTATCGAACGGACAGAATGCACAGACCCATAATCAGGACAATGCCGGCTGGTAAGAAACTGTTATTCTTATCCCTCATTGTCTCTCTGTGATTCTGTCTGGTCAAAGTTGGGTACGTGTGTTTATTTATATTGAGTGGTTCATTTAAGGTCTAAGCTCGGTCTATTTTATGACAAAGAACCCTGTCAAATAAGCTGTCTCGTTGTCTAGGTTTGATTGAATGTGTAATTCAGTGTGTTTGAAGGCCATAATAGAACCAATAGGCTGGATAATTGTCCTAGTGTGGATATTCTATGATCTAAGTTCCCTAATCTACTGGTAACGTGTTCCCGATCCTTGACGAGGGACCGATGGTTTAGGTGGGTCCTGCACTGTGAAGCCTGAGTTTTTAGGGTCACGCAGCGGGAACACTTGTACTGTATGTTGTCTGTAGGAAAAGTGTCTGATTTGTGACAAGAATCTCTTGCCATAGTCGACATGATATCCTCAGACGGGGTTACCCTCTCCACAGATAAGGAGGAAAAAGGTTATTAAAAGCCCATATAGATTACCAGTGAAACATGGGTAATGGATCGTCTAAGAAAGCCTCCTTGGATGAGTCAGAATGGACAATGGCCAAAAACATAGTAAGGAATATGGAAGGTAAAGAGATAGCTGAAGAATATAAGGCTTTGATGTCTATCATGAAACAAGAAACTAGGCATGCGACCCTTAGTCCCCATCTGTGGTCAAATGCAATGATAGAATATAAAGGTAGTTTTAAGGATGCTAAACTCCTGGAGGCAGCTGAAGGTTGGACAGATGTGCCCGCCTGGTTGCTAAAGGGAAGATAGATGAAATAATTGAAAATGATGGTGTCAGTAAGTACAGCATGAGAAAGATAATATTACTAACAATGCCAGATCCTGAGAAACAACCCATGGCATTCTATAGAGCATATCTACAGTTAGCAGGAGTTTATGACTGTTGTCATAAAGACCTAGAAGAAGTGGCCAGACATAAGGCTAATCCCTTCTTCTTCCCTTTGATGATGGAGGAATTTAATCCACCACCTGACCCTAAGGTGTCAGGTTCAGGGGCTACTTTTCTACGTCATCTGAAAGACTTGGCCTCGAAGCGTATGACAGAGTTAGGAATTACCTTGCATGATGTTAGGCAGGAGAAGACAGAATCAGCAGAATTTTTTTTGTCTTGGATTCTGGTAGCATGGAGGGACTTGGGATACAGTCCTAATGTCCCTGCACATGCCCAACTTCTTATGCAAGCCTTTGTGGGAGGTTTCAAAAAGAACCTGAGGGACAAACTGGAAGCTGCCCGTCCTGAATGGCGTACTCTAGAGCCTCAGGTTTTCTTCAAATTGTCACAGTTTGGAGCTAGGCTCCTGTACCATGGTACTTGTAAACCTGTACAACAATTCCGAAAACCTACCACTTGCTACAACTGTGGCAAACAGGGCCACATGCGTAGACAATGTAGGGCACCTCCTAAGGCTCAGAATGAACAGTCCAAACCCAGACCGTCCTCCTCTGAGTATTAGGAAACAGGCAATCCGGTGTCTGTACTCATTGATGACGTCTGCCCTTTGCAAGTTAGTAAATCCAGAAAGGGCCCAGTACCTATTGTCTCTAACTGTGGGTTTTAGAAGGTCTTCTCCCCTTTCTGGTAGACACTGGAGAAGCCACCAGTGTAATACACAGCAGACATGTCAAAGAGAGTGACGTTAGTAAACAAAGCCTTTTATGTGTAGGAGTAGATGGAACACCAAAAGATACTCCTTTGTCTAAGCCAATGGAAGTGAAGTTCCCAACCAATTATTCTCTGACTACTCAATTGTTGGTTAGTGAAACCACTCCTGTCAACCTTTTAGGAGCGGATTTGCTGCAGAAAATCCACACCTCTTTGAGTTCAGGGAGGATGGGTCAGTTAAAATCACAGGTCAGTTAGAAGAGAAAGAAATCTGTATACTAGCTGCATTTTGTCAGTCTTCAGAAACCCCTATAGCCGCATGAACACCTATGTTGTCAGAGGAGGAGCTGGAACAATGCTTACAACAAGTTACAGCCTCGCCTTTGGAGTGAGGGCACAATGGATATAGGCAGACTAGCAGTACCACCAGTTCAGGTTAGGTTGAAACCCGGAGTCCCTTTGCCATGTATTTCTCTATCCCTCTGTATAAAAGACAATAGGTATTTGTTTGCTTTTACACACATAGGCAAACAATATACCTGGGTTGTGATGCTGCAGGGATCTAAGAATTCACCCTTCCTGTTCTTATAGCTCATGGATCAAGTGTTGGAAGGCTGGCAACCTGAATCACAGACTGTTGTTTTGTTACAATACGTGGATGGCTTTTTGCTCTGTGCTCCAGACAAAGCTACATGCATAGAAGCTTCAATTTCTCTTCTTCAATTCCTGGTAAAGAACAGATGTAAGGCATCAAAGAAGAAGCTCCAGTTTTGTTATTCCTCTGTGACTTTTCTTGGACATTGGCTCACGGCAGGAACTTGTCATTTCACCCAGGATCGTAAATCTGTCGTTATGGACATTAAGATACTGGCTTTTGTCTCTAAATTATGTACATTTCTAGGAATTGTTTCTTATTGCAGACCATGGATTGTGAATGCTTCGCAGCTGATGTAGCCACTGTTTGACTGTCTTAAGAAACAACCCTTCGAATTTACAGAAGTAGCCATCTTGGAAGCCCCAGCCCTGGGCTTGCCCAACAACGACAAACCTTTCAGCTTCTACTGCAATGAGAACAATGGACATGCAGCAGCAGTCCTTACACAGCAGCACGGAGGGCACCAACGACCCATAGCCTACTACTCCAGCAGGTTAGACCCTGTCACCAGAGGATCACCTTCCTGTTTATGAGCAGTAGCGTCAATCTCCAGGATGTTGGACAAGTCAGCGGACCTAGTTCTGGATCATGAGGTACAAGTGTTAGCACCACATGCTATCTCTGCCATTCTAACACAGGTTCAGCCCCAGTACTTGTGTGCAGCCCATTGTCTGAGACTCCAATGTGCCCTCCTGATGCCTGCCAATGTTACCATCACCCGCTGTCAGACTTTGAATCCTGCTACTCTTTTACCAGAACAGGATGACACTGGCCAAGCGACTCAAGAAGAACCTCACAACTGCACTAAGCTCATGAAGATGGAAAGTTGTGGGTTTGATTCCATCAAGGACACTTCACTACTTAATCCTGACTTAACCTTGTTCGTTGATGGCTCCAGGTATGCTGTAGATGGACAATTTCACACTGGATATGCGGTCACCACAAAGACACCTGTCCTTCATCAACAGTCATTACTTGCACACGTCTCAGTCCAACAAGCTTAACTGCAGGCCCTTACACACGCCTATACACTGGCACAAGACAGTTAACATTTACATGGACTCTAGATATGCCTTGGCAGACCAAGCAGCCAATGAAGCAGCCCTGCTGCCCCTCACACTGGCAGTTCTAGCCACCTGCCAAGAAGAAGACGACATGTCACCATCACTTAATGTTTCACAACATCTTCTTTTGTCTTTTCAGAAACACGTATCTTCCCATGAAGTGTCCAGTTGGTAAGCAAAAGGAACCTCTTCAGATTCCAGTGGCATGGGGACACTTCACAGGAAGTCTTGTCTTCCAAGAGCCTTGTTTTCAGTGCTAGCCTCCATCACACATGGACTCATGCATGCCTCTAAAACTGCAATGTGTGATCTTGTTTACAGGTATTGGTATGCGCCCAGTTTTTCGGTAGTTTCTGTCTCTTATACTCAGGGATGTATGACTTGTGTCCTGTCCAACCAAGGTAAAACTGTCAAAACCATTATAAACAAACTCTTAGGCTCTTGGACCTTTTCCAGAGGTTGCAGATCGACTACATACAACTTCCTCAAATCTGGACCATTTCAATACGTCCTTGTATGTGTTGATCTCTTCTCTGGCTGGGTGGAGGCTTTCCCTGTTTCTGCGGCTACTGCCAAAAATACAGCCAAAAAGCTTCTTTCTGAAGTAGTCTGCAAGTTTGGTGTCCCAGAAACCGTTGAGAGTGACCGTGGGACACACTTTACATCAGCAGTCAAGATGGCAGGGATGTAAGGCATAGAACAGGCATTCCACACACCCTACCATCCTCAAAGCAGTGGGAGAGTGGAGAGGCCGAATGGGACCATAAAAAACTAAATTTTGAAAGCAATGACTGAATTGAACAAACATTGGCCTGATTGTCGTTACTTGGCTTTGTTTTCAATAAGACACACGTCCACCAAACAGACAGGTCTCAGTCTTTATGAGATTCTGTTTGGTTCAGCCCCTTGTTTAGGCCTATATTTTCTTCAGCAATTACAGGTTCAATTTGAAAATATATTAACTTCATTGCAGGATGTCTGGGGGATTTGTGGTGATGGTAGGATGCATGCAACCCTGCCAAAATTTTGGAAAGGTAAGTGCGCACCTACAAAAGTGCTCCTCCCCTTTCAGCTGTTCGCAGCTGGGTGGACAGGACACACAATCATACCCCACCAGGACATAAACAATCTCTGCATAGACTGTGATGTAATTTCCCTGGTGGATCTTTTTAAGCAGATATTTATATTGATGAAATAGGGATACCCAGGGGAGGGACAAATGAGTTTAAAGCCAGACACCAGATTACAGGAGAAATCAAATCATTCTTTTGTCCTTGGTGCACAATTAATAAAAATATTGATTGAATTATATAAATTATAATCAACAGATATTTGTAAACTACACCAGAGATGCCATACAAGGATTATTGGAACAACTAGGACCAACATCCTCTTTGGCCTTAAAGAACCGTCTTGCTCTGGACATGCCAATAGCAGAAAGAGGAGGAGTCTGCAAGATGATTGGGGATTCATGCTGCACCTACATCCCTAACAACACAGCTCCGGACGGATCAGTGACTAAAGTTTTGCATGGACTACAAAATCTATAGTACTTGCAGAAAATTCTGGTGTTTATGATCGATTTACATCATGGCTGGAGGACATTGTTGGACAATGAAGTGCTTGGGTCACGTCTCTTTTTACCATGATTATTATAGTAATTGCTTTTGTAGTAGTAGGTTGTTGTATAGTACCTTGTATACGCCGCATATTGGCAAAATCTGCTCAAAAGGTGATACCTACTATGAAAGCACAAAATGGTATTTATGCCCAGCTCTTAAGCACACCCGGCTTTGAACATTCTTATATTGGCCAGAACAATAGTGATTTGGAGGAATCCAGTGAAGTAATGTAATTAAAAGGCTGGCAGACATTGCTAGGATGTACTGAGATACTTCAAATCTTTACTGTTGTTCTGGGTGAAGATAAGAAACAAAAGGGAGGAATGTCATGGAATATAAAGTGTTAAGTTTCAGAATGCAATAAGTGCATGTTTCTTATTGTATTGGACGATTGGCCCTTAAATAGAGGACTAAAACCTATGCTTTGTAGTGCCAGTAACTAGGATTCTAAGATAAGGAGTCAACAGACAAATTAAAAAGTGCTCAGCTATGTAAACAGAGAAGATAAACAACAAGAGCAGAAATAGTGTCTAGAGGAATAAAAATTTCTTAATTAGTGATTTCCATGTCTGAGATGAGTCTTAAGAGCATGGAGACTATTTGGTAGATTTCAATAAGTCTTAAGATCAATAAGCATTTTCACCTTTGTAACAGTAAACTATGTAACACTAATCTTTGTACCAAGTAACTTTTGTATACGCCCTCTTCTTTCTGTATAAGAGTTGGCAATGTTGATAATAAAGTAGAATTTCATTGAGATTCTCACTGGAGAAGTGTATTGACAAAACATGGAGTAATTTCATGCTATTGATAGATAATTGCTAGCAAATCTGCTCATCACGGGCTTCCATATCTACCAATTTGGCACTCGACAACGAGGTCATCAGATCGGTACCGGTGTGGTCCGATAACACTGGCTGGTTATATATAGGCGTCTGGTGATTTACAGTATACTATGGCTGGTTATATACAGGGGGTCTGGGGATTTGCAGTACCTTATGGTTGGTTATATACAGGGGGTCTGGGGATTTGCAGTACACTATGGTTGGTTATATATAGGGGTGGAGATTTACAGTGCACTATGGTTGGTTATATACAGAGGTCTGGGGATTTACAGTACACTATAGCTGGTTACATACAGGGATTGAATTTACAGTACACTATCAGCTGAAATCCATATCTCCTGTTCTCTAGGCAGGCGCCTCAACCAACCAAGCCACCACGCCACCTCCTTGAAGTCAACTCAAACATGCCATCCAATTCGCCAACTTGTCGCCCAGAATTGCCACAAATCCTGAGCAGAATACCAGTATTAACTGGAGCCACCCCAAACCAGACAATAATTTTTTCTCCATGTTAGCTAACTCCTCTCTGTCACAGAACCTGACCTTTAGAAGTTCTGAAAATAAATAAATAAAATTCTCTGCAGATAAAGACCGATTAATGTCTGCACTCTGCGCCCACAATCTCCTTGCAAAAACACGCCTCATCATAGCCTTGCCAGACTTTCCATGAACATAAAGAGAATTACTATCTTAAATGTCGATCCAATTCCCAAGAAAAGGAAAACCAAAATATGACACCAGCCCCATTGTATTCTCTTCTAAACAGTAGGGCGCCTCCCATGATACATCAGCCTGTGAAAAACTGAATGCCCGACTACTCCGGGACAGGAAATAACACTTATACCACTCATGGAATGCCTAATGAGCTGCCTCTCTGGCTTGCCCTTTTTACTGGTTCTACGGTATGCCGAAAAGAGGCCCCCATTGAGAAAAGACAAACCATATCAACTAGAGATGAGCGAGCACCAAAATGTTTGGGTGCTCGTTGCTTGAGTCGAACTTTCCTCGATGCTCGAGAGTTTGTTTCGAGTAACGAACCCCATTGAAGTCAATGGGTGACTCGAGCATTTTTGTATATGACTTTTGCTCCGCTAAGGTTTTCATTTGTGAAAATCTGGAAAACCTACGAAAGTGATGGAAACGACACAGAAACGGATAGGGCAGGCGAGGGGCAACATGCAGAGCTGCATCTCAGGTTCCCAGGTCTCACTATAAAGCCACAATAGCGGCAAGAGTCCCCCCCCCAACAATTTTTACTTCCGACAAACCCTCATTAGCAAGGCACACCTTAGCTAAGCACCACACTACCTCCAACCAAGCACAAGCACTGCCTGCGGGACACACCGCTGCCTCTTCTCCTGTGTTACATGCTGCCCAACCCCCCACATAACCCTGCATCCGCAGCACACACAAAAGTGTCCCTGCGCAGCCTTCAGCTGCCCTCATGCCACACGCTGGCTTCATAGCCACACCACCCTCATGTCTATTTATAAGTGTGTCTGCCATGAGGAGGAACCAGAGGCACACACTGCAGAGGGTTGGCAGGGCCAGGCAGCGACCCTCTTTGAAAGTGTGAGCGATAGCCCACAATGCTGTTGAGAATTGATAATAGATTGACGTTCGATCTTCATTGCAATCCTGTGGCACCTCCGTCAGGAGTTGCAAACGTCGGCATAAAAGGGACTCAGCTGCCAGCCCAGCACTTCTACACATCTCCACAATGCAGCAATACTCGGTGTGGGTAGTATGTGAGCGGGCCCTGGGTCAGCCTCTGTCCCAGCAAACACCTTGTGTGGCCCAAGGTGCTGCGAGTGACATAGCAATGGGGAATCCATGTGTCCACACACTACTCATTCTGGTTGGGTGTCAGATACATCATCGACAACGCAAGGGGTAAACCATCTGCACTCTGCACCCTACCCAAGTCTGTCAGTGTTTTGGGGACAGACAGGTAAAACACCATTATGGGAAGTCTGTGTGCACCCACAGCATGGGTGGCTCCCAGGAACTCACAGACGGCACATAAAGAAATTCCATTGCAGTGCCCCGAATAGCTGAGGTTATGTGAGAGAAAATACATGTTGGCTTCAGCCCACACTCCATGCCCTAATCAGTCTGCTTTTTTTTAAAGTGCCAGGCAGGTACAACTTCACTATGGGAAGTCTGTGTGTACTCACAGCATGGGTGACTCCCAGGAACCCAGAGACTGTACATAAAGAAATCCCATTGCAGTGCCCCGGATAGCTGAGGTTACGTGAGAGAATATAGATGTTGGCTTCAGCCCACACTCCATGCCCTAGTCAGTCTGTTTTTTTTTTGTTTTTTTATAAGTGCAAGGCAGGTACAACTCCGCTATGGGAAGTCTGTGTGCACCCACAGCATGGGTGGCTAGCAGGAACCCACATACGGTACACAAAGAAATCCCATTGCAGTGCCCCGGATAGCTGAGGCTACGTGAGAGAAAATAAATGTTGGCTTTGGCCCACACTCCATGCCCTAGTCAGTCTGGGTTTTTTTGCAAAGTGCCAGGCAGGTACAACTCTGCTATGGGAAGTCTGTGTGCACCCAAAGCATTGGTGGCTAGCAGGAAGCCACAGACCATACATAAAGAAATCCCATTGCAGTGCCCCGGATAGCTGAGGTTATGTGAGAGAAAATACATGTTGGCTTCGGCCCACACTCCATGCCCTAGTCAGTCTGTTTGTTTTTTTTTAAAGTGCCAGGCAGGTACAACTCCACTATGGGAACTCTGTGTGCACCAACAGCATGGGTGGCTCCAAGGAACCCACAGACGGTACATAAAGAAATCCTATTGCAGTGCCCCGGATAGCTGAGGTTACGTAAGAGAAAATACATGTTGGCTTCGGCCCACACTCCATGCCCTAGTTAGTCTGGGTTTTTTTGTAAAGTGCCAGACAGGTACAACTCCGCTATGGCAAGTCAGTGTGCCCCCACAGCATGGGTGGGTAGCAGGAACCCACAGACCATACATAAAGAAATCCCATTGCAGTGCCCCAAATAGCTGAGGTTACGTGAGAGAAAAACATGTTGGCTTCGGCCCACTCTCCATGCCCTAGTCAGTCTGGGTTTTTTTGTAAAGTGCCAGGCAGGTACAACTCCGCTATGGGAAGTCTGTGTGCACCAACAGCATGGGTGGCTCCCAGGAACCCACAGATTGTACGTAAAGAAATCCCATTGCAGTTCCCCTGGATAGCTGAGGTTACGTGAGAGAAAATAAATGTTGGCTTCGGCCCACACTCCATGCCCTAGTCAGTCTGTTTTTTTTTTTTTAGAGTGCCAGGCAGGTACAACTCCGCTATGGGAAGTCTGTGTGCGCCCACAGCATAGGTGGCTCCCAGGAACCCACAGACGGTACATAAATAAATCCCATTGCAGTGCCTCGGATACCTGAGGTAACGTGAGAGAAAATAAATGTTGGCCTCGGCCCACCATCTATGCCCTAGTCAGTCTGGGATTTTTGGGGGCCAGATAGGTAGAGTACCGCGATGGGAAGACTTAGTGCACCCATAGTATGCACTGACTCCTGTAATATTCCTGTAGCAAAGGTATAAGCTGACCCCAATAACAGTTATGTTGCAGAAGTCTATGGAGACCCCAGTAACATTTCAGTAGTAACAGGATAGACAGACCCCAGTAACATTTCTGCAGTAACAGTATAGACAGACCCCAGTAACATTTCAGTAGTAACAGTATAGACAGACCCCATCAACATTTATGTAGTAACAGTATAGACAGAGACAAGTAACATTTATGTAGTAACAGTATAGGCAGACCCCAGTAACATTCATGTAGCAGCAGTATAGGCAGACCCCTGTAGCCTTTCAGTAGCAGGAGTATAGACAGAGCCCAGTATTAGTAACATTTCAGTAGTAACAGTATAGACAGACCCCAGTAACATTTCTGTAGAAGTAAAGGCAGACCCCAGTAACATTTCTGTCACCGCAGTATAAGCAGACCCCTGTAACATTTATGTAGCAGAAGCATAGGCAGACCCCAGTGACATTTATGTAGCAACAGTATTGGCAAACCCCTGTAACATTTCTGTAGTAACAGTATAGACAGATCCCAGTAACATTTCTGTAGCAGAAGTATAGGCAGACCCCTGTAACATTTGTGTGGCAGCAGTATAGAAAGACCCCAGTAACATCTTTGTAGCAGAAGTATACGCAGACCCCTGTAACATTTTTGTAGTAACAGTATAGAAAGATCCCAGTAACATTTCTGTAGCAGAAGTATACGCAGACCCCTGTAACATTTACGTGGCAGCAGTATAGGCAGACCCCAGTAACATCCTTGTGGCAGCAGTATAGGCAAACCCTTGTAAAATTTACGTGGCAGCAGTATAGGCAGACCCCAGTAACATTTTTGTAGCAGAAGTATACGCAGACCCCTGTAACATTTCTGTAGTAACAGTATAGACAGATCCCAGTAACATTTCTGTAGCAGAAGTATAGGCAGACCCCTGTAACATTTGTGTGGCAGCAGTATAGAAGGACCCCAGTAACATCTTTGTAGCAGAAGTATACGCAGACCCCTGTAACATTTCTGTAGTAACAGTGTAGAAAGATCCCAGTAACATTTCTGTAGCAGAAGTATACGCAGACCCCTGTAACATTTACGTGGCAGCAGTATAAGCAGAACCCAGTAACATTTTTGTAGCAGAAGTATACGCAGACCCCTCTGACATTTCTGCAGTAACAGTATAGACAGATTCCAGTAACATTTCTGTAGCAAAAGTATAGGCAGACCCCTGTAACATTTACATGGCAACAGTATAGGCAGACCCCAGTTACATCATTGTGGCAGCAGTATAGGCAGACCCCTGTAACATTTAGGTGGCAGAAGTATAGGCAGAACCCTAGAACATTTAAGTGGCAGCAGCACAGGCAGACCCTAGTAATATCCTTGTGGCAGCAGTATAGGCAGACCCCTGTAACATTTAGGTGGCAGAGGTATAGGCAGAACCCTATAACATTTAAGTGGCAGCAGCACAGGCAGACCCTAGTAATATCCTTGTGGCAGCAGTATAGGCAGACCCCTGTAACATTTAAGTGGCAGCAGTATAGGCAGACCCCTGTAACTTTCTTGTAGCATAAGTATAGGCAGGCAGACTCCAGTAAAATTTCTGTAGTAATAGTATAGGCCACCCTCTGAAACATTGGGGCACCAAGAGCGTAGGCGAAGGCCGGAAAAATTAGTTGGATAAGAGTGTAAGACGTGGGCCAGGCATGGCACGTGTGTGAGGCTCCCGAGCTGCAGAGCCACCACCAGGTTACAGTCGTTTTCACGCATGACCATGCCAGGCTGGAGGCTCAGCGGCGAAAGCCAGAGGTCGGTCTGCTCAGTCAGACCCTGCAACAGTTCGGGGGCCGTGTGCCTCTTGTCACCTAGGCTGAGTAGTTTAAGCACGGCCTGCTGAAGCTTGCCCACCGCTGTGCTGCCGCGCTGCGCCACACCGACAGGTGGCGACGTGCTGCTCACATTTCTTAATTGAGAGGTAAAGGCTGTGTAGTAGGAGGAGGAGGGGGAGTGTTTAGAGGAGGTGGCATAGACCGCTGCAGATACCAGAACCGAGGAAGGACCCGCTATTCTGGGTGTGGGTAGGTCATGTGCGGTCCCAGGCTCTGACTCGGTCCCAGCCTCCACCAAATTCACCCAGTGTGCCGTCAGGGAGATATAGTGGCCCTGCCTGCCAGTACTTGTCCACGTGTCCGTGGTTAAGTGGGCCTTTCCAGTAACCGCATTGGTGAGGGCACGATTGATGTTGCGGGAGACGTGCTGGTGTAGGGCTGGGATGGCACACCGGGAAAAATAGTGGCGACTGGGGACCAAGTAGCGTGGAACCGCCGCCATCATGTTTTTAAAAGCCTCCGTTTCCACAAGCCTGTACGGCAGCATCTCCAGGCTGATCAATTTGGCAATGTGCACGTTTAAAGCTTGAGCGTGCGGGTGCATGGCGGCGTATTTGCGCTTTCACTCCAACGCTTGTGCTAGCGACAGCTGGACGCTGCGCTGAGAGACATTGCTGGATGCGGCCGAGGACAGTGGAGGTGAAGGTGTGGGTGCAGGCCGGGAGGCACTCGTGCCTGTGTCCTGAGAGGGGGTCCGATACATTGCTGGATGCATTTTCTGCCATCCACGACAGGACCTGCTCACACTGCTCTGTTTGTAATAACGGTCTACCACGTGGAACCAAAAAATGTGATATGAAGCTGGGGACCCCAGAAACTTGCCTCTCTCCTAATCCCGCAGCAGCCGGCTGCGATTCACCTGGACCAGGAACTCGGCCTGTGCCTACACCCTCACTTGGACCTCCGCATCCTCGCCTGCGTCAACGTCCACGTCCTCTAGCCCTACCCCTACCCCTCAGCATGGTGAATTACGAATAGAGCAGACACAGAGCGGTGTAAATAATAATTTGGAATTATTGGCGTACAGTTGGAGGCTGACAGCGGTATTGCAACGAGAACTCCAGGCAGACACAAAGAATACAAAAGGCTGCAGACACACAGTAAATTTCACACGGACAGGGGTAGCGCAACCAAGGAGCTTTTATTGTAATTTTTTTTAAAAAGAATACAGGATATATAGCGTGTATATGACTTTCCCTCTATCAGTGGCTGTCGTTGCACGCTGTGCGTCAAGTTGACGACAGACGCAGAGCAGTGTAAATAATTATGGAATTATTGGCATACAGTTGGAAGCTGACAGCGGTATTGTAACGCTAACTCCAGGCAGAAACAAAGAATACAGAAGGCTGCAAACAGGCCTAGCGACGCAATAGTGATTCACTACAACTCCCACCAGACACACAGTAAATTTCAGATGGTCAGGGGTAGCCCTAAGAAGGAGCTTTTATTGTAATTTTTTTGGAAAAAGAATACAGGCTACATAGCGTGTATATGACTTTCCCTCTATCAGGGGCTGTCGCCGTACGCTGTGCCTGAAGCTGACGGCAGACACAGAGCGGTGTAAAAAATTAGGGAATTATTGGCGTGCAGTTGGAGGCTGACAGCGATCATGTAACGCAAACTGCAGCCAGAAAAAAATAATATGCAAGGCTGCAAAAAGGCCTAGCTGCGTAATAGTGAAGCACTACAACTCCCAGCAGCCACGCAGTAAAATGCAGACAGTTACAGGTAGCCGTAAGAAGGAGCTTTTTAAAAAAAAATTGAAAAAGAATACAGGCTATATAGTGTGAATATGACTTTCCCTCTATCAGTGGGTGTCGCCGTACGCTGTGCCTGAAGGTGACAGCAGACACACAGCGCTGTAAAAAATTAGGGAATTATTGGCGTACAGTTGGAGGCTGACAGCGGTTATGTAACACAAACTGCAGCCAGAAAAAAATTATACGCAAGGCTGCAAAAAGGCCTAGCTGCGTAATACGGAAGCACTACAACTCCCAGCAGCCACGCAGTAAAATGCAGACGGTCACAGGTAGCCCTAAGAAGGACCGTTGGGGTTCTTGAAGACAGGATTCTACACTACCACAGTCCCTGCCTCACCAGTACTGCCGCTATACTCTGTATAATCAACTGCAGACTGAGAACGCTATAGCTGTAACAGTCTGCAGAGCCCGAGATGAAAAAAAAATTTGGGGGTGCAAAACTACTCCCAGCAGCCACAACAGTAATGCACATGGTCAGATGTGGCCCTAATAAGGACCGTTGGGGTTCTTGTAGACAGGATTCTACGCTACCACTGTCCCTGCCTCACCAGTACTGCCCCTATACTCTGTATAATTGACTGCAGACTGAGAACGCTACAGCTGTAATAGCCTGCACAGCCCGAGATGACAGAAAAAAAATTTGGTGCAAAACTGCTTCCAGCAGCCACAACAGTAATGCACACGGTCAGATGTGGCCCTTAGAAAGACCGTTGGGGGTCAAGTAACGAGCATCTCAAACACCCTAATACTCGAACGAGCATCAAGTTTGGACGAGTATGCTTGTTCATCTCTAGTATCAACCTATCTCTACCCTTATATCCCTGAAACCTTCTTCCCCATCAGCTGTGGCTCCTGTTGGGGAAACAGACAGCGATCTCCCGCATGACAGACGGGGATACTACAATTATAAGAGCAAAAACTGTCAAGAAACACACTGCACTAAAATCCCTCTCTCATCACCAAAGGGTTTCTTTTTCTTCCTATTATTATAATCATCATCATTATTATCCTCATCACTATATTATTAATAGTAATAACATCAACCACACTATTATAATTATTAAATATATATTTCTAGTTTTTCTGCCACCTTCAACATTAAGGAGAGGCAACACTTCAACCTTGAATTGAGCGAAATAACCGAGGGTGCGCGACTGCAGTTTACTCATAACTTTCAAGCTTTTGATAACCACTCTGTTCCTCTTTCCATCGGATGGGCCCGAGCCCCCCGGATAACATCCGGGCTTCTGAAAGCTGCTCTTTTGCATTTAAAACTTATTCCCAGACAACCATAAAATCATCACCAGACTTGATACGCTTTCAGTCGGGCAGGTCCAAGCCCCCCAGAGAAGGCTGGATAACCGCAAGGACACTAGAAGCCATAACAACTGTCAGGCGGGCTGACTCTGCCCCCTGGATAACCTCAGGACACTAGAAACCCATGTTTAATAACAAAAACCATTAGGTGGGCTGACCACGCCCCCTGGATAACCTCAGGACACTAGAAGCCCTTGTTTAACCTCTTCCCTCCCCATGATGTAAGGGTACGTCATGGGAGCGGGGTACTTAAGTCATAGGGATAGCGCGAGATCATAGCAGATCTCGCACTATCCTGCAGCGGGAGTCGGCTGTCACTAGTAGCCAGCCTCCTGCAGCGAGAGTGGGGGGCATCGGAGATGCGCCCACCCACTGTTAATATCTGTGATCTATCTGGAATTTTTAGATTCAAGTTCCCTTCTGTGACGTGCATAATGAATACAGTCCTGCTTTATTGAAGCTAGAAAAGAGTGCTGCTTGTACCTATATTTGATGTTATGTAGAAGTAATATTATGAAGCCCACCAGTAGTACAGTGAGACTGCTGTATGTATGCCACTATTTATGGCTGAAGCAAAAGCCATATTATAGGACTACTCGGCTGTTTCCGTAACTGCTGACCACACCTGGCCACTACATACAGTCAGACCAGGGTAGTGCAGTCCACAACTAGAGATAGGTGCAGGTCCCAGGGGTCGCTAATAATGGGCTGATTTGATTGTTGATCTTGGTGCAGAA
The DNA here is from genome assembly GCF_035609145.1 of Eleutherodactylus coqui. NCBI lineage: Eukaryota > Metazoa > Chordata > Amphibia > Anura > Eleutherodactylidae > Eleutherodactylus > Eleutherodactylus coqui. The sequence goes on from NC_089837.1 coordinate 511,647,849, forward strand.
ATTAAAGGCAGATTTTCAGTATAAATTTTGTGCTGTTTGTGAAAATGGAGTTATATAAAAAGACAATCTCATATTCCGGACAAAGTGGTCGGGAATTCAATCTGTGATGCTGAAAGGTACCTTTAGGGTGCATTCAGACGAGCGTGTTTATGTCCATACATATGTGCGCACATAACCACTCGTCTATTAGAACCATTGGTTCCCTATGGTGTGTTCATATGTCTTTGTTTTACAGGCGTGATAACAGGTGTACCTGTAAAAGATAGGACATGCGTGCACCATAGGTCAGTGGTGCATGTCAATATTCCCCGCGGGGAGTCCCCTCATCACTGAACACTGTAACAGCACAGTGACAGAGGATTGCAAAGCTCTCCGATTGATTTCAATTGAAAGCAATAGGATGCCGGCACCCATGCAGTGATTTTTGAGAAAGGGCTATTAATATGAGCCCCTCACTGAAAATTAATTCTAGTTGTAGTAAAACTTAAAAAAAATACATAATCACTAGAGATGAGCGAACGTACTCGTCCGAGCTTGATACTCGATCGAATATTAGGGTGTTTGGGATGCTCGTTACTCGTAACGAGCACCACGCGATGTTCGGGTTACTTTCAGTTTCCTCTCTGAGACGTTAGCGCGCTTTTCTGGCCAATTGAAAGACAGGGAAGGCATTACAACTTCCTCCTGTGATGTTCCAGCCCTATACCACCCCCCTGCAGTGAGTGGCTGGGGAGATCAGGTGTCACCCGAGTATAAAAATCAGCCCCTCCCGCGGCTCGCCACAGATGCATTCAGACATAGAGGAGGGAAAGTGCTGTTGCTGCCTGATCTGCTATAGGGAGAGTGTTAGGAGTATTTTAGGCTTCAAGAACCCCAACGGTCCTTCTTAGGGCCACATCTAACCGTGTGCAGTAGTGTGGAGGCTGCTTTTTGCAGTGTTGCACATTTTTTTTTTTTTGGTATATCGGCCGTGCAGAGCATTGCGCCCTGCAGTAATACTCCAGGGACAGAAGTGCTTAGGCAGGGATAGAAGACATATTATTGATTGAATATAGGCAGTGGGCCTTAGCAAAAAAACTTGGGGGAAAAAATCTATTTGGCCTGCCTGTCACTGTGCTCAGTGTCCTGGGTCCGTCTGTGCTGGGTGTAGTAGTTCTACAAAATCATACGCAGCCAGCTAAGTGTTACAGCAGGCTTTCGCCAAATTATTTCCTGGCTCTGTCTGGGCTCTAAAATCACCGCTGTGTTGCAGTTCATAGTGCAACACTCTGCAGTTCTGTGACACACTCCAGGGACAGAAGTGCGTAGGCAGGGACAGAAGACATATTATTAATTGAATATAAGCAGTGGGCCTTAGCAAAAAAAATTGGGGGAAAAAATCTATTTGGCCTGCCTGTCACTGTGCTCAGTGTTCTGGGTCCGTCTGTGCTGGGTGTAGTAGTTCTACAAAATCATACGCAGCCAGCTAAGTGTTACAGCAGGCTTTCGCCAAATTATTTCCTGGCTCTGTCTGGGCTCTAAAATCACCGCTGTGTTGCAGTTCATAGTGCAACACTCTGCAGTTCTGTGACACACTCCAGGGACAGAAGTGCGTAGGCAGGGACAGAAGACATATTATTAATTGAATATAAGCAGTGGGCCTTAGCAAAAAAAATTGGGGGAAAAAATCTATTTGGCCTGCCTGTCACTGTGCTCAGTGTTCTGGGTCCGTCTGTGCTGGGTGTAGTAGTTCTACAAAATCATACGCAGCCAGCTAAGTGTTACAGCAGGCTTGCGCCAAATTATTTCCTGGTGTTCCGTAAGCAAAGTCAGCCTCCAACTACAGGCCAATAAGCGGCACATTTAATTACAGCGTTCTGTTTCTGCATTACTGGTAATACAGCATGCTGAGGGGTAGGGGTAGGCCTAGAGGACGTGGACGCGGCCGAGGACGCGGAGGCCCAAGTCAGGGTGTGGGCACAGGCCGAGCTCCTGATCCAGGTGTATCGCAGCCGACTACTGCGGGATTAGGAGAGAGGCACGTTTCTGGCGTCTCCACATTCATCGCACAATTAATGGGTCCACACGGTAGACCTTTATTAGAAAATGAGCAGTGTGAGCAGGTCTTGTCGTGGATGGCAGAAAGTGCTTCCAGCAATCTATCGTCCACCCACAGTTCTGCGCCGTCCACTGCTGCAACTCAGAATCCTCTGGCTGCTGCTCCTCCTTCCTCCCAGCCTCCTCACTCCATTACAATGACACATTCTGAGGAGCGGGCAGACTCCCAGGAACTGTTCTGGGGCCCCTGCTCAGATTGGGCAGCAGTGGTTCCTCTCCCACCAGAGGAGTTTATCGTGACTGATGCCCAACCATTGGAAAGTTCCCGGGGTCCGGGGGATGAGGCTGGGGACTTCCGGCAACTGTCTCAAGAGCTTTCAGTGGGTGAGGAGGACGATGACGATGAGACACAGTTGTCTATCAGTGAGGTAGTAGTAAGGGCAGTAAGTCCGAGGGAGGAGCGCACAGAGGATTCGGAGGAAGAGCAGCAGGACGATGAGGTGACTGACCCCACCTGGTTTGCTACGCCTACTGAGGACAGGTCTTCAGAGGGGGAGGCAAGGGCAGCAGCAGGACAGGTTGCAAGAGGCAGTGCGGTGTCCAGGGGTAGAGGCAGGGCCAGACCGAATAATCCACCAACTGTTTCCCAAAGCGCCCCCTCGCGCCATGCCACCCTGCAGAGGCCGAGGTGCTCAAAGGTCTGGCAGTTTTTCACTGAGAGTGCAGACGACGGACGAACAGTGGTGTGCAACCTTTGTCGCGCCAAGATCAGCCGGGGAGCCACCACCAACAGCCTCACCACCACCAGCATGCGCAGACATATGATGGCCAAGCACCCCACAAGGTGGGACGAAGGCCGTTCACCGCCTCCGGTTTGCACCGCTGCCTCTCCCCCTGTGCCCCAACCTGCCACTGAGATCCAACCCCCATCTCAGGACACAGGCACTACCGTCTCCTGGCCTGCACCCACACCCTCACCTCCGCTGTCCTCGGGCCCATCCAGCAATGTCTCTCAGCGCACCGTCCAGCCGTCGCTAGCGCAAGTGTTTGAGCGCAAGCGCAAGTATGCCGCCACGCACCCGCACGCTCAAGCGTTAAACGTGCACATAGCCAAATTTATCAGCCTGGAGATTCTGCCATATAGGGTTGTGGAAACAGAGGCTTTCAAAAGTATGATGGCGGCGGCCCCGCGCTACTTGGTTCCCAGTCGGCACTACTTTTCCCGATGTGCCGTCCCAGCCCTGCACGACCACGTCTCCCGCAACATTGTACGCGCCCTCACCAACGTGGTTACTGGCAAGGTCCACTTAACAACGGACACGTGGACAAGCACAGGCGGGCAGGGCCACTATATCTCCCTGACGGCACATTGGGTGAATTTAGTGGAGGCTGGGACCGAGTCAGAGCCTGGGACCGCTCACGTCCTACCCACCCCCAGAATTGCGGGCCGCAGCTCGGTGCTGGTATCTGCGGCGGTGTATGCTTCCTCCACTAAACCACCCTCCTCCTCCGCAACCTCTTTCTCGCACTCAAGATGTGTCAGCAGCAGCACTTCGGCAGCAGTCGGTGTCGCGCGGCGTGGGAGCACAGCGGTGGGCAAGCGTCAGCAGGCCGTGCGGAAAATACTCAGCTTAGGAGATAAGAGGCACACGGCCCACGAACTGCTGCAGGGTCTGACAGAGCAGACTGACAGCTGGCTTGCGCCGCTCAGCCTCCAACCGGGCATGGTCGTGTGTGACAACGGCCGTAACCTGGTGGCGGCTCTGCAGCTCGGCAGCCTCACGCATGTGCCATGCCTGGCCCACGTCTTTAATTTGGTGGTTCAGTGCTTTCTGAAAAGCTACCCACGCTTGACAGACCTGCTCGGAAAGGTGCGCCGGCTCTGCGCACATTTCCGCAAGTCCCACACGGACGCTGCCACCCTGAGCACCCTGCAACATCGGTTTAATCTGCCAGTGCACCGACTGCTGTGCGACGTGCCCACACGATGGAACTCTACGCTCCACATGTTGGCCAGGCTCTATGAGCAGCGTAGAGCTATAGTGGAATACCAACTCCAACATGGGCGGCGTAGTGGGAGTCAGCCTCCTCAATTCTTTTCAGAAGAGTGGGCCTGGTTGGCAGACATCTGCCAGGTCCTTAGAAAGTTTGAGGAGTCTACCCGGGTGGTGAGCGGCGATGCTGCAATCATTAGCGTCACCATTCCTCTGCTATGCCTCTTGAGAAGTTCCCTGCAAAGCATAAAGGCAGACGCTTTGCACTCAGAAACGGAGGCGGGGGAAGACAGTATGTCGCTGGATAGTCAGAGCACCCTCATGTCTATATCTCAGCGCGTGGAGGAGGGGGAGGAGGAGGAAGGGGGAAGAGACAGCTTGGCTGAGGGTACACATGCTGCTTGCCTGTCATCCTTTCAGCGTGTATGGCCAGAGGAGGAGGAGGAGGAGTTGGAGGAGGATTCTGAAAGTGATCTTCCTAGTGAGGACAGCCATGTGTTGCGTACAGGTACCCTGGCACACATGGCTGACTTCATGTTAGGATGCCTTTCTCGTGACCCTCGTGTTGCACGCATTCTGGCCACTACGGATTACTGGGTGTACACACTGCTCGACCCACGGTATAAGGAGAATCTTTCCACTCTCATACCCGAAGAGGAAAGGGGTTCGAGAGTGTTGCTATACCACAGGACCCTGGCGGACAAACTGATGGTAGAATTCCCATACGACAGCGCTAGTAGCCGAAGGCGCAGTTCCGAGGGTCAGGTAGCAGGGGAGGCGCGGAGATCAGGCAGCATGTACAGCACAGGCAGGGCAACACTCTCTAAGGCCCTTGACAGCTTTATGGCTCCCCAGCAAGACTGTGTCACCGCTGTGTCACCCAATGCAATGGGATATATTTATGTACCGCCGGTGGCTTCCTGGCACCCACCCATGCTGTGGGTCCACACGGAGTTGTAACTACATCCGTCCACTTCTAAAGAACCCCAGTCTGACTGGGGCATGCAGTGTGGGCCGAAGCCCACCTGCATTAAGCACGACATTACCTTAGCTGTGATGGGCAATGCTATAGGATATATTTATGTACCGCCGGTGGCTTCCTGGCACCCACCCATGCTGTGGGTCCACACAGAGTTGTAACTACATCTGTCCACTTCTAAAGAAACCCAGTCTGACTGGGGCATGCAGTGTGGGCTGAAGCCCACCTGCATTTAATCTGACGTTAGCTCTGCTGTCCAGGGCACTGCAATGGGATACATTTATGTACCGCCGGTGGGTTCCAGGGAGCCACCCATGCTGTGGGTGCACACGGAATTCCCATTGCGGAGTTGTTCCTGCCTGTGACTATTTATAAAAAAAACGCGGTCTGACTGGGGCATGCAGACACCTTGACAGAATGAATAGTGTGTGGCACATGGGTTCCCCATTGCTATGCCCACGTGTGCAGCTCCGGATGGAGGTGGCACAGTATTGGATTTCTCATTGCTTCTGTACAGCATTGTGGGCTATCGCCCCGCCCCTTTTAAAGAGGGTCGCTGCCTAGCCGTGCCAACCCTCTGCAGTGTGTGCCTGCGGTTCCTCCTCATGGCAGACGCAGTTATAAATAGACATGAGGGTGGTATGGCATGAGGGCAGCTGAAGGCTGCGCAGGGACAATTTGGTGTGTGCTGTGGACACTGTGTCGTGCGGGGGGTGGGGGGGGGTTGGGCAGCATGTAACCCAGGAGAAGTGGCAGCAGAGTGTCATGCAGGCAGTGATTGTGCTTTGTTGGAGGTAGTATGGTGCTTAGCTAAGGTATGCTATGCTAATGAGGGCTTTTCAGAAGTAAAAGTTGTTGGGAGGAGGGGGGCCCACTCTTGCCGCTATTGTGGCTTAGTAGTGGGACCGGGGAACTTGAGATGCAGCCCAACATGTAGCCCCTCGCCTGCCCTATCCGTTGCAGTGTCGTTCCCATCACTTTTCTGAATTGCCCAGATTTTAACAAACGAAAACCTTAGCGAGCATCGGCGATATACAAAAATGCTCAGGTCGCCCATTGACTTCAATGGGGTTCGTTACTCGAAACGAACCCTCGAGCATCGCAAAAAGTTCGTCTCGAGTAACGAGCACCCGAGCATTTTGGTGCTCGCTCATCTCTAATAATCACCTCTCTGCCCCTTCTGGGTCTCAGGCGCATCTAGCCCCTTTGGTTCCGTCACTGTAATAAAGTTCTTTCAGCAGGTGGAGAATTAAAATTCCTGCCTGTTGAAAGGGCTGCGTCTGATTGGCTGAGCACTTAACCATTCATTGAATGACAGCTGAGCGCTGCCTGGGATTGGTCACAGCGCTCAGCCAATGACAGGCAGCGCTCGGCCATTCAATGAATTCAATGAATGGCCGCAACAAAACAGGAGGCTAGACAGGCTGGACTAAATGGACATTGTCTTCATTCAGCCTTACGAACTATGTTACTATGAGTGCTGCTGTGATTGGCTAAGCGCTGTGACCAATCACAGGCAGCGCTCAGCTGTCATTCAATGAATGGCTAAGCGCTCAGCCAATCAGACAGAGCCCTTTCAGCAGGCGAGGATTTTAAATCCACGCCTGCTGGAAGAACTTCATTACAGTGATGGGACTCAAGCGACTAGTTGCACCAGATATGAATGATTTTCAGGGTTTCCGGCACGCCATTGTTTTCAATGGGGCCACCAGCAGCCGTGGCCCCATTGAAAGCAATGCTGCACGGACATACATTCATGCATGTTTGTGCACGTATGTGGGTGCGCCGGTTTTGTGCGCACGTATATATGCACAACCACGCGCTCGTGTGAATGCACCCTTGCATGAAGGAACTGTCTGTCAGGCTCCAGCTCACAAAGTGTCACTGAAGTGTACAAGTGGGAGTTATTATTTGCATTTACGCAGATAACTTATTGTTCAATAGTTCTTTGGTGACTTATCATCATAGGAGACAGCCATTTAAACAAATGCACAAATCTTTCAAGCACAAACGACTGTTACTTTACACAAGAGGACTTTTGATCAACCAGCGACTATTATTTCAGTGAGCTGCAATGAGACGACCAGCAAATAGTGAGCAAATTATCACTCATTGCTCTGTCGGTGGCCATATTGATAATGAACCGTTATCACTAAAATTGCTGTTTCCAGAGATTATTCAGACAATAGTCGTCTCATGTAAAGGCAACTTAACACGGGGCTGAATTTTCCATAAGGACTTACGTTCCATCTAAAACTCTTTATCATGGGCTGATGATCAGCAGCACAAGGGTTAATATGAATGCTCGTTGCTGATTGTTCTCTTATGAAGTTTTGCCCGCAATCAGTTGACAAACAAGCAAACGCTCCCTTGTCAGCAGATCTAATTTACTATGTGGACATGAAGATCCTTGTTTGCCGGCATCACATTGTCTTGTGTAAACTGGGGAGATGCTTACAAAAACCATAAAAACAACAGCTGTACAAGCAAATTGTACCGTCTATAGTGTACTGTAAATCCAGACCCCTGTATATAGGCAGCCATAGTGTACTGTAAATCCCCAGACCCCTGTATATAATCAGCCATAGTATACTGTAAATCCAGACTCCTGTATATAACCATCTATAGTGTACTGTAAATCCCCAGACCCTTGTATATAACCAGCTATAGTGTACTGTAAATCCCCAGGCACCTGTATATAACCATCCATAGTGTACTGTAAATCTCCAGACCCCTGTATATAACCAGCCATAGTGTACTGTAAATACCCAGACCCCTGTATATAACCATCCATAGTGTACTGTAAATCCTCAGACCCCTGTACATAACCAGCCATAGTGTACTGTAAATCCCCGGCCCCCTGTATATAACCAGCCATAGTATACTGTAAATCCCCAGGCACCTGTATATAACCAACCATAGTGTACTGTAAATCCCCAGACTCCTGTATATAACCAGCCATAGTGTACTGTAAATCCCCAGCCCCCTGTATATAACTATCCATAGTGTACTGTAAATCCCCAGACCCCTGTATATAACTATCCATAGTGTACTGTAAATCTCCAGACCACTGTATATAGCCAGCCATACCGTACTGTAAATCCCCAGACCCCTGTATATAACCAGGTATAGTGTACTGTAAATCCCCAGACCCCTGTATATAGCCAGCCATAGTGTACTGTAAATCCCCAGACCCCTGTGTATAACCAGCCATAGTTTACTGTAAATCCCCAGACCACTGTATATAGCCAGCCATTATGTACTGTAAATCCCCAGACCTTGAAGGCAGCAGAGTGCTTAACGAAGCTGCCAGGGACTGGGGGCGGAGTTACAGGAGTGAGGTCAGTGACCGGAAAGGGATAGGTTTAGGAGCAGGAAGAGGAGGGCACAAAAATTGTTGGATCTTAGCAGAGGGAGGTATTGCAGGGCCAGGGGATAAGGCTCCAACAGTCCGTAAAAAAGGCAGAGGTTCAGCTGCAGCGCGTGCAGGGGGTGCTGGGACACGTGTCCTCAGCCTTCTGATAGCATACGGCATGCTGCCCCACGCTCCCCTGCACGGGCTGCCAGCATGCAGGGCAGATAGCCCAGTTTGGTATTGAGAGACGGGGAGTTGCAGAAGGCAAGGGGTCTCTTAGCCCACACAGCATAGGCAGCAGGGGCAGTAGGGCAGGCGTAGGTAGATGGAGGTCGCAAGGGAACACAGTGCGTCTCACACTCTCTGCTTGAAGGCGAATGGGGGAGGAAGTTGGTGAGCAATAGGAGGAATGCAGGGGCACGCGAGGCTGGTAGCGGTGATGTAGAGAGCAGGCATCAGGAACGGCATTACCAGTTGAGTCGTCACCGACCGCCGTCAATTTCTTTGTCATACTTTCCAAGTGACGGGCAGGTTCGCCGCTGGAAGCAGATGCGCTCACGGTAGCCGCCAGTCCGGAGTATCGCAGAGGGAACGGCTCGAGGGGCTTTGCCTAGGAGCAGGCGGCAGCACTCGGCCTGACACAGAAGGAGTCAACGCGGCAGGTTGGCGAGGACCCTACCCTTGGCAGCGCCGGAGGTCGGTCTAGCTGGTAAGTCATCATGTAACAATGCATGGAAAAATTGTTTGGACCCGTCAAGAGAAACGAGTGACTGAGATTTGGTTACAGTCTTAAAATCATTACAGTACACATTGATCAAAAACTGACCAGCCAGGCATCCGTCGAGGGCCTGCCTAACTTAATCGATAGTGAAGTTTTTTCTTTTGCGACGGTTAACCCGGCAGATGGAGATCCCGCCAAAGGTCTAAAGATTGTTGATTCTGCAGGGTGCGTAGTTTAGTGGTTAGGACCGCTGCTTTCCAATGCTGGAATACTATGTGCAAATCTGACCAAGGACAAAACCTGCATGGAGTTTATATGTTCTCTTTATTATTTGAGATGTTGTTGGAAGGTTTGGTGGAGAAAAAAAAAAAGTATTAAAAAACGTGTTTATATGGGTATTTGGTTCAGCTAGTGAGAAAAAAAAAAGTCCATACACTCATAATTAAAATAAAAGTTGCAGTTAGTTTTTCTAGTGAATTTGGGTTTGCAGTTGATTGATGACACCTTACGTTTGAAAATAAATGTAAAAAAGTCATCTATGGGGCGTGGTCAGCCCGCCTGACTTTTTTTTCTGGTTAATAAATACGGTTTCCAAGGGGCGTGGTCAGCCCCACCGGATGGTTGGTTAATAACACTTTATGCTTGAAAACAAAAAAGAAAAGCTCAGCTTTTGTTATTAACCCCTTAATGATGTGGCCTATTTTGACGTTGAGCACCAAACGATTTTTGGTATTTTTTCATCTCCATTTTCCAAAAGCCATAACTTTTTTATTTTTCCGTTGACTCAGCTGTATAAGGGCTTGACTGTCTGTATCGCCGACTGTCTGTATCACCCATACTATGTCTTCCTTTTTTCTCAAACTAAACCTCTCTAAAATTGACCTCCTAATTTTTCCGCCTTCCAACCGACCTCCCCTCAACATCTCCATTCCAGTGTCTGGGACCTTCATAACCCCCAGACAGCATGCCCGCTGCCTTGGGGTCACATTGGACACCTCTCCTTTACCCCCCATTTCTAATCTCTGGCTCAAACATGCCACATGCACCTCAGAAATATTGCTAAAAAAACGTCCGTTCCTCACCACAGACACGCTAAAGACACTCATCCACTCGCCCTCATCCACTCCCGACTCGACTACTGCAACTTGCTACTCATTGGCCTCCCCCACACCAGACTCGCTCCAATCCATACTAAATGCGGCAGCTAGGCTCTTTTTTTCTATCCAACCGTTTCTAAGACGCCTCTACACTGTACAAGTCGCTACATTGATTGCCTATCCACTGCATAACTAAATTTAAACTCCTCAACCTCACCCACAAAGCTCTGCATGGCGCTGCGCCACCATACATCGCCTCCCTCCTGCCAGTACACCACCCAATTCGCTCACTCCGATCTACTAACACACTCAGACTAAACACCCCTGTAATACGAACCTCCCATGCTCACCTGCAGGACTTCCCCAGAGCAGCACCCATCCTCTACCCCAAGGCATCTGGACAATTCCCAATGCACAAAATTTCAGATGTGCCGTAAAAATGCACCTCTTCAGGGTAGCATACTAAATCCTGCCCCCCTTGCACCTCCTGTACAACCCACACCCCATTTGTTTCAAACTGAATGTACCTCACATTGTAATTGCTGCATTGTTTTACATTTATCCCATGCCTGAAAGCGCTGCGGAATAAGTTGGCGCTATACAAATAAAGATTATTATATGTTCTATCTTTTATAGGTGCAGATTTTTTCCTGCACGCGCGTTGCGTTTTTTTCTGTGCGGAAAAATGTGTGAATCTCTGCTTGTCTGAACGAGCCCTTAAAATATGCAGGACAACTCCTTTGATGTAATAGTAGGGGCATCACTAATTGCTGTAAGCCTGCAAGGTGCACTACATGTAGTGTGACTGGCCCCCTATACAAGCCTCCTCTATGTGCAGGTATAATACTAGCAGCCCCCCAGTGTATGGTTGGTGTGAGAGCGGTCGTACATCAGTATTCTGCACCTGTGCTCCTCCATATAGCATTGTGTCTTTCTGCCTGCTGCAGGGAGCTGGGGTGTTCCTGCTCTTGCATCTTTGTATCAGTAGGTTTTCAGGGTTTTTTTGTCGGATTTGATCATTTTTATTGAATCATTTGAAACATTTAAACTCAGTGATTAGAAATGCAGTGTGAGGCTGGAGGTCCATGTACCAAGAATGTCCTGTCTGACACTACGTCACCAATCGTATGGGGTTTTTCCTTGAATGACAGCAGTATTTTATGTCGTCTTTAGCTGCGACGGTTTGTACAGATGAAACGAGGTTTTAATATTTTGTATCTGTAAAACCCATGCATCTAAAAACTGCATTGGAAATGTGATATGCAGTAAAAGTGCGCGGCGCACTAATGCTACATGTACAAGCACTCCGAGAGTGGATTCAGCTATACATTTCCAGGAGGGATAAAAGAGGATCAGCTTGATGTAAGGTTAGAAGATAAAGTGCTCAGGATTTTTTTTTTATGGCAATGCAAATAGTTACTTAGACAGACATGTCTTATAGTTCTTGCTCTCATGGGGTATTTTGCCTCTGAATTAGGGCTCCTACCCACTAGCATTTTTTTTCACTGTGAAATTCGCAGCGGTTTTTTTTTTTCTGCAGGGGTCTATGGGACTTGTAATGTTAAAATCGCGATTTACCGCGAAATCGCGATTTTGTGCGATCGCGATTTTAGCTTTACAAGTCCATAGCTCATAGACCCCTGCAGAAAAAAAAAACGCTGCAAATTTAGCAGTAAAAAAAACGCTAGTGGGTAGTCACCCTAAAATACAGATTCTGCACCCAATTTTCTGCCCATTTCACACCATTTTAGCATTCCATGAATTGGCAGGCAGATCCCGGCTGTAGATCATATAGGACACATTTTTTTCATGCAGATTTTGAAATCAACATTACAGCAATAATAATTAACATGACAATCACATGGAAACCAGATCCGGCGGGCGAATGCGCATTTACCCCATTGACTACAGCAGAACTCCAAACTATAACTTCAATATTCTACCATGGATTAAATGGACATAACCATGGCAGAACAATCTAACATGAATATGCCAGTTTAAAACCCGTGTAAACGACGCCTTAGGGCTCAGTCAAACGGGCATTTTGACGCACAAATTTTTGAATGCATCAGTTATGCGTTCAAAAATTTGCGTCCCCGAAGCGGGCGTCACGGCGGGAAAAAGTGTGCTGCCCGCTATCCCCTGCTGTGGCTGACAGCTGCAGCAGGGGATTCCTTGGATGTGAAACAGCTGGATGCTGTCACATTCAGGGGTTCCACCTGTGGTCAATGGGGCCAGCCCCATTGAGCGCAAGGTGTTTCACATCCACGGGTTTCACTTACACACAACACCCGTTTGCCGCAGTTACATGCATTCTGCGAACCGGTGTCCTATAATTTTTGCCACGTATGTTTATGCTCATTTAAAATTCGCACATGTGCACACTCCCATTGAAAAGCATTGGTTCTATTTAAATGCAGCCAGCAAATGCAACTGACAGACGTGCGTACAAACGCCCGTGTGACTGAGCCCTTATACTGTGTGTGGATGAGAAACCAGGACAACAGCTGGTTACAGGTACTCACCGGGCCGAGACATTTCCGAGTTTTACCATATTTTGGTACACAAAATGCTTGGTATACAGAGCTCCCAGGATGGCAACACCCGCTGTTACATTGGTGACTGTGAAAACATGGATTTCCATTGTTCTAAATGTAAAACAGACAAAACAGAAGACAGTGAAGATTATTACATGCTTGTCAACTCTTCCATAATGTCCATGAGCCTCCCAGACAAAGGGGAGAACTCCCAGATACACGACAGGGTTGTCAAATCTGCCATATGTCACCAAAGCCTCTTGAAAGATGTCAAAATAAATATCCTGTGGCCCTGGTGGCGGATGTATGGCAGGCAGTCAGGGACATGCAGACTTATCTCGCTTTAGGTTTCCCAATCTTAATTTTAAAAATAATAATCTTTATTTTTTTTCTGAGCAAGTTATCCATAAAAATCACAGAGGGCTAACATTTTTTTTTTAACAATTTTTAATAAAAATGTTTCATTTTACAAAGGAATATAACATTGAGATAATGTATGAAGGCGTACAAGGCTGGCTGGGTTAGTGGTAATAGTACAATTCTAATCTATTATAGCCAGATTCTTCTCTAGCTTTCTTTGTTGTTTTGTTTGAAAAACGATTCAAAAACCTCATTGGCCTGGCCAGGACCAACTTGCAGAAGGGGAAAAGGAGGGAGGTAGGCAGGTATTGGGGTGGGGTATCGAGGGGGTGAGGGATGTTCTTCTCTTATGGGGCAGCAACCCAAGGGGGGCGGGATCCCCAAGGTTAGCTTTCGGGCTTTGTATTTATAGTGCAGTTGAGATGCCAGCCTCCACTGTAGGGATGGTGTAATCTATCCATGGGGTCCAAATATTCAGAAATCTGTCATACCTATCCTCTGAAATTGATGGTAATTTCTCATTAATCAGGTACAAATTTATTCAGCATTTGACCTCAGAGAAGACCAGTGAGGTATTTTGCCAAGGTCGAGCGATAGTTTGTTTTGTGGCTAGGATGAAGAACGAAATCAGCTTTCTAGAGTTTGGAGATATATTTGCAATCCTTTTGTTCAGTAGGGCTTCCCATGGGTTTTTACGCAGGTTTTGATTAGCTACTGTATAGATTAGGAAGTATACTCTAATCCACAGTCTTTTGACTCGAGTGCAGGACCACCATATGTGAAACATATTTTCTGGGGAGGAGCAGTCTTTAGAATGACCTGGAACCGCGTGAGCAATTCTTGTAGGGACTAAGTACCAGCATAATAGGATTTTATACGATGTTTCTAACATCAGTGTATTGCGGGCACCACAATTGGTTGATCTCCAAATCTGGAACCATTCGTCGTTGTTTAGAATGTTACCTATATCTCGCTCCCATTTTGCTACATATGATAGTTGCAAACGATAGGAGGTATGTACACGGCCCGGATATATTTGTGAGATAAGGCCTTTTGCTTGTGGGTATTTGAGACAGAATTTTTCAAAGGGGGTTGTTTTTAATGGGGAGTTTGTGTTTTTGAGAAGAGAGGTTATGAAATTCTTGAGCAGTAAATAGTGGAATATTTCAGAAGATGGTAGGCCAAACTTCTGAAGGGCAGGGAATGTAATTATATCATTTAATGAAAGTAAGTGGTGTATTTTGGATATACCTTTGCTTGTCCAACTTTCAAAGGACAGTGGGGAGTCAAGACCTGGTGGGAATAAGGAGGTATGCAAAAATGGTAGAAGGGGTAAGTGAGGGGAGATAAGTTTCCCAGAGTACTTCATGGAATCCCAGATTTTTAGGGAATGTTTTATAATGGGTTTAGCGATAGGTTGTCTAGGAGTCGGAGTAGTCCACAAAATCGAGTCCACTGTGAGAGGGTGTAATTCCATGGCCTCTAGAGCAAGCCAAAGAGGCACATTGGTTGTGGAATGAAGGAGGGCTAGTTGGGCCACCTGGGCAGCTTGGTAGTATTTCAATATATTTGGAGCTCCCAATCCTCCCTGCAGTCTATGTCTGTATAAAGTAGAGCATGACACAATAGGAATAGAGTTATTCCAAATAAAGCAAAGGGTCATCTGCTGAAGTATCTTCATGATGCGCCCAGGTACATGTATCGGAAAAAGTAAAGCAGTTTAGGCAGAAATGTCATTTTTGGGGAATTCACTCTTCCAATCCATGAGATGTGGTATTGGCCCCAGCTTTCCAGAAGTAGTCTGAGCATGGCAATATTGCTTACATGCCACCAGCTATGGGACTATTATCGTTTAATCAGTCACAGAGTCCGGGATCCACCTATGCCACTCTATACATATTATGCATCCTCCCATATCGGGGCGTGCTCTCCAGGCTGGGCCTTACCTGATTGGTTGTCATTGTCTCACACCCCTAGGGGTGTACTTCTTATTGCCTCTTAAAAGTGCTGTTAGGACTTACTGGCTTCATTGCTCTCCAGTCTACTTTCTGGGCTGGAGATGCTGGCATGTCTGTGGTTCCTTAGCTAGGTCTAGTTGGGCTACATTTATTATTATTACCTAGACTAGGTCTTGTATTTATCGAGTATGGCTCATTACATTTGGGAACTTATTAAGCTAATGAAACTTTATCTTATTATCTGCTGAGTATTGGCTCAGATGTGATAAGAATCGTCTAAGGGCTAAGCTACTTTCAGCTCTGGAATCTACTTGAGGGCTATTCCTCAAAGGTTTCTTATTAGTCCACTATTTTCACATGGATGGACCCAGGCCCTATGACAATCCTGGTCATTAGGGACCCACATTAATGTGTGTTCCATCTACTTTGGACAGCCTGATAGGAGAATTCTCCATTTGTAGCGTGATTCAGTATCACAACGAGACTCTTCTTGTTAGCATCTCTTTGCCAGTATCGGCTCTACTTTTTCTACAAGACGTATACAGTCTGTATCACCTGTCCAAATTGCTACTCTATTGGCAATTTGTTCCTAATCATCTAGGGTTCCTAATGTGTCACTTAGTTGACGGAAATGCGTCAAACCAATACCAGAACCCGACCAGTTCCTTTGAGATTGGAACTGAGTCATTTCACTTACAAGCATAAATATGTTATTCTGAATCAATATCCTAACAATTACTAATAACTCCCACATCACTAGGTCTAATCCTTGACTACCCTTATTCGAGAGCGAGCACTATCATTAGGGGTCCCTCTAAGGAAAAAAACTAGAATTGTATCAGCTAGTAGCATCACTCATGTCCTAAGTGAGAGATATTCTGTATCAGAACTAACACTAGCCACTGGTTCATCCTCATGTGGCTGATTAGTGATTAACAGTTGAGATATTTTTTCACTATCGATGGGGTCTTCTGGGACTCTTGCTCTTCTTGTTGTGTTCTAGATGTTGTGTGTCTTGTATGTCTTTTGAGGCGCATTATTTTAAAT
The DNA here is from genome assembly GCF_035609145.1 of Eleutherodactylus coqui. Classification (NCBI taxonomy): domain Eukaryota; kingdom Metazoa; phylum Chordata; class Amphibia; order Anura; family Eleutherodactylidae; genus Eleutherodactylus; species Eleutherodactylus coqui. The sequence goes on from NC_089837.1 coordinate 511,663,934, forward strand.
CTATCAATAAAAGTTAATTTAAAAAAAAAAAGGATCAATGAATGAGTTTACAGAGGAGTGGCATGTAATTTTGCTCATATAGCGAGGTGTAGGAGCTTGTTAAATTAATGCCCAAGTAGCCCAATGTCCCCATCATCCATTTAAAGGGGACGTTGGTTTGGAGTAGGGAGACCATATCTGGGGGTAATGTGTGGTTGAAAGCTTTTGACTTTGCGCTGTTGATGATAAGGCCAGACAGAGACCCAAACCTGGACAGTTCCGCCATTAGGTTAGGGATAGTGGTATAGGTAGAAGATATTATAGCCAATATATCATCAGCAAACATGCTAATTTTATGGTGAATATAGGCAATTTCAATTCACCTGATGTCAGGGTTGTTTCCAATTTTAATCGCTAATAACTCTATCGCTAGAATGAAAAGGAGGGGGGACAATGGACAGCCCTGCCTTGTGCCTCGCCGGATCGAGATGTTATCTGAGCAAAAGCCCTTGTAATGAACAAAGGCTTTGGGGGAAGAATATAAAATACGTAGCCATGTGAGGAATTCAGCGGGAAATTTCCAGTGTTCCAGTACTGAAAACATATATGGCCAGCTTATAGTGTACAAATCCAAGGAGAGCAACTTTGCAGGAATGCCCCTATTTTGACAAATGTGGGTGAGTTGGGTGAATCGACGTATGCTGTCTGGAGCTTGTCGTCCAAAAAGGCCAAAATTTTAGTAAGAAGCTTCATGTCTACATTAATTAAGGATATAGTAGTACTATTTATCCAGCAAATCTCTTTCAGGCTTTGGTATCATGGAGATAGCTGCCAAGAGAGAAGTCTGACCTATTTGCTATCCATCTCGGATGGCGTTAAAGTAATTTGCAAGATGTGTGCAGAATGGGGGAAATTTTATTTTTATAGTAAGAAGAAGAAAAACCATCCGGTCCCAGGTGTTTATTAATTTTCAATGCTTTTATAGCTTCTATGACTTCTTCTAGAATAATTTTTTCCGCCAAGTGTTCAAAGAATGTGCTAGGAAGCATGGGAAATGTGATATCGTGAAAGTAAGAGGTTATCTGTTCTGGGGATCGGTGATGTGACTGGGAGTAAAGCTTATCGAAAAGTTGTCTGAACTCTGATACTATAGTGAATAGGTTTGCCGTGATTGTATTATGTCTAGTGCGGAGCCTAAAAAAGGGCTTATCGTAGCGCTGGCTCATAGCCTGCGGGCTAAGGGAGTAGACAGTTTGTTATTTACCACATAAAAGTGTCAGCAGGACCATCTTAGTTTGCACTCAACAAGTTTTGAAATACATAGGTCTAGTTCTGTCCTAGCTTGAGAGATTAATCTTAAATTCTCCCAAGATGGGTGATTTTTGGCCTTGTCTTCTAACTGTAGAACCTTTTGCTCTAATTCTAGTTGTCAGGATAGGCGCTCTCTCTTTCGCCGGGCGGAGGACTACCTTATGCGCCTCTCACAGTGACATGGGTGAGGAGGCGGAGGGGCTATTTATAGCAAAGTATCCTTCTAATTGTGGTGTTATCAGAGACAGTACCTCGGGTAGTGCTAGAAGAGAATCATTAATGGCCCATGTGGTATTAGTGCGTTTTGACATTAAAGAGCTGCATGGATATTGATACTGGGCTGTGGTCCATCCAAGGAATGGAAAGAATTTTAGTACAGGTTATTTGTGGCAGGAAGATATTAGAATGTGGTCTATTCTTCTATATAGGGAGTGTGGGGCTGAAAAATGCATAAAATATTTGGTAGTGTTGGTTTCCCTCTAGAAATCGACTACGTGGTGCTGGGTGAGCAATACTCGAAGATTATGTGACAGGGATTTCTAGGGCGGCAGCAGAGGTGTCAGATGAGTTATGGAGTTTCTGTCCAGGCCCGCGTTCAAAATACAATTTGAGTCCCCTCACAGTATGACCGTCCCATATTTATTTGTCTCTACCAGTTCAAACAATTTTGTAAGGAAATGTATTTGTCCGGTATTTGGGGTATAGTACGATACAATGGTTACCGGGACATGTTGAATTATACCTGTGAGTAATAGATAATGGCCTTCGGGGTCAGAGATAGTTGATGTGTGATACTTTACTGATCGTAAATTGATCATTTAGATTGATATATATCTGTGTATGTTTGTCAGTGAGCTCAATTTTTAACAGAGTGAATAAAAGTTATATTTTATGTTTAAAATTAGTTAGTGGGCTCTTCCCAGTGTAAATAATGTGTGAGTAAAGGGGACTAACCGGTTGAAGCATATTGTGACAGTTTTTGTTTTAGATGAAGCAGTTGATGAAAAAAAATGGGAATGGGTGAAGAGAGAACGCGGGGAAGGATTAGTGGAAAAATTTCTTCAAGCATACAATATTGGCATGGACTTTTTTATAATAGCAGAAAGTTTTGGATCGTTTATTGGGGGAATTAAAGCCCTGCACATTGTGCAAGATAATTTTTAAATTCATGGGCAGTTATATAAAGAACTATAAACATTGGATATCTGGGACACCCAGCCCCACGGGAGAAGAATAGGGGGAGAAAGTGAGGGGGAGAGAGTGGGGAGAAGGAGGTGTGGGAGCGATATAGAGAAGGTGCCAGACCTGTAAATTCAACATGGAAGACATTTAAGACATTACAAGTAACTAGCATGGTAAGAGCTGTTTTGGTGGTCATAACATCAACTACAACGTGGGAACGACACACGGCAACAATGCCAAAGAGGCGTTCTTAAGCTTTATATAAAATATTCAGAGGAGAGCCAAGTGCATGAGGAGGTGGGGGGGGGGGGAATAAAAAATAGTAGAGAGGAAAGGAAGAAGCAGAGGAAAGGAGAAAATAAAAATAAATAAGAGAAGAAGGTGGAAAGAGTTAGAAAAGAAGAGTTGGTTTGTAGCATAGAGCGTATAGGCCCCAAGAACTAAATTCTAGAGTCTATTAACTAAAGATAACCAGAATCCCAGTCCATGGGTAGTATTTGGCAGACCCTTCCATTTCCCTTACTCCAGTAGTTTTTTCATTCTTTTTACTTCTATCGGCGGAGTGGCGATTCTACATGCATATATGAAGTTAGTCCATAAGTGATAAAGGTATCGCTGCCGAGTTGCCTGCGTCAATCATGCATTTTCTGTTTCATTAGGAGGCTATAAAGTTTGCCTGTGGAACATAGGAGTTGGAAAGGCCTTCGAAGACAGGGAAGTATACGCATGGTCATAACATGTCCAGCAATGTATTTAAGGATGTTGGAGTCTCTTCAGTTGGAGTTGGATACTTTTCTTGGAAAGGCACCCTCAAGGTCAGTCTGACTTGAATGGCAGGAGGCAGCACCTCCCAAGATTATGGCTCACAGTTGCTCGTTGGTTTCCGGGGAGATCTAGAAGGTTGCAATGCATCTGGTGAACCTGATTGCTGGTCCGGGAGCTGGAAGCACATGTCCGTAAAGCAGCGCCGAGCTCTATCCAGGGACAGGATAGTATGGGTGTTAGCTTGGAAGAGGAATGTCAGCGTAAACGGGAAGCCCCACCTATACTGGATGCGCTTTTGCTGCAAAATTTCCAAATAGGGCTTGAGGGCTGTCCTTTTAGCAAGGATTGAAGGGGCCAGGTCAGGGAATAATTGATAATAGTGACCCTGGAAGGAGAGCTTTGAGATGGAGCGAGCCATATTAAGCAGTTGTTCTTTAGAGCGGTGGTAGTGCATTTTCAGGACAATGTCTCTTGGTGGGCCCCCAGCCTTGCGGGCTCTTAACGCTCTGTGGAGTCTGTCCATCTCCATTTGTTCTATAGGAATATTGGGGCATAATTCCTGGAAAAGGTCTGTTATGGTGGATTGAAGATCTTCAATGGATTCTGGGAGGCCCCATATTCGTAGGTTGTCTCTACGAGCTCTGTTTTCAGCATCATCCCACTTGTCGTGGAGGATGAAGATTTCCTTCTGTATCTGCTCGACTTCTTTTTCGTGGGACTCAAAGACTGTAGTTGCATTATCCATGTGGTCTTCCAGCGCAGCTGTTTGGTATCCGAGGTCTCGGATCTCTTTGGTGAGTTTGGAGGTTATGCCGTTAGAGATTTGTGAAAATCCTTTTTTTCAGCATTAGCTGAATTTGGGGTAATAGTGAATCAGAGAGGGAAGCTGCAGTAGTTTCCAGCTTCATAGGACGTGCTGAAGCAGAGTCTAGGGAGGGTATGGGGTCCTCCATTGATGAGCGGGAAGATTCATCTTTGATCTTTTGGTCGCTGAGTGCAATGGAGTATTTTCCCCCACTTTCAGCGGACTAAATACTCCCTGTAGGCGGTTCATACCTAACAGGAATAAAAGCGTTAAGGGATAAGGAGAAAACCATTGTGGCTCAATAAAGTTGCAAAGGGGGAAATCACAGAAAGAAAGCATTTAAAGTACTGAAACAAGAAGACAGTGAAGAAACATTAAAACCCTATAAGGAAATAAATAAAAAAAATAGTAAAAAGATTAATATTAAAAGTATTGGCCCTTAAAAAAATAATGAAAGAAAAATTTGTAGAGCGTGGTGGCGAGAAATCAAATCTATTAAATCGTTCTTTTGTCCAGTGTATTCACTTAGGAAAAAGAAATGTCAGATGAGATGCAGACTAATAAAGTAAACTCTTTACTAAATTTCACCGTGTAACCCAGGAGGAAATGCAGAACCACCTTAAACAGATTAAAATATACAAATCGCAGGGAGCTTAGATTAAATACCAAGAGAAGAAGATGTGTGCTGCTAAACCCTGCTGACCCTGCTCTACAAACATCATTTCGTTTCCTTGCTCCAGAAGGTCAGCCTTATCCCCACTCAGACCTCTCCAATACATAAAGAACCTTGTAGGAGCTGGATTTCCCCTCTGTCCAATGAAGCAAGGTTAGGGCCTTCCACAGCCAGCTGAGGCCAGTGCAAACCCGAATTTGTTTTTTGACCGCATTGGACGGGAAGAGATTCACTAGACGCATATACTCATGGAAAACGATCTGCACCTCCTTAATTGACACCCTCTGCCCAGTCGGAGGTGAACCTCTGTCCTTGGCATGGCTGAGGACCTTGTCTATGCCTACAAGGGACCATACTGTGGAGGCGGCCTGGTGCAGGGCGCTCTGAATATTTGCTAGAGTCTGAAACAGGCCTGACCAGCTACTGGACTAGGGTATGCTATCTCCTGCACCACCACCTGTACTCTGGAGTGGAGGCTTTCACCGGAGGCCTGAGTGTGGCACAAACACTGTGACCATCTCTGTCCACCATCTTACCTTTAGCCATCATCTTGGATGCAGAGTGGTGGAGGGACAACACACCATCTAGTCCCATATAAAGTTACAGAGCAACGCAAGGTCAGTGGGAAGGAGAAGTTGAGAGAGTGTGGAGAGGGGGCTACAGCACATGGGGAGAGAGAGAAGTGAGGGAGATAACAGAAGACAGAGGTGAAGAGAGGGGCTCTCCATTGCAAACTCTTAACCCAACTAGGAGTAGTGGAGACAACCTTCCTGCCATTCCTTTTACTTGCTGGGCTCCCTGACACATTGATGAAGACAGGAGAGATTTAGAAGTGGCACTACAAACTCCATCTGTACTAGAACTCCTGTCTTACAATTCTGAAGTGTTTAAATACAAACTTTAACTGTACTAAAACTCTCACCGGACACTGCTAAGATGCATGACCCCAGACTTCTTCTGTGCTTTAGCTTCCATCAGGCAGTTCTGAGGTGTTTGACTACTTTCCCATCTTGGCTACAACTCCCATTAATCACTGGTGAAGTTTGTTACAAACACCATCCATACTACAGCTCCCACCTGGCACTGCTGGGGTGTTGGTCTATTAATCCCAATTATACCACAACGCCCACCAGGTACTACTGAGGTTTTTTGACTCAAGCCCAATCTGTTCTACAGCTCCCATCAGACACTGGTGAGGTGTTTAACTATTATCCCTATCTGTACTACAACTCCTATTGGACACTGTTGAGGTGCTTGACTACAAACTTCATTGTGATACAGCTCACACCATTCCCTAGTAAGGTATTTGACTGCAAGTCCCAATTGTACTACAACTCTTGTCTGACACTGTTGAGGGGATTCACTACTATCTTCAACTATACTACAGCTCTCTTTGAACCTGTTAAAGTGCATGACCACAATTTCCATTTTTGCTGCAGCTCCCATTGGGCACTGTTATATAGTGGGTAAATACATATTCGCCTGCAATACAACTCCTATCGGATACTGTTGAAGTGTTTGGTTATGAGCCCCCCATCTGTACCAGAGTGGCTATCAGTTGCTATTGAAGTGTTTGTGTTGTGGCATCAGGCCACTAAGTAATCTACCAAGCACCGCAGATAACACTCTCCACCCTAGTTGTTTTGCAAACCACAAACCCCATCTATACTACAGCCCCCATCAAACACAGCTGCGGTGTTGGTCTTTGATACCAAACCATTGAGCAACTTAACTGAGGACTCCCAACATCACCCACCACCTGACCTTAATTTGCAGTCTGGTTTTAGCAGTCACTTGGAAAGTATTATGGATACAACTTCTACAACAATCACTTCTCCCATTAGTGTCCACCGGAGGGATAAGCAACTTCAAGAGAAATTTATGAAACACCCTATGCACCCTCCAAGAACTCGGTAAATCCAACTCTCAAGCTAGAGGATTAATCAGTGACGTTATCGCAAAGAGACCGATAAAACGCGGCGCAATCTTTACCGAGGGAGCTTTAATTTTAACCCTTTCCAATCCATTGTCTGACCTGTGAAGACATTATGATTTAAGGCCGTACAGCTCTGATGTTGGAAGAAATCCGTCTGGGTTCTCTTCCTGTATATTGCCAGCGTCTCTGCTGTCAGAGCCTATCCAACGTGTCACCTCATGCAGTACTGGCTTTAGCCAGCATATAGCACCATTGTATAACAGCAGAAAAAGAGTAAGCACCCTAGGAAAACCAGGATACAATTTGGATTGGAAAGGGTTAAATTCTTCGTGGACAGATAGACCTTCTGACCGACCTCAAATGGCTCCAGCACAGTGGACCTTTTACAACTATGTAGTTGCATACGACCACTTGCTTCCTCCAGATTCTTGTGTACACCATTCCAAACATCCCGCAACTTACTAGTAACAACATCAACAGTGGGGCAAGCTGTAGGTACTGGAATGGAAGTCAGGAACCGGGGATGCCGACCAAACACACAGAAGAAAGGTGACACCCCTGTCGCAGAACTGATACGATTTATTTATGGCAAATTCAACTAAAGGTAAAAACTCTACCCACCGACTGACCCTCTAGCCCACAAAAAGACGCAAGTCTTGTACTAGGTCTTGATTTTTACGTTCCGTTTGCCCACTTGTATGTGGATGAAACGTTGATGAGAAAGACAGAGATGTTCCCAAGTTTTTACAGAAGGCCCTCCAAAATTGGGCCACAAATTGCTCCCCCCCGATCCGAAACTATATTGACCGGTATTCCATGCAATCTTATAATCTCTCTAATGAAAGTCTTCACTAATTCAGCCTCACATGGCAATTTTTTTAAAGCAACAAAATGCGCCATTTTCGAGAACCTGTCAACAACAAACAAAATGGTGGAACAACCTTGTTACAGAGGCAGGTCAGTGACAAAATCCATGGACACATCCGGCCATGGACTACCAGGTACTGACACCGGCATTAACGGTCCCTCAGGGCTCTTACGACGACTCTTACCACGTGCACAAGCTGAACAACAATTCAATGCAAAAACGGAGGAATGAGACTCTTCCAGAACTAACAACCGCAGAGACCTCGGTACAAGTAACTTCCCTGCCGGAACCCCCTCCAGGGCTTCTCTTTGACATTCCTGAAGCTGAGCCAGAAGGTTCCGTGTCAGGGCTGCTACCACAACACCGCGCTGGAGGATGACTTCTTGAGAAGAGTCCTTAACCTCCGGAGTCCCGAAAAAGCTGGATAGGGTGTCAGCTTCCACATTTTTTTTCTCCCGGCAGGTACATGACTAAAATTGAATCTCGAGAAGAAAAGCGCCCACCTGACTTGCTGCGCATTAGGACTCTTACCATTCTCAAGATGCACTAAGTTCTTGTGATCGGTGAAGACAGTCACCTGGTGTCGAGCCGCCTCCAGAAGATGACGCCATTTTTCATATGCCCATTTTATTGCCAACAGTTCCCTGTTCCCAACATCGTAGTTGTGCTTGGCGCTACTGAATTTACAGGAAAAGAAGGCACACGGACTATACCCTGAATGACCCTGAATTGGGGGGAGAGGACTGCCCCACCCCAACCTCCGAAGTGTCTACCTCCTCAAAAAAGGGTTTCTGAATGTCAGGCTGAGCAAGCACCGATGCAGTGGAAAAAGCCCTCTTAAGTTGCTCAAACGCTTCTGAAGCTTCCGGAGACCACGAAGTCATGCCTGCTCCTTTTTTCGTGAGATCAGTCAGCGGTTGTGCAATCACTGAAAAATTCCTGATCAATTTTCTGTAAAAGTTAGCAAATCCAAGAAAGTGCTGAAGAGCCTTCAAATTATCTGGTTTAGCCCATTGTGTGATTGCCGCAACCTTGTCTGACTCCATACACATATCAGTTGGGGTAACGATATACCCAAGGAATGAGCACAGAATTTAACATACAATTGGTACTCCCTTAGCAGCTCTAACACTAAATGGAGATGTCTGACATGCGTGTCCCAATCCGACGAGTACACCAACATGTCGTCAAAATAGGCAACCATAAAATCCCATAGATAATCGTGGAAGACCGCGTTCATCGACCCCTGAAAAACCGCAGGGGCGTTGAATAACCCGAAGGGCATAACCAGACACTCGAAGTGCCCCAATGGGGTGTTGAACGCGGTCTTCCACTCGTTACCAGACTTAATATGTATAAGATTATAAGCTCCCCGAAGGTCAAGCTTGAAGAACCAGTGTGCTCCCACCACCTGATTCAACAGATCAGGGATCAGAGGGAGCGAGCACTGATTTTTTTTATGGTGATCTTGTTTAAAACCCAATAGTCAACATAAGGCTCCAGGTGGTGACTTTGATGGTCTGATATGTTCCTTGGCTAAAGTCTCTGAAATATAGGATTTAAGAGCCTCATGCTCCCTACCCAACAGATTAAATTTGGCTCCCTTAGGGATGGGACTATCCAGTACCAGATCAATCCTACAATCCCATTTGCAGTGTGGGGATAATACCTCGGAAAGCTTCTTAGAAAACACATCTTGAAAATCCTGTAAATCAACCGGAATACTAATAGTATCGGTAGAGCACAATGTAACAGGCGCTAGATTATCCTGACAGCACTCTCCACACTGAACTAGCTCCAAAGTAGTCCAATCAAACTGAGGATTGTGCGTCCTTAGCCACGGCAATTCCAGAACGATATCGACGGACATCTTCTCCATGACTAGAAATGAAATAACCTCCGAATGTAATGCGCCCACCATGAACCAAAGTTCTGGTGTCCTCCACTGCACTACCCCTGAGGACAGATGGGTTGCATCGATACTTGTAAAGTGGATCGGCAAACCTAACGTGGTTAAACTTGATAACAGTGGTTTTATGAACGGCAAATGGATAAGGTTCGTGGCTGACCCAGAATCAATAAATGCCTGTCCCACCCTGTGAAAAGCCTTGTAAGACACACTACAAGGCACCAGTAATTTAGGGAGTACCTGACCTCCTAGATGACCCTCCCGACAGTCTCCTAGGAGCTAAAGTTTTCCTGCTGCATCCGTATCTGCCTTTCCTGGCAAACCCGGAACCGCCTCCGTTTTTCAGAACTCAACCGGTCCACTTTCATACAATCAGCTTCGAGGGTTGACAGTGGGGTACAGGCTGTAGAAGTCACCAGAGACTTAGCACCGCGTTCTTGATGGTACTCTAGCTTAGTCAAAGTAGAGGGTGACGGATGGGACAGCAGTAGATCTTTTACTGTGTCAGACAGGCCTACCAAAAATTAATCTTTGAGCCTGCAGTCATTCCATGCAGATTCACCCGAATACTGCTTGAAACTAAAGCAATATTCTTCTGCAGACTGGTGACCCTGGTGTAGGGCCAACAACTTACTAACTGCATAACCTGCACAATCGGGTTCATCAAAAATATTCCCGAGCTCAATGAAAAAAAGAGCCTACCAACTGCAGACAAGCGGAATCAGCTGGTAAAGAATAGGCCCATGACTGAGGCCCTTCTCTGAGCAGAATTATAACAATCCCCACCCTTTGGGGCTCGGATCCAGAGGCTGCAAGCGAAAAAACAACTTACAAGCCTCCCGGAAGACAAAGAATTTTTTCCCGTCCCCCAAGAACCTCGGGTAATGGGCATTTAGGTTCAGATACTGGATGAGCGGGCACAACCAAATGCTGCTCATGATGGCTGAGATGCCCTGACAGGTCCTGAACCATCCCGGCCAGGTCACGAATCTGACCGGTAATCATATTGTTGGACTCCATTAACACCGTGAATCCCACCTAAAAAAAACACAGGAAAATATATATATATATTTATTTATATTTTCTGGGAGGGGGGGGGCAGTTATTATGTTACAGTACTAGTTGTATGCATAGGTTTGCAGGGCGCGGGACTCCCTGTCCCTCACCCACGCCAATGTTCCTTCCTGGAGGTAGTCCCAAAGGTGGACAGGTCCAGGCCGCCAACACTGACCCTACACTGCCTATGCAGATAACAACTTACTAGCACCGACAGGCTAGGCCAATAGGATAAACCAACATGACAGGAAAACCACAGAACATAAGCAGCGCTGGATCGAGACAAGGTAACTTTCACAGGAGCAGGACTGAAGTCAGACACAGAGGGAACGGAACCAATAACTGGCAACTGCTATCAGCAGCTGCAAGACTATATTCAGGAGAATCCACCCATTGGTTGGAGTCTAATCAAGCTTGCTGACGGGAGCTCCCAGCCAGCCACTATAACTCACACACTCCGCACCCGCACACCGGAGCATGGAGCTGCCGCGCGCCGACCCGAACGTGGGCGCAACACCATCCCAGAACGCCGTGGTGAACTGTGCCACTGCCACCTGTGGTCCCTGACCGATTTCATGGTAACAGGTAGTTGATGATCATAGCTCTTGGACATAACGTGCAGTGGTGACTCGGTTTCCTCCTCCCCCTCCCCTTTTACCTCGCTTCTCAAGACAAAATGAATGTTTGACCAAAATTACTCTTTCAGACTATCATCTTAAAGATGCATGGAGAGCAATCAATCCTGAAACCAAAGGCTATACTGCTCACATATTCATGACTCATTACACAGGATTGACTACCTGTTCATCTGTGAAACATTTATACAAATGGTCACTGGACTGGAGGTGGGCTCAATTACAATTTTAGATCACACTCCAATTTCTTTGAAAATTTCAGTGCAAGAACTACCAGCTAAAGAATGGACCTGGCAACTCAATCCTACACTCACTGCAGATGAGAAACACGATACTCTACTCTCAGAGAAATTGGAGGGGCTATGTAAACTAAATGATAGGCCAGAAAGCTCCACTCCAGTAGTCTGGGAAATGCAAAAAGGCGAGTTGATTGCTATGGGATCCAGAATTTAAAAACAAAGAGAACTTGAAATTAAAGGGGTTGTCCCGCGCCGAAACGGGTTTTTTTTTTTTTCAACCCCCCCCCCGTTCGGCGCGAGACAACCCCGATGCAGGGAGGTAAAGAAAGCTCACCGGAGCGCTTACCTTAATCCCCGCGCTCCGGTGACTTCTCTACTCACCGCTGAAGATGGCCTCTTCCTCCGTGGACCGCAGCTCTTCTGTGCGGTCCACTGCCGATTCCAGCCTCCTGATTGGCTGGAATCGGCACGTGACGGGGCGGAGCTACACGGAGCTACACGGAGCCCCATAGAAGACTGCAGAAGACCCGGACTGCGCAAGCGCGGCTAATTTGGCCATCGGAGGCCAAAAATTAGTCGGCTCCATGGAGACGAGGACGCCAGCAACGGAGCAGGTAAGTAAAAAACTTTTTATAACTTCTGTATGGCTCATAATTAATGCACAATGTACATTACAAAGTGCATTATTATGGCCATACAGAAGTGTATAGACCCACTTGCTGCCTCGGGACATCTCCTTTAACTCCATTCTATCCCAAATTTCTAGGGCAGATAATCTATACAAAAAGTCCATAAACTCTGATGTGCTAACTGACCTTAATAGTCTTAGAAACAAATTAAGGGATCTACTAATTGTTAAAGTTGCTAAAACATTTCAACTCTCTAAATTCAAAATATATGCACATGGAGCCAAAGGCTCTAAAGCCACGATCATCTACAAAATCCAATCCCCCGCAACTAATACAGTTACAGCTACCACAGAGATCACCAAATAATTCTGAACTTACTATGAAGCTTTGTATAATTAACAAATATTTCCCTCCCTGACTCCCTATCTGCAATCTCATCTGCCAACATCCCTTTTCCAGATTCAATAACTCTTCCTGAGTTTACGGAAGAGGTCAAAGCACAGTTACTCAACCCATTAATAGCTCCAGAGATCTAAAAGGTTCTCTCATCAATTCCCAATGGGAAAAGCCAGGACCAGATGGATTCCCTATATGTTATTATTAAAAAAAATCTCCAGAATTCATCTCCCACCATTTCTCCAATTTTGTAAATCCCTTCCCAAACAATCTTTAGAAGCATTCATCTCCCTAATCCCCAAGGAGGACATAATCCCAGAATTATGCAGTAATTATATACCAATCTCCCTACTGAAAACTGACCTTAAATTGTGGGCAAAAACGTATCACACATAGAATATTAGCCTTTCTCACTAAACTTATACATCCTGACCAAGTGAGATGTGTCCCAAATAGGGAAGGAAAGTTCAACATATCTCACATCATACAGGCAATAAACTATGCTAGGCTGAAGATCCCTCTTGTTCTACTTAGCGCGGATACTGAAAAAATTTTTTTTTAGAGTTACCTGGAACTACATGAGAGGTACCTTGTATAGATTTGGTGGCCCAATGCAAGTAATTTCAGCTATCTTCTGCCTATACTTGAAGCCCACAGTCAAAGAGGGGGTCAATGACACTTTGTCAAAACTCTTTGCATTCTAAAACAGCACCAGGCAAGGTTGCCCACTTTCACTCACCCTATTTGTTTTGATGATTGAAACAGTACTTCAAAAAATAAGATAAGAAATTGGATTAAAAGTCTGAAAGGTCAAACACACCATTGCAGCCTTTGCTAATGATCTCCTAATACTGACAACAAATACCAAAAAAGCACTCCCAGCAATCTTAACATTTTTGATTTTTGAGTTGGGACCCATTAACTTTTCCTATTTATAACATATTCAATGCTCGTGCCAAATGACATTGGAAAGTGAGAGAATTAGATTTCGTACGTAATATGTGGATGCTAATTCATTTGCGCTTAGAATTGAACAATCGAGTTGGGACCCATTAACTTTTCCTATTTATAACATATTCAATGCTCGTGCCAAATTTCAAGTTTTTATGACATCGGGAAGTGAGAGAATTAGATTACATACTTAAAATTTGGAGGCTAATTCTTTGGTGCATAGAATTAAATAATTGAGTTGGGACCAATTAACTTTTCCTATTTATAACATAATAATCAATGCCCGTTCCAAATTTCATGTTTCTATGACACGGGAAAGTGGAGAATTACATTACGTATGTAAAATTTGGACGCTAATTATTTTGCGCATAGAATTCAATAATCGAGTTGGGACCCAATAGCTTTTCCTATTTATGACATAATCAATGCTCGTGGCAAATTTCAACTTTCTATTACATCAAGAAGTAAGAGAATTAGATTCCGTACGTAAAATTTGGACGCTAGTTCTGTTGCGCTAAAATGGAAAAATCGAGTTGGGACCTATTAGCTTTTCCTATTTATGACATAATCAATGCCGGTTCCAAATTTCACGTTTCTATGTCACGGGAACGTGAGAGAATTACATTCCGTACGTAAAATTTGGATGCTAATTCTTGTGCACTTAGAATTAAATAATCGAGTTGGGACCCAAAGCTTTTCCTATTTATGACATAATCAATGCTCGTGCCAAATTTCAAGTTTCTATGACATTCCATTACTGCCACTAATTCTCTCACTTCCCGATGTTGTAGAAACAGGAAATTTGGCAAGAGCATTGATTATGTCATAAATAGGAAAAGTTAATAGGTCCCAACTCGATTATTCAATTCTAAGCGCAAAAGAATTAGCATCCAAATTTTATGTACGGAATCTAATTCTCTCACTTCCCGATGTAATTTGGCACGAGCATTGATTATGTCATAAATAGAAAAAGTTAATGGGTCCCAACTCGATTATTCAATTCTAGGTGCAAAAGAATTAGCGTCCAAATTTTACGTACGGAATCTAATTCTCTCACTTCCTGATGTCATCTATATATATAAAATTTAATGTCTGTCTGTCTGTGTGTGTGTGTGTCTGTCTGTCTGTTTGTCCTTTATGCGCTACTACACCATTCATCCGATCACCATGAAACTTTGGGAAGTTGTTGAGTACACTCCTGGGAAGATTATAGGCATAGTACATTTATGCTACGATAAATGGCGCGAGTGCGTGCGTCGTCGACAGTTACGACCCCCCCACGTAGATTGTTCGATTTCCATCATTGCCACTAATTTTCTCACTTTCCGGTGTCATAGAAACGTGAAATTTGGCACGAGCATTGATTATGTCATAAATAGGAAAAGTTAATGGGTCCCAACTCGATTATTCAATTCTATGTGCAAAAGAGTTAGCGTCCAAATTTTGCGTACGGAATGAAATTTTCTCACATAGAAACTTGAAATTTGTCACGGGCATTGAATATGCCATAAATAGGAAACACTAATGGGTCCCAACTCGATTATTCAATTCTATGCGAAAAGAATTAGCGTCCAAATTTTACGTACATAATCTAATTTTCTCGCTTTCCAATGTCATAGAAACTCGAAATTTGGCACGGGCATTGAATATGTCAGAAATAGGAAACGCTAATGGGTCCCAACTCGATTATTCAATTCTATGCGCAAAAGAATTAGCGTCCAAATTTTGCGTACATAATCTAATTTTCTCGCTTTCCAATCTCATAGAAACTCGAAATTTGGCACGGGCATTGAATATGTCATAAATAGGAAAAGCTAATCGGTCCCAACTCGATTATTCAATCCTATGCGCAAAAGAATTAGCGTCCAAATTTTACGTACGGAATCGAATTCTCTCGCTTCCCAATGTAATAGAAACTTGAAATTTGACATGAGCATTGATTATGTTATAAATAGGAAAAGTTAATGGGTCCCAACTCGATTATTCAGTTCTATGCGCAAAAGAATTGGCGTCCAAATTTTACGTACAGAATGTAATTTTCTCACTTTCCGGTGCCATAGAAACGTGAAATTTGGCACAAGCATTGATTATGTTATAAATAGGAAAAGTTAATGGGAAGTTGTTGAGTACACTCCTGGGAAGATTACTGGCTTAGTACAACTATCCTACGATAGGTGGGGTGCGTGCGAGCGTCATCGACAGTTATGCCCCCCCAGACAAAGATCGTTTGATTTCCATCTCAAGCACATAAGCAAAAGGCATTACGAGCAACGGGATGCGTGTTCAACTACAAAATGATGCATCCGCCGAACTATTCGCAAGACAATTGCTGGATATTGAGAATGCTGAGGTAAAATAAAAGCTGCGCTGTGATTGGTTGCTATATATTATACCGCTGAGGTAAAAAGAATGCTGCACTGTGATTCGTTGCTATTTTTTATATTGCTGAGGCAGAATAAAAGTTGCGCTGTGATTGGTTGTTATTTCTCTTACTGCTGACGTAACATGAAAGCTGCGCTGTGATTGGTTGTTATATATTATACCGCTGAGGTAACATGAAAGCTGCACTGTGATTGGTTGTTATATTTTATACTGCTGAGGTAACATATAAGCTGCGCTGTGATTGGGTGTTATATATTATAAAGCTGAGGTAACATGAAAGCTGCGCTGTGATTGGTTGTTATATATTATACCACTGAGGTAACCTAAAAAAACTAGGCTGTGATTGGTTGTTATCTAGATATATAAAAACGAATGTATGTCTGTCTGTCTTCGCAGCAACGCGCGACGGGTAAGCTAGTCTATATATATAAAATTGAATGTATGCGTGTGTCTGTTGTCTGTTTGTCTTTTATGCGGTACTACACCATTCATCCGATCGCCATGAAACTTTGGGAAGTTGTTGAGTACACTCCTGGGAAGATTATAGGCATAGTACATCTATCCTATGATAAATGGCGCGCGTGCGAGCGTCGTCGACAGTTACGCCCCCCCCATGTAGATCGTTCGTTGTCCATCATTGCCACTAATTCTCTCACTTCTCGATGTCGTAAAAACATAAAATTTGGCACGAGCATTGATTGTCATATATAGGAAAAGCTAATGGGTCCCAACCCGATTATTTAACCCCTTCCCGCTGCAGGGCGTAAGTTTACGTCCTGGCAGCCTGGTACTTCCCGCAACAGGACGTAAACTTACGTCCTGGAGATAGCGCGGGATCACATATGATCACGCGCTATCCCGCAGCGGGAGCCGGCTGTCAGTCACAGACGGCGTCCCGCTGCAACAGCGGGGGGCATCGGAGATGCCCCCCCGCTGTTAACCCCTTCCCTGCCGCGATCTAAGTAGATCGCGGCAGGGAAAGAGTTCACAGAGGGATCGCGCTCACTCTGTGTCTCCAGCCGGAACTCGCGATATCATCGCGAGAGCCTGGCCTGTCACTATGGCAACCGGACGCCAGACACTGGCGTCCTGTATTGCCTATGCCTGAGATCGCTGTATAAGCGATAAGGCATGGCAGAGCAGTAGCTCTGCCATGCCTTATGACAGCGATCATCAGGGCAGTGGTTAAAGTCCCTCAGAGGGACACAAACAGTGTAAAAAAAAACAAACATTAAAAAAATGAATTTAAAAAAATGTTAAAAAAAGAGTAAAAAAACATTTTTTATGCTTTCTCTCAGATTAGCATAAAAAGAGGTAAAAAAAAATTAAAACCCCACATATTTGGTATTGTCGCGTCCGTAACGATGCATACAATAAGTTGAACATGCTTTTGACTGTGCACGGAAAAAAATGCAAAAAAAAAAAACGCTAAAAAACTGAGGCAAAATCCTAATTTTTAGCATTTTGCCTCACTAAAAACGCAATAAAAGTGATCAAAAAAGCCATATGTACCCCAGAATGGTACCAGTAAAAACTACAGCTCATCTCGCAAAAAATAAGCCCTCAAAGAGTGCCGTACATCAAAAAATAAAAAAGTTACAGGACTTCGAATGCAGCAATTTAGAATAGAAAAAAAGATTTCCAAAAAAAAGGGGTTTTATTGCAGAAAAGTGGGAAAACCTAAAAAAAATGTAGGAATTTTGGTATCGTTGTAACCGTACTGACACGCAGAAAAAATGGAATGTCTCATTTATGCTGCATGATTAACGCTGTAAAAAAAAAAAAAAAAAAATCTATGGTAGAATTGATGCGTTTTCTCTCCCTGCTATCATAAAAAATTTTAAAAAGTTTTACAATATAGTCTATGTACCCAAAAGTGGCACCAATAAAAACTACAGTTCGCCACGCAAAAAACAAGCCCTTATACGGCCACGTCGACGGAAAAATAAAAAAGTTATGACTTTTGATAAACGGAGAAGAAAATCCGCCAAAAATTGTTGTGTCCTTAAGCCCAAAATAGGCCATGTCATGAAGGGGTTAATTCTAAGCGTAAAATAATTAGCGTCCAAAATTTACGTACGGAATCTAATTCTTTCACTTCCCCATGTCATAGAAACTTGACATTTGGCATGTGCATTGATTATGTCATAAATAGGAAAAGTTAATGGGTCCCAACTCGATTATTTAATTCTAAGCACGAAAGAATTAGCACCCAAATTTAATGTACGGAATCTAATTTTCTCACTTCTCAATGTCATAGAAACTTGAAATTTAGCACGAGCATTGATTATGTCATAAACAGGAAAAGTTAATAGGTCCCAACTCGATTATTCAATTCTAAGCGCACAAGAATTAGCGTCCAAATTTTACGTACGGAATCAAATTCTCTTACTTCCTGATGTCATCTATATATATAAAAATGAATGTCTGTCTGTCTGTCCTTTATGCATTACTACACCATTCATCCAATCGCCATGAAACTTTGGGAAGTTGTTGCGTACACTCCTGGGAAGATTACTGGCATAGTACAACTATCCTACGATAGGTGGCGCACGTGCGAGCATCATCGACAGTTATGCCCCCCAGACAAAGATCATTTTATTTCCATTACAAGCACGAAAGCAAAAGGCATTACGAGCAACAGGATGTGTGTTCAACTACAAAATGATGCATCCGCCGAACGTTTCACAAGACAATTGCTGGATATTGAGAATGCTGAAGTTACATGAAAGCTGTGCCATGATTGGCTGCTATTAGAGATGAGCGAGCACCAAAATGCTCGGGTGCTCGTTGCTCGAGTCGAACTTTCCGCGATGCTTGAGGGTTTGTTTCCAGTAACGAACCCCATTGAAGTAAATGGGCGACTCAAGCATTTTTGTATATCGCCGATGCTCTCTAAGGTTTTCATTGGTGAAAATCTGCAAAGCCTACGAAAGTGATGGAAACGACACAGAAACGGATAGGGCAGGCGAGGGGCAACATGCTGGGCTGCATTTCAGGTTCTCAAGTCCCACTATTAAGCCGCAATAGCGCCAAGAGTGCCCCCCCCCCCTTAAAATTTTTACTTTGGACAAACCCTCTTTAGTAAGCCACTACCTCCAACCAAGCACAAGCACTGCCTGCGGGACACACCACTGCCTCTTCTCCTGGGTTACATGCTGCCCAACCCCTCCTCACGACCCAGTGTCCACAGCGCACACCAAAGTATCCCTGCGCAGCCTTCAGGTGCCCTCATCATGCCACACGCTGGCCTCATAGCCACACCACCTTCATGTCTATTTATAAGTGCGTCTGCCATGAGGAGATACCGGAGACACACACTGTAGAGGGTTGGCAGGGCCAGGCAGCGATCCTCTTTAAAAGGGGCGGGGCGGTAGCCCACAATGCTGTACAGAAGCAATGAGAAATCCAATCCTGTGCCACGTCCGTCAGGAGCTGCAAACGTGGGCATAGCAATGGGGAATCCATGTGCCACACAGTATTCATTCTGTCAAGGTGTCGCATAGCTCAATCGACACTGCAAGGGGAAAGCTGTCTGCGCTCTGCCCCCTACCCAAGTCAGTCAGTGTCTTTGTGCCAGACAGGTCAAACACCGCGATGGGAACTAAGTTTGCACCAACAGCATAGGTGTGTCCTAGGAAACCCAAGACATGAACAAAAAATTGATCTGAGCGGCCAAACATGGCAGACTTGCACTGCGCCCACGACATAGGCCTGGGCCCACAGCTTCAGCAATCCTAGGCAGGTAGCAGACTTTTACTGCACCCAGGACATAGGCCTCTGCATAAACCCTCAGCAATTGCAGGCCTACAGCGGACTCCAATGCTAGCGTAGCTGTGCACGTCTCATTACGCGCTGTATTGCTCCTGTACTTTGTCCCAATGCAGGGCCCCGGATAGTGGAGCTAACGTCAGATTAAATACAGGTGGGCTTCGGCCCACACTGCATGCCCCAGTCTGACCGGGTTTTTTTATAAATAGTTACAGGCAGGTACAACTCCGCAATGGGAATTCCGTGTGCACCCACAGCATGGGTGGCTCTCTGGAACCCACTGGCTGTTTATAAATGTATCCCATTACAGTGCCCTGGACAGCAGAGCTAACGTCAGATTAAATGCAGGTGGGCTTCGGCCCACACTGCATGCCGCAGTCAGACTGGGGTTTTTTATAAGTAGACACAGGCAGGTACAACTCTGTGTGGACCGACAGCATGGGTGGGTCCCAGGAAGCCACCGGCGGTACATAAATATATCCCATTGCAGTGCCCTGAACAGCAAAGCTAACGTCAGATTACATGCAGGTGGGCTTCGGCCCACACTGCATGCCCCAACCTGACCGGGGTTTTTGATTCATAGACACAGGCAGGTACAAATCCCCAATGTGAATTCCCTGTGGACCCACAGCATGGGTGGCTCCCTGGAACCCACCGGCGGTACATAAATATATCCCATTGCAATGCCCAGCATAGCTGAGGTAACGTCAGGTTTAATGCAGATGCGCTTCGGCCCACACTGCATGCCCCAGTCAGACTGGGGTTCTCTATAAGTAGACACATGCAGTTACAACTCTGTGTGGACCGACAGCATAGGTGGGTCCCAGGAAGCCACCGGCGGTACATAAATATATCCCATTGCAGTGCCCTGGACAGCAAAGCTAACGTCAGATTTCATGCAGGTGGGCTTCGGCCCACACTGCATGCCCCAGTCAGACTGGAGTTTTTTATAAGTATACACAGGCAGCTACAACTCCCTAAGTGAAGTCTGTGTGGACCGCCAGCATGGGAGGGTCCTAGGAAGCCACCGGCGGTACATAAATCCCATTGCATTGCCTAGCACAGCTGAGGTAACGTCTGATTAAATGCAGGTGGGCTTCAGCCCACACTGCATGTCCCAACCTGACCGAAGTTTTTAATACATAGACACAGGCAGGTACAAATCCTCTATGTGAAGTCCCTGTGGATCGACAGCATGGGTGGCTCCCTGGAACCCACCGGCGGTACATAAAAAGATCCCATTGCAGTGCCCTGGACAGCAGAGCTAACGTCAGATTAAATGCAGGTGGGCTTCGGCCAAGAATGTTTTCATTGTTGGAGGAGGAGGACGGGTGAGTTTTGAGGCAGTACGTGTCCTGTGGTTATATGCACCTTCCCAGTGACCGCGTCACTGAAAAGTTGTCGCGCCTGTGGAACCTAGTAGCGCGGCCTCGCCACCATCATGTCTTTGGGAAGCCTCCTTTTTCCACTACCCTGTAACATTGCAGTAGCAGCAGTATAGGCAGAGCCGAGAATTAGTAACATTTCAGCGGTAAGAGTATGCACAAACCCCTGTAACATTTCACTGGCAGCAGTGATGACAGACCCCACTAACATTTCATTTGCAGCAGTATACACAGACCCCAGAAACATTTCAGTAGTATCAGTATAGACAGACCCCAGTAACAGTTCAGTAGTATCGGTATAGACAGACCCCAGTAACATTTCAGTTCCAGCAGTATTGACAGACCCCAGTAACATTTCAGTAGTATCAGTTGCGACATGCCCCAGTCACATTTCAGTTCCAGCAGTGCAGACAGACCCCAGTAACAGTAACGTTGAAGCAGTATGGGCAAAGCAGCAGATTCACATTTCCCTGGCAGCAGTGTAGGGAGAGCATAGTATTGGTAAGATTTCAGTAGTAGGAGTATAGACAGGCCCCAGTAAGATTTACGTTGAAGCAGTATGGGCAAAGCAGCAGATTCACATTTCCCTGGCAGGAGTGTAGGGAGAGCATAGTATTGGTAAGATTTCAGTAGTAGCAGTATAGACAGGCCCCAGTAACAGTAATGTAGAAGCAGTATGGGCAAAGCAGCAGATTCACATTTCCACGGCAGCAGTGTAGGGAGAGCACAGCGTTTGTAACATTTCAGTAGTAGCAGTATAATCAGACCCCAGTAAGAGTAACATAGAAGCAATAAATAAAAAGAAAAAAGCTGCTTTTGCGTTCGTCGGGACAAAAGATAGCAGATTATAACTGCAGTAGATTTATTAATATAAATAGGAGCGACGCGTTTCGGCGAATGCAATCGCCTTTTTGAAGCTCTAAACGCGTTGCTCGTATTTATATTAATAAATCTACTGCAGTTATAATCTGCTATCTTTTGTCCCGACGAGCGCAAAAGCAGCTTTTTTCTTTTTATTTATTGCTGTCTATCAAGCACCTACGGGTATTTGTTTGCTGTTTACTTTTGCTGCTCTCCGTTTTGCTGCGGATGTGGGATTAAAGAACCTGTTCAAAACCTCCTTGGACATCGGTGTCGACGGGGTTTATCTGGCTGATTTCCCCATTCGGTACCAAGTGAGTTCAAACTTGATTATTCTGTGCATCCGCTGTTATTCACCTGGTGCATCCCTGATCCATTTTCTAGTAATGTAGAAGCTGTATGGGCAAAGCAGCAGATTCACATTACCCTGGCAGCAGTGTAAGGAGAGCATAGTATTGGTAAGATTTCAGTAGTAGGAGTATAGACAGGCCCCAGCAACAGTAACGTAGAAGCAGTATGGGCAGAGCCCACTATTAGTTACATTTCTGTTATAGCAGTATAGACATGCCCCACTAATATTTACATTAAAGCATTATGGGCAGAGCCCAGTATTAGTAAAATTACAGTAGTAACAGCATGCACCAACCAAGGTAATATTTCAGGAGCAGAAGTATCGGCAGACCGAAGTAACATTTCTGTTGCTGAATTATAGTCAGACCCCTGTAGCATTACTGTGGCAGAAGTATAGGTAGGTAGAACAGAGTTACATTTCTGTAGCAAAAGTGTAGGCTAACCCCAGACACCGTGGTGTACCATGAGTGCAGGCAAAGCCCATAAAAACAACTTGGATTACATTGTAGGCGAGGGCCCGAAAAATTGGTGTACCGACAGTACAAATGTACCCCAGAAAAATTGCCCATGCCCAACCCAGAGGGCAGGTGAAACCCATTAGTCGCTTAGCGTACTGTGGCTTAATTTTTAACTAGGCCTGGAGGCAGCCCAGTCTAAAAAACAATTGGTTCAGGTGGAAGTTTCAATGCTTAAATGAGAATTGAAACAGATAAATATTATATAGAAAAGTTATATGAGCCTTTTGGCCTAAGAAAAATTACCCGTTCGCGGTGATTACGAGAGATTTCAGGAGGGGGAGCCGGAGGAGGAGGACGAATATCATACACAGATTGACAAAGGTCGTTAGGTACCGCTACTGTCCGCTGGTGGAGAAGAGAAGTCTGGGGAAATTCAGACTTTGTTCATCTTTATGAGTGTAAGCCTGTCGGCACTGTCGGTTGACAGGCGGGTACGCTTATCCGTGATGATTCCCCCAGCCGCACTAAACACCCTCTGACAAGACGCTAGCCGCAGGACAAGCAAGCACCTCCAGGGCATACAGCACGAGTTCAGGCCACGTGTCCAGCTTCGACACCCAGTAGTTGTAGGGGGCAGAGGCGTCACAGAGGACGGTCGTGCGAACGGCTATGTACTCCCTCACCATCCTTTTACATTGCTCCCGCCGACTCAGCCTTGACTGGGGAGCAGTGACACAGTCTTGCTGGGGAGCCATAAAGCTGTCAAAGGCCTTGGAGAGTGTTCCCCTGCCTGTGCTGTACATGCTGCCTGATCTCCGCGCCTCCCCTGCTACCTGGCCCTCAGAACTGCGCCTTCTGCCACTAGCGCTGTCGGATGGGAATTTTACCATCAGTTTGTCCGCCAGGGTCCTGTGGTATAGCATCACTCTCAAACCCCTTTCCTCTTCGGGTATGAGAGTGGAAAGGTTCTCCTTATACCGTGGGTCGAGCAGTGTGTACACCCAGTAATCCGTAGTGGCCAGAATGCGTGTAACGCGAGGGTCACAAGAAAGGCATCCTAACATGAAGTCAGCCATGTGTGCCAGGGTACCTGTAAGCAACACATGGCTGTCCTCACTAGGAAGATCACTTTCAGGATCCTCCTCCTCCTCCTCAGGCCATACACGCTGAAAGGATGACAGGCAAGCAGCATGGGTACCCTCAGCATTGGGCCAAGCTGTCTCTTCCCCCTCCTCCTCATGCTCCTCCCCCTCCTCCTTCTCCTCCTCAACGCGCTGAGATATAGACATGAGGGTGCCCTGACTATCCAGTGACATACTGTTTTCCCCCGCCTCTGTTTCCAAGCGCAAAGCGTCTGCCTTTATGCTTTGCAGGGAACTTCTCAAGAGGCATAGCAGAGGAATGGTGACGCGAATGATTGCAGCATTGCTGCTCACCATCTGGATAGACTCCTCAAAGTTTCCAAGGACCTGGCAGATGTCTGCCAACCAGGCCCACTCTTCTGTAAAGAATTGAGGAGGCTGACTCCCACTACGCCACCCATGTTGGAGTTGGTATTCCACTATAGCTCTACGCTGCTCATAGAGCCTGGCCAACATGTGGAGCGTAGAGTTCCACCGTGTGGGCACGTCGCACAGCAGTCAGTGCACTGGCAGATTAAACCAATGTTGCAGGGTCGCAGGGTGGCAGCGTCCGTCTTGGACTTGCGGCAGTAACCGCGTTGGTGAGGGCGCGTACAATGTTGCGGGAGACGTGGTCGTGCAGGGCTGGGACGGCACATCGGGAAAAGTAGTAGCGACTGGGATCCGAGTAGCGCGGGGCCGCCGCCTCCATCGTCTTTTTGAGAGTCTCCGTTTCCACAAGCCTATACGGCAGCATCTCCAGACTGATCAATTTGGCTATGTGCACGTTCAACACTTGAGCGTGCGGGTGCGTGGCGGTGTACTTGCGCTTGTGCTCAAATAGTTGCGCTAGCGACGGCTGGATGCTGCGCTGAGAGACATTGCTGGATGGGGCCGAGGACAGCGGAGGTGAGGGTGTGGGTGCAGGCCGGGAGACGGTCGTGCCTGTGTCCTGAGAGGGGGGTTGGATCTGAGTGGCAGGTTGGGGCACAGGGGGAGAGGCAGTGGTGCAAACCGGAGGCGCTGAACGGCCTTCGTCCCACCTTGTGGGGTGCTTGGCCATCATATGTCTGCGCATGCTGGTGGTGGTGAGGCTGGTGGTGGTGGCTCCCCGGCTGATTTTGGCGCGAAAAACCTTGCACACCACAGTTCGTCGGTTGTCTGCACTCTCAGTGAAAAACTGCCACACCTTTGAGCACCTCGGCCTCTATAGGGTGGCATGGCGCGAGGGGGCACTTTGGAAAACAGTTGGTGGATTATTCGGTCTGGCCCAGCCTCTACCCCTGGCCACCGCACTGCCTCTTCCAACCTGCCCTGCTGCTGCACTTGCCTCCCCCTCTGAAGACCTGTCCTCAGTAGGCTTAGCAAACCAGGTGGGGTCAGTCACCTCATCGTCCAGCTGCTCTTCCTCCAAATCCTCTGTGTGCTCCTCCCTCGGACTTACTGAAATTACTACTACCTGAGTGATTGACAACTGTGTCTCATCGTCATCCTCCTCCTCACCCACTGAAAGCTCTTGAGACAGTTGCCGGAAGTCCCCAGCCTCATCCCCCGGAGCCCGGGAACTTTCCAAAGGTTGGACATCGGTCACGACAAACTCCTCCGGTGGGAGAGGATTCGGAACCATTGCTGCCCATTCTGGGCACGGGCCCGAGATCAGTTCCTGGGAGTCTGCCTGCTCATCAGAATGTGTCATTGTAATGGAGTGAGGAGGCTGGGAGGAAGGAGGAGCAGCAGCCAGAGGATTCAGAGTTGCAGCAGTGGACAGCGTAGAAGTCTGGGTGGTCGATAGATTGCTGGATGCACTTTCTGCCATCTACGACAGGACCTGCTCACACTGCTCATTTTCTAATAAAGGTCTACCGCGTGGACCCATTAATTGTGAGATGAATCTGGGGACCCCAGAAACTTGCCTCTCTCCAAATCCCGCAGCAGTCGGCTGTGATACACCTGGACCAGGAGCTCGGCCTGTGCCCACACCCTGACTTGGGCCTCCGCGTCCTCGCCCGCGTCCACGTCCTCTAGGCCTACCCCTACCCCTCAGCATGGTGTATTACGAGTAGAGCAGAAACAGAACGCTGTAATTAAATGTGCCGCTTATTGGCCTGTGGTTGGAGGCTGACTTCGCTTACGGAACGCACAGCAGAGCGAGCAAACAATTATGCGCAAGGCTGTAGTGAGACGTAGGTGCGTATGACTGAGCTAGTGGAATTCACAGCGCAGAAGCAGTCAAGTGGCCCAAGGCCAGTGGTAGGCCTTAAGTATTTTGCTTCTATTTTTTAAAATGCTGAGCTGATACAGCAGACAGATACTGTAGGCAGCGTATATTATGTATACTGTTTCCCTCTGGCGCTATAACGGCGGTGATGTAACGGAGACAGCAGAGCCAGGAAACAATTTTGCGCACGCCTGTAGTAAGACGTAGGTGCGTATCACTGAACTAGTGGAATTCACAGCGCAGAAGCAGTCAAGTGGCCCAAGGCCAGTGGTAGGCCTTAAGTATTTTGCTTCTATTTTTTAAATGCTGAGCTGATACAGCAGACATACTGTAGGCAGTGTATATTATGTATACTGTTTCCCTCTGGCGCTATGACGACGGTGATGTAACGGAGACAGCAGAGCCAGGAAACAATTTTGCGCAAGCCTGCTGTAACACTTAGCTGGGTATTAATTGGCGACTACTACCCCCAGCAGACACGCAGTACACTGAAGACGGTCACAGGCAGCCCAAATATAGTATTTTTCCCCAATTTTCTTGAAAAAGCCCACTGCCTATATAGCCTGTATATCTCTTTCCCTGTACCACTGTCCCTGCCTCAGCAGTACTGGCCCTATACTCAGTAAAATGACTGCAGTCTGAGGACGCAATGCTCTGCACGCCCGATATACAAAAAAAAAAAAAAAAGTGTGCAACACTACTCCCAGCAGCCTCAACAGTACTGCACACGGTCACCTGTGGCCCTAAGAAGGACCGTTGGGGTTCTTGAAGACGAATATAACACCTAACACTCTCCCTATAGCAGCAGCAGCATCAGCAGCACTTTCCCTGATCTCTGTCAGAATGCATCTGTGGCGAGCCGCGGGCGGAGCAGACTTAAATACTCGGGTGGCACCTGATCTCCCCAGCCACTCACTGCAGGGGGGTGGTATAGCCCTGGAATGTCACAGGAGGAAGTTGTAATGCCTTCCCTGTCTTTCTATTGGCCAGAAAAGCGCGCACATTTCTCAGGGAAGAAAGTGAAAGTTACTCGAACATCGCGTGGTGCTCATCTCGAGTAATGAGCATCTCGAACACCCTAATACTCAAACGAGTATCAAGCTCGGACGAGTACGCTCGCTCATCTCTATTCTTTATGCATTACTACACCATTCATCCAATCACCATGAAACTTTGGGAAGTTGTTGAGTACACTCCTGGGAAGATTACTGGCATAGTACAACTATCCTACGATAGGTGGCGCGCGTGCCAGCATCTTCGACGTTTATGCCCCACAGACAAAGATCGTTTGATTTCCATCTCAAGCACGAAAGCAAAAGGCATTACGAGCAACGGGATGCGTGTTCAACTACAAAATGATGCATCCGCTGAACGTTTCACAAGACAATTGCTGGATATTGAGAATCCTGAGGTAAAATGAAAGCTGTGCTGTGATTGGGTGCTATTTCTTATACTGCTGAGGTAACATGAAAGCTGTGCTGTAATTGGTTGCTATATATTATACTGCTGAGGTAACATGAAAGCTGCGCTGTGATTGGTTGTTATATATTATACCGCTGAGGTAACTTGAAAGCTGCGCTGTGATTGGTTGTTATCTAGATATATAAAAACGAATGTATGTACGTATGTCTGTCTTCGCAGCAACGCGCGATGGGTAAGCTAGTCTATATATATAAAATTGAATGTCCGCGTGTCTGTCTGCGTGTCTGTCTATCTGTTTGTCCTTTATGCGCTACTACACCATTCATCCGATCGCCATGAAACTTTGGGAAGTTGTTGAGTACACTCCTGGGAAGATTACTGGCATAGTACATCTATCCTACGATAGGTGGCGCGCGTGCAAGCATCGTCGACAGTTATGCCCCCCCAGACAAAGATCGTTTGATTTCTATTATAAGTACGAAAGCAAAAGGCATTACGAGCAACGGGATGCGTGTCCAACTACAAAATGATGCATCCGCCGAACGTTTCGCAGGACTATTGGTTCCTATATATTATACCACTGAGGTAAGATGAATGCTGCGCTGTGATTGGTTGCTTTTTTTTATATTGCTGAGGCAGAATAAAAGTTGCGCTGTGATTGGTTGTTATTTCTCTTTCTGCTGAGGTTATTATTATACCACTGAGGTAACTTGGTATAAACCCCCTCCTTGAAGTGGAGACTCCAATCACTTTGTCAGTGATTGGAGTCTACACTTCAAGGAGGGGGCTTCTGTATTATACACACACACCCCTCCTTCCCAGTTAGTGTCTTTCTTATACTACCAGTCGCCTTTACGTTTATCGCTAAGGACAAAGTGTTTCCATACATATAATACAAGTACCACGTAGCGCGGTGACAATTTTCTAACATAATTGTGTTATATATTTCTCTGTGAGGGTTACCCTGTATCAGGGTAACACCTTTTAAATGTCCTGCAGCTCTCCGGTTAACACGTGGATTGGGTACTTGTGGAACTACATCGGAGTTTTGAAAACCTTGTGGCGCATTCCTATCCTACTTATTCGTTATACTCTCCTGGAGAGGTTGTAACATTAGGGACTGATCCAGGATTGGACTGAGAGCATGCACTGTACATCCAAGATATTCCTCCCTTGAAGATTAAGGTATCGTGGGTGCCGTGGTCAACCGGGATAGCACTATTGTATTCCTGGATAGGTTGGATATCATTCAGTCGATAAAAAAATTCCAGACTCTGTACAACAATAAACTCAGAGACCCACTCTGGTATAAAATATATATTTCCCTTCCATCCCTCCCAAATAACCTTATATCAAGGCTTTATAAAGGCCATTTACTAAACTCTGCACCTAATAAACCATGGTACCTTACGGAATGGGAAAGGAGTTGAAGTTCACCTTCTCCAGAAAAGATGTCGTCAAAATACTAACTAATTCTCATGGATTCAGTGGATGTGTTCATATAGAAGAAAACTCTTTGAAGCTCTTTATGAGATGGTATAAGACACCTACTAGTTTAGCTAGGTCAAAGCTCAATGTCTCAGATTGCTGCTGGCACTATGACATTGGTGGGGGCTCGTTGCTCTGCATCTGGTGGGAATACCTATTGGTCACAAATAATAGAACACATCAATAAAATATGCTCAACTCATATGCAGTTATCCCCAGTAAATGTCCTTTGATGGAAACCCTCTACCTGTCTGCACCCCTCTAGCCAAAACCTTCCAACTTTCCTACTCTCTGCTGCAAAACTCCTAATCCCCCTAATGTGGTACAGGCCTGAACCACCCTCTATGTCCCAATGGAAAGCTAAAGTTACACAGAAATGCCGCTTGAAGAAATTCCGATCTAGGAGAATGGTACAAGACAAATTTCTTCAAATCTGAAAACCCTGGTAAACAAAACATTGCTTCAAATAATTTAAGCCTTTAACCAAGATCACCACCTCTGTAATTTATTTTGTCATAATTCCCATGCCCTCAAATTTATTGAGTTACACAGACCATGATTTTAGGCGGGGAATACTTTTATTTTACTGGATAATTTTCAGAAATGTACTCATGTGGAGACAGGGTGGGGCCTTAAGGTCATTTTTACTTGCTTCTATATAAAAAATTTTAACTTCATGGTTCACAAACTTTTTTTGTCTTGGGTAACAAAATTAGAATACCTGAGGACCTCAATAAGAAGATGAGGTTGGGTAGGCTGAGTGGTGAGATCTAACTCTCCAATTATTCCAGGGTTTGCTTTAAGACTGGCCCGCGTGTGTGTATGGAAAATACAAATAATTACCTTTTATAACTCACAATAGTGAAAGAGCCTTTTAGACATGACTGCCTCATGGGATGTTTTATGTGGGATTTGTGCTTGTTAATGATTTTTGTTCATCTTATACTCAAAGGATTCTTAATGCAGGAAAGTTATGACCCCTTGTATGCTTAGATAATACAAAAATACTCATAATTTTATGCCTACAAGGGGTTAAAGTATCAACCTTGTTTAGGGCCTGTGTGTTCCTTTTTCATTTCACTTTCTTAATTCTTACAATATGAATATATGTAACCTGCATCTTTATTTTCAGACTCTCAGTAAAATACGATTATTAAAAAAATAAAGAAATTGCTAG
The DNA here is from genome assembly GCF_035609145.1 of Eleutherodactylus coqui. Lineage (NCBI taxonomy): Eukaryota > Metazoa > Chordata > Amphibia > Anura > Eleutherodactylidae > Eleutherodactylus > Eleutherodactylus coqui. The sequence goes on from NC_089837.1 coordinate 511,693,902, forward strand.
GTCCCAATGGCATACACCCCTAGGTTCTATGGTAATTAATAAATTGGATATACAAACCATTGTTTGTTATATTTAAGGACTCTATAGTGAAGGGGTCTGTGCCACTGAACTGGCCCATCGTAAAAGTGGTGCCAATATTAAAAAAGGGAAGTCAGAAAGCAAACTTGGAAACTACAGGCTGGTAAGTCTAACTTCTATTGTGGGTTAAATGTTTGAAGGGTTTCTAAGAGATGCTATCCTGGAATACCTCTAGGAAAACAACTGTATAACTCCATATCAGTACGGGTTTATGTGGGATCATTTCTGTCACACCAAACTGATCAGCTTCTATGAGGAGGTAAGTTCTAGATTACATTAGGAAGAGTCATTGGATCTTGTATACTGTGCCACAATAAGGGTGGCTTCACATGAGCGTGTTTTTGTGTATACATAGATGTGTACATAAGTGCGCAACCATGTATGTGCAAAAACGCGTGAATGCAGGTCCGTGCATTGTTTTCAATAGAGCCGCGACTGATGCCGGCGGCTCCATTGAAAACAATGATCTGCCGAACCCCTGCATTGTTTTTCATGGAAGGGCTTTACATATAAGCCCTTCCCTGAAAAAAAAATTTTTGTGTAAAAAATAAATAAACTTACCTCTCCACCGCTGCCGTGTCCCCCGCGGGGATGAAGAACACATCGGCCGCAAGCAGCAGATGTTTCCTTCATCCCCGCTAGTAAAAAGAATTCCCTGCTGCTACATCTGCCACATCTGTGACAGATACAGCAGAGGAATTCTTCAATTCTCTACCGCAGCTGTCACACATGACAGCTGCAGTAGAGGATTCTGCTGCTGGCACCCTGACAATTGATATCAGGGAAGGGCTTTAAATATAAGCCCTCCCCTGAAAATCCAGTAAAAGTAGTGTAAAAAACAAAAAAAAAACATACCTCCCTTCAGCTGCCGGGGCTCAGCCACGTCTTCTCCTGTTGTCCACTGTTCTGTAGCGCTGATCTATCAGCAAGAGGGGATTAAAAAAAAACACTTGCTGGAAGAGCTGATTGTGATTGGCTGAGGCTGAGAGGTAGGTTTGTTTATTTATTTATTTTTTACACAAATTTTTTGGATTTTCAGGGAAGGGCTTATATGTAGAGATGAGCGAACGTACTCGCCCGAGCTAGATGCTCGTTCGAGTATTAGGCTACTCGAGATGCTCGTTACTCGAGACGAGCACCACACGGTACTCGAGTCAATTCCATTTCCTTCCCTGCATGTTTTGTGCCATTTTCTGGCCAATAGACATGAAGGGAAGGCATTACAACTACCTCCTGTGATGTTCCAGCCCTATCCCACCCCCCTGCAGTGAGTGGCTGGCGAGATCAAGTGACTGCCTAGTATATAAAGCAGTCCCGCCCGCTGCTCGCCTCAGACACACGCTGGCAGAGATTAGGGAGAGTGCTGCTGCTGCTATAGGGAGAGTGTTAGCGTCTTCAAGAACCCCATCGGTCCTTCTTAGGTCCACATCTGACCGTGTGCATTACTGTTGTGGCTGCTGGGAGCAGTTTTGCACAATTTTTTTGTTTTCATCTTGGGCTATGCAGACTATTGCATTCTCAGTCTGCAGCCAATTATACAGAGTATAGGGGCAGTACTGGTCAGGCAGGGACAGTGGTAGTGTACAATCCTGTCAACAAGTACCCAATGGTCCCTCTTAGGACTACCTGTGATCATGTGCATTACTGTTGTGGCAACTGGGAGCAGTTTAGCATTTTTTTTTTCATCTTGGGCTGTGCAGACTATTGCATTCTCAGTCTGCAGCCAATTATACAGAGTATAGGGGCAGTACTGGTCAGGCAGGGACAGTGGTAGGGTAGAATCCTGTTAACAAGTACCCCAAAAAAGCTCCTCCTTAGGGCTACCTGTGAGAGTGTGCATTACTGTTGTAGTTGCTCACTATTAGCAAGCTAGGCCTTTCTGCACCCCAGCGTATAATTTTTTCGGCCTACAGTGTGCGTTACATAACCGCTGTGACCCTCCAAGTGCAGGCCAATAATTGCCTAATTTTTTACACCGCTCTGTGCGTCCCGTCAACTTCACGCACAGGGTACGCCCACAGACGCTGATAGAGGGAAAAACATATACATAACATAAACATATACTGAGGGGTAGGGGGAGGGGTAGACCTAGAGGACGTGGCTGTGGACGCGGGCGAGGATGCGGAGGTCCAAGTGAGGGTGTGGGCACAGGCCGAGTTCCTGGTCCAGGTGAACCGCAGCCGGCTGATGCGAGATTAGGAGAGAGGCAAGTTTCTTGGGTCCCCAGCTTCATATCACAATTTTTGGCTCCACGTCGTAGACCTTTATTACAAAATGAGCAGTGTGAGCAGATCCTGTCGTAGATTGCAGAAAATGCATCCAGCAATCTATCGACCACCCAGTCTTCTATGCCATCCACTGCTGCAACTCTGAATCCTCTCGCTGCTGCTCCTCCTTCCTCCCAGCCTCCTCACTCCATGAAAATGACACATTCTGATGAGCAGGCAGACTCCCAGGAACTGTTCTGGGGCCTCTGCCTTGATTGGGAAAAAATGGTTCCTCTCCCACCTGAGGAGATTGTTGTGACCGATGCCCAACATTTGGAAAGTTCCCGGGGTCCGGGTAATGAGGCTGGGGACTTCCGGCAACCGTCTCAAGAGCTTTCAGTGGGTGAGGAGGTCAATTATGATGAGACACAGTTGTCTATCTGTGAGGTAGTAGTAAGGGCAGTAAGTCCGAGGGAGGAGCGCACAGAGGATTCGGAGGAAGAGCCGCTGGACAATGAGGTAACTAACCCCACCTGTTTTGCTAAGCCAACTGAGGAGAGGTCTTCAGAGGGGGAGGCAAGTGCAGCAGAAGGACAGGTTGGAAGAGGCAGTTGGGTGGCCAGGGGTAGTGGCAGGGCTAGAGCGAAGACTCCCCCAACTGTTTCCCAAAGCACCCCCTCGCGCCAAGCCACCCTGCAGAGGCCTAGATCTTCAAAGGTGTGGATGTTTTTCAGTGAGAGCGCGGATGACCGACGAACAGTGGTTTGCAACCTGTGTCGGCCAGGATCAGCTGGGGAGCCACCACTACCAGCCTCACCACCACCAGCATGCGCAGGCATATGATGGCCAAGCATCCCAAAAGGTGGGACGAAGGCCGTTCATCGCCTCACGGTCACACCACTGCCTCTCCCCCTGTGCCCCAACCTGCCACTTAGATCCAACTCCCCTCTCAGGACACAGGCACGAGCGCCTCCCGGCCTGCACCCACACCCTCACCTCTGCTGTCCTCGGCCCCATCCAGCAATGTCTCTCAGTGCAGCATCCAGCTGTGGCTAGCGCAAGCCTTGAAGTACAAGCGCAAATACGCCGACACGCACCCGCACGCTCAAGCTTTAAACGCGCACATCGCCAAATTGATCAGTCTGGAGATGCTGCCGTACAGGCTTGTGGAAACGGAGGCTTTCAAAAACATGATGGCGGCGGCCCCACTCTACTCTGTCCCCAGTCGCCACTATTTTTCCCGGTGTGCTGTCCCAGCCCTACACCAGCAAGTCTCATGCAACATCAATCGTGCCCTCACCAGCGTGGTTACTGGGAAGGTCCACTTAACAACAGACACGTGGACAAGTACTGGCGGGCAGGGCCACTATATCTCCCTGACGGCACATTGGGTGAATTTGGTGGAGGCTGGGACCGAGTCAGAGCCTGGGACCGCACATGTCCTACCCACCCCCAGAAATGCAGGTCCTTCCTCAGTTCTGGTATATGCGGCGGTCTATGCCACCTCCTCTAAACCCTCCCCCTACTCCTCCTCCTACGCAACCTGTACTTCTTAATCAAGAAATGTGAGCAGCACGTCGCCAGCAGTTGGTGTGGCATGGTAGCACAGCGGTGGGCAAGCGTCAGCAGGCCGTGCTGAAACTACTCACTCTAGGTGGCAAGAGGCACACGGCCCCTGAGCTGTTGCAGGGTCTGACTGAGCTGACCGACATCTGGCTTTCGCCGCTGAGCCTCCAACAGGGCATGGTCGTGTGTGACAACGGCCGTAACCTGGTGGCGGCTCGGCAGCCTCACACACGTGCCATGCCTGGCCCACGTCTTCAATCTGGTGGTTCAGCGGTTTCTGAAAAACTACCCGCACTTGTCTGACCTGCTCGGCAAGGTGTGCCGCGTCTGCGCACATTTCCGCAAGTCCACCACGGACGCTGCCACCCTGAGCACCCTGCAACATCAGTTTAATCTGCCAGAGCACCGGCTGCTGTGTGACATGCCCACACGGTGAAATTCGACGCTCCACATGTTGGCCAGGCTCTATGAGCAGCATAGAGCAATAGTGGAATACCAACTCCAACATGGGCAGCGTAGTTGAAGTCAGCCTGCCCAATTCTTTACCGAGGCGTTTGCCTGGATGTCAGACATCTGCCAGGTCCTCGTAAACTTTGAGGAGTCTACCCAGATGGTGAGCGGCGATGCTGCAATCATTAGCGTCACCATTCCTCTGCTATGCCTGCTGAGAAGTTCGCTGCAAAGCATAAAGGCTGACTCTTTGCGGTCGGAACAGGAGACGGGGGAAGAGAGTATGTCGCTTGATAGTCAGAGCACCCTCATGTCTATATCTCAGCGCATATCTATACCACTGCAGAGGGTACCCATGCTGCTTGCCTCCCATCTGTTCAGCGTGTATAACCTGTGGATGAGGAGGAGGAGGATCCTGAAAGTAATCTTCCTAGTGGGGACAGCCATGTCTTGTGTACTGGCCCCCTGGCACACATGGCTGACTTCATGTTAGGCTGCCTTTCTCATGACCCTCGCCTTAGACGCATTCTGGCCACTTTGAATTACTGGGTGTACACCCTTCTCAACCCATGGTATAAGGAGAACCTTTCGACTCTCATTCCCGAGGAGGAAAGGGGTTCAAGAGTGATGCAATACCACAGGGCCCTGGTGGACAAACTGATGGTGGATATCTGACAGCGCTAGCAGCAGAAGGCGCAGTTCTGAAGGCCAAGTAGCAGGGGAGGCGCGGAGATCAGGCAGCATGTATAGCGCAGGCAGGGGAACACTCTCCAAGGCCTTTGCCAGCTTTATGGCTCCCCACCAAGACCGTGTATCCACTCCCCAGTCAAGGCTGAGTCGGAGGGAGCACTGTAAAAAGATGGTGAGGGAGTACGTAGTCGATCGTACCACTGTCCTCTGTGATGCCTCTGCTCCATTCAACTATTGGCTGTCAAAGCTGGACACGTGGCACGAACTTGCGCTGTATGCCCTGGAGGTGCTGGCTTGCCCTGCCGCTAGCGTTTTGTCAGAGAGAGTGTTTAGTGCGGCTGCGGGAATCATCACGGACAAGCGTACCTGCCTGTCAACTGCCAGTACCGACATGCTTACACTCATAAAGATGAACAAAGACTGGATTTCTCCAGCAGCGGAGAGCGACGGAACCTAAAGAATTTTTTTGCTGCAGCCGCAGATAAAAGCACTCTTCTGTATCACCGGGAAAACGGGGCATTTATCTTTGTCAATCTGTCTCTGACATTAGTCCTCCTCCTGCTACTCCTCCTCCAGAAACAACATGTCATCGCGCTGAAAGGCCAATTTTTCTGCGGCCCAAAAGGCTCGTCTACATCTACCAATCTTTTTACAATTTTCTAAATTTCAAAAGTATTGAGACTGTTACATGAACCAATTTTTTCAACAGGGCTGCCTCCAAGCTCTGTTACAAATTAAGCAACAGTGAGCTGTATCTTTAAAAAAATGATTTTTCGGGCCCACGCCTACACTCTTATCCAACTAATTTTTCCGGCCTTCGCCTACGCTCATGGTATCCCAATGTTTCAGAGGTTGGCCTATACTATTACTACAGAAATTTTACTGGGGTCTGCCTGCCTGCCTATACTTCTGCTACGAGAAAGTTACTGGGGTCTGCCTATACTGCTGCTACTCACATGTTACAGGGGTCTGCCTATACTGCTGCCACTTGAATGTTACAGTGATCTGCCTATACTGCTGCTACAGAAATGATACTGGGTTCTGCCTATACTTCTGCTGCATAACTGTTACTGGGGTCTGCCTATACTTCTGCCACATAAATGTTAGGGCGCCCACCCACTGGCGTTTGCGATTTTCGTGCGTGAAAAATGCAGCGTTTTCGGCGCGTTTTTGGCGCGTTTTCTGCGCGTTTTTTGCGGCTTTTTCGCGGCTTTTTCCGTTAATTTACATTGACATTCATGGGTGCATTAAGAGAAAAATAAGGGCACATATGCAACTGACAGTTCCTATGTTAAAAATTGCAACGGACTGAAAAAAAAAAAACGCCAGTGGACAGGAGTACATTCAAAACTAATTGCTCTTGAGAAAAAACGCAAAACGCAAAGGAAAAAAAAACGCCAGTGGGTGGGCGCCCTTACAGGAGTATGCCTATACTTCTGCTACAATAATGTTACTGGGGTCTGCCTATATTTCTGTTACAGAAATGTTACAGGGGTCTGCTTATACTGCTGCTACAGAAATGTTACAGGGGTCTGCCTATACTGCTGCTACAGAAATGTTACAGGGGTCTGCCTATACTGCTGCTACAGAAATGTTACTGGGGTCTGCCTATCCTGTTACTACAGAATTGTTACTCGGCTCTGTCTATACTGTTACAACAGAAATGTTACTGGGGTCTGTCTGTACTGTTACTACTGAAATGTTACAAATACTGTGCTCTGCCTGTACTGCTGCTACTGAAATGTTACAGGGGTCTGCCTATCCTGTTACTACAGAATTTTTACTCGGCTCTGTCTATACTGTTACAACAGAAATGTTACTGGGGTCTGTCTGTACTGTTACTACTGAAATGTTACAAATACTGGGCTCTGCCTGTACTGCTGCTACTGAAATGTTACAGGGGTCTGCATATACTGCTGCTACATTAATGTTTCAGGGGTCTGCTTATACTGCTGCTACAGAAATGTTACGGGGGTCTGCCTATACTGTTACTACAGAATTGTTACTCGGCTCTGTCTATACTGTTACAACAGAAATGTTACTGGGGTGGGGGGTGTGGCCTGACTGAAGACCGAGACGGACGCAGTGCCCTGAGCTCCTCTCCGGTATAACCCTCCAAAGCAACTATCCTTAGCTTCAGCGGGATCCAGCTACCGACAAGTGCTTCTCCGGAATCCCCGACTCAGCCGCGATGACCCGACGCAAGCCGGCAAAGCCATCTCCACAACGCGTAGCCGACTTCTTCTCGGCCCACAGTAACAGAAGAGGCCGAGCACCCACGCTCACCGCTCCTCCTGACGATCCCTCCAGAGACGCCAGTGAATCCGCACAGAGGCAGAGAACAGCGCCGGATAGCCCAGGAACTGCTCAGGGAAATGCCCGCTTCGCCACAGAGATGGCAGAGGTGAGTGATGCTGCAGCATCCCCCATACATATTCAGTCCCACTCACCCAAAATGGCGTCCAGCCTCATGTCAGCTATAGGAGATAGCAACTCTCCCACAGCCAGCCCAGATAAAAGACGACCGAGGCTAGAAACAGATATGCAAACAATACTTCCCCCACCAGGCAGTGGGCGAAATAATAGACATGCTTCCCTCATCAAACCAGCCTGCATCAGAAGCATTCATCAAAGAAATGATGGCTTTAAGAAATTCCATGCGTGAAGACCTCAACTCATTTTCCACACTAATTAGCTCCTCCATAACAGACGTGGAGGAAAGATCTACCCATATTGAACACAAGATGGGGGAACTGACTAATTTGCACAGCACGCTGATAGACACTCACTACTCATTAGAAGAAGTGTCCCAGATCAAAACTAAAATGGCTGATTTAGAGGACCGTAATAGACGTAACAACGTCAAATTCAGAGGTATCCCCGAAAAAATCAGCCCTACCGAGCTGCAAGACTTAACACAACTAATGAAAAAAATACTGCCTGCCTCTCTTGTGCAGGAACTTATCATCGATACAGCTCATCGCTTACAAAAACCAAAATTTCTCCCGGATAATACTCTGCGCGACGTGATAGTGAGAATTCATTTTTATCACATCCGCTCAATTCTCAAACATCCAGTTATTTGTGGACTTATCTGCCGCCACCATTCAAGCCAGAAAGGTTTTCACTCACATAACCACCTCGCTCAGAAGAGAAAAAATTCCCTACAAATGGGGCTACCCCACAAAGCTCATTCTCCACAAAGAGGGATCAACATTCATCCTTAACAACCCTGAAGATGGAGAAAAGACCCTTTCTTCCTGGGTTCTGACTCACATCCATTCATGAATTCATGAATGGGTGTGAGTGAGGCATGCCTCTGATTGGCTCAGCGCTGAGCCAATCAGGGGGCAGGTCTGACTCACACCCCCTTCATACCCACTGCAGGACGGCCGCACGGAGCTCCGGCTGCCAGGAGAAGGTGAGTATACAATTTTTTTTTTATTTTAACACATTTTAGGATGAATTGCTGGGAAGGGCTTATATATTTAAGCCCTTACCGACAATTCATCCCGGGCTCGCCCACAGCGCATTGCTTTAAATGGAGGCGGCTCTATTGCCATCTCCATTGAATGCAATGCGCTGGACAGCTCCGGCCTGTTTCTAATGAAACGCGGCTAGGAGCAGATTTTCGGGCGATTTGCAGGCGACTTGCGCGCACCGGTCACGCGATTTGCGGATGCGCATCTATCATGCAATCCGCAAATCGCGCGAAAAAACGCCCGTCTGACTAAGGCCTTACTGGGGTCAGCTTACACCTTTGCTACAGGAATATTACAGGGGTCTGTGTATACTATGGGTGCACTAAGTCTTCCCATCGCGGTGTTCTACCTATCTAGCCAAAAAAAAAAACAGACTGACTAGGGCATGGCGTGTGGGCCGCAGCCAATATGTATTTCCTCTCCCGTAACCTCAGCTATCCGGGGCACTGCAATGGGATTTCTTTCTGTACCGTCTGTGTGTACCTGCTAGCCACCCATGCTGCGGGTGCACATAGACTTGCCATAGCAGAGTTCTACCTGCCTGGCACTTTTTAAAAAAATCCCTGAATGTCTATGGCATGGCGTGTGGGCTGCAGCCAATATGTATTTCCTCTCACGTAACGTCAGCTATCCGGGGCACTGCAATGGGATTTCTTTTTGTACCGTTTGTGTGTACCTGCTAGCCACCCATGCTGCGGGTGCACACAGAATTGCCATAGCGGAGTTGTATCTGTCTGTCCCCAAAACACTGACTGACTTGGATAGGGTGCAGAGTGCAGATGGTTTACCCCTTGCATTGTCGATGAGGTATCCGACACCCAAACAGAATGAGTAGTGTGTGGACACATGGAGTCCCCATTGCTATGTCACTCGCAGCACCTTGGGCCATACAAGGTGTTTGCTGGGACAGAGGCTGACCCAGGGCCCGCTCATATACTTCCCACACCAAGTATTGCTGCATTGTGGAGATGTGTAGAAGTGCTGGGCTGGCAGTGGACTCCCCTTTATGCCCACCTTTGCAGATCCTGACAGGTGGCACAGGATTGGAATGAAGATGGAACGTCAATCTATTATCAATTCTCAACAGCATTGTGGGCTATCGCCCACATTTTCAAAAAGGGTCACTGCCTGGCCCTGCCAACCCTCTGCAGTGTGTGCCACCGGTTCCTCCTCATGGCAGACGCACTTATAAATAGACATGAGGGTGCTGTGGCTATGAGGCCAGCGTGTGGCATGAGGACAGCTGAAGGCTACGCAGGGGCATTTTTGTGTGCGCTGCGGACGCAGTCGTGCGGGGGGGGGGGGGTTGGGCAGCATGTAACCGAGGAGAAGAGGCAGCGGTGTGTCCCGCAGGCAGTGCTTGGTTGGAGGTAGTGTGGTGCTTAGCTAAGGTGTGCCTTGCTAATGAGGGTTTGTCCGAAGTAAAAATTGTTAGGGGGGGGGGCACTCTTGCCGCTATTGTGGCTTAATAGTGAGACCTGGGAACCTGAGATGCAGCCCTGCATGTTGCTCCTTGCCTGCCCTATCCGTTTCTGTGTCGTTTCCATCACTTTCGTAGGTTTTGCAGATTTGCACAAATGAAAACCTTAGTGAGCATCGGTCATATACAAAAATGCTCGAGTCGCCCATTGACTTCCATGGGGTTCGTTACTCAAAACGAACTCTCGAGCATCGCGGAAAGATCGACTCGAGCAACGAGCACCCGAGCATTTTGGTGCTTGTTCATCTCTACTTATATGTAAAGCCCTTCCCTAAAAAAAAAATGCATAAGGTTCCCTGCAGACCATTGTTTTCAATGGAGCAACCGGCTGCAGCCACGGCTCCATTGAAAAGAATGAGTACATTCACTATGGCGTACGCATGTCCTATCTTTACAGTCACATGCCTGTAAAGCATGGACATGTGCACACACCATAGGGAATGCATTGGGACTAATAGACGCGTGTTTTTGTCCGCACATATCCACACACAAAATACACGCTCTTCTGAAGCCACTCTAAGGTTGGTATATAACATGAAAATGCTTGGTTTGGGTCAGAATGTGAGTAAGTTGGTAAGTAACTCGCTCAGTAATAGAAGGTAGAGGGGAATTATAAATGGTACATATTCTGATTGGGTCACCATTAAAGGGGCTGTCCCGCGCTGAAACAGTTTTTTTTTTTCAAACCCCCCCCCCCCCCCCCCCCCCCCGTTCGGCGCGAGACAACCCCGATGCAGGGACTTAAAAAAAAAACAGCACAGCGCTTACCTGAATCCCCGCGCTCCGGTGACTTCTATACTTACCGGTTGAAGATGGCCGCCGGGATCTTCTTCCTCCGTGGACCGCAGCTCTTCTGTGCGGTCCATTGCCGATTCCAGCCTCCTGATTGGCTGGAATCGGCACGTGACGGGGCAGAGCTACACGGAGCTACACGGAGCCCCATTGAGAAGAGAAGAAGACCCGGACTGCGCAAGCGCGTCTAATTTGGCCATTAGACGGCGAAAATTAGACGGCAACCATGGAGACGAGGACGCCAGCAACGGAGCAGGTAAGTGAATAACTTTTTATAACTTCTGTATGGCTCATAATTAATGCACAATGTACATTACAAAGTGCATTATTATGGCCATACAGAAGTGTATAGACCCACTTGCTGCCGCAGGACAACCCCTTTAATAGTGGGTTTCCACAGGGGTTGGTTTTGGATCCTATTCTTTTTAATATATTTATTAATGACTTGATAGAACAGTAAAATATTAATATTTGCAGATGATACAAAAGTCTGTAAAGTAATTAACACCAGAGAGGACACTGGTCACTGGTCAGACCGCACATGGAATAGTGTAGAATTCTAGACACCAATAATCAAAGGATATATCAGAGCTTGAGTGGTTCAAAGGTGGGCAGCTGAATTTATTAAATGAAATGGGTGGACTACAATACCCAGAAATGTTATCAAAATTGGAGTTATTTAGTTAAAAAAGAGATGGCTGAGGGGCAACCTAATAACTATGTATAAATATATCAGGGGGCAATACAGAGATCTCTCCTAACTGCTTACACCCAGGACTGTGACTGTAACAAAAGGACATCCACTGTGTCTAGAGGAAAGGGAGTTTCTACACCGATATAGAAGGGGGTTCTTTACTGTAAGAGCAGTGAGACTATGAAACGCTCTTTCTGAAGACATGGTGATAGAAAACTCAATAGAAGAGTTCAAAGGGCGCCTAGCCACCTTTCTTGGATGTACTATTACATGTTATAATTACTAATAACTTCAGCAGGATCGGTAATTTGGGACTTGTTCTGATTGCCTGTCTTGGAGTTTGAGAAAAATGGAGAAAAGTGGTCTTTTTGCTTTTCTCTGGATCAACACTGGGGGTTAATAGGCTGAACTGGATGGACACAAGTCATTTTTCATCCTAAAATACTGTTATTATATGTTAAGATTTATTCTGTTTTTTATTTAGACACACAATGTGATCTTTGGTGCTCAATACAGCAAAGAATTATTCCACATGCATCTAAAACTGCAAAGCCATCTATTAGGCGATGCTGAAGGATCAGTCTAATAATCACACAATGGTAGGCTGCTTGCAGGCCTTTCCTAAGTTTCTGTCTTTCTATCTAATCACCTAGATGCTATGGTCGTTGTAGATCGCAGGATGTAAGGAGTTACATAATTTGGATCAAAGCACAGAAACGTCACTGCTGACACGCCGACTCTGCTCTGCGCATGCGTGGCTGTGCGCCTGCCGGCACATCACAGAGCGCAGAGAGAAGACGCCGACAGGTAAGTGGGAGGTCAATGCCGGACACTGTTCGCATTCCCCTTAGTGAATCTCGCTGTCAGAATCTTATCCAGCCGTGGGCATGAGGCCTTCCTTTCATGTCTTCCTGCGCGGGCTCTGTTGCTACTTCCAATCAAGCCCTGCTTCCCAACTGTCACCCCACCATCAGATAGGCAATCAAATTGTTCAACTCTCCAGACAGATTGGCCAATTAGAGCTCAGACTGCCAGCAGCCAATGAGAATAGCTGCTTGCCAGGCAGCTTACATTTAGCTCTGTTTCAGGGCAGATTAACCCGTACTTAAACCTTGCATGCACTGCGTGAATTTGAAATCTACATAAATTAAGTGATTGCACTTTTGTAGGACCCTTCTGGAAACCGCTAGCCCCGCCCCCTCACTTGGCTAGCAAGAGATTACTAAATCCCATCTAGCCCTGCCCGTTGCAAGCCCCACCCCTTTAGGGAAACCCACTAGCCCCGCCCCCTATATCTCCAAATATGGGGAGATATGTCACAGATCCCCCTGTAGCTACACCCCCCCTCTCACTTCTCTCTCGGGGGAGAATTCCTAGCCTGCTTTGTGATCTTCTATTGATTTCAGTGGGACCAGCACTGCTGCTGCAGGCCTCATTGAAAACAATTGGCAATATCGCACATTCTTCTTTGTGATGCGAGGTTAGTGTGAAAACATCGTTAATGAGAATGAAACCACCGAAAATGATTGGTATCATTATCATGCGTTTTCACTCACTCTCGCATCGCCAGTGGGTGTGAGCCCTTACAGCAATAGAATACCAACCCCTCCATGTATAGTTCTCATATAAGATGTCCCGGGTTTTATATTGTATAAGAAATGCAAAATACTTAGAGACAGAAGGCCCTTCAGCCTCGTTCACATGGTAAAATATACTTGCACAATTGGGCACAGATTCCGCACCCAAATCTGCAGCTAAATCAGCATTACTTTAGGATTGTATTGAATGCTCTGCCAATCCGAGCTGCAGGTCATCTAGTGGGAATTCTCACTCATGCAGTTTCACATTGGAAGGATTACACGGATCTGTCAGTTCAAAGCCCATCTTAACAAGAAATTAGGGCCCATTCACACGACCGTATTTGAATTGCGTATTACGCACCATAATATGTGGTGCATCGTAGCAATTCAAATACGTTGATTTTCGCATGTCCCACTCACACTGGTGTTTGGTTTTTTTTTAAACATTCCGTTTTTATTGGCATTTCCAAAATATACAACATTTGAAATTGACATGCAGAAGTTTCATTAATAGTTCTAGAACATTGCATATTACATCTTGTGTGGGGAGGGGAGATAGGGAGGGGGAGGAGGGAAGGGGAAAGGATAGGGACAATGGGAAAGTTTATAACCTTAAATATCAAAGGTATCATGAACATTTGCAATTGCATTTAAGCGGAAGTTATTGAAATTCTTTTATACTGTTCTTTGTTTAGGATTCCCCAAACAAGGAGTGCATTCAAATAAAGCGCTATCTTAGTCTATCGAGAATTGGATCATCCCATATCGACACATTAACACTAACATATCAATACAGCCACTTCCCATGCGCGTAGGGTTCGGCGCCATACCCTCCCCCCCAGAGGGGAGGATGGGCGGGAAGGCGAACGGTTCTCCGGAAAGAAAAGGAGACCATTTGCATTCGTTTAGTCGAAACCTATCGGCATTTTTGTTATCTGTAGCCATACTGCCCAGTCTTTCCTGAATTGGGCCAGAGTGTTTTTTTGGTGGGCTATTGATTTCTCATAGATACAATTTAGGTTAACAGATTCTTGTATTTCTTCTATGGTGGGAATATGCTCAGATCTCCATTTCCTTGCTATTGGTAAACGCGCAGAGTGGAGAATATGAGATATAATTACCCTATGACTTCTGGGTATGTTTCCTATACCTATAAGGAGAAGGGCTAGTTCTGGTTCAATTTTCTTCAAGAGCGGTAGAAAAGTAGTTATGTATTGAGAAATCCCTCTCCAGAAGGAAGATATTTGGGGGCACGACCAGAATATATGTAGCAGGGAGCCCACTCCACCGCATCCTCTCCAGCACAGGGGGGACACGTCTTTTTTCATCTGCGACAGCCTTAGTGGAGAACAATACCACCTTGTCAAGAGTTTCTGGTATTGTTCCCAGTGAGAAGCGCAGGAGGTGGACCTATGGGCCCATGCCAAGGCCTCGCACCATGTCCTGGGGGAACATTTTTTGTTTAGATCTTTTTCCCAGTTTAGAAAGTTAACCGTTTTTTTGAAATATTGGATGCCAGACAAGTTGGTATAGGTTGATTTTGTGAGTTTTTTCCGTGAGGCCAGGCTTCCGTCTAGTAGGTCGCTTAGTAGGCATGGAAGTGTAACGCTGAGAGTCTTACTTACTTTCAGAAAGTTACAGATCCGTAAATACGTATAGTATTCTGACTGTGGAATTGCATATTTTGCTTGTATCTGGGAGAAAGGCAAGATGGAGTCTCCACTATATAGGTCGGAGACTTTCATAGTTGCTCTGTGTGGCCAGTTACTCAGGGATAATTCAGATATTAAATATTTTAGGCTAAGAAATGGGAGCGGAATTTTTATTGAGTTAGTTAGGTCCGAGTTTGGTTTAGCTTGTAATGCCCTCCACCCCTGCGCCGTAGCCTGGACCGTCGGGGAACGTTGAGTGTCCCTTTGGGTCTGAACAATTGACGCTAGTAGATATGTTCTCCATTCAGTTATTCCCGTTAATAGGGACTCCATCTGGGCCCATGCTTTGTCCGTTTCCGCTCTGCACCAGTGTCTGCTTTGGTCTATCAGAAATGCTTTATGATAATTGCGGAGGTTGGGAAGACCCATGCCTCTGAATTTTAGTGGTCTATTTAGGATGGAGAATGCCACTCTGGGTTTGGCTCCTCTCCAGATGAATTTGTTCATCTGTTGGTGGAGAGTTTTAAAAGTAGATTCGGGAATAACCACAGGGAGAGTCCTAAAGAGATATAATATGCGGGGAAAAATAAGCATTTTGTATAAGATCACTCTGCCCATCCAGCTGGGTTCGAATTTGGCTAAACGGTCTAGTTCTTTTTGTATCGTAGTCTCCAGCCGTGAGAAGTTGGAAGTCGGAAGTTCTTCAATTGAGGGGATCAGTATCATTCCCAAGTAAGGTAGGGACGAAGGGCACCACTGAAATGGGAACGCCGATTTTCGGTATCTCTCTTCTGTTTTAGTTAAGTGAATCCCCATCATTTGTGATTTTGTGGGATTCATTTTATAGTAGGAGACAGCTCCAAACTGTAATAGTGAGGAGGTCGCTTGAGGAAGAGAGGTTCCGGGGTTAGTCAAGGTTAGAATTACGTCATCAGCAAATAGGTTTATTTTGTGCTCTTTTAAGCCTATAGGGATACCTTGAATGAGTGGGTTGGATCTTATCATCTCCGCTAATGGTTCCATCATCAATGAGAAGATTAGGGGCGATAGCGGGCAACCTTGGCGCGTGCCGTTGGTTATTTGGAACGGTTTGGATAAAATGCCGTTTGTTAGAACAGATGCCGACGGAGTAGTGTAGAGCACCGTTATAGCTGAGAGAATCGGACCCGAAAGCCCAAACCTTTCCAGTGTTCGCTGCATGAATCTCCAGTGCACCCTATCGAACGCCTTCTCTGCATCCAAGGCAAGGAGCAGAGAAGGCGTTCGTGCAGCGTCCGCGCTAGCTATCAGGTTTATTAGTCGTCTTGTTCCATCTGGGGCCTGACGTCCTCTTGTGAAGCCTACTTGGTCATTTTTAATTAGTTGGGGTAAGATTGGGAATAGTCGGTTTGCTATGATTTTTGCATATAACTTAATGTCTGAGTTAAGAAGGGATATGGGTCGGAAGTTGCTTGGGATATCAGGGGTCTTGCCTTCCTTGGGTATAGTGACTATAGTTGCTTTTAGGTTTTCTGGGGGTGCGTTACCTGTTGTCATAATATAATTGAAAAAGTTGCATACATGAGGGAGCAAAGTTGGTGCAAATAATTTAAGGTATTCGTTTGCGAAGCCATTTGGGCCGGGGGATTTGCCTGTTTTAAGTGATCTGATGGCTTGTTCTACCTCTTGCGTTGTGATAGGAAGGCATAGTTTTTGGTTTTGTGTCTGTGATAGGCGTAGTAAAGATAAGGTTGATAAGAATGCATTAATTGTCTCTTCGTCGGGTTGTAGGGTGTCTTTGTCTTGTTTTAAGTTGTAAAGAGAGTTGTAATATTTACTAAATTCTTCGGCGATTTCTTGTGGAGCATGAATTTTGTGTTTTGAGGTCTGCGAGATTAGATAGGGGATCTTAGCATTTGCTTTTTCCGCTTTAACTCTATTAGCCATTAATTTGCTCGCTTTATTGTGTGAGTAGTAATGTAGCATTTTAAGTCTTTTTAGATACTACTCATGGTCTATTGCAAGATGCGCTTGTAATTCAGTTCTTGCTTTTTTCAATAGTAATAAATTCGCTAAGGAGGCATCTGCTTTGTGAGCTGCGGCTAAAGTCGCGATTTTAGATAGGAGGCTTGTGAGAGTTGCATTGCGTTGTTTTTTGTGGTTTGCTGTTTGCTGAATAAGAATACCTCTTATGAATGCCTTATATGCATTCCATAGTGTAGCAGGGTTAATGGATGGGAGAGAATTAAAGACAAAGTATTCTTTAAGCATTTTTTCTGTATTAACGATATTGTCTTTTAGGGACATTACATGCGTGTTATTCCTCCAAGTAAAGGTGTTCGGATGCGAATGGGTAAGCTGGATGGACAGAGTGATCGGGGCATGGTCCGACCAAGTGATATCCCCTATTTCACATTTGACTATCATTGGTAGAAGCCATGTAGTCGATAAAAACATGTCGATACGGGAGTAAGTGTTGTGTCTATGCAAGTAAAATGTGTAGTCTCTTTCGGAGGCATGTTTACATCGCCACACATCATACAAGTCTTCCTTTTGGAGCCACTCATATAAGTGGGGTGAGGTCTGCTACTTTTCGATGTGGAATCTAGTTCTGATTTTTGGATGTTATTAAAGTCCCCACAGATTATAAGATTCCCCTCTACCAGGTGGGAAATTTTTTTGAGGACACCATTTAAAAAGGCACGTTGTCCGGTGTTGGGTGCGTAAACATTTACTATGGTAAATGTTGTATTGTTAATTTTACATGTCAAGGCAACAAATCTCCCTTTATCATCCTGCAGCTCCCGTATTAACTGGAAGGCAATCGTTTTTTTTTATTGCTATGAAGACTCCCGCTTTTTTCTTAGGGCCATTAGCGTAGAAAATTTGGGAGAACTCTTTGTTTGAGAGTCTATTGGTGTCTGATCTCTGCAAGTGTGATTCCTGTATGCAGATTATGTCCGCTTTGGACCTTTTAGTTTCCCTCCACAGGAGAGATCTCTTGTAAGGGCTATTCAGTCCTTTTACATTAAGAGACAATAACTTCAAAGCCATTTAATCTATGGTAGGGATGCGTTGGCATTGCTATGAATCGATAGTGTAGACGCCGAAAATGCAATTTAGTATAATATAAATTTACACTGTGAGATACCTTTGAAAAAACATAAAACATTTGAAATAAACTTAGAAAGGTACATACAATTGTGCAGTGAGTCATACTGCGCAAACTTGGGGGAAAGTTTACGAGAAACGTGTGGCAAACCTGTGGTTGTCAGATGGGAATCAGCGTGAGAGTCTCTTTAGCTTGCATCCTTCCACTCTTGTGGGATCTTGGGAGAGGGTTTATTCTCTTGAGTCTTGCTTTGGTCCGGACGTGTTGGGCAAGGCAAATTCCATTTCCGTAAAAGCTCCATACCTTCCTCGGGCTTGACAATTACGTAAGTTTTCCCGCTGTTTGTAATGATAATTTTTGTTGGAAAGCCCCATTTATATCTTATGTCATGGTTTCGTAAGGTGGCTGTTACAGGGGCAAGCTTCTTCCTGGCTATTATTGTGGCTTGGGAAAGGTCAGCGAAGAGTGTGATATTCTGAAAGGGTGCTGGTAAAGCCGGCAGTTGTCTTGAGGCTCGCATTAATTGATCTTTAATGTGGAAGAAGTGGATTCGAGCAATTGTGTCTCGTGGATAGGAAGTCGGAATGTTCTGAGCTCTTGGAAGTCTGTGTGCTCGATCGATAGTGAGGTCTATAGGAGAGCATTGCGGGATAACCGCTCGCATCAGGCCCTGGAGAAGCTCAGCAGGCGGGATCGATTTGGAAATTCCTCTAAACTTGATGTTGTTTCGGCGATTTCTATCTTCGATATCTTCCAATTTATTTCGCGAGGTTTCAACTTCGTCTTCCAAATTGTTATGTGAGTCCACCAGTGAATTATGGGCTGATGCGAATTCTTCCATTTTACGCTCTGTATGGTCTACTCGACCTCCCAGTTCCTCCACTGACGCATTTATGCCAGCTAGGCTTTTGGCGATATCTTTTTGTATTGAGGTCTGTAATGCCAGCATAGCCTCTTTCATAAACAGCTCAGAGGTTGCCTGGTTGATAGCTGGAATATCTTGTAGGTATCTTGTAGGGTCATTTCTTGCGAGAGGTCAGGGTTGGAAGAGTAGCGGGCTCTTTGTTTTAATGGGCTGGAAGAGTTTGAATTATTATTCTTTGCTGTTGCTGAGTTAGACGGTGGGCGCTGTGGTCCCCTTTTGCTGTTTATCCCCATATGAGTGGGGAGAGATACGTCGGTGGGGTTTATGCAAGCCCAGCTCGGAGGAGGGTTGTTGGTCGTGACTGGCGGGTCGTTCGGAACACTCTCAGAGTGTGTTGCTTTAGTGAGGTCATGTGTATCTGTGAGGGTATAGTCGTTTCGTGCTGTTGTTTGGTCTTCCAGAAATGTGCATACTTTTTGAGGAATATCGCATGATTTAATTTCTATATTGGGTTCTGCATTGTTAAAAGCTTTTATTGCCTGTTTGCCACAGTAACTTGTGTTTTTTTCTGGATGTACAGATTGAGGCTTATTGCAGAGAGCTTTTTCAGGGGTTAATTGTGCACTCCTATAAGGCTTCAGTGTAGAGGCAGAGTGCTTATAAGAGTCTCTGTTTTTAACTGTGTGTTGGTGTCCAGGACCTATAATAGCCTCTTGATGGGCTTTCTTGTTGTTTGGGGTAGCCTGTTCCCCTTCTGGTAGAGTTACAGTAAACCCGGAGAGTGACAGGGTCGGGGATTCTGTGTTACTGTCAGGGCGGGCAGGAGAACTTCCCGAGCCGCGGCTGCTTTGCTACTGATCGCCGCGCGGGGGGGGGGGGGGGGGCTCCGTGGGGGGTCCCCGAGGAGAGCTGTGTGCAGCAGGGGAATCTCTGCTGTTATTTTTCAACCGGGCTTTATTGGGGCTGGCCGGGGATGCAGCGGGAGAGATAGCGGAGGTGCTAGCTGAGTCGGCTGCAGGAGTATCCTCCGAGCTCCGGCGTACGCGGCTGCCTGACAAATCGCCGGCATCTGCTGTCAGCGGAGGGTCTCCGGATAAAGCAGAGAGCAAATTTATCCTACCTTGAGGAGATTTAGGGAGGCTTCTGCTTCCACAGCGGCATGTGTCCTCTCTGGCAGGGTTAAGTGTGGCTTTCACCTGCTCCTCCTCTCTCCTGGAGCGCGGGAATCCTTGAGCACCATTTTCTGTTTCTTCACCGCGGCTCCGTGTGGCATAAAAGTCTGTGAGTCTCTTAGGAGGCAGGTTTTTCTCTCTCTTGGGCATATTGCCGGTGTTGAGGAAGGTTTCCAATGATGAGTGGGGTTGTTTTTGGCTTGTTTCCCCGTCGCTTGTGAGTCGCTGGGTAGGTTATAAGGAGAGCTGTATTAGGATGCGTCCATCCAGGTCTCCTTCCAGGCCACGCCCCCACACTGGTGTTTTTCATTGCGTATAATACGTGCGTAAAAAAGACGCAGTATGATCTATTTTAGAGTGGATTCAGATGATCGCGGTTTTGTCCCCTTTTACTGCCGTGATAATCACAGCCATATAACAGGAAAAAAAACCACTGATCTTGATGGGATTTCAGTGGTTTTTATTTTCATCACTTCTTTTCCCGGCCGTAATTTGTACTTTTGGGAGAAGATAGGGCTGCCCTATCTTACCTGCACGTAGTGAATACTATATACACAGCGATACTCCGGCTCACACATTTTACGCATACGTCCGTGGAAATGAGCCCCTAAACTGAGTGCGGGGAGGAGAAACCAATACAACAGCGGCTTACAGGTACTCACCGGGCCGTAGCATCTCACACCTCCCATTGATTTTTGGACACATTTCCCAGAGCCCTTAGAGGAATCCCTGTGGCAACACCGGCTCTCACAATCATCGCTGTATATACACGGATCTCCATCGTTCTAGATGTAAAACACAGGGAATAAATGTTTAGTGAATTTGTTTATAAGGTTTTACATTTATGTCACAGGAAGGAGATAAAAATGATTCATACTTGTCACTCGGAATGTCCTTAAGGTTCCCAGAAGGAGGAGCGACCTCCCAGATTCCATGAAGAATCTACTGCATGTCACTGAAGTCTCTTTGAAGCCTTTTATAAGAGATTTCCCTGGATGTATGCAGCACCCTGGACTTCCTGCTGATCTTGTTGCCAAATGCCTGCCCTCCCTAGGAGATCAGCAGTGCCCCCTGTAGGTAGACCCCATGGAAAATACATTGTTCATCACGATGAATGAGGCAGAGCCTGACAGCGGAGTAGCTGGTGCTCATCCCAGAGGTGCAGTAGAAGTGTGCCTTTTTCATGTCATGCTTGGACATATATAAGTCAATAATTGAAGGCGGCAAGCTACTTTTTTCAGAAGGCTGTGTGCCCGCATTCCCTAGCGAGCAGCCCCAGCTGCAGTAAAAAAAACAAAAGAATAGATCACCTAAGAGGCGCTGTCCGGCTCTGCAGCACAACTCCTCTGAAGCTCCAGCAGACTTGCTTATAGTTTCCCCCTCTCCTCATGACGGCTGCTGTGCTTACACTCCCCTCAATGTTCCATTCCCCTCTACATTAAGGCTATGTCCACATGGGGTGGATTTGCTGGGGAACATCTGCAGCGGGTATTCCATAGCAGAAAATCCATACCAAAAAATGCACCATTTGGTAAGAAATTTGATGCAGATTTTAACATGGATTCTGATGTGGAATTCATTATTAGAGGTGGATTCTGTAGCGTATCCAGTGCTTTAATTGTCATTCTGTAGATTTAAATTCTGCACTGCATGGCAATCTCCGCACGGGTTTTGTGCATTTTTTTTCCCACTGCATGTGGACGAGATTGCGAGGATCTCACCTACTTTGCTGCTACTGTAGATGTTGCTTATTTCTTGTGTGGAGCGTTTACATGGGAAATCTGTGGATTCCCATGTGGATCTTTTTTCACTGGTGATTGCTTCCTGTGACTGTCGGGGAAGCGCTCATTAGACATGATACCACCAGCATCATTAGCCACATGGCCACGAAGTCCACTAGACTGTACAAAGATATGTAAATGCAATATACTGAGCCGCCTGCATTATTTGCCCTCTCTGCTGCCATCTACCACTCATCCATCAAAACATGTTTCATAGTAACATAGTATGTAAGGCTGAATGAAGACAATGTCCATGTAGTCCAGCCTGTCTATCCTCCTGTGTTGATCCAGGGGAAGGCAAAAAACCCCAAGGACAGAAATCAATTAGCCCTTTAGGGGAAAAAAATCCTTCCCGACTCCCTATTGGCAATCAGACTGTTCCCTGGATCAACCCCTAACAGTTCTTACCTTCCTATATACCCGGATTGATAATTAACCTAAGATTTATATCCTATAATGTCCTTCTTCTCCAGAAATACATCAGGTCCCCTTTTAAACTCCTCTATGGATTTTGCCATCACCACTTCCTCCGGTAGAAAGTTCCACAGTCTAACTGCTCTTACAGTAAAGAATCCCCTTCTATGTTGGTGATGAAACCTACTTTCCTCTAATCGTAGCAGATGTCCTCTTGTTACCGTCGTGGTCCTGGGTGTAAACAGATCTTGGGAGAGATCCTTGTATTGTCCCCTCATGTACTTATACATGGTTATTTGGTAGCCTCTTAACCTTCTTTTTTCTAGAGTAAATAGTCCCAGTTTGGATAGCCTCTCTGGGTATTCCAGTCCTGTCATTCCATGTATTAGTTTAGTTGCCCTTCTTTGAATCCCCTCAAGCACTGGGACATCTTTCCTAAGCACCGGTGACCAGAACTGTATGCAGTATTCCATGTGAGGCCTGACAAGTGCCTTATATAATGGAAGGATAATGTTCTCATCCTTCGCCCCTATACCTCTTTTAATGCACCCCAATACTTTATTTGCCTTTGCAGCAGCTGACTGGCATTGGTTACTCCAGTTTAGTCTATTATCCACTAAAACCCCCAGATCCTTTTCCATATCACTTTTCCCTAGTGGTACCCCATTAAGTGAATATTGGTGTCATCCGTTTCTCCTGCCCATGTGCATAACCTTACATTTATCAACATTGAACTTCATTTGCCATTTTTCTGCCCAAGCCCCCAGCTTATCCATGTCCGTTTGTAGCCACACATTGTCCTCCGTTGCATTAATTATATTGTATAATTTTGTGTCATCTGCAAATATTGATATTTTGCTGTGCAGCCCCTCTATCAGGTCATTGATAAATATGTTGAACAGAGTGGGGCCTAATACTGAACCCTGTGGCACCCCACTAGCGACTGTGGTCCAATCAGAGTACAAACCATTTATTACCACCCTCTGCTTTCTATCATTGAGCCAATTTTTTACCCACTTACACACGTTTTCGCCCAGTCCGAGCTGCCTCATTTTGTATATTAGCCTATTGTGTGGCACGGTGTCAAAGGCTTTAGAGAAGTCCAGATATACGAGATCAATAGATTCTCCCTGGTCCAGCTTAAAGCTTACTTCATCGTAGAAACTGATCAGATTTGTCTGACATGAGCGACCCTTCATGAATCCATGCTGGTGAGGAGTTATTCCCTTATTCTCCTTGAGGTACTCATCGATGGCGTCTCTCAGAATCCCCTCAAAATTTTTTCCTGTTACTGAAGTGAGACTTACTGGCCTGTAGTTACCAGGCTCACTTTTGCTCCCTTTTTTGTAAATTGGAACCACGTTGGCAATGCGCCAATCCACTGGTACTACACCGGTCTTGATAGTGTCTAGAAATATTAAGTATAGTGGCCTAGCTATCTCGTCACCTAGTTCCCTTAGTATCCTTGGGTGTAATCCATCTGGGCCCGGCGATTTATCAATTTTAGTTTTCTTTAGTCACTTCCGCACCTCCTCCTGCGTTAGGTATGAGATACTTTGTGAGGGGTTCCTTTTATTCCCCTGCATCTCGTGTGGCATTTCCTTTTCGTTTGTGAATACACTTGAGAAGAAACTGTTTAGTAGATTTGCTTTCCCTTCGTCATCATCAATGATTTCTCCTGCATTATTTTTTAAAGGGCCAGCGCTCTCCCTGCAAATCCTTTTGCTGTTAATATAGTTAAAAAATAGCTTCGGGTTGTTTTTGCTCTCTTTGGCGATCCGTCTTTCTGCTTCCTCCTTGGCAGTTTTGATCTTATCTTTGCATATTTTTTTTTCCCCTGTATGATTTTAGCGCTTCTTCGCTGCTTTCTTGCTTTAGTAGTTTGAATGCTTTCTTTTTTTTGTTTATTGCCCCTCTTACCGTCTTGTCGAGCCACATTGGTTTCCTTTTAGTTGAGTTTCTTTTATTTTTAAAGGGAATGAACTGCTCACATGAGGTGATTAGGATCCTTTTAAACTTTTCCCATTTGTCCTCCGTACCGTTATTTTTGAGGATGTTGTCCCAATTAATGTTACCGATAGTAGTTCTACGCTGATCAAATTTTGCTTTACTAAAGTTTAGTTTCTTTGTTGCTCCCTGATAAGGCTTCCTATTGATTGACAGCTGAAAATTGATTATATTGTAGTCACTGTTCCCCAAGTGCCCCTCAACCTGCACCACCTTTATAAGTTCTGGTTTGTTGGTTAGTACTAGGTCCAGAATGGCCCTCCCTCTTGTTGGTTCCTGCACAAGTTGGTTCAGGTAATTGTCTTTAATTACTCTCAAGAACTTATCACCCCTGTAAGATTTGCAGGTTTCCTTCTCCCATGTTATATCTGGATGATTAAAGTCCCCCATGATAATTACTTTGTTGCGCTTTGATACCTCTTTTATCTGCCTTAGTAGTAAGTTTTCAGTTTCTTCTGTTGCTTTTGGTGGTTCATAGAAGACCCCTATCAGGATTTTGTTATTTTTTCCTCCCTGTATTTCTACCCACAGAGATTCCACCTGTTCGTCTCCTACCCCTATATCCTCCCGTAGCCTCGGCTTCAAGTTCGGTTTGACGTACAGACATACCCCTCCCCTTTCTGGTTCCTTCGGTCCCTTCTAAAGAGATTTACCCCTGCAAATTCACCGCCCAATCGCACTTATCATCAAGCCATGTTTTCGTAATTCCGACTATATCATAATTTTCATCAGTCATTCTCGCTTCAAGCTCACCCACTTTACCAATCAGACTTTGTGCATTCGTGGTCATACAATTTATATCATTTTTTTTTTGTTTTTTAAATTTGTTTTGTTGCTATTCGTACTATTGGCTGATCTATCAGTTCTAACTGTACTAACCCCACCCCCTGCTCGACCCCCATTCCCTTTGCTTGGACCCGGATCGCTAGTTACACTGGCTACCCCACTATTTCTCATTTTACCCTCCCCCCCAGTCCCTAGTTTAAACACTCCTCCAGCCTTCTAGCCATCTTATCCCCCAGCACAGCTGCACCCTCCCCATTAAGATGCAGCCCGTCCCTACGGTAGAGCCTGTAGCCGACAGCAAAGTCAGCCCAGTTCTCCAGGAACCCAAATCCCTCCTTCTTACACCAACTCCGGAGCCACTTGTTTACCTCCCTAAGATCCTGCTGCCTTTCTAGTGTGGCTTTAGGTACAGGTAGTATTTCCGAGAAAACTAGCCTGGAGGTCCTCGCCCTGAGCTTGGCCCCATAAGTCCCTGAAATCATTTTTGAGGGACTCTAACTTGTTCATTGGTGCCAACGTGCACCATGACCGCTGGATCCTCACCAGCCCCTCCCAGTAATCTGTCAATCCGATCCGCAATGTGTCGAACTCGAGCGCCAGGAAGACAACACACCGTTCGACGATCCCGGTCTTTATGGCAGATTGCCCTCTCTGTCCCCCTAATAATTGAGTCCCCCACCACTAGAACCTGTCTAGCCTGCCCTGCACTCCCCGTCCCCGTCTCACCGGAGCAGTCATCTCCCTGGCGTTCAGAGGGCATGTCATGCTGCAGTGGTGCTGGCTCTGTAATGGCATCCCCCTCATCTGCCAACGTTGCAGACATGTTGGGTTGTGCCAGTTCAGGACCAGCCTCCCTGGATCTATTCCCTCTATGCCTCCTTCTATCTGACACCCAGCTGACTGCCTGCTCCCCCTGCTCTTCCGTACTACCATCCGCCCCCGCCTCTACCCCAGCAAGTGTCTGCTCAGTGAGCAGCAAACTCCTTTCCATGTTGTCAATGGCTCTCAGTGTTGCCAGTTGCTCATTTAGATCCAGAATTTGGCTTCTGAATGTGCGACGTGCACGCATCTTGCGCAACAGTATGCACCCTCGATCGGCTGATCAAGGACTGCATACATTGCACAAGTAGCACACTGGATGACATTGGCAGACATGGAGCTCATCCTAATGGGGATCTACAATTTACTTGTGGAAGTAGTGAAGATAGACTCACACGCTGCCGCCTCCACTCAACCGCTCACACGCTGCTGCAACCGCTCACACGCTGCTGCAACTGCTCAACCGCTCACCCGCTGCTGCAACCGCACACCCGCTGCTGCAACCGCTCAGCCGCTGCTGCAACCGCTCACACGCTGCTGCCTCTGTACAACCACTCACACGCTGCCACTCTCACGCAACCGCTGACAATTTTTTTTTTTTCTTTCCCCCCTCACAAACACTTAGACCCCCAGACACACACACACACAGAAGACACAACTAGGGCACACCAGATACACAGAAGACACACACTTAGCTCACAAACACACACAGAAGATACTTATCGGCTCCTCCACTCCTCCTGGTGACGTCACCCGCTCTCCCGGCGGCCGCTCACTCTGCACTCCTGTCTCAGCTGCTCTGCTGCTCCGTTCTGGTCCCCTCCGCTGCTGCTGCCGATGGACTGCTGGTGGCCTCTTGGCGCCGGCTACTGCGCTCCGGTCTTACTTTACTGCCCCTGCACCTGCTTTGCCGCCGGTATCAGCTGCTGAGCTGCTCCGATGTCCCATGGCATCATAATATTAAATGAATTGCAACAAAACAAAGTATAGGAATCTGCCCCATTTAGGGGGCTTCACACTGGTGATGAAATTGTGCGACATTTGTGCGTTGCAAAACATACAAATCTTGCACAAATATGAAACCCATTCTTTTGAATGTGTTCATTCATGTCTGTAATGTTTACATGCGTTGCGGTGCTATGCAGAAAACAAATCGCAGCATGTTCTTTCTCTTAGCGATATCGCCCATTGCTTTCAATGGGGCCGGCAGCTGTAGCTCCGGCTACATTGAAATCATTGGGAGGAGATTGTGGAATAGCCTTGTATTCCAGCGGGTCTGAATGAATCCCCCATAGAGAGAATGGAGAGGATGTGAAGCTACAAGGGATTTCCTAGAGATCATCCCACATTTGGAGAGATAGGGGTGGGACTAGAGGGCTCCCAGAGGGCATTCATGAGAGCAGGGGTGAGAGAGGGCTGGGCTAGATGGAGTTTTCATAGTGATTCCTTTCTAGCCAAGAGATGGGCAGGCATAAGGAATCTAGACCCACCCGCTCATCCCCACTATATCTCCAAACATGAGATCTGTAGAAGATCCTCTGCAGGTCAGCCTCCCTCTCTCTTGCTTTGGGGGATTCATTCAGCCCCGCAGGGATGCAATGCTGTTTGCATGCATCCATGGGTTTTGAAAGGTTTGTAAGAGCGATATTGGGACGTGAATAACAGCCCGATATTGCTCTCGCCAGTGTGCAGAAGGCCTTAGAAATGCTTCTCCAGCCTCTGTTGTGGTGTATATATAATATTTTTTTTTCGGCTTTTTGTAATAAATGTCCCCTATTGTTAACACAGAGAGAATCTAAATATAGAAGCCTGAACTATCTATATAACTGGTAATATACAATGTGTAAAATACAAAATCTGATATAAAGAATTTACTTTACCTTCAATTTAAGCTGGCTTCACACGAGCATGTTTTTGTGCGTACATAGGTGTTCACCTATGTACATGCAAAAACACGCATGTATGAAGGTCCATGCATTGCCTTCAATGGAGCTGCGGCTGCTGACGGCGGCTCCATTGAAGACAATGGCCTTCTAGCACCACTGAATTGTTTTTTAGGCACCCCTGAATTGTTTTTTAGGGAAGGGCTTTACATATCAGCCCTTCCCTGAGAAAAAGGCATTTTAGTGTAAATAAAAAAAAATTAAAAAAAATGCTTACCTGTCCGCGGCTGCCATGTCCCCTGCATGCGGCAGATGTTTTCTTCATCCCCGCGAGAAAAAAGAATTCCCTGCTGCACCTGTCACATCTGTGACAGATGCAGCAAATGAATTCTAAATCCCCGCGGGGAATAAATAATTCCGTACCGCAGCTGTCACAGATGACAGCTGTGGTGACGGAACTCAGTAATTGTTTTTCAGGGAAGAGCTTTAAGTATAAGCCCTTTCTTGAAAAACAAGGAAAAATGGTGTAAAAAATAATAAACACCACATACTCACCTTCCTTCAACTGACGGGGCTCCGCTGCATGCTTCCAGTGCTGTTACCAGCTCTGTAATGCAGTTCTTTCAGCAGGTGCAAATTTAAATTCCCTACCTGCTGAAAGAGCTGCTTGTGATTAGCTGAGATGCTCAGCCAATCACAGGCAGCCCTCGCCTGTCATTCATTCAGCGAGAGCTGCCTGTGATTGGCTGAGGTGCTGAGCCAATCACAGACGGCTGCTTCTGATTGATTGAGCACCTCAGCCAATCACATGCAGCTCTCACTGAATGAATGACAGGCGAGAGCTGCCTGTGATTGGCTGAGCACCTCAGCTAATCGCAAGCAGCTCTTTCAGCAGGCGGGGATTTTAAATCCCTGCCTGCTAAAAGAATTGCATTACAGAGCCGGGGACAGAGCTGGAAGGATGCAGCTAAGCACCGGCAGTTGAAGGAAGGTGAGTATGTGGCGATTATTATTTTTTACACCATTTTTCCTTGTTTTTCAGGGAAGGGCTTATACTTTTTTCCCTGAAAAACAATTACTGGGTGTCGGCAGCTGGATCCCCTACCTCAGCTGTCATCTGTGACAGCTGCAGTAGTGAATTCTTTATTCCACTGCGGGGGATGAAAAAAAAAACATCTGCTGCATGTGACAGATGTGTTCTTCATCCCCTCAGGGGATACAGCAGCGGCGGAGAGGTGAGTTTAGCTCTTCCCTAAAAAACAATTACGAGGTGCTGGCAGACCATTGCCTTCAATGGAACCGCCGACAGCAGCCGCAGCTCCATTGAAGACAATGCCTGCATTCCCTATTGTGCATGCATGTCCTATCTTTACAGGCACGCACCTGTAAAACACAGACATGTGAACACACCATAGGGAATGCATGTGTTGTAATAGGCGAGTGTTTCTGTGCTCAAATATGCACGCACAAAAGCACTCTTGTCTGAAGCCATCCTCAGACTGTGCGACCTCAAAGCAGAGTGATAGGCACACAAACAGCAAGATGGTCATAATCCTGTGTTGTGCCATTTCTGTGGCAATGAAAGCTATGGCCACGATTTGAACGTTTACAGCAAGCCTGCAGGCAGAGAAAGGGAGACTGGAGGATCCTGGGTGTAGATGGCAGGTAAATACCCGGAGCTTACTGTCCCACTCTGCATCCAGCCTGCTCTTCCAGTTAATAAAGTTTAAATATTCTTGGCTATCTCTATCATGGAAAACAGAAATATGCAATGCTTCATGACCACCTGAACTCATATCACATGTAATGACAGTATACCAGAAATGTATTTCTATTAAAAGCTACGTGTGCAGCTGATTTCAGGTCAAAATCCTCATTGAAGCCGATTTTGACTTTGTTTTGGATGCAGAATTTGTTGCAGATATTCAGCAGCTTTTTGCACCCCATGTAAAGACACCCGGGCAAACGGTGGTTTTTGATGCAGATTTTGGTGTAGGTCTGTATCGAAAACATGCTATGGTGCCGGACCCAGTGAGAACAATTGGAGAAGATTGTGAAACAGCCTTGCATTCTGCAGCCTCTGTCACGGTGTATATATAATATTTTTGCTCGGCTTTTTGTAATAAATGTCCCCAATTGTTAACACAGAGAGAATCTAAATATAGAAGCCTGAACTATCTATATAATTGCAAATATACAATGTGTAAAATACAAAATCTGATATAAAGAATTTACTTTACCTTCAATCTAGACTGTGCGACCTCAAAGCAGAGCGATAGGGACACAAACAGCAAGATGGTCATAATCCGATGTTGTGCCATTTCTGCAGTGATGAAAGCTATGGCCACGACTTGAACGTTTACAGCAAGCTTGCAGGCAGAGAATGGGAGACTGGAGGATCCTGGGTGTAGATGGCAGGTAAATACTTCCCTCGCTGCATCAAACCTGCTCTTCCAGTTAGTAAAGTTTAAATATTCTTGGCTATCTCTATGATGGAAAACAGAAATATGTGATGCTTCATGACCACGTGAACTCATATCACATGTAATGACAGTATGAACTCATATCACATGTAATGACAGTATACCAGAAATGTATTTCCAATAAAAGTTATGTGCGCAGCTGATTTCAAGTCAAAATCCTCATTGAAGCCGATTTTGACTGTTTTGGATGCAGCAATGCTGCAGAATTTGTTGCAGATATTCAGCAGCATTTTGCGTCCCATGTAAAGACACCCGGGCAAACGGAGGTTTTTGATGCCTACTCCTCCTCCTAAAACAGCACGTCATGACGTTGAACTGCCAATTTTTCTGCGGCCCAAAAGGCTCTGCTTATAATTTTTTTTACAATTTTTCAAAGTTTCAAAAGTATTGATATTTTAACAGAAACCATTTTTTTCACAGGTTTGCCTCCAGGCTCTGTTACAAATTAAGTAACAGCGAGCTGTATCTTTAAAAATGTTTCTGGGTTTCACCTGCCCTCACGGTTGAGCAATTTTTCAGGGGTACACTTGTACCCTTGGTACACTAAATTTTCTAGCCATCGCCTATACTGTTATCTAACTAATTTTTCCAGCCTTCGCCTACACTCATGGTACACCAGTGTTACAGGGGTCTGCCTATACTCTTGCTACAGAAATGTTACTGGGGTCTGCCTATACTTCTGCTACAAAAATGTTACAGAGGTCTGCCTATATTTTTGCTACAGAAATGTTACAGGGGTCTGCCTATATATTACTACAGAAATGTTACAGGGGTCTGCGTCTACTTTTACTACAGAAATGTTACAGGAGTCTGCCTATACTTCTGCTACAGAAATGTTACAGGGGTCTGCCTATACGTCTGCTACAGAAATGTTACAGGGGTCTGCGTATACTTCTGCTACTGAAAAGTTACAGGGGTCTGCCTATACTTCTGCTACTGAAAAGTTACAGGGGTCTGCCTATACTAGTGCTACAGAAATGTTACAGGGGGTCTGCCTATACTTTTACTACAGAAATGTTACTGGGGTCAGCCTATACTTTTACTACAGAAATGTTACAGGGTCTACCTATACTTCTGCCACAGAAATGTTACTGGGGTCTGTTTATACCTTTTCTACAGGAATGTTACAGGGGTCTGTCTATACTGTGGGTGCACTAAGTCTTCCTATCGCGGTGTTTTACCTATCTGGCACAAATACACTGACTGACTAGGGCAGAAATGTGGGCCAGGGCCAAGGTCCGTGGCGAGGTGAAACTCTCCCATGGTTGGGCACTCTGATTTGTTCTTGAGTAATACAATCTTTTTTGCAGTGACAGCATAGGTGAGCCCAAGGAACGCAAAGACTTCACCTTGCTATCTGTGTGCTATCTTGAGCTATCTGTGTGGGGACACATGGGTTTCCCATTGCTATGTAACTCAGGGCACCTTGGGTCACACAAGGTGGGGGCTGGGACAGAGCCTGTCCCAGGGCCCGCTCACGTGCTTCCCACACAGACTATAGCGTGTCCTGGTCATGGTTTCTTGGCCTTGTAAGGCCACCTCCTCCTCCTGCTTGGGGTCGGGATCAGCACTGGGCAACATGTATTTTCTCTCGTGTTACCACAGTTATCTGAGACACTAGTTTGGGCCAAACAAGAGGAGCGTTACTGCATTAATGAGACGTTCACTGCTGTACTAGCATCGGAGTACGTGTTATGCCAGCGATTGCTGAGGGTGTGGGCCGAGGCCTATGTCCTAGGGAAAATGCAACTGCGCCAGGTTGGGCCTGTGGAACTTCTTCCTGGTTAATCCAGTCTTTGGAGCGGTGAAAGCAACCGCAACTAATTAAATGAGACGTTCACAGCTGTACTAGCATCGAAGTCCGCTTTATGCCCACGATTGCTGAGCGTATGGGCAGAGGCCGAAGTCCTGGGGGGGGGGGGGGGCGGAGTGAAAGTCTGCCATATTTGGGCACTGTAATTTCTTCATGTTTAATACTTTCCTTGGGTTCCTTTGGCTCACCTATGCTGTGAGTGCACAAAGACTTTCCATAGCGGTGTTTTATCTGTCTGGCATAAATACACTGACTGACTAGGGTAGAAATGTGGGCTGAGGTCCTTGGGGGGTGAAACTCTGACATATTTGAGCGCTCTGATTTCTTCTTGTGTAATACCATCTTTGTGCACAGCACAGGCAAGCCCAAGGAACTCAAAGACTTTCCTTTGCGGTGTTAAGCTATCTAACACCTACACAGAATGAATTGTGTGGGGACACATGGATTTCCTATTGCTATGCAACTCACGGCACCTTGGGTCACATAAGATGAAGACTGGGAATGAGCCTGACCCTGGGCCCGCTCACGTGCTTCCCACACAGAGCATTGCTGTATTGTAGAGATGTGTAGAAGTGCTGGCACCTGCGTCCCCTTTATGCCCTCGTTTGCAGCTCCGGACAATTTTGCGATGGAGGTGTCACAGGATTGGAATGATGATCGAACGTCAATTTATCATCAATTCTTAACAGCATTGTGGGCTATCGCCCACACTTTCAAAGAGGGTCGCTGCCTGGCCCTGCCAACCCTCTGCAGTGTGTGCCTCTGGTTCCTCCTCATCTAGTACGCGCTTATAAATAGACATGAGGGTGGTGTGGCTATGAAGTGAGCGTGTGGCATGAGGGCAGCTGAAGGCTGCGCAGGGACACTTTTGTGTGCACTGTGGACGCAGGGTCGTGCGGAGGGGGTTGGACAGCAATGCCAACATGTAACCAAGGAGAAAAGGCAGCGGTGCCACCCGCAGGCAGTGATTGCCCTTGGTTGCAGGTAGTGTGGTACTTAGCTAAGGTGTGCCTTGCTAATGAGGGTTTGTCCGAAATAAAAATTGTTAGGGGGGTGACGCCAGACTCTTGCCCCCATTTTGGCTTAATAGTGGGACCTGGGAGCCTGAGATGCAGCCATGCATGCTGCCCCTGCCCTTCGTTATCTGGTTCTGTGGCGTTTCCATGACTTTCTGAGGTTTTCCAGAGTTTCACAAGTCATGACCTATGCGGAGCATCGGTCCCATACAAAAATACTCGAGTTGCCATTGACTTCAATGGGGTTCGTTACTCCAAACGAGCTCTTGAGCATTGCGGAAAGTTTGACTCGAGTAACGAGCACCCGAACAATTTGGTGCTCGCTCATCTCTATTTGTCATCTCTACATAGCCTATTGGTAATTGTGAACAAATGCACACGGTTTTCGCTTTAAAAAAAAATCTGTTTAATTATAATGTACCCTTTGCCCTATTGTTCCGCGCTGTGTTTGTGTTATCTCAACACAATGTGTCGTCCAGAGAAGCAAATGGAGTGGCAGCATCAGTGGTGGATTTAAAGTAAAAATAACTTTTATTGCTCCATATTAAAAATACAGGCAACATTTCGACCTTAAAAAGTCTTTTTCAAACCTGCTAGTATGCCACTGCACCACTCATTCTATAACCAAACCGACATAGGTGGGCGGGAAGTAACCGCCCTGCAATGATTTGACAGCATTCCCAACACCTGACAACACACACCTGTTAAAAACTCACATGACATAAGAACATATGGTGCCATCCCCTGTCCATATGATCATTCCCAGCCACCCCCTAGAGGTTCGGCATCTTCTCCTGCGAATGCACATGTGCGCATAGCATAGTGACCTCAGCACGGTGTTAACCAAAGCCCCGGAGGCACATATTACATGCAGCAACCACAAGATGCCCAAGGCCAGCCAACCAAATGTGCGTTGGGCGGCGGCCAACCACAAGATGACACCTGCAGAGAATGTGGATATAGCCCAAACTACAAGATGGCCCCAGACAGCCAACCAAATGTATATTGGGCGGCAGCCAACCACAAGATGGCGCCTGCAGAGAATGTGGATGTAACCCAAACTAATTATGTAAAGTAACTAAAAAAACAACTAGGGTATAGGACAAATAGTAAACCAAAGAGGGGATACAGAAAAAGGAGAAAGGGCTAGACAATAACAATATCACAAAGAAAAATTAAGACGGGAGGTGACCGATCAAAAAATACTGTCAATGGAGAGAGAGTATATTAGTTAAAAGGTGCGAAATTATAATCCATGTTTAAACCAAACGGATGCATGGTATTTAAAGTGTGTATCCACTAAATGTCCTTTTTTAGCAGGGACTCCCTATCACCTCCTCGTGTCAATGGAGGAACATCATCTATAATCCTAAACCTGAATTAGCAGATGCTACGCTTCATGTCATGAAAATGTTTAGGAATAGGAAGATTAAGACACTTAGTACGGATGGTGCTCTTGTGTTTGATCATGGGGGTTCTTGCCTCCAGTGTTGTCTTACCTATGTAACCTAGCCCACTGGGGAAGGTTACCAGGTAGACAATGTACGAAGAGGTACAGGTATATTGTTTGCAAATTTTGAACTTCTTGCCTGTATAAGGATGATGGAAGGTCCATTGTCCTACTAGTTGGCATGAAGTAAATACCCCGGCACGATATGGGCTTACTTTGGAGTGCTGCGGGCTTTCCTCTTTGAGACATTTTAACCCAATACAATGTGTCATTTAGTGTGTTCGGTTGTGAGATATGTGTGTCTTTAGCTACCATTATAGCATTAACCCCTTTAGTTGAAGTCAATAATGTATTCCCATCCGCACATTTTCTGCCTTTCTTGGCTTTTTTAAAATTATTTTTCTTCACAATGCAACATTGGCCATCCTGCTACTTGTGTAAAGCAGATTAGGATGGGACTGTGTCATTTTTTGGCCTTCCATTGTCTGCATTGAAAACCACACAAAACACATTTTTTTCTGGCCAACAACTGTTCTATTTGTACCTTTATACAATAATTTTATGTGTTACTAAAGGCTTGCCTCAACCAGTTGTTACTGCATCGCTACTACAGCTGTGAGTCTAAACCTGCTTGTAGTGCAGAGCACTAGTTTGCTTGTCAATCGCACACACAGCCATCTTTCTGATAAATGATAAGCCTGCACTTGGACAACTAAAAGTCCAGCCATTGGACACTCACCTGACAGCTCAGGGGGGGATTGCGCTGTCCTTGGTGCTTAACACAGGCTACTCTAGTTGCTGTGTAAGCACTCAACCAGCACCATCGAGCTGCTCAAGGGAGGTCAAAGCAGCTATTTGTTCCCATTTTGCAAGTGTGTCCCAAGCATGTTTTAACACGTTGAGTAGCAATGTGTCAAAACACACTTTTTTTTAAAAAGACTCATGATTTCAAACATGCCCTTCCTTTATACCATTACATGGCAAATTGAAATAGCATCATGGCACAATATATATTTTTTAAAGGGAATTGTATTTGTACCCAAAAATAAATCTTCCACAACGTTTTGTGCTAACAATTCTTTTTATAATCAAACATAAAATGTAGTCAACACAAAAAGCCTTCATTGGCCATATATTTAATAAGGAAACTAAATGTTTATGTTTCTTCTGCAAACTAAAAAGGAAAACACAAAGTAAAAAAAAAATGCTCCTAATTTTCCCTGGCAGCCCCGGGTTGTTGAAGGCTTGGATGCGCCTCGGGAATGATCCCTTTTTCGTGGGCGACCCCGTGGCCTTTGAGTAGGAGGGCTGCCCTGCCCGAACACCTCCTGGGACTAGCCTTCCCCAGGATCATTTTCTCCTGCCTCAACCACACATTTCTGGAGTGGTACTGGGGGTGGTGGAGGCTGCAGGATTCCTCATCAGCCTCTATTGTTTCTGGGGCGCCTTCTACATCATCCACAATGTTGGGTCCAACAAAAGCAGGATCTACCTCAGAGTCCCTGCCTGGCCCTGGCCGCATTTTTCACTGGGCTATTTGATGGGGGGAGGGGGTAGGGAGGGACTGGCAGGGGTACAACCCCTGAAGGGCCAGGAACCGGGGAGGGCCAGGGGATTGGCACAGGAGGCGCAGGGAGATCTGAGTCCTCTGTTGGAGGTGCTGCCCCAGCAGGTGGCTCTTGAGAGGGGAGTGTGTGCATATCACTTTCCTCACTCAGAGAGCTAGGACCCTGACCTACAGGCCTTGGGGAGGCATATTCAGAGGGACTGCTACCAAAGGGTTG
Organism: Eleutherodactylus coqui; assembly: GCF_035609145.1. Lineage (NCBI taxonomy): Eukaryota > Metazoa > Chordata > Amphibia > Anura > Eleutherodactylidae > Eleutherodactylus > Eleutherodactylus coqui. Next base: position 511,729,937 of record NC_089837.1, read on the forward strand.
TGGTGTATACGTATCATCCTCCAAATCCTCACCATATAGGTCAGGAGAAAAATCAGTCCTTCAATCCATTGCATCGTTGAGCCAGCGCTCATAGGCCTGCCTCTGGTGGTGCCTTCCCCTGCCATTGAGGCACCACAGGTCCAGCATCAAGAAGACTTCATGTGCTGGATCTGGCTGCAGGGCTGCATCAAGGACAGTCCCAAGGGCCCTTCTCACTGTCCCCTGCAGCATTGGGGGGACCTGTCGACAATGAGGGGCTGTCTGCCCAATCCTCATCCGCCCGAAGTCTCAGGTACTGCAACACTCCCATCTCTACTTGAACCCTGGGTGAAGGAGGATTGGACGGATCTGCCGGGGGAGCCTGAGGGGGAACCCTGGCTCCGCGATGCAAGGAACCCCGCTGAGGCGGCCTGTCCAACACAGGGCTCTGTTCTTCCCGCCCAGCATCCTGTGTTCCCCCAGATCGGGCAGCAAAACCGGCCTGAAGTGTGGTTGCTCCTCCTCCTCCGGTTCTTGATCTTCCTTCTGCTCTGGAGGCTGCTCCCGCAGCTCCTCAAGATTACTGGATTGTCTGGTTAAAGAGATTGTAAATGTCAAACGTTCATTTCCAATTGACATTCTGTGCTAAAAAATAAAACAATATGCAGAATGAATTGAGGGCAAGGATCATTGTACATGGATAATTATAATGTTAGAACTGTAGTTTTTTTGCATTGCCTATTAATATAAACACCCTGCGTGTGCATGGCAGTTTTGCAATTGGTTAGTCATGTATAATGATCATCCCAAATAAAAAGTCAGAGCAGATATATATCCTTTGGTCAATTAATGTGAAAGTGCTAAATCCTATTGCCTCTTACAACACCCTGCAACCTAGTGTGTTTATAAATTTAAGATCTAGGCAATAAACCTAAATATGCTGTTTGGTTACATTCCTAAGCACACTAGAGTAAACTCAACTGCTTTGTCTCTGGAGTATGTGGCAATCCTCAAACATGCAAGAGAGTACAATAGTGTAATATAACATCCACACAAAAGACTGTGTATTAGTACCTTAGCTCAATTTTTTCAGTTAAGCATCTCTATTTTTAAAGAAGGAGCAGCGCCAATTTGAGACACACTTGCAAGAAGTGACTCTTCCACACAGTATTGAGACACACCTTTCCATGAGCCTCCACTGTTTGTAACGTTTCTTCTAAATATATGTTAAACATATCCGTCTATTATAACTTCACAAAGGAAAGCATATACTTACGTATTTAGCTCAAGGACTGGTCTTAGAAAGCCAAGCACATGGCCTAATTCGTAGCGCATCGGGTCACCAGGTGACATCCCAGCATTTATCTGTTGCCGCAGCACCCTGGTGAACTAGTCTCTTATGGAGTGCCATGATGTATGCAGCGCTTTCACTAGAGGGGTGAATATTTGGGCCACAGAAGACCCAAGAAAGCAATTAATACACAGAAAAATTACATATAATGTGACATGCAGTATTTGCAAATTACACCAACAGGAGAGATGATGTGTTTAGCAAGGCCATGCATCTGTAATTTTGCTAAACCAGACACAATTCTACCAAGGGCCATTTAAAAAGGCTAATAACTCTAATGTGTGTCCTTATTCAGAGGACATTTATTTTAGTGTTAAAAGGCAGCTTTGTGCGAACTAAAACACAGACTGCTGCACAGAGTGGCCATCACAAACAAGCAAAAAGAGGATCACAAATCACACTAGCAACACAAAGGATATTAGCACTTCGCATAAAAAGGAAAAAAATAATGCATCACAATTGCTTATTCAAAAAATTACAAGTAAAAATCTCTAAAACACTTACATTTGTTCTTCTGCACACTATCATTATGCTGATACGCTCTTTTCACCACCTGTATCCACAACACGTTCTTTTGGCCCCTGTTTTTGTAGACCTCACTGCGGACATCCCATAGGGCTGGCCTGTTTTCAAGGGCCCGAATCATTATCCATTTGTTCATTGTGAATCTTTTCCTCCGGGCTCTGAGCACCACCACAATACACCAAAAGCCTAGATAAATGTTAGCCGCACCTCCCCCTGCACTTCGAGGTTTATATAGGGGCAGGCAATATATCGAAGGTGTGCACATAATTGTTTTGCATTGAGAAACACATTCGCCCGTCCACACGTGTTGGCCCTGGTAGTCCTAATAGGAGATTTACATAATTAGAAGTTCATACTTCTTTCACAACTTCATTCACAAAAGCAGAATAGCCCTTAACCCCTTAGTGACCAAGCCTGTTTACGCCTTAATGACCAGGCCAAATTTTGCAAATCTGAAACGTGTCACTTTAGCATGGAAAAAGACCAGAAAGGTTTTGCATATCCAAGCGATTCTGACATTGTTTTATCGCCACATGTTGTACTTCATTTAGGTGGAAAAAAAAGACCAATAGAATTTGTGTTTATTTATTAAAAGCGCCAAAATTGCGAAAATTTTGAAAAAATTGTCATTTTTTCACATTTCCAACTGCAATATCTCAAATATGTGCAAACATAATATAGAAATTTTTGCTAAGATTTATATTTCCATCCGTTTACTTTATTTTGGGCGCACATTGGAAAAACTTTCGTTTTATTTTTAACCATTTAGGAGACGTACAAATGTAACATTACTTTTCAGCATTTTGAGGAACACTTTGTTTTCCTACACCAATCCAAGACTGGAAAGGCTCATAGGAGTCAAAATGATAGATACCCCCACAAGCGACCCCATTTTAAAAACTACACCCTTTAACGTATTCACTGAGGGGTGTCATGAGTATTTTAACCCCACAGTTTTTTTTCAGGAGTCAATGCAATTTAGAAGAGAAAAACAAAAATTTCATATTTTTGCAAATATGTCATTTTAAAGACAGGACTTTTTTCTAGGGTACACATGAAAATTAGGATTTGCACCGCAGAATGGATACCCCTGTTTGTCCCGTGCTCAGAAACATACCCATTGTGGCCCTAATCTTACGTTTGGATGCACAATGGGGCCCAAAATGAAAGGAGCAATCGGTGGCTTTCGGAACAGAAATTTTGCTTGAAGAAGATTTAGGCCCCATTGCCCACTTGTAGAGCCATTGAGTGACCAAAACTATGGAGAACCCCCACAAGTGACCCCATTTTGAAAAGTAGACCCCTTAACGAATTTATCTAGGGGTACGATGACTTTTTTGACTTCACAGTTTTTGAATGAATCTAAGCCAAGCCGAAGGAAAAAAAAATTACGATTTTCATTTTTTTGGTAATTCTGTCATTTTAAAAGCAGTTTTTTTGTACAGCACATATATGAATGAAGACTTGCACCCCAAAAAGGGGACCCCTGTTTCTCCAGTGCTCAGAAACATACCCATTGTGGCCCTAATCATATGTCTGGAAGCACAATGGGGCCCAAAATGAAAGGAGCAAGCGGTGGCTTTCGGAACAGAAATTTTGCTTGAAGGAGATTTAGTCCCCATTGCCCACTTGTAGAGCCCTTGAGTGACCAAAACGATGGAGAACGCCCACAAGTGACCCCATTTTGAAAAGTAGACCCCTTAACGAATTTATCTAGGGGTACGATGACTTTTTTGACTTCACAGTTTTTGAATGAATCTAAGCCAAGCCGAAGGAAAAAAATTACGATTTTCATTTTTTTGGTAATTCTGTCATTTCAAAAGCAGTTTTTTTTGTACCGCACATATATGAATGAAGACTTGCACCCCAAAATGGATACCCCTGTTTGTCCTGTGCTCAGAAACATACCCATTGTGGCCCTAGTATTACGTCTATATGCACAATGGGGCCCAAAATGAAAGGAGCAATCGGTGGCTTTCGGAACAGAAATTTTGCTTGAAGGAGATTTAGGCCCCATTGCCCACTTGTAGAGCCATTGGGTGACCAAAACTATGGAGAACCCCCACAAGTGACCCCATTTTGAAAAGTAGACCCCTTAACGAATTTATCTAGGGGTACGATGACTTTTTTGACTACACAGTTTTTGAATGAATCTAAGCCAAGCCGAAGGAAAAAAATTACTATTTTCATTTTTTTGGTAATTCTGTCATTTTAAAAGCAGTTTTTTTGTACAGCACATATATGAATGAAGACTTGCACCCCAAAATGGATACCCCTGTTTCTCCCGTGCTCAGAAACATACCCATTGTGGCCCTAATCATATGTCTGGATACACAATGGGGCCCAAAATGAGAGGAGCAAGCGGTGGCTTTCGGAACAGAAATTTTGCTTGAAGGAGATTTAGTCCCCATTGCCCACTTGTAGAGCCCTTGAGTGACCAAAACGATAGAGAACGCCCACAAGTGACCCCATTTTGAAAAGTAGACCCGTTAACGAATTTATCTAGGGGTACAATGACTTTTTTAACTTCACAGTTTTTGAATGAATCTAAGCCAAGCCGAAGGAAAAAAAATTACGATTTTCATTTTTTTGGTAATTCTGTCATTTTAAAAGCAGTTTTTTTGGAACGCACATATATGAATGAAGACTTGCACCCCAAAATGGATACTCCTGTTTCTCCCGTGCTCAGAAACATACCCATTGTGGCCCTAATCATATGTCTGGATGCACAATGGGGCCCAAAATGAAAGGAGCAAGCGGTGGCTTTCGGAACAGAAATTTTGCTTGAATGAGATTTAGTCCCCATTGCCCACTTGTAGAGCCCTTGAGTGACCAAAACGATGGAGAACGCCCACAAGTGACCCCATTTTGAAAAGTAGACCCCTTAACGAATTTATCTAGGGGTACGATGACTTTTTTGACTACACAGTTTTTGAATGAATCTAAGCCAAGCCGAAGGAAAAAAATTACTATTTTCATTTTTTTGGTAATTCTGTCATTTTAAAAGCAGTTTTTTTTGTACAGCACATATATGAATGAAGACTTGCACCCCAAAATGGATACCCCTGTTTCTCCAGTGCTCAGAAACATACCCATTGTGGCCCTAATCATATGTCTGGATGCACAATGGGGCCCAAAATGAAAGGAACAAGCGGTGGCTTTCGGAACAGAAATTTTGCTTGAAGGAGATTTAGTCCCCATTGCCTACTTGTAGAGCCCTTGAGTGACCAAAACGATGGAGAACGCCCACAAGTGACCCCATTTTGAAAAGTAGACCCGTTAACGAATTTATCTAGGGGTACAATGACTTTTTTGACTTCACAGTTTTTGAATGAATCTAAGCCAAGCCGAAGGAAAAAAATTACGATTTTCATTTTTTTGGTAATTCTGTCATTTCAAAAGCAGTTTGTTTTGTACCGCACATATATGAATGAAGACTTGCACCCCAAAATGGATACCCCTGTTTGTCCTGTGCTCAGAAACATACCCATTGTGGCCCTAGTATTACGTATATATGCACAATGGGGCCCAAAATGAAAGGAGCAATCGGTGGCTTTCGGAACAGAAATTTTGCTTGAAGGAGATTTAGGCCCCATTGCCCATTTGTAGAGCCATTGAGTGACCAAAACTATGGAGAACCCCCACAAGTGACCCCATTTTGAAAAGTAGACCCCTTAACGAATTTATCTAGGGGTACGATGACTTTTTTGACTACACAGTTTTTGAATGAATCTAAGCCAAGCCGAACGAAAAAAATTACGATTTTCATTTTTTTGGTAATTCTGTCATTTTAAAAGCAGTTTTTTTTGTACAGCACATATATGAATGAAGACTTGCACCCCAAAATGGATACCCCTGTTTCTCCCGTGCTCAGAAACATACCCATTGTGGCCCTAATCATATGTCTGGATGCACAATGGGGCCCAAAATGAAAGGAGCAAGCGGTGGCTTTCGGAACAGAAATTTTGCTTGAAGGAGATTTAGTCCCCATTGCCCACTTGTAGAGTCCTTGAGTGACCAAAACGATGGAGAACGCCCACAAGTGACCCCATTTTGAAAAGTAGACCCCTTAACGAATTTATCTAGGGGTACAATGACTTTTTTGACTTCACAGTTTTTGAATGAATCTAAGCCAAGCCGAAGGAAAAAAAAATTACGATTTTCATTTTTTTGGTAATTCTGTCATTTTAAAAGCAGTTTTTTGTAACGCACATATATGAATGAAGACTTGCACCACAAAATGGATACCCCTGTTTCTCCAGTGCTCAGAAACATACCCATTGTGGCCCTAATCATATGTCTGGATGCACAATGGGGCCCAAAATGAAAGGAACAAGCGGTGGCTTTCGGAACAGAAATTTTGCTTGAAGGAGATTTAGTCCCCATTGCCCACTTGTAGAGCCCTTGAGTGACCAAAACAATGGAGATCCCCCACAAGTTACCCCATTTTGAAAAGTAGACCCCTTAACGAATTTATCTAGGGGTACGATGACTTTTTTGACTTCACAGTTTTTGAATGAATCTAAGCCAAGCCGAAGGAAAAAAAATACGATTTTCATTTTTTTGGTAATTCTGTCATTTCAAAAGCAGTTTTTTTTGTACCGCACATATATGAATGAAGACTTGCACCCCAAAATGGATACCCCTGTTTGTCCTGTGCTCAGAAACATACCCATTGTGGCCCTAGTATTACGTCTATATGCACAATGGGGCCCAAAATGAAAGGAGCAATCGGTGGCTTTCGGAACAGAAATTTTGCTTGAAGGAGATTTAGGCCCCATTGCCCACTTGTAGAGCCCTTGAGTGACCAAAACGATGGAGAACGCCCACAAGTGACCCCATTTTGAAAAGTAGACCCCTTAACGAATTTATCTAGGGGTACAATGACTTTTTTGACTTCACAGTTTTTGAATGAATCTAAGCCAAGCCGAAGGAAAAAATTACGATTTTCATTTTTTTGGTAATTCTGTCATTTTAAAAGCAGTTTTTTTGTACAGCACATATATGAATGAAGACTTGCACCCCAAAAAGGGGACCCCTGTTTCTCCAGTGCTCAGAAACATACCCATTGTGGCCCTAATCATATGTCTGGAAGCACAATGGGGCCCAAAATGAAAGGAGCAAGCGGTGGCTTTCGGAACAGAAATTTTGCTTGAAGGAGATTTAGTCCCCATTGCCCACTTGTAGAGCCCTTGAGTGACCAAAACGATGGAGAACGCCCACAAGTGACCCCATTTTGAAAAGTAGACCCCTTAACGAATTTATCTAGGGGTACGATGACTTTTTTGACTTCACAGTTTTTGAATGAATCTAAGCCAAGCCGAAGGAAAAAAATTACGATTTTCATTTTTTTGGTAATTCTGTCATTTCAAAAGCAGTTTTTTTTGTACCGCACATATATGAATGAAGACTTGCACCCCAAAATGGATACCCCTGTTTGTCCTGTGCTCAGAAACATACCCATTGTGGCCCTAGTATTACGTCTATATGCACAATGGGGCCCAAAATGAAAGGAGCAATCGGTGGCTTTCGGAACAGAAATTTTGCTTGAAGGAGATTTAGGCCCCATTGCCCACTTGTAGAGCCATTGGGTGACCAAAACTATGGAGAACCCCCACAAGTGACCCCATTTTGAAAAGTAGACCCCTTAACGAATTTATCTAGGGGTACGATGACTTTTTTGACTACACAGTTTTTGAATGAATCTAAGCCAAGCCGAAGGAAAAAAATTACTATTTTCATTTTTTTGGTAATTCTGTCATTTTAAAAGCAGTTTTTTTGTACAGCACATATATGAATGAAGACTTGCACCCCAAAATGGATACCCCTGTTTCTCCCGTGCTCAGAAACATACCCATTGTGGCCCTAATCATATGTCTGGATACACAATGGGGCCCAAAATGAGAGGAGCAAGCGGTGGCTTTCGGAACAGAAATTTTGCTTGAAGGAGATTTAGTCCCCATTGCCCACTTGTAGAGCCCTTGAGTGACCAAAACGATAGAGAACGCCCACAAGTGACCCCATTTTGAAAAGTAGACCCGTTAACGAATTTATCTAGGGGTACAATGACTTTTTTAACTTCACAGTTTTTGAATGAATCTAAGCCAAGCCGAAGGAAAAAAAAATTACGATTTTCATTTTTTTGGTAATTCTGTCATTTTAAAAGCAGTTTTTTTGGAACGCACATATATGAATGAAGACTTGCACCCCAAAATGGATACTCCTGTTTCTCCCGTGCTCAGAAACATACCCATTGTGGCCCTAATCATATGTCTGGATGCACAATGGGGCCCAAAATGAAAGGAGCAAGCGGTGGCTTTCGGAACAGAAATTTTGCTTGAATGAGATTTAGTCCCCATTGCCCACTTGTAGAGCCCTTGAGTGACCAAAACGATGGAGAACGCCCACAAGTGACCCCATTTTGAAAAGTAGACCCCTTAACGAATTTATCTAGGGGTACGATGACTTTTTTGACTACACAGTTTTTGAATGAATCTAAGCCAAGCCGAAGGAAAAAAATTACTATTTTCATTTTTTTGGTAATTCTGTCATTTTAAAAGCAGTTTTTTTTGTACAGCACATATATGAATGAAGACTTGCACCCCAAAATGGATACCCCTGTTTCTCCCGTGCTCAGAAACATACCCATTGTGGCCCTAATCATATGTCTGGATACACAATGGGGCCCAAAATGAAAGGAGCAAGCGGTGGCTTTCGGAACAGAAATTTTGCTTGAAGGAGATTTAGTCCCCATTGCCCACTTGTAGAGCCCTTGAGTGACCAAAACGATAGAGAACGCCCACAAGTGACCCCATTTTGAAAAGTAGACCCGTTAACGAATTTATCTAGGGGTACAATGACTTTTTTAACTTCACAGTTTTTGAATGAATCTAAGCCAAGCCGAAGGAAAAAAAATTACGATTTTCATTTTTTTGGTAATTCTGTCATTTTAAAAGCAGTTTTTTTGGAACGCACATATATGAATGAAGACTTGCACCCCAAAATGGATACTCCTGTTTCTCCCGTGCTCAGAAACATACCCATTGTGGCCCTAATCATATGTCTGGATGCACAATGGGGCCCAAAATGAAAGGAGCAAGCGGTGGCTTTCGGAACAGAAATTTTGCTTGAATGAGATTTAGTCCCCATTGCCCACTTGTAGAGCCCTTGAGTGACCAAAACGATGGAGAACGCCCACAAGTGACTCCATTTTGAAAAGTAGACCCCTTAACGAATTTATCTAGGGGTACGATGACTTTTTTGACTTCACAGTTTTTGAATGAATCTAAGCCAAGCCGAAGGAAAAAAATTACGATTTTCATTTTTTTGGTAATTCTGTCATTTTAAAAGCAGTTTTTTTTGTACAGCACATATATGAATGAAGACTTGCACCCCAAAATGGATACCCCTGTTTCTCCAGTGCTCAGAAACATACCCATTGTGGCCCTAATCATATGTCTGGATGCACAATGGGGCCCAAAATGAAAGGAACAAGCGGTGGCTTTCGGAACAGAAATTTTGCTTGAAGGAGATTTAGTCCCCATTGCCCACTTGTAGAGCCCTTGAGTGACCAAAACGATAGAGAACGCCCACAAGTGACCCCATTTTGAAAAGTAGACCCGTTAACGAATTTATCTAGGGGTACAATGACTTTTTTGACTTCACAGTTTTTGAATGAATCTAAGCCAAGCCGAAGGAAAAAAATTACGATTTTCATTTTTTTGGTAATTCTGTCATTTCAAAAGCAGTTTTTTTTGTACCGCACATATATGAATGAAGACTTGCACCCCAAAATGGATACCCCTGTTTGTCCTGTGCTCAGAAACATACCCATTGTGGCCCTAGTATTACGTATATATGCACAATGGGGCCCAAAATGAAAGGAGCAATCGGTGGCTTTCGGAACAGAAATTTTGCTTGAAGGAGATTTAGGCCCCATTGCCCACTTGTAGAGCCATTGAGTGACCAAAACTATGGAGAACCCCCACAAGTGACCCCATTTTGAAAAGTAGACCCCTTAACGAATTTATCTAGGGGTACGATGACTTTTTTGACTACACAGTTTTTGAATGAATCTAAGCCAAGCCGAACGAAAAAAATTACGATTTTCATTTTTTTGGTAATTCTGTCATTTTAAAAGCAGTTTTTTTTGTACAGCACATATATGAATGAAGACTTGCACCCCAAAATGGATACCCCTGTTTCTCCCGTGCTCAGAAACATACCCATTGTGGCCCTAATCATATGTCTGGATGCACAATGGGGCCCAAAATGAAAGGAGCAAGCGGTGGCTTTCGGAACAGAAATTTTGCTTGAAGGAGATTTAGTCCCCATTGCCCACTTGTAGAGCCCTTGAGTGACCAAAACGATGGAGAACGCCCACAAGTGACCCCATTTTGAAAAGTAGACCCCTTAACGAATTTATCTAGGGGTACAATGACTTTTTTGACTTCACAGTTTTTGAATGAATCTAAGCCAAGCCGAAGGAAAAAAATTACGATTTTCATTTTTTTGGTAATTCTGTCATTTTAAAAGCAGTTTTTTTTGTACAGCACATATATGAATGAAGACTTGCACCCCAAAATGGATACCCCTGTTTCTCCAGTGCTCAGAAACATACCCATTGTGGCCCTAATCATATGTCTGGATGCACAATGGGGCCCAAAATGAAAGGAGCAAGCGGTGGCTTTCGGAACAGAAATTTTGCTTGAAGGAGATTTAGTCCCCATTGCCCACTTGTAGAGCCCTTGAGTGACCAAAACGATGGAGAACGCCCACAAGTGACCCCATTTTGAAAAGTAGACCCGTTAACGAATTTATCTAGGGGTACAATGACTTTTTTAACTTCACAGTTTTTGAATGAATCTAAGCCAAGCCGAAGGAAAAAAAATTACGATTTTCATTTTTTTGGTAATTCTGTCATTTTAAAAGCAGTTTTTTTGTAACGCACATATATGAATGAAGACTTGCACCCCAAAATGGATACTCCTGTTTCTCCCGTGCTCAGAAACATACCCATTGTGGCCCTAATCATATGTCTGGATGCACAATGGGGCCCAAAATGAAAGGAGCAAGCGGTGGCTTTCGGAACAGAAATTTTGCTTGAAGGAGATTTAGTCCCCATTGCCCACTTGTAGAGCCCTTGAGTGACCAAACCGATGGAGAACGCCCACAAGTGACCCCATTTTGAAAAGTAGACCCCTTAACGAATTTATCTAGGGGTACAATGACTTTTTTGACTTCACAGTTTTTGAATGAATCTAAGCCAAGCCGAAGGAAAAAAATTACGATTTTCATTTTTTTGGTAATTCTGTCATTTTAAAAGCAGTTTTTTTTTGTACAGCACATATATGAATGAAGACTTGCACCCCAAAATGGATACCCCTGTTTCTCCAGTGCTCAGAAACATACCCATTGTGGCCCTAATCATATGTCTGGATGCACAATGGGGCCCAAAATGAAAGGAACAAGCGGTGGCTTTCGGAACAGAAATTTTGCTTGAAGGAGATTTAGTCCCCATTGCCCACTTGTAGAGCCCTTGAGTGACCAAAACGATGGAAAACGCCCACAAGTGACCCCATTTTGAAAAGTAGACCCGTTAACGAATTTATCTAGGGGTACAATGACTTTTTTGACTTCACAGTTTTTGAATGAATCTAAGCCAAGCCGAAGCAAAAAAATTACGATTTTCATTTTTTTGGTAATTCTGTCATTTTAAAAGCAGTTTTTTTTGTACAGCACATATATGAATGAAGACTTGCACCCCAAAATGGATACCCCTGTTTCTCCAGTGCTCAGAAACATACCCATTGTGGCCCTAATCATATGTCTGGATGCACAATGGGGCCCAAAATGAAAGGAGCAAGCGGTGGCTTTCGGAACAGAACTTTTGCTTGAAGGAGATTTAGTCCCCATTGCCCACTTGTAGAGCCCTTGAGTGACCAAAACAATGGAGATCCCCCACAAGTTACCCCATTTTGAAAAGTAGACCCCTTAACGAATTTATCTAGGGGTACAATGACTTTTTTGACTTCACAGTTTTTGAATGAATCTAAGCCAAGCCGAAGGAAAAAAAATACGATTTTCATTTTTTTGGTAATTCTGTCATTTCAAAAGCAGTTTTTTTTGTAACGCACATATATGAATGAAGACTTGCACCCCAAAATGGATACCCCTGTTTGTCCTGTGCTCAGAAACATACCCATTGTGGCCCTAGTATTACGTCTATATGCACAATGGGGCCCAAAATGAAAGGAGCAATCGGTGGCTTTCGGAACAGAAATTTTGCTTGAAGGAGATTTAGTCCCCATTGCCCACTTGTTGAGCCCTTGAGTGACCAAAACGATGGAGAACGCCCACAAGTGACCCCATTTTGAAAAGTAGACCCCTTAACGAATTTATCTAGGGGTACAATGACTTTTTTGACTTCACAGTTTTTGAATGAATCTAAGCCAAGCCGAAGGAAAAAAATTACGATTTTCATTTTTTTGGTAATTCTGTCATTTTAAAAGCAGTTTTTTTTGTACAGCACATATATGAATGAAGACTTGCACCCCAAAATGGATACCCCTGTTTCTCCAGTGCTCAGAAACATACCCATTGTGGCCCTAATCATATGTCTGGATGCACAATGGGGCCCAAAATGAAAGGAGCAAGCGGTGGCTTTCGGAACAGAAATTTTGCTTGAAGGAGATTTAGTCCCCATTGCCCACTTGTAGAGCCCTTGAGTGACCAAAACGATGGAGAACGCCCACAAGTGACCCCATTTTGAAAAGTAGACCCGTTAACGAATTTATCTAGGGGTACAATGACTTTTTTAACTTCACAGTTTTTGAATGAATCTAAGCCAAGCCGAAGGAAAAAAAAATTACGATTTTCATTTTTTTGGTAATTCTGTCATTTTAAAAGCAGTTTTTTTGTAACGCACATATATGAATGAAGACTTGCACCCCAAAATGGATACTCCTGTTTCTCCCGTGCTCAGAAACATACCCATTGTGGCCCTAATCATATGTCTGGATGCACAATGGGGCCCAAAATGAAAGGAGCAAGCGGTGGCTTTCGGAACAGAAATTTTGCTTGAAGGAGATTTAGTCCCCATTGCCCACTTGTAGAGCCCTTGAGTGACCAAAACGATGGAAAACGCCCACAAGTGACCCCATTTTGAAAAGTAGACCCGTTAACGAATTTATCTAGGGGTACAATGACTTTTTTGACTTCACAGTTTTTGAATGAATCTAAGCCAAGCCGAAGCAAAAAAATTACGATTTTCATTTTTTTGGTAATTCTGTCATTTTAAAAGCAGTTTTTTTTGTACAGCACATATATGAATGAAGACTTGCACCCCAAAATGGATACCCCTGTTTCTCCCGTGCTCAGAAACATACCCATTGTGGCCCTAATCATATGTCTGGATGCACAATGGGGCCCAAAATGAAAGGAGCAAGCGGTGGCTTTCGGAACAGAAATTTTGCTTGAAGGAGATTTAGTCCCCATTGCCCACTTGTAGAGCCCTTGAGTGACCAAAACGATGGAGAACGCCCACAAGTGACCCCATTTTGAAAAGTAGACCCCTTAACGAATTTATCTAGGGGTACGATGACTTTTTTGACTACACAGTTTTTGAATGAATCTAAGCCAAGCCGAAGGAAAAAAATTACTATTTTCATTTTTTTGGTAATTCTGTCATTTTAAAAGCAGTTTTTTTTGTACAGCACATATATGAATGAAGACTTGCACCCCAAAATGGATACCCCTGTTTCTCCCGTGCTCAGAAACATACCCATTGTGGCCCTAATCATATGTCTGGATACACAATGGGGCCCAAAATGAAAGGAGCAAGCGGTGGCTTTCGGAACAGAAATTTTGCTTGAAGGAGATTTAGTCCCCATTGCCCACTTGTAGAGCCCTTGAGTGACCAAAACGATAGAGAACGCCCACAAGTGACCCCATTTTGAAAAGTAGACCCGTTAACGAATTTATCTAGGGGTACAATGACTTTTTTAACTTCACAGTTTTTGAATGAATCTAAGCCAAGCCGAAGGAAAAAAAAATACGATTTTCATTTTTTTGGTAATTCTGTCATTTTAAAAGCAGTTTTTTTGGAACGCACATATATGAATGAAGACTTGCACCCCAAAATGGATACTCCTGTTTCTCCCGTGCTCAGAAACATACCCATTGTGGCCCTAATCATATGTCTGGATGCACAATGGGGCCCAAAATGAAAGGAGCAAGCGGTGGCTTTCGGAACAGAACTTTTGCTTGAAGGAGATTTAGTCCCCATTGCCCACTTGTAGAGCCCTTGAGTGACCAAAACAATGGAGATCCCCCACAAGTTACCCCATTTTGAAAAGTAGACCCCTTAACGAATTTATCTAGGGGTACAATGACTTTTTTGACTTCACAGTTTTTGAATGAATCTAAGCCAAGCCGAAGGAAAAAAAATACGATTTTCATTTTTTTGGTAATTCTGTCATTTCAAAAGCAGTTTTTTTTGTAACGCACATATATGAATGAAGACTTGCACCCCAAAATGGATACCCCTGTTTGTCCTGTGCTCAGAAACATACCCATTGTGGCCCTAGTATTACGTCTATATGCACAATGGGGCCCAAAATGAAAGGAGCAATCGGTGGCTTTCGGAACAGAAATTTTGCTTGAAGGAGATTTAGGCCCCATTGCCCACTTGTAGAGCCATAGAGTGACCAAAACTATGGAGAACCCCCACAAGTGACCCCATTTTGAAAAGTAGACCCCTTAACGAATTTATCTAGGGGTACGATGACTTTTTTGACTACACAGTTTTTGAATGAATCTAAGCCAAGCCGAAGGAAAAAAATTACGATTTTCATTTTTTTGGTAATTCTGTCATTTTAAAAGCAGTTTTTTTTGTACAGCACATATATGAATGAAGACTTGCACCCCAAAATGGATACCCCTGTTTCTCCCGTGCTCAGAAACATACCCATTGTGGCCCTAATCATATGTCTGGATGCACAATGGGGCCCAAAATGAAAGGAGCAAGCGGTGGCTTTCGGAACAGAAATTTTGCTTGAAGGAGATTTAGTCCCCATTGCCCACTTGTAGAGCCCTTGAGTGACCAAACCGATGGAGAACGCCCACAAGTGACCCCATTTTGAAAAGTAGACCCCTTAACGAATTTATCTAGGGGTACGATGACTTTTTTGACTTCACAGTTTTTGAATGAATCTAAGCCAAGCCGAAGGAAAAAAATTACGATTTTCATTTTTTTGGTAATTCTGTCATTTTAAAAGCAGTTTTTTTTTGTACAGCACATATATGAATGAAGACTTGCACCCCAAAATGGATACCCCTGTTTCTCCAGTGCTCAGAAACATACCCATTGTGGCCCTAATCATATGTCTGGATGCACAATGGGGCCCAAAATGAAAGGAACAAGCGGTGGCTTTCGGAACAGAAATTTTGCTTGAAGGAGATTTAGTCCCCATTGCCTACTTGTAGAGCCCTTGAGTGACCAAAACGATGGAGAACGCCCACAAGTGACCCCATTTTGAAAAGTAGACCCGTTAACGAATTTATCTAGGGGTACAATGACTTTTTTGACTTCACAGTTTTTGAATGAATCTAAGCCAAGCCGAAGGAAAAAAATTACGATTTTCATTTTTTTGGTAATTCTGTCATTTCAAAAGCAGTTTTTTTTGTACCGCACATATATGAATGAAGACTTGCACCCCAAAATGGATACCCCTGTTTGTCCTGTGCTCAGAAACATACCCATTGTGGCCCTAGTATTACGTATATATGCACAATGGGGCCCAAAATGAAAGGAGCAATCGGTGGCTTTCGGAACAGAAATTTTGCTTGAAGGAGATTTAGGCCCCATTGCCCACTTGTAGAGCCATTGAGTGACCAAAACTATGGAGAACCCCCACAAGTGACCCCATTTTGAAAAGTAGACCCCTTAACGAATTTATCTAGGGGTACGATGACTTTTTTGACTACACAGTTTTTGAATGAATCTAAGCCAAGCCGAACGAAAAAAATTACGATTTTCATTTTTTTGGTAATTCTGTCATTTTAAAAGCAGTTTTTTTTGTACAGCACATATATGAATGAAGACTTGCACCCCAAAATGGATACCCCTGTTTCTCCCGTGCTCAGAAACATACCCATTGTGGCCCTAATCATATGTCTGGATGCACAATGGGGCCCAAAATGAAAGGAGCAAGCGGTGGCTTTCGGAACAGAAATTTTGCTTGAAGGAGATTTAGTCCCCATTGCCCACTTGTAGAGCCCTTGAGTGACCAAAACGATGGAGAACGCCCACAAGTGACCCCATTTTGAAAAGTAGACCCCTTAACGAATTTATCTAGGGGTACAATGACTTTTTTGACTTCACAGTTTTTGAATGAATCTAAGCCAAGCCGAAGGAAAAAAATTACGATTTTCATTTTTTTGGTAATTCTGTCATTTTAAAAGCAGTTTTTTTTGTACAGCACATATATGAATGAAGACTTGCACCCCAAAATGGATACCCCTGTTTCTCCAGTGCTCAGAAACATACCCATTGTGGCCCTAATCATATGTCTGGATGCACAATGGGGCCCAAAATGAAAGGAGCAAGCGGTGGCTTTCGGAACAGAAATTTTGCTTGAAGGAGATTTAGTCCCCATTGCCCACTTGTAGAGCCCTTGAGTGACCAAAACGATGGAGAACGCCCACAAGTGACCCCATTTTGAAAAGTAGACCCGTTAACGAATTTATCTAGGGGTACAATGACTTTTTTAACTTCACAGTTTTTGAATGAATCTAAGCCAAGCCGAAGGAAAAAAAATTACGATTTTCATTTTTTTGGTAATTCTGTCATTTTAAAAGCAGTTTTTTTGTAACGCACATATATGAATGAAGACTTGCACCCCAAAATGGATACTCCTGTTTCTCCCGTGCTCAGAAACATACCCATTGTGGCCCTAATCATATGTCTGGATGCACAATGGGGCCCAAAATGAAAGGAGCAAGCGGTGGCTTTCGGAACAGAAATTTTGCTTGAAGGAGATTTAGTCCCCATTGCCCACTTGTAGAGCCCTTGAGTGACCAAACCGATGGAGAACGCCCACAAGTGACCCCATTTTGAAAAGTAGACCCCTTAACGAATTTATCTAGGGGTACAATGACTTTTTTGACTTCACAGTTTTTGAATGAATCTAAGCCAAGCCGAAGGAAAAAAATTACGATTTTCATTTTTTTGGTAATTCTGTCATTTTAAAAGCAGTTTTTTTTTGTACAGCACATATATGAATGAAGACTTGCACCCCAAAATGGATACCCCTGTTTTTCCAGTGCTCAGAAACATACCCATTGTGGCCCTAATCATATGTCTGGATGCACAATGGGGCCCAAAATGAAAGGAACAAGCGGTGGCTTTCGGAACAGAAATTTTGCTTGAAGGAGATTTAGTCCCCATTGCCCACTTGTAGAGCCCTTGAGTGACCAAAACGATGGAAAACGCCCACAAGTGACCCCATTTTGAAAAGTAGACCCGTTAACGAATTTATCTAGGGGTACAATGACTTTTTTGACTTCACAGTTTTTGAATGAATCTAAGCCAAGCCGAAGCAAAAAAATTACGATTTTCATTTTTTTGGTAATTCTGTCATTTTAAAAGCAGTTTTTTTTGTACAGCACATATATGAATGAAGACTTGCACCCCAAAATGGATACCCCTGTTTCTCCAGTGCTCAGAAACATACCCATTGTGGCCCTAATCATATGTCTGGATGCACAATGGGGCCCAAAATGAAAGGAGCAAGCGGTGGCTTTCGGAACAGAACTTTTGCTTGAAGGAGATTTAGTCCCCATTGCCCACTTGTAGAGCCCTTGAGTGACCAAAACAATGGAGATCCCCCACAAGTTACCCCATTTTGAAAAGTAGACCCCTTAACGAATTTATCTAGGGGTACAATGACTTTTTTGACTTCACAGTTTTTGAATGAATCTAAGCCAAGCCGAAGGAAAAAAAATACGATTTTCATTTTTTTGGTAATTCTGTCATTTCAAAAGCAGTTTTTTTTGTAACGCACATATATGAATGAAGACTTGCACCACAAAATGGATACCCCTGTTTGTCCTGTGCTCAGAAACATACCCATTGTGGCCCTAGTATTACGTCTATATGCACAATGGGGCCCAAAATGAAAGGAGCAATCGGTGGCTTTCGGAACAGAAATTTTGCTTGAAGGAGATTTAGGCCCCATTGCCCACTTGTAGAGCCATAGAGTGACCAAAACTATGGAGAACCCCCACAAGTGACCCCATTTTGAAAAGTAGACCCCTTAACGAATTTATCTAGGGGTACGATGACTTTTTTGACTACACAGTTTTTGAATGAATCTAAGCCAAGCCGAAGGAAAAAAATTACGATTTTCATTTTTTTGGTAATTCTGTCATTTTAAAAGCAGTTTTTTTTGTACAGCACATATATGAATGAAGACTTGCACCCCAAAATGGATACCCCTGTTTCTCCCGTGCTCAGAAACATACCCATTGTGGCCCTAATCATATGTCTGGATGCACAATGGGGCCCAAAATGAAAGGAGCAAGCGGTGGCTTTCGGAACAGAAATTTTGCTTGAAGGAGATTTAGTCCCCATTGCCCACTTGTTGAGCCCTTGAGTGACCAAAACGATGGAGAACGCCCACAAGTGACCCCATTTTGAAAAGTAGACCCCTTAACGAATTTATCTAGGGGTACAATGACTTTTTTGACTTCACAGTTTTTGAATGAATCTAAGCCAAGCCGAAGGAAAAAAATTACGATTTTCATTTTTTTGGTAATTCTGTCATTTTAAAAGCAGTTTTTTTTGTACAGCACATATATGAATGAAGACTTGCACCCCAAAATGGATACCCCTGTTTCTCCAGTGCTCAGAAACATACCCATTGTGGCCCTAATCATATGTCTGGATGCACAATGGGGCCCAAAATGAAAGGAGCAAGCGGTGGCTTTCGGAACAGAAATTTTGCTTGAAGGAGATTTAGTCCCCATTGCCCACTTGTAGAGCCCTTGAGTGACCAAAACGATGGAGAACGCCCACAAGTGACCCCATTTTGAAAAGTAGACCCCTTAACGAATTTATCTAGGGGTACGATGACTTTTTTGACTACACAGTTTTTGAATGAATCTAAGCCAAGCCGAAGGAAAAAAATTACTATTTTCATTTTTTTGGTAATTCTGTCATTTTAAAAGCAGTTTTTTTTGTACAGCACATATATGAATGAAGACTTGCACCCCAAAATGGATACCCCTGTTTCTCCCGTGCTCAGAAACATACCCATTGTGGCCCTAATCATATGTCTGGATACACAATGGGGCCCAAAATGAAAGGAGCAAGCGGTGGCTTTCGGAACAGAAATTTTGCTTGAAGGAGATTTAGTCCCCATTGCCCACTTGTAGAGCCCTTGAGTGACCAAAACGATAGAGAACGCCCACAAGTGACCCCATTTTGAAAAGTAGACCCGTTAACGAATTTATCTAGGGGTACAATGACTTTTTTAACTTCACAGTTTTTGAATGAATCTAAGCCAAGCCGAAGGAAAAAAAAATACGATTTTCATTTTTTTGGTAATTCTGTCATTTTAAAAGCAGTTTTTTTGGAACGCACATATATGAATGAAGACTTGCACCCCAAAATGGATACTCCTGTTTCTCCCGTGCTCAGAAACATACCCATTGTGGCCCTAATCATATGTCTGGATGCACAATGGGGCCCAAAATGAAAGGAGCAAGCGGTGGCTTTCGGAACAGAACTTTTGCTTGAAGGAGATTTAGTCCCCATTGCCCACTTGTAGAGCCCTTGAGTGACCAAAACAATGGAGATCCCCCACAAGTTACCCCATTTTGAAAAGTAGACCCCTTAACGAATTTATCTAGGGGTACAATGACTTTTTTGACTTCACAGTTTTTGAATGAATCTAAGCCAAGCCGAAGGAAAAAAAATACGATTTTCATTTTTTTGGTAATTCTGTCATTTCAAAAGCAGTTTTTTTTGTAACGCACATATATGAATGAAGACTTGCACCCCAAAATGGATACCCCTGTTTGTCCTGTGCTCAGAAACATACCCATTGTGGCCCTAGTATTACGTCTATATGCACAATGGGGCCCAAAATGAAAGGAGCAATCGGTGGCTTTCGGAACAGAAATTTTGCTTGAAGGAGATTTAGGCCCCATTGCCCACTTGTAGAGCCATAGAGTGACCAAAACTATGGAGAACCCCCACAAGTGACCCCATTTTGAAAAGTAGACCCCTTAACGAATTTATCTAGGGGTACGATGACTTTTTTGACTACACAGTTTTTGAATGAATCTAAGCCAAGCCGAAGGAAAAAAATTACGATTTTCATTTTTTTGGTAATTCTGTCATTTTAAAAGCAGTTTTTTTTGTACAGCACATATATGAATGAAGACTTGCACCCCAAAATGGATACCCCTGTTTCTCCCGTGCTCAGAAACATACCCATTGTGGCCCTAATCATATGTCTGGATGCACAATGGGGCCCAAAATGAAAGGAGCAAGCGGTGGCTTTCGGAACAGAAATTTTGCTTGAAGGAGATTTAGTCCCCATTGCCCACTTGTAGAGCCCTTGAGTGACCAAACCGATGGAGAACGCCCACAAGTGACCCCATTTTGAAAAGTAGACCCCTTAACGAATTTATCTAGGGGTACGATGACTTTTTTGACTTCACAGTTTTTGAATGAATCTAAGCCAAGCCGAAGGAAAAAAATTACGATTTTCATTTTTTTGGTAATTCTGTCATTTTAAAAGCAGTTTTTTTTTGTACAGCACATATATGAATGAAGACTTGCACCCCAAAATGGATACCCCTGTTTCTCCAGTGCTCAGAAACATACCCATTGTGGCCCTAATCATATGTCTGGATGCACAATGGGGCCCAAAATGAAAGGAACAAGCGGTGGCTTTCGGAACAGAAATTTTGCTTGAAGGAGATTTAGTCCCCATTGCCCACTTGTTGAGCCCTTGAGTGACCAAAACGATGGAGAACGCCCACAAGTGACCCCATTTTGAAAAGTAGACCCCTTAACGAATTTATCTAGGGGTACAATGACTTTTTTGACTTCACAGTTTTTGAATGAATCTAAGCCAAGCCGAAGGAAAAAAATTACGATTTTCATTTTTTTGGTAATTCTGTCATTTCAAAAGCAGTTTTTTTTGTACCGCACATATATGAATGAAGACTTGCACCCCAAAATGGATACCCCTGTTTGTCCTGTGCTCAGAAACATACCCATTGTGGCCCTAGTATTACGTCTATATGCACAATGGGGCCCAAAATGAAAGGAGCAATCGGTGGCTTTCGGAACAGAAATTTTGCTTGAAGGAGATTTAGGCCCCATTGCCCACTTGTAGAGCCATAGAGTGACCAAAACTATGGAGAACCCCCACAAGTGACCCCATTTTGAAAAGTAGACCCCTTAACGAATTTATCTAGGGGTACGATGACTTTTTTGACTACACAGTTTTTGAATGAATCTAAGCCAAGCCGAAGGAAAAAAATTACGATTTTCATTTTTTTGGTAATTCTGTCATTTTAAAAGCAGTTTTTTTTGTACAGCACATATATGAATGAAGACTTGCACCCCAAAATGGATACCCCTGTTTCTCCCGTGCTCAGAAACATACCCATTGTGGCCCTAATCATATGTCTGGATGCACAATGGGGCCCAAAATGAAAGGAGCAAGCGGTGGCTTTCGGAACAGAAATTTTGCTTGAAGGAGATTTAGTCCCCATTGCCCACTTGTAGAGCCCTTGAGTGACCAAAACGATGGAGAACGCCCACAAGTGACCCCATTTTGAAAAGTAGACCCGTTAACGAATTTATCTAGGGGTACAATGACTTTTTTAACTTCACAGTTTTTGAATGAATCTAAGCCAAGCCGAAGGAAAAAAAATTACGATTTTCATTTTTTTGGTAATTCTGTCATTTTAAAAGCAGTTTTTTTGTAACGCACATATATGAATGAAGACTTGCACCCCAAAATGGATACTCCTGTTTCTCCCGTGCTCAGAAACATACCCATTGTGGCCCTAATCATATGTCTGGATGCACAATGGGGCCCAAAATGAAAGGAGCAAGCGGTGGCTTTCGGAACAGAAATTTTGCTTGAAGGAGATTTAGTCCCCATTGCCCACTTGTAGAGCCCTTGAGTGACCAAAACGATGGAAAACGCCCACAAGTGACCCCATTTTGAAAAGTAGACCCGTTAACGAATTTATCTAGGGGTACAATGACTTTTTTGACTTCACAGTTTTTGAATGAATCTAAGCCAAGCCGAAGCAAAAAAATTACGATTTTCATTTTTTTGGTAATTCTGTCATTTTAAAAGCAGTTTTTTTTGTACAGCACATATATGAATGAAGACTTGCACCCCAAAATGGATACCCCTGTTTCTCCCGTGCTCAGAAACATACCCATTGTGGCCCTAATCATATGTCTGGATGCACAATGGGGCCCAAAATGAAAGGAGCAAGCGGTGGCTTTCGGAACAGAAATTTTGCTTGAAGGAGATTTAGTCCCCATTGCCCACTTGTAGAGCCCTTGAGTGACCAAAACGATGGAGAACGCCCACAAGTGACCCCATTTTGAAAAGTAGACCCCTTAACGAATTTATCTAGGGGTACGATGACTTTTTTGACTTCACAGTTTTTGAATGAATCTAAGCCAAGCCGAAGGAAAAAAATTACGATTTTCATTTTTTTGGTAATTCTGTCATTTTAAAAGCAGTTTTTTTTGTACAGCACATATATGAATGAAGACTTGCACCCCAAAATGGATACCCCTGTTTCTCCAGTGCTCAGAAACATACCCATTGTGGCCCTAATCATATGTCTGGATGCACAATGGGGCCCAAAATGAAAGGAGCAAGCGGTGGCTTTCGGAACAGAAATTTTGCTTGAAGGAGATTTAGTCCCCATTGCCCACTTGTAGAGCCCTTGAGTGACCAAAACGATGGAGAACGCCCACAAGTGACCCCATTTTGAAAAGTAGACCCGTTAACGAATTTATCTAGGGGTACAATGACTTTTTTAACTTCACAGTTTTTGAATGAATCTAAGCCAAGCCGAAGGAAAAAAAATTACGATTTTCATTTTTTTGGTAATTCTGTCATTTTAAAAGCAGTTTTTTTGTAACGCACATATATGAATGAAGACTTGCACCCCAAAATGGATACTCCTGTTTCTCCCGTGCTCAGAAACATACCCATTGTGGCCCTAATCATATGTCTGGATGCACAATGGGGCCCAAAATGAAAGGAGCAAGCGGTGGCTTTCGGAACAGAAATTTTGCTTGAAGGAGATTTAGTCCCCATTGCCCACTTGTAGAGCCCTTGAGTGACCAAACCGATGGAGAACGCCCACAAGTGACCCCATTTTGAAAAGTAGACCCCTTAACGAATTTATCTAGGGGTACGATGACTTTTTTGACTTCACAGTTTTTGAATGAATCTAAGCCAAGCCGAAGGAAAAAAATTACGATTTTCATTTTTTTGGTAATTCTGTCATTTTAAAAGCAGTTTTTTTTTGTACAGCACATATATGAATGAAGACTTGCACCCCAAAATGGATACCCCTTTTTCTCCTGTGCTCAGAAACATACCCATTGTGGCCCTAATCATATGTCTGGATGCACAATGGGGCCCAAAATGAAAGGAACAAGCGGTGGCTTTCGGAACAGAAATTTTGCTTGAAGGAGATTTAGTCCCCATTGCCCACTTGTAGAGCCCTTGAGTGACCAAAACGATGGAAAACGCCCACAAGTGACCCCATTTTGAAAAGTAGACCCGTTAACGAATTTATCTAGGGGTACAATGACTTTTTTGACTTCACAGTTTTTGAATGAATCTAAGCCAAGCCGAAGCAAAAAAATTACGATTTTCATTTTTTTGGTAATTCTGTCATTTTAAAAGCAGTTTTTTTTGTACAGCACATATATGAATGAAGACTTGCACCCCAAAATGGATACCCCTGTTTCTCCAGTGCTCAGAAACATACCCATTGTGGCCCTAATCATATGTCTGGATGCACAATGGGGCCCAAAATGAAAGGAGCAAGCGGTGGCTTTCGGAACAGAACTTTTGCTTGAAGGAGATTTAGTCCCCATTGCCCACTTGTAGAGCCCTTGAGTGACCAAAACAATGGAGATCCCCCACAAGTTACCCCATTTTGAAAAGTAGACCCCTTAACGAATTTATCTAGGGGTACAATGACTTTTTTGACTTCACAGTTTTTGAATGAATCTAAGCCAAGCCGAAGGAAAAAAAATACGATTTTCATTTTTTTGGTAATTCTGTCATTTCAAAAGCAGTTTTTTTTGTAACGCACATATATGAATGAAGACTTGCACCCCAAAATGGATACCCCTGTTTGTCCTGTGCTCAGAAACATACCCATTGTGGCCCTAGTATTACGTCTATATGCACAATGGGGCCCAAAATGAAAGGAGCAATCGGTGGCTTTCGGAACAGAAATTTTGCTTGAAGGAGATTTAGGCCCCATTGCCCACTTGTAGAGCCATAGAGTGACCAAAACTATGGAGAACCCCCACAAGTGACCCCATTTTGAAAAGTAGACCCCTTAACGAATTTATCTAGGGGTACGATGACTTTTTTGACTACACAGTTTTTGAATGAATCTAAGCCAAGCCGAAGGAAAAAAATTACGATTTTCATTTTTTTGGTAATTCTGTCATTTTAAAAGCAGTTTTTTTTGTACAGCACATATATGAATGAAGACTTGCACCCCAAAATGGATACCCCTGTTTCTCCCGTGCTCAGAAACATACCCATTGTGGCCCTAATCATATGTCTGGATGCACAATGGGGCCCAAAATGAAAGGAGCAAGCGGTGGCTTTCGGAACAGAAATTTTGCTTGAAGGAGATTTAGTCCCCATTGCCCACTTGTAGAGCCCTTGAGTGACCAAAACGATGGAAAACGCCCACAAGTGACCCCATTTTGAAAAGTAGACCCGTTAACGAATTTATCTAGGGGTACAATGACTTTTTTGACTTCACAGTTTTTGAATGAATCTAAGCCAAGCCGAAGCAAAAAAATTACGATTTTCATTTTTTTGGTAATTCTGTCATTTTAAAAGCAGTTTTTTTTGTACAGCACATATATGAATGAAGACTTGCACCCCAAAATGGATACCCCTGTTTCTCCAGTGCTCAGAAACATACCCATTGTGGCCCTAATCATATGTCTGGATGCACAATGGGGCCCAAAATGAAAGGAGCAAGCGGTGGCTTTCGGAACAGAACTTTTGCTTGAAGGAGATTTAGTCCCCATTGCCCACTTGTAGAGCCCTTGAGTGACCAAAACAATGGAGATCCCCCACAAGTTACCCCATTTTGAAAAGTAGACCCCTTAACGAATTTATCTAGGGGTACAATGACTTTTTTGACTTCACAGTTTTTGAATGAATCTAAGCCAAGCCGAAGGAAAAAAAATACGATTTTCATTTTTTTGGTAATTCTGTCATTTCAAAAGCAGTTTTTTTTGTAACGCACATATATGAATGAAGACTTGCACCCCAAAATGGATACCCCTGTTTGTCCTGTGCTCAGAAACATACCCATTGTGGCCCTAGTATTACGTCTATATGCACAATGGGGCCCAAAATGAAAGGAGCAATCGGTGGCTTTCGGAACAGAAATTTTGCTTGAAGGAGATTTAGGCCCCATTGCCCACTTGTAGAGCCATTGAGTGACCAAAACTATGGAGAACCCCCACAAGTGACCCCATTTTGAAAAGTAGACCCCTTAACGAATTTATCTAGGGGTACGATGACTTTTTTGACTACACAGTTTTTGAATAAATCTAAGCCAAGCCGAAGGAAAAAAATTACGATTTTCATTTTTTTTGGTAATTCTGTCATTTTAAAAGCAGTTTTTTTTGTACAGCACATATATGAATGAAGACTTGCACCCCAAAATGGATACCCCTGTTTCTCCCGTGCTCAGAAACATACCCATTGTGGCCCTAATCATATGTCTGGATGCACAATGGGGCCCAAAATGAAAGGAGCAAGCGGTGGCTTTCGGAACAGAAATTTTGCTTGAAGGAGATTTAGTCCCCATTGCCCACTTGTAGAGCCCTTGAGTGACCAAAACGATGGAGAACGCCCACAAGTGACCCCATTTTGAAAAGTAGACCCCTTAACGAATTTATCTAGGGGTACAATGACTTTTTTGACTTCACAGTTTTTGAATGAACCTAAGCCAAGCCGAAGGAAAAAAAATTACGATTTTCATTTTTTTGGTAATTCTGTCATTTTAAAAGCAGTTTTTTTTGTACAGCACATATATGAATGAAGACTTGCACCCCAAAATGGATACCCCTGTTTCTCCCGTGCTCAGAAACATACCCATTGTGGCCCTAATCATATGTCTGGATGCACAATGGGGCCCAAAATGAAAGGAGCAAGCGGTGGCTTTCGGAACAGAAATTTTGCTTGAAGGAGATTTAGTCCCCATTGCCCACTTGTAGAGCCCTTGAGTGACCAAAACGATGGAGAACGCCCACAAGTGACCCCATTTTGAAAAGTAGACCCGTTAACGAATTTATCTAGGGGTACAATGACTTTTTTGACTTCACAGTTTTTGAATGAATCTAAGCCAAGCCGAAGGAAAAAAAATTACGATTTTCATTTTTTTGGTAATTCTGTCATTTTAAAAGCAGTTTTTTTGTAACGCACATATATGAATGAAGACTTGCACCCCAAAATGGATACTCCTGTTTCTCCCGTGCTCAGAAACATACCCATTGTGGCCCTAATCATATGTCTGGATGCACAATGGGGCCCAAAATGAAAGGAGCAAGCGGTGGCTTTCGGAACAGAAATTTTGCTTGAAGGAGATTTAGTCCCCATTGCCCACTTGTAGAGCCCTTGAGTGACCAAACCGATGGAGAACGCCCACAAGTGACCCCATTTTGAAAAGTAGACCCCTTAACGAATTTATCTAGGGGTACGATGACTTTTTTGACTTCACAGTTTTTGAATGAATCTAAGCCAAGCCGAAGGAAAAAAATTACGATTTTCATTTTTTTGGTAATTCTGTCATTTTAAAAGCAGTTTTTTTTTGTACAGCACATATATGAATGAAGACTTGCACCCCAAAATGGATACCCCTGTTTCTCCAGTGCTCAGAAACATACCCATTGTGGCCCTAATCATATGTCTGGATGCACAATGGGGCCCAAAATGAAAGGAACAAGCGGTGGCTTTCGGAACAGAAATTTTGCTTGAAGGAGATTTAGTCCCCATTGCCCACTTGTAGAGCCCTTGAGTGACCAAAACGATGGAAAACGCCCACAAGTGACCCCATTTTGAAAAGTAGACCCGTTAACGAATTTATCTAGGGGTACAATGACTTTTTTGACTTCACAGTTTTTGAATGAATCTAAGCCAAGCCGAAGCAAAAAAATTACGATTTTCATTTTTTTGGTAATTCTGTCATTTTAAAAGCAGTTTTTTTTGTACAGCACATATATGAATGAAGACTTGCACCCCAAAATGGATACCCCTGTTTCTCCAGTGCTCAGAAACATACCCATTGTGGCCCTAATCATATGTCTGGATGCACAATGGGGCCCAAAATGAAAGGAGCAAGCGGTGGCTTTCGGAACAGAACTTTTGCTTGAAGGAGATTTAGTCCCCATTGCCCACTTGTAGAGCCCTTGAGTGACCAAAACAATGGAGATCCCCCACAAGTTACCCCATTTTGAAAAGTAGACCCCTTAACGAATTTATCTAGGGGTACAATGACTTTTTTGACTTCACAGTTTTTGAATGAATCTAAGCCAAGCCGAAGGAAAAAAATTACGATTTTCATTTTTTTGGTAATTCTGTCATTTTAAAAGCAGTTTTTTTTGTACAGCACATATATGAATGAAGACTTGCACCCCAAAATGGATACCCCTGTTTGTCCTGTGCTCAGAAACATACCCATTGTGGCCCTAGTATTACGTCTATATGCACAATGGGGCCAAAAATGAAAGGAGCAATCGGTGGCTTTCGGAACAGAAATTTTGCTTGAAGGAGATTTAGGCCCCATTGCCCACTTGTAGAGCCATAGAGTGACCAAAACTATGGAGAACCCCCACAAGTGACCCCATTTTGAAAAGTAGACCCCTTAACGAATTTATCTAGGGGTACGATGACTTTTTTGACTACACAGTTTTTGAATGAATCTAAGCCAAGCCGAAGGAAAAAAATTACGATTTTCATTTTTTTGGTAATTCTGTCATTTTAAAAGCAGTTTTTTTTGTACAGCACATATATGAATGAAGACTTGCACCCCAAAATGGATACCCCTGTTTCTCCCGTGCTCAGAAACATACCCATTGTGGCCCTAATCATATGTCTGGATGCACAATGGGGCCCAAAATGAAAGGAACAAGCGGTGGCTTTCGGAACAGAAATTTTGCTTGAAGGAGATTTAGTCCCCATTGCCCACTTGTTGAGCCCTTGAGTGACCAAAACGATGGAGAACGCCCACAAGTGACCCCATTTTGAAAAGTAGACCCCTTAACGAATTTATCTAGGGGTACAATGACTTTTTTGACTTCACAGTTTTTGAATGAATCTAAGCCAAGCCGAAGGAAAAAAATTACGATTTTCATTTTTTTGGTAATTCTGTCATTTTAAAAGCAGTTTTTTTTGTACAGCACATATATGAATGAAGACTTGCACCCCAAAATGGATACCCCTGTTTCTCCAGTGCTCAGAAACATACCCATTGTGGCCCTAATCATATGTCTGGATGCACAATGGGGCCCAAAATGAAAGGAGCAAGCGGTGGCTTTCGGAACAGAAATTTTGCTTGAAGGAGATTTAGTCCCCATTGCCCACTTGTAGAGCCCTTGAGTGACCAAAACGATGGAGAACGCCCACAAGTGACCCCATTTTGAAAAGTAGACCCGTTAACGAATTTATCTAGGGGTACAATGACTTTTTTAACTTCACAGTTTTTGAATGAATCTAAGCCAAGCCGAAGGAAAAAAAATTACGATTTTCATTTTTTTGGTAATTCTGTCATTTTAAAAGCAGTTTTTTTGTAACGCACATATATGAATGAAGACTTGCACCCCAAAATGGATACTCCTGTTTCTCCCGTGCTCAGAAACATACCCATTGTGGCCCTAATCATATGTCTGGATGCACAATGGGGCCCAAAATGAAAGGAGCAAGCGGTGGCTTTCGGAACAGAAATTTTGCTTGAAGGAGATTTAGTCCCCATTGCCCACTTGTAGAGCCCTTGAGTGACCAAACCGATGGAGAACGCCCACAAGTGACCCCATTTTGAAAAGTAGACCCCTTAACGAATTTATCTAGGGGTACGATGACTTTTTTGACTTCACAGTTTTTGAATGAATCTAAGCCAAGCCGAAGGAAAAAAATTACGATTTTCATTTTTTTGGTAATTCTGTCATTTCAAAAGCAGTTTTTTTTGTAACGCACATATATGAATGAAGACTTGCACCCCAAAATGGATACCCCTGTTTGTCCTGTGCTCAGAAACATACCCATTGTGGCCCTAGTATTACGTCTATATGCACAATGGGGCCCAAAATGAAAGGAGCAATCGGTGGCTTTCGGAACAGAAATTTTGCTTGAAGGAGATTTAGGCCCCATTGCCCACTTGTAGAGCCATAGAGTGACCAAAACTATGGAGAACCCCCACAAGTGACCCCATTTTGAAAAGTAGACCCCTTAACGAATTTATCTAGGGGTACGATGACTTTTTTGACCACACAGTTTTTGAATGAATCTAAGCCAAGCCGAAGGAAAAAAATTACGATTTTCATTTTTTTGGTAATTCTGTCATTTTAAAAGCAGTTTTTTTTGTACAGCACATATATGAATGAAGACTTGCACCCCAAAATGGATACCCCTGTTTCTCCCGTGCTCAGAAACATACCCATTGTGGCCCTAATCATATGTCTGGATGCACAATGGGGCCCAAAATGAAAGGAACAAGCGGTGGCTTTCGGAACAGAAATTTTGCTTGAAGGAGATTTAGTCCCCATTGCCCACTTGTTGAGCCCTTGAGTGACCAAAACGATGGAGAACGCCCACAAGTGACCCCATTTTGAAAAGTAGACCCCTTAACGAATTTATCTAGGGGTACAATGACTTTTTTGACTTCACAGTTTTTGAATGAATCTAAGCCAAGCCGAAGGAAAAAAATTACGATTTTCATTTTTTTGGTAATTCTGTCATTTTAAAAGCAGTTTTTTTTGTACAGCACATATATGAATGAAGACTTGCACCCCAAAATGGATACCCCTGTTTCTCCAGTGCTCAGAAACATACCCATTGTGGCCCTAATCATATGTCTGGATGCACAATGGGGCCCAAAATGAAAGGAGCAAGCGGTGGCTTTCGGAACAGAAATTTTGCTTGAAGGAGATTTAGTCCCCATTGCCCACTTGTAGAGCCCTTGAGTGACCAAAACGATGGAGAACGCCCACAAGTGACCCCATTTTGAAAAGTAGACCCGTTAACGAATTTATCTAGGGGTACAATGACTTTTTTAACTTCACAGTTTTTGAATGAATCTAAGCCAAGCCGAAGGAAAAAAAATTACGATTTTCATTTTTTTGGTAATTCTGTCATTTTAAAAGCAGTTTTTTTGTAACGCACATATATGAATGAAGACTTGCACCCCAAAATGGATACTCCTGTTTCTCCCGTGCTCAGAAACATACCCATTGTGGCCCTAATCATATGTCTGGATGCACAATGGGGCCCAAAATGAAAGGAGCAAGCGGTGGCTTTCGGAACAGAAATTTTGCTTGAAGGAGATTTAGTCCCCATTGCCCACTTGTAGAGCCCTTGAGTGACCAAACCGATGGAGAACGCCCACAAGTGACCCCATTTTGAAAAGTAGACCCCTTAACGAATTTATCAAGGGGTACGATGACTTTTTTGACTTCACAGTTTTTGAATGAATCTAAGCCAAGCCGAAGGAAAAAAATTACGATTTTCATTTTTTTGGTAATTCTGTCATTTTAAAAGCAGTTTTTTTTTGTACAGCACATATATGAATGAAGACTTGCACCCCAAAATGGATACCCCTGTTTCTCCAGTGCTCAGAAACATACCCATTGTGGCCCTAATCATATGTCTGGATGCACAATGGGGCCCAAAATGAAAGGAACAAGCGGTGGCTTTCGGAACAGAAATTTTGCTTGAAGGAGATTTAGTCCCCATTGCCCACTTGTAGAGCCCTTGAGTGACCAAAACGATGGAAAACGCCCACAAGTGACCCCATTTTGAAAAGTAGACCCGTTAACGAATTTATCTAGGGGTACAATGACTTTTTTGACTTCACAGTTTTTGAATGAATCTAAGCCAAGCCGAAGCAAAAAAATTACGATTTTCATTTTTTTGGTAATTCTGTCATTTTAAAAGCAGTTTTTTTTGTACAGCACATATATGAATGAAGACTTGCACCCCAAAATGGATACCCCTGTTTCTCCCGTGCTCAGAAACATACCCATTGTGGCCCTAATCATATGTCTGGATGCACAATGGGGCCCAAAATGAAAGGAGCAAGCGGTGGCTTTCGGAACAGAAATTTTGCTTGAAGGAGATTTAGTCCCCATTGCCCACTTGTAGAGCCCTTGAGTGACCAAAACGATGGAGAACGCCCACAAGTGACCCCATTTTGAAAAGTAGACCCCTTAACGAATTTATCTAGGGGTACAATGACTTTTTTGACTTCACAGTTTTTGAATGAATCTAAGCCAAGCCGAAGGAAAAAAATTACGATTTTCATTTTTTTGGTAATTCTGTCATTTTAAAAGCAGTTTTTTTTGTACAGCACATATATGAATGAAGACTTGCACCCCAAAATGGATACCCCTGTTTCTCCCGTGCTCAGAAACATACCCATTGTGGCCCTAATCATATGTCTGGATGCACAATGGGGCCCAAAATGAAAGGAGCAAGCGGTGGCTTTCGGAACAGAAATTTTGCTTGAAGGAGATTTAGTCCCCATTGCCCACTTGTAGAGCCCTTGAGTGACCAAAACGATGGAGAACGCCCACAAGTGACCCCATTTTGAAAAGTAGACCCGTTAACGAATTTATCTAGGGGTACAATGACTTTTTTGACTTCACAGTTTTTGAATGAATCTAAGCCAAGCCGAAGGAAAAAAAATTACGATTTTCATTTTTTTGGTAATTCTGTCATTTTAAAAGCAGTTTTTTTGTAACGCACATATATGATTGAAGACTTGCACCCCAAAATGGATACTCCTGTTTCTCCCGTGCTCAGAAACATACCCATTGTGGCCCTAATCATATGTCTGGATGCACAATGGGGCCCAAAATGAAAGGAGCAAGCGGTGGCTTTCGGAACAGAAATTTTGCTTGAAGGAGATTTAGTCCCCATTGCCCACTTGTAGAGCCCTTGAGTGACCAAACCGATGGAGAACGCCCACAAGTGACCCCATTTTGAAAAGTAGACCCCTTAACGAATTTATCTAGGGGTACGATGACTTTTTTGACTTCACAGTTTTTGAATGAATCTAAGCCAAGCCGAAGGAAAAAAATTACGATTTTCATTTTTTTGGTAATTCTGTCATTTTAAAAGCAGTTTTTTTTTGTACAGCACATATATGAATGAAGACTTGCACCCCAAAATGGATACCCCTGTTTCTCCAGTGCTCAGAAACATACCCATTGTGGCCCTAATCATATGTCTGGATGCACAATGGGGCCCAAAATGAAAGGAACAAGCGGTGGCTTTCGGAACAGAAATTTTGCTTGAAGGAGATTTAGTCCCCATTGCCCACTTGTAGAGCCCTTGAGTGACCAAAACGATGGAAAACGCCCACAAGTGACCCCATTTTGAAAAGTAGACCCGTTAACGAATTTATCTAGGGGTACAATGACTTTTTTGACTTCACAGTTTTTGAATGAATCTAAGCCAAGCCGAAGCAAAAAAATTACGATTTTCATTTTTTTGGTAATTCTGTCATTTTAAAAGCAGTTTTTTTTGTACAGCACATATATGAATGAAGACTTGCACCCCAAAATGGATACCCCTGTTTCTCCAGTGCTCAGAAACATACCCATTGTGGCCCTAATCATATGTCTGGATGCACAATGGGGCCCAAAATGAAAGGAGCAAGCGGTGGCTTTCGGAACAGAACTTTTGCTTGAAGGAGATTTAGTCCCCATTGCCCACTTGTAGAGCCCTTGAGTGACCAAAACAATGGAGATCCCCCACAAGTTACCCCATTTTGAAAAGTAGACCCCTTAACGAATTTATCTAGGGGTACAATGACTTTTTTGACTTCACAGTTTTTGAATGAATCTAAGCCAAGCCGAAGGAAAAAAAATACGATTTTCATTTTTTTGGTAATTCTGTCATTTCAAAAGCAGTTTTTTTTGTAACGCACATATATGAATGAAGACTTGCACCCCAAAATGGATACCCCTGTTTGTCCTGTGCTCAGAAACATACCCATTGTGGCCCTAGTATTACGTCTATATGCACAATGGGGCCCAAAATGAAAGGAGCAATCGGTGGCTTTCGGAACAGAAATTTTGCTTGAAGGAGATTTAGGCCCCATTGCCCACTTGTAGAGCCATAGAGTGACCAAAACTATGGAGAACCCCCACAAGTGACCCCATTTTGAAAAGTAGACCCCTTAACGAATTTATCTAGGGGTACGATGACTTTTTTGACTACACAGTTTTTGAATGAATCTAAGCCAAGCCGAAGGAAAAAAATTACGATTTTCATTTTTTTGGTAATTCTGTCATTTTAAAAGCAGTTTTTTTTGTACAGCACATATATGAATGAAGACTTGCACCCCAAAATGGATACCCCTGTTTCTCCCGTGCTCAGAAACATACCCATTGTGGCCCTAATCATATGTCTGGATGCACAATGGGGCCCAAAATGAAAGGAACAAGCGGTGGCTTTCGGAACAGAAATTTTGCTTGAAGGAGATTTAGTCCCCATTGCCCACTTGTTGAGCCCTTGAGTGACCAAAACGATGGAGAACGCCCACAAGTGACCCCATTTTGAAAAGTAGACCCCTTAACGAATTTATCTAGGGGTACAATGACTTTTTTGACTTCACAGTTTTTGAATGAATCTAAGCCAAGCCGAAGGAAAAAAATTACGATTTTCATTTTTTTGGTAATTCTGTCATTTTAAAAGCAGTTTTTTTTGTACAGCACATATATGAATGAAGACTTGCACCCCAAAATGGATACCCCTGTTTCTCCAGTGCTCAGAAACATACCCATTGTGGCCCTAATCATATGTCTGGATGCACAATGGGGCCCAAAATGAAAGGAGCAAGCGGTGGCTTTCGGAACAGAAATTTTGCTTGAAGGAGATTTAGTCCCCATTGCCCACTTGTAGAGCCCTTGAGTGACCAAAACGATGGAGAACGCCCACAAGTGACCCCATTTTGAAAAGTAGACCCGTTAACGAATTTATCTAGGGGTACAATGACTTTTTTAACTTCACAGTTTTTGAATGAATCTAAGCCAAGCCGAAGGAAAAAAAATTACGATTTTCATTTTTTTGGTAATTCTGTCATTTTAAAAGCAGTTTTTTTGTAACGCACATATATGAATGAAGACTTGCACCCCAAAATGGATACTCCTGTTTCTCCCGTGCTCAGAAACATACCCATTGTGGCCCTAATCATATGTCTGGATGCACAATGGGGCCCAAAATGAAAGGAGCAAGCGGTGGCTTTCGGAACAGAAATTTTGCTTGAAGGAGATTTAGTCCCCATTGCCCACTTGTAGAGCCCTTGAGTGACCAAACCGATGGAGAACGCCCACAAGTGACCCCATTTTGAAAAGTAGACCCCTTAACGAATTTATCTAGGGGTACGATGACTTTTTTGACTTCACAGTTTTTGAATGAATCTAAGCCAAGCCGAAGGAAAAAAATTACGATTTTCATTTTTTTGGTAATTCTGTCATTTCAAAAGCAGTTTTTTTTGTAACGCACATATATGAATGAAGACTTGCACCCCAAAATGGATACCCCTGTTTGTCCTGTGCTCAGAAACATACCCATTGTGGCCCTAGTATTACGTCTATATGCACAATGGGGCCCAAAATGAAAGGAGCAATCGGTGGCTTTCGGAACAGAAATTTTGCTTGAAGGAGATTTAGGCCCCATTGCCCACTTGTAGAGCCATAGAGTGACCAAAACTATGGAGAACCCCCACAAGTGACCCCATTTTGAAAAGTAGACCCCTTAACGAATTTATCTAGGGGTACGATGACTTTTTTGACTACACAGTTTTTGAATGAATCTAAGCCAAGCCGAAGGAAAAAAATTACGATTTTCATTTTTTTGGTAATTCTGTCATTTTAAAAGCAGTTTTTTTTGTACAGCACATATATGAATGAAGACTTGCACCCCAAAATGGATACCCCTGTTTCTCCCGTGCTCAGAAACATACCCATTGTGGCCCTAATCATATGTCTGGATGCACAATGGGGCCCAAAATGAAAGGAACAAGCGGTGGCTTTCGGAACAGAAATTTTGCTTGAAGGAGATTTAGTCCCCATTGCCCACTTGTTGAGCCCTTGAGTGACCAAAACGATGGAGAACGCCCACAAGTGACCCCATTTTGAAAAGTAGACCCCTTAACGAATTTATCTAGGGGTACAATGACTTTTTTGACTTCACAGTTTTTGAATGAATCTAAGCCAAGCCGAAGGAAAAAAATTACGATTTTCATTTTTTTGGTAATTCTGTCATTTTAAAAGCAGTTTTTTTTGTACAGCACATATATGAATGAAGACTTGCACCCCAAAATGGATACCCCTGTTTCTCCAGTGCTCAGAAACATACCCATTGTGGCCCTAATCATATGTCTGGATGCACAATGGGGCCCAAAATGAAAGGAGCAAGCGGTGGCTTTCGGAACAGAAATTTTGCTTGAAGGAGATTTAGTCCCCATTGCCCACTTGTAGAGCCCTTGAGTGACCAAAACGATGGAGAACGCCCACAAGTGACCCCATTTTGAAAAGTAGACCCGTTAACGAATTTATCTAGGGGTACAATGACTTTTTTAACTTCACAGTTTTTGAATGAATCTAAGCCAAGCCGAAGGAAAAAAAATTACGATTTTCATTTTTTTGGTAATTCTGTCATTTTAAAAGCAGTTTTTTTGTAACGCACATATATGAATGAAGACTTGCACCCCAAAATGGATACTCCTGTTTCTCCCGTGCTCAGAAACATACCCATTGTGGCCCTAATCATATGTCTGGATGCACAATGGGGCCCAAAATGAAAGGAGCAAGCGGTGGCTTTCGGAACAGAAATTTTGCTTGAAGGAGATTTAGTCCCCATTGCCCACTTGTAGAGCCCTTGAGTGACCAAACCGATGGAGAACGCCCACAAGTGACCCCATTTTGAAAAGTAGACCCCTTAACGAATTTATCTAGGGGTACGATGACTTTTTTGACTTCACAGTTTTTGAATGAATCTAAGCCAAGCCGAAGGAAAAAAATTACGATTTTCATTTTTTTGGTAATTCTGTCATTTTAAAAGCAGTTTTTTTTGTACAGCACATATATGAATGAAGACTTGCACCCCAAAATGGATACCCCTGTTTCTCCAGTGCTCAGAAACATACCCATTGTGGCCCTAATCATATGTCTGGATGCACAATGGGGCCCAAAATGAAAGGAGCAAGCGGTGGCTTTCGGAACAGAAATTTTGCTTGAAGGAGATTTAGTCCCCATTGCCCACTTGTAGAGCCCTTGAGTGACCAAAACGATGGAGAACGCCCACAAGTGACCCCATTTTGAAAAGTAGACCCGTTAACGAATTTATCTAGGGGTACAATGACTTTTTTAACTTCACAGTTTTTGAATGAATCTAAGCCAAGCCGAAGGAAAAAAAATTACGATTTTCATTTTTTTGGTAATTCTGTCATTTTAAAAGCAGTTTTTTTGTAACGCACATATATGAATGAAGACTTGCACCCCAAAATGGATACTCCTGTTTCTCCCGTGCTCAGAAACATACCCATTGTGGCCCTAATCATATGTCTGGATGCACAATGGGGCCCAAAATGAAAGGAGCAAGCGGTGGCTTTCGGAACAGAAATTTTGCTTGAAGGAGATTTAGTCCCCATTGCCCACTTGTAGAGCCCTTGAGTGACCAAACCGATGGAGAACGCCCACAAGTGACCCCATTTTGAAAAGTAGACCCCTTAACGAATTTATCTAGGGGTACGATGACTTTTTTGACTTCACAGTTTTTGAATGAATCTAAGCCAAGCCGAAGGAAAAAAATTACGATTTTCATTTTTTTGGTAATTCTGTCATTTCAAAAGCAGTTTTTTTTGTAACGCACATATATGAATGAAGACTTGCACCCCAAAATGGATACCCCTGTTTGTCCTGTGCTCAGAAACATACCCATTGTGGCCCTAGTATTACGTCTATATGCACAATGGGGCCCAAAATGAAAGGAGCAATCGGTGGCTTTCGGAACAGAAATTTTGCTTGAAGGAGATTTAGGCCCCATTGCCCACTTGTAGAGCCATAGAGTGACCAAAACTATGGAGAACCCCCACAAGTGACCCCATTTTGAAAAGTAGACCCCTTAACGAATTTATCTAGGGGTACGATGACTTTTTTGACTACACAGTTTTTGAATGAATCTAAGCCAAGCCGAAGGAAAAAAATTACGATTTTCATTTTTTTGGTAATTCTGTCATTTTAAAAGCAGTTTTTTTTGTACAGCACATATATGAATGAAGACTTGCACCCCAAAATGGATACCCCTGTTTCTCCCGTGCTCAGAAACATACCCATTGTGGCCCTAATCATATGTCTGGATGCACAATGGGGCCCAAAATGAAAGGAACAAGCGGTGGCTTTCGGAACAGAAATTTTGCTTGAAGGAGATTTAGTCCCCATTGCCCACTTGTTGAGCCCTTGAGTGACCAAAACGATGGAGAACGCCCACAAGTGACCCCATTTTGAAAAGTAGACCCCTTAACGAATTTATCTAGGGGTACAATGACTTTTTTGACTTCACAGTTTTTGAATGAATCTAAGCCAAGCCGAAGGAAAAAAATTACGATTTTCATTTTTTTGGTAATTCTGTCATTTTAAAAGCAGTTTTTTTTGTACAGCACATATATGAATGAAGACTTGCACCCCAAAATGGATACCCCTGTTTCTCCAGTGCTCAGAAACATACCCATTGTGGCCCTAATCATATGTCTGGATGCACAATGGGGCCCAAAATGAAAGGAGCAAGCGGTGGCTTTCGGAACAGAAATTTTGCTTGAAGGAGATTTAGTCCCCATTGCCCACTTGTAGAGCCCTTGAGTGACCAAAACGATGGAGAACGCCCACAAGTGACCCCATTTTGAAAAGTAGACCCGTTAACGAATTTATCTAGGGGTACAATGACTTTTTTAACTTCACAGTTTTTGAATGAATCTAAGCCAAGCCGAAGGAAAAAAAATTACGATTTTCATTTTTTTGGTAATTCTGTCATTTTAAAAGCAGTTTTTTTGTAACGCACATATATGAATGAAGACTTGCACCCCAAAATGGATACTCCTGTTTCTCCCGTGCTCAGAAACATACCCATTGTGGCCCTAATCATATGTCTGGATGCACAATGGGGCCCAAAATGAAAGGAGCAAGCGGTGGCTTTCGGAACAGAAATTTTGCTTGAAGGAGATTTAGTCCCCATTGCCCACTTGTAGAGCCCTTGAGTGACCAAACCGATGGAGAACGCCCACAAGTGACCCCATTTTGAAAAGTAGACCCCTTAACGAATTTATCTAGGGGTACGATGACTTTTTTGACTTCACAGTTTTTGAATGAATCTAAGCCAAGCCGAAGGAAAAAAATTACTATTTTCATTTTTTTGGTAATTCTGTCATTTTAAAAGCAGTTTTTTTTGTACAGCACATATATGAATGAAGACTTGCACCCCAAAATGGATACCCCTGTTTCTCCAGTGCTCAGAAACATACCCATTGTGGCCCTAATCATATGTCTGGATGCACAATGGGGCCCAAAATGAAAGGAGCAAGCGGTGGCTTTCGGAACAGAAATTTTGCTTGAAGGAGATTTAGTCCCCATTGCCCACTTGTAGAGCCCTTGAGTGACCAAAACGATGGAGAACGCCCACAAGTGACCCCATTTTGAAAAGTAGACCCGTTAACGAATTTATCTAGGGGTACAATGACTTTTTTGACTTCACAGTTTTTGAATGAATCTAAGCCAAGCCGAAGCAAAAAAATTACGATTTTCATTTTTTTGGTAATTCTGTCATTTTAAAAGCAGTTTTTTTTGTACAGCACATATATGAATGAAGACTTGCACCCCAAAATGGATACCCCTGTTTCTCCAGTGCTCAGAAACATACCCATTGTGGCCCTAATCATATGTCTGGATGCACAATGGGGCCCAAAATGAAAGGAGCAAGCGGTGGCTTTCGGAACAGAACTTTTGCTTGAAGGAGATTTAGTCCCCATTGCCCACTTGTAGAGCCCTTGAGTGACCAAAACGATGGAGAACGCCCACAAGTGACCCCATTTTGAAAAGTAGACCCGTTAACGAATTTATCTAGGGGTACAATGACTTTTTTAACTTCACAGTTTTTGAATGAATCTAAGCCAAGCCGAAGGAAAAAAAATTACGATTTTCATTTTTTTGGTAATTCTGTCATTTTAAAAGCAGTTTTTTTGTAACGCACATATATGAATGAAGACTTGCACCCCAAAATGGATACTCCTGTTTCTCCCGTGCTCAGAAACATACCCATTGTGGCCCTAATCATATGTCTGGATGCACAATGGGGCCCAAAATGAAAGGAGCAAGCGGTGGCTTTCGGAACAGAAATTTTGCTTGAAGGAGATTTAGTCCCCATTGCCCACTTGTAGAGCCCTTGAGTGACCAAACCGATGGAGAACGCCCACAAGTGACCCCATTTTGAAAAGTAGACCCCTTAACGAATTTATCTAGGGGTACGATGACTTTTTTGACTTCACAGTTTTTGAATGAATCTAAGCCAAGCCGAAGGAAAAAAATTACGATTTTCATTTTTTTGGTAATTCTGTCATTTTAAAAGCAGTTTTTTTTTGTACAGCACATATATGAATGAAGACTTGCACCCCAAAATGGATACCCCTGTTTCTCCAGTGCTCAGAAACATACCCATTGTGGCCCTAATCATATGTCTGGATGCACAATGGGGCCCAAAATGAAAGGAACAAGCGGTGGCTTTCGGAACAGAAATTTTGCTTGAAGGAGATTTAGTCCCCATTGCCCACTTGTAGAGCCCTTGAGTGACCAAAACGATGGAAAACGCCCACAAGTGACCCCATTTTGAAAAGTAGACCCGTTAACGAATTTATCTAGGGGTACAATGACTTTTTTGACTTCACAGTTTTTGAATGAATCTAAGCCAAGCCGAAGCAAAAAAATTACGATTTTCATTTTTTTGGTAATTCTGTCATTTTAAAAGCAGTTTTTTTTGTACAGCACATATATGAATGAAGACTTGCACCCCAAAATGGATACCCCTGTTTCTCCAGTGCTCAGAAACATACCCATTGTGGCCCTAATCATATGTCTGGATGCACAATGGGGCCCAAAATGAAAGGAGCAAGCGGTGGCTTTCGGAACAGAACTTTTGCTTGAAGGAGATTTAGTCCCCATTGCCCACTTGTAGAGCCCTTGAGTGACCAAAACAATGGAGATCCCCCACAAGTTACCCCATTTTGAAAAGTAGACCCCTTAACGAATTTATCTAGGGGTACAATGACTTTTTTGACTTCACAGTTTTTGAATGAATCTAAGCCAAGCCGAAGGAAAAAAAATACGATTTTCATTTTTTTGGTAATTCTGTCATTTCAAAAGCAGTTTTTTTTGTAACGCACATATATGAATGAAGACTTGCACCCCAAAATGGATACCCCTGTTTGTCCTGTGCTCAGAAACATACCCATTGTGGCCCTAGTATTACGTCTATATGCACAATGGGGCCCAAAATGAAAGGAGCAATCGGTGGCTTTCGGAACAGAAATTTTGCTTGAAGGAGATTTAGGCCCCATTGCCCACTTGTAGAGCCATAGAGTGACCAAAACTATGGAGAACCCCCACAAGTGACCCCATTTTGAAAAGTAGACCCCTTAACGAATTTATCTAGGGGTACGATGACTTTTTTGACTACACAGTTTTTGAATGAATCTAAGCCAAGCCGAAGGAAAAAAATTACGATTTTCATTTTTTTGGTAATTCTGTCATTTTAAAAGCAGTTTTTTTTGTACAGCACATATATGAATGAAGACTTGCACCCCAAAATGGATACCCCTGTTTCTCCCGTGCTCAGAAACATACCCATTGTGGCCCTAATCATATGTCTGGATGCACAATGGGGCCCAAAATGAAAGGAGCAAGCGGTGGCTTTCGGAACAGAAATTTTGCTTGAAGGAGATTTAGTCCCCATTGCCCACTTGTAGAGCCCTTGAGTGACCAAAACGATGGAGAACGCCCACAAGTGACCCCATTTTGAAAAGTAGACCCGTTAACGAATTTATCTAGGGGTACAATGACTTTTTTAACTTCACAGTTTTTGAATGAATCTAAGCCAAGCCGAAGGAAAAAAAATTACGATTTTCATTTTTTTGGTAATTTTGTCATTTTAAAAGCAGTTTTTTTGTAACGCACATATATGAATGAAGACTTGCACCCCAAAATGGATACTCCTGTTTCTCCCGTGCTCAGAAACATACCCATTGTGGCCCTAATCATATGTCTGGATGCACAATGGGGCCCAAAATGAAAGGAGCAAGCGGTGGCTTTCGGAACAGAAATTTTGCTTGAAGGAGATTTAGTCCCCATTGCCCACTTGTAGAGCCCTTGAGTGACCAAACCGATGGAGAACGCCCACAAGTGACCCCATTTTGAAAAGTAGACCCCTTAACGAATTTATCTAGGGGTACGATGACTTTTTTGACTTCACAGTTTTTGAATGAATCTAAGCCAAGCCGAAGGAAAAAAATTACGATTTTCATTTTTTTGGTAATTCTGTCATTTTAAAAGCAGTTTTTTTTTGTACAGCACATATATGAATGAAGACTTGCACCCCAAAATGGATACCCCTGTTTCTCCAGTGCTCAGAAACATACCCATTGTGGCCCTAATCATATGTCTGGATGCACAATGGGGCCCAAAATGAAAGGAACAAGCGGTGGCTTTCGGAACAGAAATTTTGCTTGAAGGAGATTTAGTCCCCATTGCCCACTTGTAGAGCCCTTGAGTGACCAAAACGATGGAAAACGCCCACAAGTGACCCCATTTTGATAAGTAGACCCGTTAACGAATTTATCTAGGGGTACAATGACTTTTTTGACTTCACAGTTTTTGAATGAATCTAAGCCAAGCCGAAGCAAAAAAATTACGATTTTCATTTTTTTGGTAATTCTGTCATTTTAAAAGCAGTTTTTTTTGTACAGCACATATATGAATGAAGACTTGCACCCCAAAATGGATACCCCTGTTTCTCCCGTGCTCAGAAACATACCCATTGTGGCCCTAATCATATGTCTGGATGCACAATGGGGCCCAAAATGAAAGGAGCAAGCGGTGGCTTTCGGAACAGAAATTTTGCTTGAAGGAGATTTAGTCCCCATTGCCCACTTGTAGAGCCCTTGAGTGACCAAAACGATGGAGAACGCCCACAAGTGACCCCATTTTGAAAAGTAGACCCCTTAACGAATTTATCTAGGGGTACAATGACTTTTTTGACTTCACAGTTTTTGAATGAATCTAAGCCAAGCCGAAGGAAAAAAATTACGATTTTCATTTTTTTGGTAATTCTGTCATTTTAAAAGCAGTTTT
Organism: Eleutherodactylus coqui; assembly: GCF_035609145.1. Classification (NCBI taxonomy): domain Eukaryota; kingdom Metazoa; phylum Chordata; class Amphibia; order Anura; family Eleutherodactylidae; genus Eleutherodactylus; species Eleutherodactylus coqui. The sequence continues at coordinate 511,772,737 of NC_089837.1, forward strand.
TTTTGTACAGCACATATATGAATGAAGACTTGCACCCCAAAATGGATACCCCTGTTTCTCCAGTGCTCAGAAACATACCCATTGTGGCCCTAATCATATGTCTGGATGCACAATGGGGCCCAAAATGAAAGGAGCAAGCGGTGGCTTTCGGAACAGAAATTTTGCTTGAAGGAGATTTAGTCCCCATTGCCCACTTGTAGAGCCCTTGAGTGACCAAAACGATGGAGAACGCCCACAAGTGACCCCATTTTGAAAAGTAGACCCGTTAACGAATTTATCTAGGGGTACAATGACTTTTTTAACTTCACAGTTTTTGAATGAATCTAAGCCAAGCCGAAGGAAAAAAAATTACGATTTTCATTTTTTTGGTAATTCTGTCATTTTAAAAGCAGTTTTTTTGTAACGCACATATATGAATGAAGACTTGCACCCCAAAATGGATACTCCTGTTTCTCCCGTGCTCAGAAACATACCCATTGTGGCCCTAATCATATGTCTGGATGCACAATGGGGCCCAAAATGAAAGGAGCAAGCGGTGGCTTTCGGAACAGAAATTTTGCTTGAAGGAGATTTAGTCCCCATTGCCCACTTGTAGAGCCCTTGAGTGACCAAACCGATGGAGAACGCCCACAAGTGACCCCATTTTGAAAAGTAGACCCCTTAACGAATTTATCTAGGGGTACGATGACTTTTTTGACTTCACAGTTTTTGAATGAATCTAAGCCAAGCCGAAGGAAAAAAATTACGATTTTCATTTTTTTGGTAATTCTGTCATTTTAAAAGCAGTTTTTTTTTGTACAGCACATATATGAATGAAGACTTGCACCCCAAAATGGATACCCCTGTTTCTCCAGTGCTCAGAAACATACCCATTGTGGCCCTAATCATATGTCTGGATGCACAATGGGGCCCAAAATGAAAGGAACAAGCGGTGGCTTTCGGAACAGAAATTTTGCTTGAAGGAGATTTAGTCCCCATTGCCCACTTGTAGAGCCCTTGAGTGACCAAAACGATGGAAAACGCCCACAAGTGACCCCATTTTGAAAAGTAGACCCGTTAACGAATTTATCTAGGGGTACAATGACTTTTTTGACTTCACAGTTTTTGAATGAATCTAAGCCAAGCCGAAGCAAAAAAATTACGATTTTCATTTTTTTGGTAATTCTGTCATTTTAAAAGCAGTTTTTTTTGTACAGCACATATATGAATGAAGACTTGCACCCCAAAATGGATACCCCTGTTTCTCCAGTGCTCAGAAACATACCCATTGTGGCCCTAATCATATGTCTGGATGCACAATGGGGCCCAAAATGAAAGGAACAAGCGGTGGCTTTCGGAACAGAAATTTTGCTTGAAGGAGATTTAGTCCCCATTGCCCACTTGTAGAGCCCTTGAGTGACCAAAACGATGGAGAACGCCCACAAGTGACCCCATTTTGAAAAGTAGACCCCTTAACGAATTTATCTAGGGGTACAATGACTTTTTTGACTTCACAGTTTTTGAATGAATCTAAGCCAAGCCGAAGGAAAAAAAATACGATTTTCATTTTTTTGGTAATTCTGTCATTTTAAAAGCAGTTTTTTTTGTACAGCACATATATGAATGAAGACTTGCACCCCAAAATGGATACCCCTGTTTCTCCAGTGCTCAGAAACATACCCATTGTGGCCCTAATCATATGTCTGGATGCACAATGGGGCCCAAAATGAAAGGAGCAAGCGGTGGCTTTCGGAACAGAACTTTTGCTTGAAGGAGATTTAGTCCCCATTGCCCACTTGTAGAGCCCTTGAGTGACCAAAACAATGGAGATCCCCCACAAGTTACCCCATTTTGAAAAGTAGACCCCTTAACGAATTTATCTAGTGGTACAATGACTTTTTTGACTTCACAGTTTTTGAATGAATCTAAGCCAAGCCGAAGGGAAAAAAATACGATTTTCATTTTTTTGGTAATTCTGTCATTTCAAAAGCAGTTTTTTTTGTAACGCACATATATGAATGAAGACTTGCACCCCAAAATGGATACCCCTGTTTGTCCTGTGCTCAGAAACATACCCATTGTGGCCCTAGTATTACGTCTATATGCACAATGGGGCCCAAAATGAAAGGAGCAATCGGTGGCTTTCGGAACAGAAATTTTGCTTGAAGGAGATTTAGGCCCCATTGCCCACTTGTAGAGCCATTGAGTGACCAAAACGATGGAGAACCCCCACAAGTGACCCCATTTTGAAAAGTAGAACCCTTAACGAATTTATCTAGGGGTACGATGACTTTTTTGACTACACAGTTTTTGAATGAATCTAAGCCAAGCCGAAGGAAAAAAATTACGATTTTCATTTTTTTGGTAATTCTGTCATTTTAAAAGCAGTTTTTTGTTGTACAGCACATATATGAATGAAGACTTGCACCCCAAAATGGATACCCCTGTTTCTCCCGTGCTCAGAAACATACCCATTGTGGCCCTAATCATATGTCTGGATGCACAATGGGGCCCAAAATGAAAGGAGCAAGCGGTGGCTTTCGGAACAGAAATTTTGCTTGAAGGAGATTTAGTCCCCATTGCCCACTTGTAGAGCCCTTGAGTGACCAAAACAATGGAGATCCCCCACAAGTGACCCCATTTTGAAAAGTAGACCCCTTAACGAATTTATCTAGGGGTACAATGACTTTTTTGACTTCACAGTTTTTGAATGAATCTAAGCCAAGCCGAAGGAAAAAAATTACGATTTTCATTTTTTTGGTAATTCTGTCATTTTAAAAGCAGGTTTTTTTGTACAGCACATATATGAATGAAGACTTGCACCCCAAAATGGATACCCCTGTTTCTCCAGTGCTCAGAAACATACCCATTGTGGCCCTAATCATATGTCTGGATGCACAATGGGGCCCAAAATGAAAGGAGCAAGCGGTGGCTTTCGGAACAGAAATTTTGCTTGAAGGAGATTTAGTCCCCATTGCCCACTTGTAGAGCCCTTGAGTGACCAAAACGATGGAGAACGCCCACAAGTGACCCCATTTTGAAAAGTAGACCCCTTAACGAATTTATCTAGTGGTACAATGACTTTTTTGACTTCACAGTTTTTGAATGAATCTAAGCCAAGCCGAAGGAAAAAAAATACGATTTTCATTTTTTTGGTAATTCTGTCATTTCAAAAGCAGTTTTTTTTGTAACGCACATATATGAATGAAGACTTGCACCCCAAAATGGATACCCCTGTTTGTCCTGTGCTCAGAAACATACCCATTGTGGCCCTAGTATTACGTCTATATGCACAATGGGGCCCAAAATGAAAGGAGCAATCGGTGGCTTTCGGAACAGAAATTTTGCTTGAAGGAGATTTAGGCCCCATTGCCCACTTGTAGAGCCATTGAGTGACCAAAACGATGGAGAACCCCCACAAGTGACCCCATTTTGAAAAGTAAAACCCTTAACGAATTTATCTAGGGGTACGATGACTTTTTTGACTACACAGTTTTTGAATGAATCTAAGCCAAGCCGAAGGAAAAAAATTACGATTTTCATTTTTTTGGTAATTCTGTCATTTTAAAAGCAGTTTTTTGTTGTACAGCACATATATGAATGAAGACTTGCACCCCAAAATGGATACCCCTGTTTCTCCCGTGCTCAGAAACATACCCATTGTGGCCCTAATCATATGTCTGGATGCACAATGGGGCCCAAAATGAAAGGAGCAAGCGGTGGCTTTCGGAACAGAAATTTTGCTTGAAGGAGATTTAGTCCCCATTGCCCACTTGTAGAGCCCTTGAGTGACCAAAACAATGGAGATCCCCCACAAGTGACCCCATTTTGAAAAGTAGACCCCTTAACGAATTTATCTAGGGGTACAATGACTGTTTTGACTTCACAGTTTTTGAATGAATCTAAGCCAAGCCGAAGGAAAAAAATTACGATTTTCATTTTTTTGGTAATTCTGTCATTTTAAAAGCAGGTTTTTTTGTACAGCACATATATGAATGAAGACTTGCACCCCAAAATGGATACCCCTGTTTCTCCAGTGCTCAGAAACATACCCATTGTGGCCCTAATCATATGTCTGGATGCACAATGGGGCCCAAAATGAAAGGAGCAAGCGGTGGCTTTCGGAACAGAAATTTTGCTTGAAGGAGATTTAGTCCCCATTGCCCACTTGTAGAGCCCTTGAGTGACCAAAACGATGGAGAACGCCCACAAGTGACCCCATTTTGAAAAGTAGACCCGTTAACGAATTTATCTAGGGGTACAATGACTTTTTTAACTTCACAGTTTTTGAATGAATCTAAGCCAAGCCGAAGGAAAAACAATTACGATTTTCATTTTTTTTGTAATTCTGTCATTTTAAAAGCAGTTTTTTTGTAACGCACATATATGAATGAAGACTTGCACCCCAAAATGGATACTCCTGTTTCTACCGTGCTCAGAAACATACCCATTGTGGCCCTAATCATATGTCTGGATGCACAATGGGGCCCAAAATGAAAGGAACAAGCGGTGGCTTTCGGAACAGAAATTTTGCTTGAAGGAGATTTAGTCCCCATTGCCCACTTGTAGAGCCCTTGAGTGACCAAAACGATGGAAAACGCCCACAAGTGACCCCATTTTGAAAAGTAGACCCGTTAACGAATTTATCTAGGGGTACAATGACTTTTTTGACTTCACAGTTTTTGAATGAATCTAAGCCAAGCCGAAGCAAAAAAATTACGATTTTCATTTTTTTGGTAATTCTGTCATTTTAAAAGCAGTTTTTTTTGTACAGCACATATATGAATGAAGACTTGCACCCCAAAATGGATACCCCTGTTTCTCCAGTGCTCAGAAACATACCCATTGTGGCCCTAATCATATGTCTGGATGCACAATGGGGCCCAAAATGAAAGGAACAAGCGGTGGCTTTCGGAACAGAAATTTTGCTTGAAGGAGATTTAGTCCCCATTGCCCACTTGTAGAGCCCTTGAGTGACAAAAACGATGGAGAACGCCCACAAGTGACCCCATTTTGAAAAGTAGACCCCTTAACGAATTTATCTAGGGGTACAATGACTTTTTTGACTTCACAGTTTTTGAATGAATCTAAGCCAAGCCGAAGGAAAAAAAATACGATTTTCATTTTTTTGGTAATTCTGTCATTTCAAAAGCAGTTTTTTTTGTACCGCACATATATGAATGAAGACTTGCACCCCAAAATGGATACCCCTGTTTGTCCTGTGCTCAGAAACATACCCATTGTGGCCCTAGTATTACGTCTATATGCACAATGGGGCCCAAAATGAAAGGAGCAATGGGTGGCTTTCGGAACAGAAATTTTGCTTGAAGGAGATTTAGGCCCCATTGCCCACTTGTAGAGCCATTGAGTGACCAAAACGATGGAGAACCCCCACAAGTGACCCCATTTTGAAAAGTAGAACCCTTAACGAATTTATCTAGGGGTACGATGACTTTTTTGACTACACAGTTTTTGAATGAATCTAAGCCAAGCCGAAGGAAAAAAAATACGATTTTCATTTTTTTGGTAATTCTGTCATTTTAAAAGCAGTTTTTTGTTGTACAGCACATATATGAATGAAGACTTGCACCCCAAAATGGATACCCCTGTTTCTCCCGTGCTCAGAAACATACCCATTGTGGCCCTAATCATATGTCTGGATGCACAATGGGGCCCAAAATGAAAGGAGCAAGCGGTGGCTTTCGGAACAGAAATTTTGCTTGAAGGAGATTTAGTCCCCATTGCCCACTTGTAGAGCCCTTGAGTGACCAAAACAATGGAGATCCCCCACAAGTGACCCCATTTTGAAAAGTAGACCCCTTAACGAATTTATCTAGGGGTACAATGACTTTTTTGACTTCACAGTTTTTGAATGAATCTAAGCCAAGCCGAAGGAAAAAAATTACGATTTTCATTTTTTTGGTAATTCTGTCATTTTAAAAGCAGGTTTTTTTGTACAGCACATATATGAATGAAGACTTGCACCCCAAAATGGATACCCCTGTTTCTCCAGTGCTCAGAAACATACCCATTGTGGCCCTAATCATATGTCTGGATGCACAATGGGGCCCAAAATGAAAGGAGCAAGCGGTGGCTTTCGGAACAGAAATTTTGCTTGAAGGAGATTTAGTCCCCATTGCCCACTTGTAGAGCCCTTGAGTGACCAAAACGATGGAGAACGCCCACAAGTGACCCCATTTTGAAAAGTAGACCCGTTAACGAATTTATCTAGGGGTACAATGACTTTTTTGACTTCACAGTTTTTGAATGAATCTAAGCCAAGCCGAAGCAAAAAAATTACGATTTTCATTTTTTTGGTAATTCTGTCATTTTAAAAGCAGTTTTTTTTGTACAGCACATATATGAATGAAGACTTGCACCCCAAAATGGATACCCCTGTTTCTCCAGTGCTCAGAAACATACCCATTGTGGCCCTAATCATATGTCTGGATGCACAATGGGGCCCAAAATGAAAGGAGCAAGCGGTGGCTTTCGGAACAGAACTTTTGCTTGAAGGAGATTTAGTCCCCATTGCCCACTTGTAGAGCCCTTGAGTGACCAAAACAATGGAGATCCCCCACAAGTTACCCCATTTTGAAAAGTAGACCCCTTAACGAATTTATCTAGGGGTACAATGACTTTTTTGACTTCACAGTTTTTGAATGAATCTAAGCCAAGCCGAAGGAAAAAAAATATGATTTTCATTTTTTTGGTAATTCTGTCATTTCAAAAGCAGTTTTTTTTGTAACGCACATATATGAATGAAGACTTGCACCCCAAAATGGATACCCCTGTTTGTCCTGTGCTCAGAAACATACCCATTGTGGCCCTAGTATTACGTCTATATGCACAATGGGGCCCAAAATGAAAGGAGCAATTGGTGGCTTTCGGAACAGAAATTTTGCTTGAAGGAGATTTAGGCCCCATTGCCCACTTGTAGAGCCATAGAGTGACCAAAACTATGGAGAACCCCCACAAGTGACCCCATTTTGAAAAGTAGACCCCTTAACGAATTTATCTAGGGGTACGATGACTTTTTTGACTACACAGTTTTTGAATGAATCTAAGCCAAGCCGAAGGAAAAAAATTACGATTTTCATTTTTTTGGTAATTCTGTCATTTTAAAAGCAGTTTTTTTTGTACAGCACATATATGAATGAAGACTTGCACCCCAAAATGGATACCCCTGTTTCTCCCGTGCTCAGAAACATACCCATTGTGGCCCTAATCATATGTCTGGATGCACAATGGGGCCCAAAATGAAAGGAGCAAGCGGTGGCTTTCGGAACAGAAATTTAGCTTGAAGGAGATTTAGTCCCCATTGCCCACTTGTAGAGCCCTTGAGTGACCAAACCGATGGAGAACGCCCACAAGTGACCCCATTTTGAAAAGTAGACCCCTTAACGAATTTATCTAGGGGTACGATGACTTTTTTGACTTCACAGTTTTTGAATGAATCTAAGCCAAGCCGAAGGAAAAAAATTACGATTTTCATTTTTTTGGTAATTCTGTCATTTTAAAAGCAGTTTTTTTTTGTACAGCACATATATGAATGAAGACTTGCACCCCAAAATGGATACCCCTGTTTCTCCAGTGCTCAGAAACATACCCATTGTGGCCCTAATCATATGTCTGGATGCACAATGGGGCCCAAAATGAAAGGAACAAGCGGTGGCTTTCGGAACAGAAATTTTGCTTGAAGGAGATTTAGTCCCCATTGCCCACTTGTAGAGCCCTTGAGTGACCAAAACGATGGAAAACGCCCACAAGTGACCCCATTTTGAAAAGTAGACCCGTTAACGAATTTATCTAGGGGTACAATGACTTTTTTGACTTCACAGTTTTTGAATGAATCTAAGCCAAGCCGAAGCAAAAAAATTACGATTTTCATTTTTTTGGTAATTCTGTCATTTTAAAAGCAGTTTTTTTTGTACAGCACATATATGAATGAAGACTTGCACCCCAAAATGGATACCCCTGTTTCTCCAGTGCTCAGAAACATACCCATTGTGGCCCTAATCATATGTCTGGATGCACAATGGGGCCCAAAATGAAAGGAACAAGCGGTGGCTTTCGGAACAGAAATTTTGCTTGAAGGAGATTTAGTCCCCATTGCCCACTTGTAGAGCCCTTGAGTGACCAAAACGATGGAGAACGCCCACAAGTGACCCCATTTTGAAAAGTAGACCCCTTAACGAATTTATCTAGGGGTACAATGACTTTTTTGACTTCACAGTTTTTGAATGAATCTAAGCCAAGCCGAAGGAAAAAAAATACGATTTTCATTTTTTTGGTAATTCTGTCATTTTAAAAGCAGTTTTTTTTGTACAGCACATATATGAATGAAGACTTGCACCCCAAAATGGATACCCCTGTTTCTCCAGTGCTCAGAAACATACCCATTGTGGCCCTAATCATATGTCTGGATGCACAATGGGGCCCAAAATGAAAGGAGCAAGCGGTGGCTTTCGGAACAGAACTTTTGCTTGAAGGAGATTTAGTCCCCATTGCCCACTTGTAGAGCCCTTGAGTGACCAAAACAATGGAGATCCCCCACAAGTTACCCCATTTTGAAAAGTAGACCCCTTAACGAATTTATCTAGTGGTACAATGACTTTTTTGACTTCACAGTTTTTGAATGAATCTAAGCCAAGCCGAAGGAAAAAAAATACGATTTTCATTTTTTTGGTAATTCTGTCATTTCAAAAGCAGTTTTTTTTGTAACGCACATATATGAATGAAGACTTGCACCCCAAAATGGATACCCCTGTTTGTCCTGTGCTCAGAAACATACCCATTGTGGCCCTAGTATTACGTCTATATGCACAATGGGGCCCAAAATGAAAGGAGCAATCGGTGGCTTTCGGAACAGAAATTTTGCTTGAAGGAGATTTAGGCCCCATTGCCCACTTGTAGAGCCATTGAGTGACCAAAACGATGGAGAACCCCCACAAGTGACCCCATTTTGAAAAGTAAAACCCTTAACGAATTTATCTAGGGGTACGATGACTTTTTTGACTACACAGTTTTTGAATGAATCTAAGCCAAGCCGAAGGAAAAAAATTACGATTTTCATTTTTTTGGTAATTCTGTCATTTTAAAAGCAGTTTTTTGTTGTACAGCACATATATGAATGAAGACTTGCACCCCAAAATGGATACCCCTGTTTCTCCCGTGCTCAGAAACATACCCATTGTGGCCCTAATCATATGTCTGGATGCACAATGGGGCCCAAAATGAAAGGAGCAAGCGGTGGCTTTCGGAACAGAAATTTTGCTTGAAGGAGATTTAGTCCCCATTGCCCACTTGTAGAGCCCTTGAGTGACCAAAACAATGGAGATCCCCCACAAGTGACCCCATTTTGAAAAGTAGACCCCTTAACGAATTTATCTAGGGGTACAATGACTGTTTTGACTTCACAGTTTTTGAATGAATCTAAGCCAAGCCGAAGGAAAAAAATTACGATTTTCATTTTTTTGGTAATTCTGTCATTTTAAAAGCAGGTTTTTTTGTACAGCACATATATGAATGAAGACTTGCACCCCAAAATGGATACCCCTGTTTCTCCAGTGCTCAGAAACATACCCATTGTGGCCCTAATCATATGTCTGGATGCACAATGGGGCCCAAAATGAAAGGAGCAAGCGGTGGCTTTCGGAACAGAAATTTTGCTTGAAGGAGATTTAGTCCCCATTGCCCACTTGTAGAGCCCTTGAGTGACCAAAACGATGGAGAACGCCCACAAGTGACCCCATTTTGAAAAGTAGACCCGTTAACGAATTTATCTAGGGGTACAATGACTTTTTTAACTTCACAGTTTTTGAATGAATCTAAGCCAAGCCGAAGGAAAAACAATTACGATTTTCATTTTTTTGGTAATTCTGTCATTTTAAAAGCAGTTTTTTTGTAACGCACATATATGAATGAAGACTTGCACCCCAAAATGGATACTCCTGTTTCTACCGTGCTCAGAAACATACCCATTGTGGCCCTAATCATATGTCTGGATGCACAATGGGGCCCAAAATGAAAGGAACAAGCGGTGGCTTTCGGAACAGAAATTTTGCTTGAAGGAGATTTAGTCCCCATTGCCCACTTGTAGAGCCCTTGAGTGACCAAAACGATGGAAAACGCCCACAAGTGACCCCATTTTGAAAAGTAGACCCGTTAACGAATTTATCTAGGGGTACAATGACTTTTTTGACTTCACAGTTTTTGAATGAATCTAAGCCAAGCCGAAGCAAAAAAATTACGATTTTCATTTTTTTGGTAATTCTGTCATTTTAAAAGCAGTTTTTTTTGTACAGCACATATATGAATGAAGACTTGCACCCCAAAATGGATACCCCTGTTTCTCCAGTGCTCAGAAACATACCCATTGTGGCCCTAATCATATGTCTGGATGCACAATGGGGCCCAAAATGAAAGGAACAAGCGGTGGCTTTCGGAACAGAAATTTTGCTTGAAGGAGATTTAGTCCCCATTGCCCACTTGTAGAGCCCTTGAGTGACAAAAACGATGGAGAACGCCCACAAGTGACCCCATTTTGAAAAGTAGACCCCTTAACGAATTTATCTAGGGGTACAATGACTTTTTTGACTTCACAGTTTTTGAATGAATCTAAGCCAAGCCGAAGGAAAAAAAATACGATTTTCATTTTTTTGGTAATTCTGTCATTTCAAAAGCAGTTTTTTTTGTACCGCACATATATGAATGAAGACTTGCACCCCAAAATGGATACCCCTGTTTGTCCTGTGCTCAGAAACATACCCATTGTGGCCCTAGTATTACGTCTATATGCACAATGGGGCCCAAAATGAAAGGAGCAATGGGTGGCTTTCGGAACAGAAATTTTGCTTGAAGGAGATTTAGGCCCCATTGCCCACTTGTAGAGCCATTGAGTGACCAAAACGATGGAGAACCCCCACAAGTGACCCCATTTTGAAAAGTAGAACCCTTAACGAATTTATCTAGGGGTACGATGACTTTTTTGACTACACAGTTTTTGAATGAATCTAAGCCAAGCCGAAGGAAAAAAAATACGATTTTCATTTTTTTGGTAATTCTGTCATTTTAAAAGCAGTTTTTTGTTGTACAGCACATATATGAATGAAGACTTGCACCCCAAAATGGATACCCCTGTTTCTCCCGTGCTCAGAAACATACCCATTGTGGCCCTAATCATATGTCTGGATGCACAATGGGGCCCAAAATGAAAGGAGCAAGCGGTGGCTTTCGGAACAGAAATTTTGCTTGAAGGAGATTTAGTCCCCATTGCCCACTTGTAGAGCCCTTGAGTGACCAAAACAATGGAGATCCCCCACAAGTGACCCCATTTTGAAAAGTAGACCCCTTAACGAATTTATCTAGGGGTACAATGACTTTTTTGACTTCACAGTTTTTGAATGAATCTAAGCCAAGCCGAAGGAAAAAAATTACGATTTTCATTTTTTTGGTAATTCTGTCATTTTAAAAGCAGGTTTTTTTGTACAGCACATATATGAATGAAGACTTGCACCCCAAAATGGATACCCCTGTTTCTCCAGTGCTCAGAAACATACCCATTGTGGCCCTAATCATATGTCTGGATGCACAATGGGGCCCAAAATGAAAGGAGCAAGCGGTGGCTTTCGGAACAGAAATTTTGCTTGAAGGAGATTTAGTCCCCATTGCCCACTTGTAGAGCCCTTGAGTGACCAAAACGATGGAGAACGCCCACAAGTGACCCCATTTTGAAAAGTAGACCCGTTAACGAATTTATCTAGGGGTACAATGACTTTTTTAACTTCACAGTTTTTGAATGAATCTAAGCCAAGCCGAAGGAAAAAAAATTACGATTTTCATTTTTTTGGTAATTCTGTCATTTTAAAAGCAGTTTTTTTGTAACGCACATATATGAATGAAGACTTGCACCCCAAAATGGATACTCCTGTTTCTCCCGTGCTCAGAAACATACCCATTGTGGCCCTAATCATATGTCTGGATGCACAATGGGGCCCAAAATGAAAGGAGCAAGCGGTGGCTTTCGGAACAGAAATTTTGCTGGAAGGAGATTTAGTCCCCATTGCCCACTTGTAGAGCCCTTGAGTGACCAAACCGATGGAGAACGCCCACAAGTGACCCCATTTTGAAAAGTAGACCCCTTAACGAATTTATCTAGGGGTACGATGACTTTTTTGACTTCACAGTTTTTGAATGAATCTAAGCCAAGCCGAAGGAAAAAAATTACGATTTTCATTTTTTTGGTAATTCTGTCATTTTAAAAGCAGTTTTTTTTGTACAGCACATATATGAATGAAGACTTGCACCCCAAAATTTATACCCCTGTTTCTCCAGTGCTCAGAAACATACCCATTGTGGCCCTAATCATATGTCTGGATGCACAATGGGGCCCAAAATGAAAGGAACAAGCGGTGGCTTTCGGAACAGAAATTTTGCTTGAAGGAGATTTAGTCCCCATTGCCCACTTGTAGAGCCCTTGAGTGACCAAAACGATGGAGAACGCCCACAAGTGACCCCATTTTGAAAAGTAGACCCCTTAACGAATTTATCTAGGGGTACAATGACTTTTTTGACTTCACAGTTTTTGAATGAATCTAAGCCAAGCCGAAGGAAAAAAAATACGATTTTCATTTTTTTTGTAATTCTGTCATTTTAAAAGCAGTTTTTTTTGTACAGCACATATATGAATGAAGACTTGCACCCCAAAATGGATACCCCTGTTTCTCCAGTGCTCAGAAACATACCCATTGTGGCCCTAATCATATGTCTGGATGCACAATGGGGCCCAAAATGAAAGGAGCAAGCGGTGGCTTTCGGAACAGAAATTTTGCTTGAAGGAGATTTAGTCCCCATTGCCCACTTGTAGAGCCCTTGAGTGACCAAACCGATGGAGAACGCCCACAAGTGACCCCATTTTGAAAAGTAGACCCCTTAACGAATTTATCTAGGGGTACGATGACTTTTTTGACTTCACAGTTTTTGAATGAATCTAAGCCAAGCCGAAGGAAAAAAATTACGATTTTCATTTTTTTGGTAATTCTGTCATTTTAAAAGCAGTTTTTTTTGTACAGCACATATATGAATGAAGACTTGCACCCCAAAATTTATACCCCTGTTTCTCCAGTGCTCAGAAACATACCCATTGTGGCCCTAATCATATGTCTGGATGCACAATGGGGCCCAAAATGAAAGGAACAAGCGGTGGCTTTCGGAACAGAAATTTTGCTTGAAGGAGATTTAGTCCCCATTGCCCACTTGTAGAGCCCTTGAGTGACCAAAACGATGGAGAACGCCCACAAGTGACCCCATTTTGAAAAGTAGACCCCTTAACGAATTTATCTAGGGGTACAATGACTTTTTTGACTTCACAGTTTTTGAATGAATCTAAGCCAAGCCGAAGGAAAAAAAATACGATTTTCATTTTTTTGGTAATTCTGTCATTTTAAAAGCAGTTTTTTTTGTACAGCACATATATGAATGAAGACTTGCACCCCAAAATGGATACCCCTGTTTCTCCAGTGCTCAGAAACATACCCATTGTGGCCCTAATCATATGTCTGGATGCACAATGGGGCCCAAAATGAAAGGAGCAAGCGGTGGCTTTCGGAACAGAACTTTTGCTTGAAGGAGATTTAGTCCCCATTGCCCACTTGTAGAGCCCTTGAGTGACCAAAACAATGGAGATCCCCCACAAGTTACCCCATTTTGAAAAGTAGACCCCTTAACGAATTTATCTAGTGGTACAATGACTTTTTTGACTTCACAGTTTTTGAATGAATCTAAGCCAAGCCGAAGGAAAAATATACGATTTTCATTTTTTTGGTAATTCTGTCATTTCAAAAGCAGTTTTTTTTGTACCGCACATATATGAATGAAGACTTGCACCCCAAAATGGATACCCCTGTTTGTCCTGTGCTCAGAAACATACCCATTGTGGCCCTAGTATTACGTCTATATGCACAATGGGGCCCAAAATGAAAGGAGCAATCGGTGGCTTTCGGAACAGAAATTTTGCTTGAAGGAGATTTAGGCCCCATTGCCCACTTGTAGAGCCATTGAGTGACCAAAACTATGGAGAACCCCCACAAGTGACCCCATTTTGAAAAGTAGAACCCTTAACGAATTTATCTAGGGGTACGATGACTTTTTTGACTACACAGTTCTTGAATGAATCTAAGCCAAGCCGAAGGAAAAAAATTACGATTTTCATTTTTTTGGTAATTCTGTCATTTTAAAAGCAGTTTTTTGTTGTACAGCACATATATGAATGAAGACTTGCACCCCAAAATGGATACCCCTGTTTCTCCCGTGCTCAGAAACATACCCATTGTGGCCCTAATCATATGTCTGGATGCACAATGGGGCCCAAAATGAAAGGAGCAAGCGGTGGCTTTCTGAACAGAAATTTTGCTTGAAGGAGATTTAGTCCCCATTGCCCACTTGTAGAGCCCTTGAGTGACCAAAACAATGGAGATCCCCCACAAGTGACCCCATTTTGAAAAGTAGACCCCTTAACGAATTTATCTAGGGGTACAATGACTTTTTTGACTTCACAGTTTTTGAATGAATCTAAGCCAAGCCGAAGGAAAAAAATTACGATTTTCATTTTTTTGGTAATTCTGTCATTTTAAAAGCAGGTTTTTTTGTACAGCACATATATGAATGAAGACTTGCACCCCAAAATGGATACCCCTGTTTCTCCAGTGCTCAGAAACATACCCATTGTGGCCCTAATCATATGTCTGGATGCACAATGGGGCCCAAAATGAAAGGAGCAAGCGGTGGCTTTCGGAACAGAAATTTTGCTTGAAGGAGATTTAGTCCCCATTGCCCACTTGTAGAGCCCTTGAGTGACCAAAACAATGGAGATCCCCCACAAGTTACCCCATTTTGAAAAGTAGACCCCTTAACGAATTTATCTAGGGGTACAATGACTTTTTTGACTTCACAGTTTTTGAATGAATCTAAGCCAAGCCGAAGGAAAAAAAAAATACGATTTTCATTTTTTTGGTAATTCTGTCATTTCAAAAGCAGTTTTTTTGTACCGCACATATGTGAATGAAGACTTGCACCCCAAAATGGATACCCCTGTTTGTCCTGTGCTCAGAAACATACCCATTGTGGCCCTAGTATTACGTCTATATGCACAATGGGGCCCAAAATGAAAGGAGCAATCGGTGGCTTTCGGAACAGAAATTTTGCTTGAAGGAGATTTAGGCCCCATTGCCCACTTGTAGAGCCATTGAGTGACCAAAACGATGGAGAACCCCCACAAGTGACCCCATTTTGAAAAGTAGACCGCCTAACGAATTTATCTAGGGGTATGATGACTTTTTTGACTTCACAGTTTTTGAATGAATCTAAGCCAAGCAGAAGGAAAAAATTACGATTTTCATTTTTTTGGCAATTGTGTCAATTTAAAAACAGTTTTTTTTGGAAAGTGTACATAGGAATGAAGACTTTTGCCCCAAAATGGATACCCTCATTTGTCCCGTGTTCAGAAACATACCCATTGTGGCCCTAATCTACTTAAAGGAAACATAGCTAGGCCTATAATGGAAGGAGCACCCGTTGGATTTCAGGGTACAACGGAATAAATTCCAGTCCCCATTGCCCACATGTAGAGCCATTGAGCGTCCAAAACGATAGAGAACCCCCACAAATGACCCATTTTAAAAACTAGACCCCTTAAAAATTCATCTAGGGGTGTACTGCATATTTTGACCCCAAAGTATTTGAATGAATCTAAGCAAAGCAAAAGGAAAAAATTACGATTTTCATTTTTTTGGTAATTCTGTCATTTCAAAAGCAGTTTTTTTTGTACCGCACATATATGAATGAAGACTTGCACCCCAAAATGGATACCCCTGTTTGTCCTGTGCTCAGAAACATACCCATTGTGGCCCTAGTATTACGTCTATATGCACAATGGGGCCCAAAATGAAAGGAGCAATCGGTGGCTTTCGGAACAGAAATTTTGCTTGAAGGAGATTTAGGCCCCATTGCCCACTTGTAGAGCCATTGAGTGACCAAAACGATGGAGAACCCCCACAAGTGACCCCATTTTGAAAAGTAGACCCCCTAACGAATTTATCTAGGGGTATGATGACTTTTTTGACTTCACAGTTTTTGAATGAATCTAAGCCAAGCAGAAGGAAAAAATTACGATTTTCATTTTTTTGGCAATTGTGTCAATTTAAAAACAGTTTTTTTTTGGAAAGTGTACATAGGAATTAAGACTTTTGCCCCAAAATGGATACCCTCATTTGTCCCGTGTTCAGAAACATACCCATTGTGGCCCTAATCTACTTAAAGGAAACATAGCTAGGCCTATAATGGAAGGAGCACCCGTTGGATTTCAGGGTACAACGGAATAAATTCCAGTCCCCATTGCCCACATGTAGAGCCATTGAGCGTCCAAAACGATAGAGAACCCCCACAAATGACCCATTTTAAAAACTAGACCCCTTAAAAAATTCATCTAGGGGTGTACTGCATATTTTGACCCCAAAGTATTTGAATGAATCTAAGCAAAGCAAAAGGAAAAAATTACGATTTTCATTTGTTTGGCAATTTTGTCAATTTAAAAACTGTTTTTTTTTTTGTACAGTGTACATAGGAATGAAGACTTTCACCCCAAAATGGATACCCCTGTTTGTCCCCTGTTCAGAAACATACCCATTGTGGCCCTAATCTACTTACAGGACACATGGCTAGGCCCATAATGGAGGGAATGCCCGCTGGCTTTCAGGGCAGAACTGAATAAATTCCAGGCCCCATTGCCCACTTATATGGAAAAAAAATTGACTTCCTAAAAATAATCCCACCATCCCCATTTTTTGGCATTCCCTAAATATTAGATAAAGGTAATAATATAAACTGCGTTTTATGTCCGAAGACAGGGGTAATTACGGAGGCTGGTTGGGCTGGGCACATGGGGCAAGAAAACCGGGTATCCCCCCCCCCCTCCTCTCATGTATTTTGGGGGGTATTTCGTAACCTCAGCGGCGGGGATGGGGTGTAGAAAGTGGCGCTGTGAGGCTTTGTAATCTTGCTGCGGTGCAGCGGTCTCACAGAGAAGGCGCTCAACAAGCTGCTCCTGGAACTGCAGGAAGGCGAGCGTTCCCGGGGCTTCTTGTAAATTACGGATTACTGGTAGCGGTCTGAATAACGCCGTGCTCACGTAGCCGTAGGCGGAATCTGCTTGTGGAGGCCCGCAGCGGATTCCAGCTGTGAGCCCGGCTGTGATCCTGCGTACGGTTGCGTAATGTACTGCTCATAACTGCCTACTGACACAGGCGTTTTTTTTGTTTGCATTTCCCGCGCCGTCGCTTAGAGATGAGTCGGGTACCCGCAGCTCGTACACAATGTGTTTGCATATGGGGTGCGAGTATATCCGCGGTCATAGAGCACGAAGGGCTCTAGGTCGCAGATATTCGTGGTAAAATATAGCATGCTGTGTTCTGTTTCTGCGAGTGGATTACGTAATTCCGACCCGCTAATTGGGGGGAATTGTGTAATCCAATGCATGCAATTGATCCGTGGATTACCGCTGATCAAGCGCATGCAGAACCTGTAATTCCTCTCCGGTCATGTGTGACCGGCCTAATGTTAGTTCGCTACTTTATCATGTGACCGGGGACCGCTCAGCGAGGCCACCGGTCACTGCTCCAAGCACTCAGCAACCGTTGGTCGCTGGGAGCAAGGAGATTTAAAATTTCCTGGGTTTCCCGGCTCCTGCGAATGTGTCCGGCATTTTGCCGGCGGGCGCATGCGCAGCAGCCGGAAGGGTCCATGGAGGATAATCGCATCTGGATTCAAATGCGGAAGCCTCCGAGAAGATGTTTCAACTCCCCCCACTGATCGCATCGGTGAGGGGAAATGAAACTGCCACTTTTTAAAGAACTTTTACGTGATCGCCATTATGCATTGGATAACGGCGATCACGTGACCAGTAACCGCATACCGCGGCTCCCCGTGACATCTCCAGGCTCTTGGCTACCTTTTGTAGCCAGCAGCAGGGAGATTTTATATTTCTTGGGCAATCTTTCACTTTTGCGCATGCGTCCGCCATCATGCTGACGGACGCATGCGCCGAAGCTGGGGTAACATCCGCGGATCAACATCCCACCAGGGAACAAATCTGGGACCTTGGGTACGTAATTTCATCCCCCCTTATGGATACGATCCATAAGGGGAGATGAAACTTTAACTTTTTTTTTTTTTTTTTACTTTTAACTTTTTTTTTTTTTTTTTACTTTTTAACTTTATATGATCACCGGTATCTGATGGATAACGGTGATCATATGACTGGAAACCGCATACAGCGGTCCCCAGTCATATCTCCCTGCACTCGGCTATCTGTGAATTTGCCGGGCTCGCCGGCTTCTGCGCATGCGCGCCGCATCGGCACATCGCAGAAGCCAGCAGGGGGTCCCCACACCGGCCGGAGGACATCGGCGGACCTGAGGTGAGTATTTTCACCTCCCCTCATGGATCCGATCCATGAAGGGAGGTGAAACTTTTCTTTTTTTACACTTTTTTAAACTTTTTTGCGATCGCCGCTATCCATTGGATAACGGCGATCGCGGTACCGGGGACCGCTCACCGCAGTCCCCGCTGACATCTCCTGCCTCCCGGCTACCTACAGGAGCCGGGAGCCAGGAGATTTTAAATCTCCCGCGCCGCCGGGCCTTCTGCGCATGCGGCTGACGTAATGCCGCCTGGCGCACATGCGCAGAAGACCGGCTTCGGGCCCCGGAGCGGCAGGAGAGTGGGGAGCAGCGTGCCAGACCTGGGTGAGTAATTTCAGCTGCTCCGATGGATCCGATCCATCAGAGCAGCTGAATCTTTAACTTTTGTGTACTTTTATTTACTTTTTTTGCGATCGGCGCTATCTGCCCGGGATGACAGCTCCATGCTGTCAGCTACCTGCGGACACCGACAGCATGGAGCTGTCACGTCCACAGCCCGAGGGGCATTATTCTCTGCAGGAAGCATGTTTTTACGTCCTCAGAGAATAAAGCCCACTTCGGGAGGACGTAAAAACACTATGGGCTGGTCTTTAAGGGGTTAATAGCAGATTGTGTCCAGAGACGTTAGTTTAGAGCCCTTGATGAGCTACCACAAACATTTTATCATCACGATATCTTCCACCATAATTTGTGAACGACTGTGGCCCCGATAATGCTGCACAAGGCTTTCTCTTATAAAAAAATATGCCTGTATAGCGAGCCAAAGCATGGCGCTACATGCACCACTAAAAGGTGACAGCCTCAGTAGCGCACACATTACACTGCTTAGCCGACAAAAGGCAAAACCATGTCCTGAGAGAATAGAACAATGCGAAGACGTATTATAGAGCACATAGGCGTTTTGGCGTGGGACTATTGGTGTAACTTGCGCATTGATAATCATGTATTTTGTAAAACTTGCTTGGAAGGTTCAGTTTACTAACATAACGATCTCCATAATTGTTGCCCTTTAAAATGGGTTTAGGAAAGGCGATGCAACTTCGTGACATAAATGCAGAACGTGTCTTTCTGGTTCAAACAAATTGTCGCGTACGCTTTTCTACGCTTGAGGGGCACGGTTATTGTAATGCTTCCCTGCAAAGATTTGCCCATTAAACAGTTGTGTGCTGATATGTGCGCACACTTCATTTTCCAGTTTATCATTGTTGTTTAACAGTGCGTGAGCGAACACAAAATATTTTTTCACAATAGTCCTATATTGTGCTTTAAATGTTAGTTATTGGCACAGATAACATAACGGTGCATTAACAAATATTTAGGCTCTGACGAGCTGCACATGAGTCAGGCACAGGTGGGATGTTCTTGCCTGTGATGGGCGCATTGGACACGGCTACTTTCTGTTTCCATTTCACGTCTAATCATTGTGGGGGTGCTGTATTCTTGGTCTGGTTATACCGGCATCTCAGAGCTATTTAGTGCCTTTGGAGATATGTCGTCTGGCGATGATGTTCTTTTTGGCTTGTTTCTCTTGAGTGTTAGTGATGACTTGCCTGATACTTTGGAGGTTGTGCCTAGTGACCTTGCTAGTGGTGACGCTACTACTAGCAATAGTGATGGCCTGCTCAGGAGTCGTCGTAAGATTAGGAGGTTCTGGGTGCATCCAATGTTGGCTCAGCGGGGCAGTCTGGCCCAGTTTTACACACTTTACGCTGAATTGAGGCGATACCCTGAAAAAATTGTCTCGTCGCTTAAAGGGGTTGACCCGCGAAAGCAAGTGGGGTTATACACTTCTGTATGGCCATAGTAATGCACTTTGTAATGTACATCGTGCATTAATTATGAGCCATACAGAAGTTATTCACTTACCTGTTCCGTTGCTAGCGTCCCCGTCTCCATGGTGCCGTCTAATTTCAGCATCTAATCGCCCGATTAGACGCGCTTGCGCAGTCCGGTCTTCTCCCTTCCGAATGGGGCCGCTCGTGCCGGAGAGCTGCTCCTTGTAGCTCCGCCCCGTCACGTGTGCCGATTCCAGCCAATCAGGAGGCTGGATTCGGCAATGGAGCGCACAGAGCCCACGGTGCACCATGGGAGAAGACCCGCGGTGCATCGTGGGTGAAGATCCCGGCGGCCATCTTACTAAGGTAAGTAAGAAGTCGCGGGAGTGCGGGGATTCGGGTAAGTACTGGACGTTTTTTTTTCTTTACCCCTGCATCGGGTTTGTCTCGCGCCGAACGGGGGGGCTATTGAAAAAAAAAAACAAACGTTTCGGCGCGGGACAACCCCTTTAACCGTGCCAATGTTTGATGAGCTTCTTAAGCCGGTGCGAGATGGTATAACACACAGAGATACCAACATGCGGGAGAGTGTCTGTGCTGAACAAAGACTTCTGTTAACTCTACGGTACGTAGAGTTAACACACATACATATTTTTTTTTATTTTATGGTGTTTTTTCTCTCTTCTCCCTTAGATTCCTGGCCACTGGGAATTTGTATGCTTCATTGTGGGCTGCTTGGTTGGAAAATCATAATCAGTGGACTTGTCCCAGCTACCTGCAATGTCATCTGGCAGCGTCTGGTGCCTTTAGTCATGGCCCCACCTCCAATGTAAGGTTGCCTTGACATTGCTGAAGGGTTTACGGCTGCAGCCAACTTTCCTAATTGTTTTGCTGCTATGCATAGCAAGCATATTCGTGTCAGAAAGCCACCTAACTCTAGCTCACGGTACTTCAATTATCGTCTTTTTTTCTGTAGTACTATTGGCAGTAGCTGATATGCAATATCCAACTTGTGGACATTGGTGCTTTTGGGAATGCTGCGGATGCACAAATGTTCAGCACTTTTATAATGGGTAGGCGGCTGATGACCAGCCAGCTCTCTCTGCTGGAGCCCCGGAACCTTCCTGGTATGTCTGGTGCTGAGGCCCCATTTGTCCTAGTGGTGGATGAGGGCTTTGGCCTGGCCAATCATGTAATACGTCCCTTTGCTCGCAGAGACATTAACCCCAGGAGGCAGGTGTTTAATTACCGCCTGACACGTGCCTGGCGTTATGTTGAGTGCGCTGTTGGGATACTAGCCAACTGATGGAGAGTGTTTCACAGTGCCATTCAACTGGTTCCAAACAATGTGCAGGCAGTAATTCACGCCTGCGTGGTTCTTCATAATTTCTGCCAGCAACATAATATGGCTTTGAATGCTGATTCGGCTCAGCCAACTGCTTTCAATCAGGATGAGCGTACACAGCATGGTAGACGTACGCATTCTGCAATCCAAATCCAGAACATCTTTGCAGACTACTTCCAGACACCTCAGGGAGCAGTGCCGTAGCAGCTGGACCATGTACAAGTAAGCAGACACTAGCTGGTCTCTCAAGATCATATATATGTATATAATATTATATTCATTTATTTTTTTTACATTTTTTTTTTTAAGCCTGGCTGTGCCCTTTGTTGATTTTAGTTACGAACTGTTTGGCACTTTTTGTTAGTTAGGGACACACAGGCAAACGAGGACCCTTGACGTTGGGTTGCGAGCTTGTACCATCTTGCACACCTACCACTTGTTGATACAATGTAACACCCTTGCTTATGGGTTTTTATGATGTTCCACAAACGTGATTGAAGGTGGACAATGTGGTAGACATCTTAACCAAATTATTGTACAGGGTCAGGTTCCCTGGTCATCTTGGCAAGCTCCACTGAATGACAGTATACATTGTTCACACTTCTTATTATTTTGTAATCTTTTTTGGTGGTAACAGTCTCCTTTTGAAATGGGCTATTGTATGCTGGCTGATAGTGTTGACATGCCCACATACACAAAATCTCCATGTAAAGAGCTTGTTCCCTCAAGCTAAAAAATGAACCATAATATGACAACATGGATGTGCGGGGATGTGTAACTTTTTGCATTATCCTTCCTTAACACAGACACATGGATAGAAGCAACACTGTGTCAGTTCAACAAGTTTACTTGTTCAAGTAATGAGCGTGCACTGCTGCTTACCTTGTTTGCTTTAAGGCTGAGCTAACACTTGGCTTTCATGGGGCTCTGCTAACATGTGAACTGGTGCCTTCATAGTTTGGGTCTGTCTTCATTTAAGGGCAAAATCTGTTTTTATTTACAATTTCTAGTAAGCTATTACATTGTCTTTTTGAACCGTGTTTTGTGCAGCATCCGTCAATGCATATGTACTATTTGAAAATGTTGTGTTTGTGCCGTTGAACCACACATTAATGTGAATGCATTTCCATAGGACATCCTTCACACGTTGTCTAGAGATTGTCCCCAATCGTCTACTATATTTGTGTGCATTGTCAGTTATGCACAATGCTGCAAACATGCACCCACAGCGTGTTGTGCGTCTTTGCCGAAAAACTCTGTGTGGCTTAAAAACAGTGTTTTTGTCTGCATTTAACTGGCTTATCAAATGTACAAAGGGCCTTTGTTGTCCTCACATTTCCCTTCTTAGATGTTTGCGCAGTGAATGCACGCATTGTCTTCAATAAAGGCGCGGATGTGGGTGGCAGCTGGATTGAAGAGAGCGTTCTTGTGTAAACCCACATTAGTATTAGTGTGACCGTGTTTTATTGAAATGCAAATTACATTGTGGCAGCAACACAATAGTCTAGTAATAATCCATATAAATGCGCATTAAAGGAGAGTCTTATTGTAGCAAAATAAAATAAAATGTCTCTACATAAGATGCTATCAAGGGGGCAAACATGCATTGCTGATTCTTTAAATGAAAAAAGAATCACTTGGTTAATATACACAAAAATACCTTATTGCAGATCAAAATATCCTTTTTTTTTACACTAAATACATTACAGAGATTATTTATTAATATCAAATATATTCCGACTGCTCATTCCCCAAAACTACTCTTACGTCTTTCAGAGGCCAAACATAGTGATGTTACAATAAAGTAGTGAAGAATGAATCAGGTTGTGGACACAGCAACGGTGGCGGCGCATAATCTGTGGGGACAATGGATTATTTTTTGCTATCCCCCTGCGTTCTCCCCATATTGTTGAGTAATACCGAACGAAGATCGCTGGTGGTTTCCATGGATACAGTCCGCTGCAGCTACCGCTACAGGTGGGCGGGACAGGGAACTCACGCAGGAAGTCTCGCGAGATTTCGCCCTCTGATGCTGTTGTAGCAACGAGCGGCGTCTGGAGGATATCATTAGCACACGTTCCGCTACGTAACTTTAAGCGCACCAGAGGGATCGGTGATGTATCCAGACAGCGCGACGCCTTGTGATGACGTCGGACGCCGTTTCCAAATGAGAGAAGATGAAGTGGTTGTGGAACAGCATGGAGGACGGCATCAGCATGATCTACAGGTGTATGTGGGCGTTTTTAATTATGTGTTTGTCTGTGGATAGGTGGAGGTGTTATATAAATGCTGTGTATGTAGTATATGAATTTTATGCACTTGAAAAAGACCCTCTGTTGGGTCGAAACGTTGTGCGTTTTACTGGATTTCTTGGACTTAATAAAGAGGCATCTGTTGATGCACTTTTAAAGGAAATTTCAACCACTTCTGGCGCTGCTCATTACTTTCTTAGGTACTGGGTGATCAGGCGGGCAGCCAAATCCACCACCGGCTGTGGAGAGCTCTGACGAGGGACCTCCACTGGGGAAACCTCCGGCTGAGGAGAGAAATGAGCTGGGGTTTCCCAAGCTGCAAAGAAGGCAACATACAATTAGAAAACAGTAACAACAACCATTTTGCATTATTCATGTAAAGATTGTCATCCTTGCAACATACCAGAGTGTCCCTCCAAGGCACTTAGTGGTGGATTTGGGGGCTGAGTGGCGACCCTCTGTGCAGTTCTTGCTGCAGGGCATTGCACAGACCTTCTTTGTGAAGTTTCGTCTGGGTGGAAAAAAACAAGTAGACAATCAATTGTGTGCTTAAAGCATTATTTTTATGGTTTCACAGAATGACAAAGAATGGATTCATTCTAAAGGCAAAATGGTATTTTGTGGTGTTAAATGTAAAAGCATAAATTGGTCTAATAATTGTAAAGCACAGTCGTTACAGGTATCTTTAAGTTCACGAAATAGCAAAAGCTCATGGCCAAACAAAACAAACAAACACAGGGCTGGTCAAGATAATGCTAACAAGAGGATTGTTTTTTTTTTTTTTTTGTTTGTTTTTTTTTGGGGGGGGGGGTGGAGTTCCATGTTAAAGGTTCTAAAGGCATTAATGAGCAAATTACTGCCTGTAATTTGTAGAGGCAGCCATCACACATCAGTTGTGTTTCTTGTGTGTGTTGTGTTGCGCTTTCCTTATAATGTTGATGTTCCTGCCCATGTAGCGAACTCGAGTTTGTAAGCCTGCATAATTAGTGTGCCAAAACATCGCTGACAAAAGGCATTAAATCTTACCAAAAGCAAGACACGCCCACAAACCACATGTGCCGATCACACTCCCTTCTTAACACCCGGAAATGCCTTACCCTCTTCCCACCGCCTAAGCTCCTGCCTGATGCGTCGCAGCCGACTGGGGTCCTTTGTTTTTAGGTCACTCCAGCCTTTCTGCAGTTGCTGCAGGCTCTGCATGGTGCTGAACAGGGGCGTACCTAAAGTCTAAGGGGCCCGGGTGCAAAAGTTCAGCTGGGCCCCCCTCCATCTGTACCCGTACCTATACCTAAACCGTGCTAATTTACAAACATGATACAGCCCCTTGGCGTAAGCTTTCTCATCAGGACTCCTTTCTTTGACTACGTAAAAACCTGTTGGTAATGTCTTAGGCCGCTTTCATACGGCCGCACAAATTGCGTGAGATTTGTGCGTTGCAAGACGCACAAATCGCACATGAATATGAACCCCATTCTTTTGAATACAATCATACACAGGAGCGATGTTTTTTTTGTTTTTTCTCTGCATCGCATGAGAATATGATGATGTGATGCGAGCTGGTTATAACACAACAACCGCTCACATCCGCAGGGACGGCACATGTTGGCGAGTGTGATAGGGGGCATAGTTTCACGACCTGATATCAGACTCACTCGCGTGAAATTAGCCTAAGGCCGGCTGTACACAGCTGAATTTGCATTGCGGAATATAGAGCAGGCGTTCGCCTATGGATTCCGCAGCATGTACCGCCCATAGCATGGTATGGAAAAGCACTTTTTTCTCTACACGAGCGGAAAGCAATTGCGGTTTTCCACTCAAGGAGGAAAAAGCATGGCGTGCTGTATTTTAATGCATGTATATAACCAGGTTATACCAGCTATACATATATAATTATATACAGGAGAGGTATAACCTATACCAGCTGTACATATATAATTATATACAGTATATACCCAGGTTATACCAACTGTACATATATAATTGTATACAGGAGAGGTATAACCTATACCAGCTGCACATATATAATTATAGACAGGAGATACACAGGTTACACCAGCATGGTACATACCACTATATACAGGTTGTGTATCCCCCTGTATATAGTGATATGCCCCATGCTGGTGTAACCTGTGTATCTCCTGTATATAATTATATATACATACAGGAGAGGTATATGTTATACCAGCTGCACATATATAACTATATACAGTAGATACACAGGTTACACCAGCATGGTCCATATCACTACATACAGGATGTGTATCCCCCTGTATATAGTGGCATGTCCCATGCTGGTGTAACCTGTGTATATATATATATATATATATATATATATATATATAAACTTATACCAGCTGCACATATATAATTAAATACAGGAGATACACAGGTTATACCAGCATGCTCCATAACACTATATACAGTATGTATATCCCCCTGTATATAGTGGTATGTCCCATGATGGTGTAACCTGTGTATCTCCTGTATATAATTCTATATATACGGCTGGTATAACTTATACCAGCTATACATATATAATTATAATTCCTTCTCTACTCACCTCTGCAGCAGTCTCTGGGCAGCCTGTAATGGAAAGTCCCCCGCCGTTTGATCATATGAATAGAGCCTGGTCATGTGATCTGCAGCCACAGGTCCTCTCCCAGGTCCTGTGCATCCAGCGCTCCGGAGGTGAGTAGAGCCGCAGTAGCCCCTCCCCCTGGTAATCGCTGGCCGGCAGAGACTGATAGACTGCAGCTGTGACCACTCACAGCTGCAGTCTATCAGTTGGAGGGCCGCGCCGTGGGAGTCTGCAGCCTGTAATTGGCTGCCGGCTCCACGTGTAACAGCCCTCCCCTCTGCTCTTGCCGACCTGCGGCGCTGCCTCCCATCTCTCTCCTCTCCCTTCTCAGCCATCATGCGTCCGACAGCGCCGATCCCCTGGGCCCCCTCAGCTCAAGGGCCGGGTATATGCACTGAATGTGCATGTGGGTATGGCGGAGGGCGGCCCCGGGGCCCCCTGAGCGCAGGGGCCGGGTCGCCATGGCGACCCCAGCACCCCCTGACGCTACGCCTATGGTGCTGAACTTGGCAGCCATCGCAATAAAATGTGCCTTTAATTAGCAGTCTTGTGACTGTTAGGATGTCTGCATGGCCCATGCCTCCCTTAGTAGTCCATCTGGTCCATCATCTGGACCAGAAGCCGTGTTTCATGCAGTCCAAGTGGAGATGCTCTTTCTGCCATGTCTGATGATCACTTAAAATGGGTTCTCGGTGTGACTTTCGCGCCTAGTTCACACGCATGATTTGCACGCCTTTTACGTGGGGTGGGGCACACAATGATGACGCTATACACACATCTAACTCCCCCTATGCTGTTTCCTATATATGTGTTTCACGGCGAAGTGCACTAACACAAGGTTGTTCCTTGCACTGCGGCACACGCCCAAGCGGTACGTTGGGCAGCAAAACCATTTTATGGGCGTCAATTAAATGAACAGAGATGTACGCCTATCTTCAGTATACAACACTTGTCTTCTGTTACTCGGCTTTTAAACACCAGCTGTATGCCATGAACATGCTACACAAATTAAAAAATAGGTGGATAATACCTTCAACACTACACATCACAAACGCAAAGAGAAGTATTCACACGGACCAGAGCAAATGGCTATCAGAAGAATTTAATAAAGCTAGTCATGAGGAGCGACAAAAGAAGAAAGGATGCACGTTTTTTCAATCTTTTAAAAAGGAACAAATGGAACACAAATGATTTAGCACCCAGGATCATGTCTGAAGGGCCATTTCAGCTCGCATTAAAGGGGTTGTCCCGCGAAAGCAAGTGGGGGTATACACTTCTGTATGGCCATATTAATGCACTTTGTAATATACATCGTGCATTAATTATGAGCCATACAGAAGTTATTCACTTACCTGTTCCGTTGCTAGCTTCCCCGTCGCCATGGAGCCGTCTAATTTCAGCGTCTAATCGCCCGATTAGACGCGCTTGCGCAGTCCGGTCTTCTCCCTTCCGAATGGGGCCGCTCGTGCCGAAGAGCTGCTCCTCGTAGCTCCGCCCCGTCACGTGTGCCGATTCCAGCCAATCAGGAGGCTGGAATCGGCAATGGAACGCACAGAGCCCACGGTGCACCATGGGAGAAGACCTGCGGTCCACCGTGGGTGAAGATCCCGGCGGCCATCTTAGCAAGGTAAGGAAGAAGTCGCCGCAGCGCCGGGATTCGGGTAAGTACTATCCGTTTTTTTTTTTTAACACATGCATCGGGTTTGTCTCGTGCCGAACGGGGGGCCTATTGAATAAAAAAAAAACCCATTTCCTTACACCATGTTTTTGGTGCGAACCAATATTGCGTAGGTGTGCTGAGCATGTGCTGCGAACAACTACTAAAAGGAGTGTTGCGAGAGGCCATATTGGCAATTACTGGGATGCTGATTAGAGATGAGCGAACGTACTCGGATAGGCACTACTCGTCCGAGTAATGTGCCTTATCCGAGTACCACTGTACTCGTGCTGAAAGATTCAGGGCGCTCCGCTGCTGACAGGTGAGGCGCAGCGGGGAGCGGGGCAGAGCGGCCGGGAGAGAAGGAGAGAAAGATCTCCCCTCCGTTCCTCCCCGCTCTCCCCTGCAGCTCCCCGCTCCGCAGCGCGTCCCGAATCTTTCAGCACGAGTACAGCGGTACTCGGATAAGGCACATTACTTGGACGAGTAGTGCCTATCCGAGTACGTTCGCTCATCTCTAATGCTGATACTTAATTACAAGTTGTGAAATCTTTGCAAATTTTTTAACAGCAGCATCATTTATGCAGCTTCAGGAAAACTTGTGAGCCGAGCAATGCTGGGGCATTTATTAGTAACAGCATGAACAGAGATCTTCAAGGAAGCAGTATATACAACAGCCCAAGATGATGTGTATAGACAGCACTATATAGACCATGCTGTGTGTTTAGGAGGATGCATCCAAACTACATAGGCAACGGCAGCTTGGCCCACATTACTTCTGCTAGCATGTGTTTTTGTAGGAAAAATACAGGGACTTATGTCACCTGCTCCAAAAACAGCTTCATCAATCATGGGTGATGATGGAGGATGGGTTAGGAAAGATGTCACATTTTTAACAAGGCTTTGTGAACAGATAATAATAATAATAAACTTTATTTGTATAGCGCCAACATATTCCGCAGCGCTTACATAGACGGGGGATACAGAAAGACAAAAGTACAAACATTACAGAACCACGGTTACATAGTAATCAATTGATGGAAACAATAGGGGTGCGGGTCCTGCTCCAACGAGCTTACATACTACAAGTAATGGGGTGATACAGAAGGTAAGGGGGCTGGAGATGTGCAATGTATGGCGAGGTGGAGAGTGAGGGGTGATATACACATAGACAATGGTCAGACATTTAGCCATGTGACGGCAGAAACAGTATGACTGCAGGAGCGGTTTATGATGGCTAGCAGGGATTGCAGTCAGTAGGTCAGGGAGCATGTTATCAGGCGGAGTACAGAGGGGTTTATTTAGGGAATACGGTATGCCTCCCTGAAGAGGTGCGTTTTTAGAGCACGCCTGAAGTTCTGCGAGTCCTGGATTGCTTGGGTAGCCTTTGGTAGTGCATTCCAGAGGACCAGTGCTGCTCTGGAGAAGTCTTGGAGGCGGGAATGAGAAGTTTGAATTAAAGGGGCGTTCAGTCTGGTTTCGTTAGCAGAGCGGAGAGCCCGGGCTGGTTGATGGATTGAGATGAGGGAGGCGATATAGGGGGGCGCTGCACTGTGGAGGGCTTTGTGGATGAAGGTGGCGAGTTTAAATTGGATTCTGTATTTAACCAGCAGCCAGTGCAGTGACCGGCACAGGGCAGAGGCGTTCGAGTATCGGCTGGACAGGAAGATGAGCCTGGCTGCCGCATTCAGGATGGATTGGAGAGGGTAGAGTCTGGTGCAGGGGAGGCCGATCAGCAACGAGTTGCAATAATCGAGCCGGGAGTGGATGAGGGCAACAGTAAGCGTTTTTAGCGTGTCCACAGTGAGAAAAGAGCGGATTCTTGCGATGTTCTTGAGGTGCAGCTGACATGTTCAGGCCAGAGATTGGATGTAGGGGGTAAAAGAGAGATCAGAATCAAATATGACTCCAAGGCAGCGGGCATGTTGTCTAGGAGTTATGGTGGCGCCACACACTGAGATGGAGATGTCAGGAGGAGGTCGGTTAGTGGAGGGTGGAAATACCAGCAGGTCAGTTTTAGAGAGGCTTAGTTTTAGGTAGAGAGAGGACATGGTGTTAGAGACAGCAAACAGACAGTTGGTGATGTTTTGGAGTAAAGGTGCAGAGATGTCACGGGAAGAGGTGTATTGCTGGGTGTCATCAGCATACAGATGGTATTGGAGGCCAAATCTCCTGATGGTTTGTCCAATAGGGGCTGTGTAGATAGAGAAGAGAAGGGGGCCGAGGACCGAGCCCTGGGGGACCCCAACAGCAAGGGGAAGAGGAGGGGAGGTAGAGCCAGCAAAGGAGACACTGAAAGAGCGGTCAGATAGGTAGGAGGAGAACAAGGAGAGGGCAGTGTCCTTTAGGCCAATGGAGCGTAGCATACTGAGGAGGAGTTTGTGGTCAACAGTGTCAAATGCTGCGGAGAGGTCGAGGAGGATCAGTAGGGAGTAATCACCCCTCGATTTGGCTGTCAGTAGGTCATTGGATACCCTTGTAAGGGCAGTTTCTGTCGAGTGTTGAGATCAAAAGCCAGACTGTAGGGGGTCTAGGAGAGAGTGCTCTGATAGGTAGCTTACAAGGCAGGAGTAAACCAGCCATTCTAGTAGTTTGGAGATGAAGGGGAGGTTTGAGATGGGTCGGTAGTTGGCAGCATCAGTCGCGTCCAGAGTCGGCTTCTTTAGC
The DNA here is from genome assembly GCF_035609145.1 of Eleutherodactylus coqui. Taxonomy (NCBI): domain Eukaryota; kingdom Metazoa; phylum Chordata; class Amphibia; order Anura; family Eleutherodactylidae; genus Eleutherodactylus; species Eleutherodactylus coqui. The sequence continues at coordinate 511,803,466 of NC_089837.1, forward strand.
AGTGGGGATATGATGACGTGTTTGAAAGAAAAGGGAAAGATGCCAGAGGTCAGAGAGAGGTTGAATATAGTGGTGAGATGGGAGATGACCACTGGAGAGAAGGAACGGAGGAGGTGTGAGGGGAGGGGGTCGCTAGCGCAGGTGGTGGGGCGAGCAGAGAAGAGCAATTTGGAGACTTCTTCCTCTGTCGCTGGTCTGAGTACAGACAGTGAGCAGGAGCTAGATGCAGTGCTGACAAGACTAGGGTCAGGGCTAGTCTGGGGTTGGGAAGTTATTTCCTGACGGATGTCATCAATTTTCTTTTTGAAGTAGACAGCCAGCTCTTCAGCACTGAGATCCGTCACCGGGGGCTGCGGTTTAGGGCTGAGAAGGGAGTGAAAAGTATCAAAGAGCCGTTTAGGGTTGTGGGATAGTGAGGAGACTAGAGAGGTGAAATAGACTTGTTTGGCATGGTGGAGGGCAAGGTTGTAGGTTCTGAGCATGAATTTGTAGTGGAGGAAGTCTGCGGACGTTTGCGATTTCCTCCACAGCCGTTCAGCACTTCTAGAGCACCGCCGGATAAAGCGCGTTTGAGGCATGAGCCAGGGTTGCCGCGGTCTACATTGGATGGCTCGGGTCCTGGGGGGCGCCGCTTCATCCAGGGCATGTTTGAGAGCGGTGTTGTAGTGAGCGGCAGCCAGGTTGGGGCAGGTGAGGAGAGAGATGGGGGACAGAGAGGACTGTAGGGATTCAGCAAAGTTCTGGGTGTGAATGGCCTTAAGGTTCCTGTAGGTACTGTAGGTAGGTGGGTCTGGAGAGATGTTAGGGAGCGTGACAGAGAAAGAGAGGAGGTTATGATCTGAGAGCGGGAGAGGGGAGTTAGTGAAGTTGGCAGCAGAGCAGAGCCGGAGGAAGACCAGATCCAGAGTATTGCCATCCCTGTGAGTGGGAGAGGCTGTGAGTTGAGAGAGACCAAGGGAGGAGGTGAATGAAAGAAGCTGAGAGGCAGATGGGGAGTTGGGGTCGTTAGTGGGGATGTTAAAATCACCTAAGATGAGGGATTGAATTTCACAGGCTAGGAAGTGGGGGAGCCAGGCAGCAAAGTGGTCCAAAAACAGGCGCGCAGCACCTGGGGGGCGATAGATAACTGCTACTCGCATGGACAGCGGGTGGAAAAGCCGTAGCATATGTACTTCAAAGGATGGAAAAGTGAGTGAGGGTACATGGGGGATGACCTGGTAGGTGCATTTCGGGGAGAGAAGAGCACCTACTCCTCCGCCACGCCTGTCATCTGGTCTCGGGGTATGGGAGAACTGCAGGCCATTGTAAGACAGTGTAGCAGGGGAGGCCGTGTCAGACTGCTGTATCCACGTTTCTGTGAGAGCTAGCAGATTTAAAGATTTAGCAGTAAAAAAGTTGTGGATGGTGGGAAGTTTATTACATGCTGACTGGCAGTTCCAGAGCGCACATTTAAAGGAGTCAGGGTAGGGTATGCATGGGCTAGCAGTTGGGCTTGGGGATTTTATTAGTGAGCCCGGTAGGGGGTAATAGCTTGGAGCAGTGGAGGGTGGGCCAGGATTGGGAGAGATATCCCCAGCAGCTAGTAACAGCAGAATAGTGAGGGTTAGCAGATGGTTAGGAGATTTATGAGGAGGACTGTTATGTTTGTTAGTGGCATTAGGGGGTTTGAGGCTAAGCAAGAAGGTAAAGAGTGCATGCGAGCTGTGCATAGGCGAGGACAGGAGAGAGGGGCTAATGTGAATAGAGTGCCCCAGAGGTTGGCACTTGAAAGAAGTTCTGAAACTGAGAGCAAGAATGAGAACAGAAGTGATAGCATTAGCGATAGCTTTTAAGTGTAAAGCATTAAGGCAGAGTTTGTGGCCTACCTGTCTCCTACCCTGTCGAACTGCCATGATGGAACTGTATCATACTTTCTCCAGCATACTTAATACAGCATTATATTCGCGTGGCAGCCACCCACATGGCATGCATGCTTACACTGATATTATAGTGAAAGTTTAAGGTACGACTAGGAAACAGCTGGGAGTGGCTAATCAGGTTCCAATTGACTAGCCAGCTGACTTTAACATTGCAAACCTAATGACCAAAGGGGGGGGGGAGTGAAATTTATTGCTCTCCTTAGATAAGGAAAGCATCTCTGCAAGGATGGGTGAAAGATGCCATTTGGGGGAGGTGGATGGCAGAGGTGACTAAAAATAAAGTTTCCTTTACCGATGCAAACAGATGAAATGCAAAATAGACAATTCACAGCAAGCAAGCAGCACAGAGGATTTAAGCAGAGGGAGATAGCAGCAGTTCAGCTTGGAGTGGGATGCCGAGTAGCAGCAATGCCACTGTCTAGGACTCCTGCAAACCAAAGTGCAAAGAGTCTGGTCCCAATTAGCCTCTATGTTAAAGCCATGGCCTTGTGAAGCCGAAGGCAATACTTTGTGCTTCAAAACTCCTAATGTCAACACAATGCTCATGAAAGCTTTACCAAATATGTACCACGAGATTTAAGGCAAAAAAACATTCTGTGTTGAATGTGACCTCTACCCCAATGTAGGCAGACTTTTGGATCAGACATTATTAAATGAGAGCCTTGAAGAAGGCTGCCATTGGCTAAATGTGTGGGCACATCAAGTAGGGACTGAGGCATGAATGCAAACAAGAAGGATAGCAAGCTGTAGACAGAGCCCCTTTCTTGAGTGCATCTTTACCTGTGGGCAAAAAACCTGCGCTAACCTAGAAAGATTAATCTCAGAATGCTTTAAAACATTCCAGTATATACCAGAATACTCATAGTGGATACCATATATTTGTTTAAAACCAGCGCGGCACAATAACCCTCCACCGCTTACAATGAGAAGGAAACAATGTCAGGGAACACCCGTACACACAATGTACCGTTTTGACCAAGACACTTATAACAGGCTAAACAATGTTCGCGGATGCACATTGTTTATTTGTGTTTAGAAAAATAAACAGCCGGACCCAGTATGGAGAGCTTAATGCGAAGGGAAAGACACAAAATCATTTAGGTTAAAAAAAAAACAAACATTGCTGTCTATTGGGTCGTTCACACGGCCGGACTCCTGCGCTGTGTGTCCCATAGGAGCCAATATAAAGATCAGTGCAGTATGGACCAAACAGCCACGCATATACTTTTTCCTGTAGTGTGCGCACATATGAACACTTCACAGGAAAAACATGGTTTTAATTGGCGCGCATTTATGTAGCGCGAAAACACGCTCGTGTGAACCCACCCTAATGCTGTTCATGCACTGTATGTAATTTCTGATTATTTTTCATATATCTTACATCATTCCACATCCTGGAATCAGCTGACGGCGCCTGCAGAATGTTTGTACGTGTTCTAGAAGCTTCATCTCTTTCCATTTGCACGGCAAATATCTACAGTAGTAAAAAAGTAACATATAAAATGGAAAGGACGCCTGATGCTGAATGTATCGGCAAAATCAAGAGCTTCTACTTTCTTACTTCTTGCTTTCATGACGGTATTTCTTTGTTTCTTAGGCCCCTGGCACATTAGTGTTTTTTTTCTGTCCATTTGTTCTCCAAGTAACAAGGAGACTAGACTCCAACAGCACACGGCCCCGTATTAGTCCATGTGATAAGACTCCCTTCAGTTTTTTCAAATGGATACATGGATCACAATAAAAAATGCATGAAATGTACCATTGTTCTGTGATGTGCAGACAAGACTCCCCCATGCAAGCCAATGACAATACAAAAAGAACAGCGCTCAGATGTCGGCCATGTGCTGCCTGTTTTGTTAATTTTTCCTGAAAGATGCAGAAAAAAAGAAAACCGAGTGCGTTTCAGGTTATTTTTGCTTTATTTTAGACATGAAAAATGGATGACATAGTGAAGTTAAAAAAAAAAAAAAGAGACATGTGGACTGTATAGAGATGGCACATGTATGAAGAAGCATTTCTTTTGCGGTAGCAGCATGGACAAGCTTGACTTGGGTATAACGCAGTCGTCTCTGCTGTAACCACCCCTTACCAACCCTTCTTATCTAAATGGCCACTGACAACTTTCCTTTTGGATTAATTTTGCCCCAGCAGCCAATTTTATTACAAACAAACAATAAACATATAAAAATATTTCAAACCCCAATAGTAAAATTTTCTTGTGGAGAGATCCTTGGAGCACTGAAAATATCTGTCGCCTCACCAACCAAAGAAATTGGTGTAACTGCCCCGGGAGACACTATTTCCCAAACCACGTCTCCCGCCGCAAATCACCTGACTTGGGAGACTCACCCACTAGCCTCTAATGGCCTACCTCCCGACACCGAAGCCGGCTAGTCATACCCAGGCTAGCCACACCAACTATCTTTGCAGGGCACGGTCCTGTCAAAGTCAAGAGGCGACAGACCCACCTACTAATTAATCACCAACGGGAGAATGTGGCTATCTAGCCCCTGCCTTCCCCCACCACACTTTTATGCCGACCCCAATGATCCCTCTCCTTGACCGCCACAGCCAGCACAGTTTGACCCCCTCAAGCCTGCGCCACTCTCCACAAAATTAAAGCTCACTGTATTCCCTCCTGCACTGCCAGCAACCACAAGTCCATCCACATATTATTTAAATGAACTCTGTCCGCTCTCCAATAATTCCCCGTGCCAGCCTCTAAATTTATATGCCTCAATGCCACTCCGCCATTCCGACCAACAAAGTGAGATACTTCTCTATTTAGCTTTATCCTCACCTTTTCTAGCCCTTTCACAGAGCGAACACCCTGCCACACCTTCCGTGGGACAATTTCTGACTAAACAACGACCAACTTGCGATATGACGCTAACAACCGCAATATGTCGTCCCTGATGTCCTCAGACAAATCCCTGAAGGGCCTTCTCCCTAAATCATTCCCCCTACATGTAGGACTAATGTATCTGGCACCCTATCCAGACTAACCATTCTCTCAAAATTCTGCAAAACCTTACTCCAAGACATCCCCCCACTCCCATCCACAGTAACACTGCATCTCTCTTTGCTGCCCCTATTCTAAAAAAAATGTGTGTTCCAAAATAAAAACTATTTAACCCTTTAACCCCTTCCCGCTCCAGGACGTTCCGGTACGTCCCAGGAGCCTGGTACTTCCCGCAACAGGACGTACCGGTACGTCCTGGGGATAGCGCGGGATCACATATGATTCCGCGAAATCCCGCAGCGGGAGCCGGCTGTCAGTCACAGCCGGCGTCCCGCTCCAACAGCGGGGGGACACCAGAGATGCGCCCGCCGCTGTTAACCCCTTCCCTGCCGCGATCTAAGTAGATCGCGGCAGGGAAAGAGTTCACAGAGGGATCGCGATCCCCCCTGTGTCTCTGGCCGGCTCTTGCGATGTCATCGCGAGAGCCCGGCCTGTCACCATGGCAACAGGACGCCAGACACTGGCGTCCTGTATTGCCTGTGCCTATAATCGCTGTACAAGCGATAAGGCATGGGAGAGCAGTAGCTCTGCCATGCCTTATGACAGCGATCATAGGCACAGTGATGTAAGTCCCTCAGAGGGACTCAAATAGTATAAAAAAAGAAAAGAAAAGTGTAAAAAAAAGAAAAATGTAAAAAAAAATGTAAAAAAAACCCCTTTTTTATGCTTTTTCTAATATTAGCATAAAAAAAGGGAAAAAAAACTAAAACCCCACATATTGGATATTGACGCGTCCGTAACGGCATGTACAAAAAGTTGAACACGCTTTTTATTTTGTACGACAAAAAGCGTAAAAAAACCCGCTAAAAAACAGAGGCAAAATGCTAATTTTTAGCATTTTGCCTCACAAAAAATGCAATAAAAGTGATCAAAAAAGCCGTACATATCCCAAAATGGTACCAATAAAAACTACAGCTCGTCTCACAAAAAATAAGCCCTTAAAGAGCTCCGTACATAGAAAAATAAAAAAGTTACAGGACTTTGAATGCAGTTATAGAGAAAAAAAAAGATTTCCAAAAAAAAGGGGGTTTTATTGCAAAAAAGTGTAAAAACCTAAAAAACATATAACAATTTTGGTATCGTTGTAACCGTACCGACCCGCAGAAAAAATTGTGTGTGTCATTTATGCTGCATGATTAACGCTGTAAAAAAAAAAAAAAAAAAAAATCTATGGCAGAATTGATGTGTTTTCTCTCCCTGTTATCATTAAAAAAAAAAAAAAAAATTACGATATTGTCTATGTACCCAAAAGTGGCACAGATAAAAACTACAGATCGCCACGCAAAAAACAAGCCCTTATACGGCCGCGTCCACGGAAAAATAAAAAAGTTATGGCTTTTGAAAAATGGAGATGGAAAAATACCAAAAAATCGCTTGGTCCTCAACGCCAAAATAGGCCGTGTCATTAAGGGGTTAAGGACTAGGTTATTTTGCACCTTAAGGACCAGACACTTTTAGGAATTTTAACCATGTGGTAGTTTTACTGCCCTATTTTTTTTTTCCTTTAGCTACCAAAATTAGTTTTGCTGCGTTTTTTTCTAATGACATATTTGGCGATTCTTTTTAAATATCTTTTTCACTGACTTTTTTCCCCGTTTTTTAGTTTTATTGGGGGTAAAAAACTCATATGATTTTTTTAACATAGTTATTTTTTTTAAAATTAGTATATTTATGCTAAAATAAATGGGTTCCTCTATTTTTTTGAATATTTTGATATATAATATGTATGGTTTTGGTTTACAGGACTCATACGGCGACGGTTTTGGTTGCCGTCGGCTTTGTTATGTATATATTGTTGTTTTATTCTATAATTTATATTTACTTATGTATGTAATTATGTTTTTTTACTTTGCTACCCCATATATCTCTCCCCTGTTTATAAAGGGCACATTACCACACCTTTCACACCTCCCAATCCTATTAGCTGCCCCTGCCTGTTCGATCCATTTTTGAGCGGTGGATAAAAAGCTCCAGCCGCCCCACACCATTCTAACATCTTGCACCCCCCCCCCCCCCCACAACCTTTTAGTGGGCAACACTAACTCCCCTATCCTCAGTACCCCAAAGAAGACCAAAGAAAACACCATTCTATATAATGTCTTCTCATAAGAATCCCCACAAATTCCCTCTACAGCTACTCCTATTTTTTCCAACAGACTAAACAAAACTTGCCTACATTTATCCATTCTCCCTGTTCTCTTCCTAAAACCCTTTAATGCTTGCCTATCCAAAATTTCTTGGTAACTTGTCCCCTTCCCCTCAACTTGCAACCAAACACCACCCCTCGCTATGAAGCTGTTCACCCTCGTTAATGGCAACTGTTTTTCCCGCTACTTTTTAAAACCAACTAAGTAAAGCCCCCACCATATCTTCTTCTGAACTTCTCACACCACAATGCCATGCTGCCCCATATGCAGCCCTATGGCACAGAGCCAGTGACCCTTCAATCAGGTGCCCCACTGCTCACTTACCGTATTCCAAAGTTGAGACAGGCAAGTCTACCCTTCTTCCCCTGCCTCCGGGGCCAATGTCCTGAACCACTCCCACTGAAATTGAGAGAGAGCATCCGCAATTGAGTTTTCTCCCTGCGAAACGTGCACTTCCACCACCCACATATTCAAGGACAGTGCCTCCAAAACCAAATGGCACAGCAAATTCACCCCAAGGCATCATAGAATTAATGAGCTGTGCAACCCCCATATTGTCGCAGTGGGACCTTACCTTCTTGTTTTGAAAACGAATGCGCCAAAGCGCAATAGTCACAGCTATTGGGAAAAGCTCCAATAGTACTAGATTCCATACTAAACCCAACATTATCCACTCCTCTGGCCACTCTCCCTGCGCACCATTGCCCCTGGCAATATGCGCCGAAACCCATGCTCCCTGCTGCGTCCGTGAACAATTCCCAATCCACATTCTCGCTCAAGTCATCCATTATCACGGATCTCCCATTGTACCTCTCTAAAAATGACAACCAAACCGCTAGGTCACCTTTGCATCCTCTTCTGAGTCCTATAAAATGATGCAGAGCTCGCACCCCAGCATTGCGGATGCCAGTCTTCACAAAAAACTTGTTCCATAGGCATTATCTGCTGAGCAAAATTGAGCTTCCCCAATAATGACTGCAGCCCTCGTATCGTGATCTTATTAAACCCCCGGGCTTTGGCTACTTCCTCCTTTAGATCCTGCAACTTATCCTCTGGCAAAGGACACACCATTGCTTCAATGTCAATGGTGATTACCAGGAAAACTCAAACAGGTCTCTGGTCCCTCCGTTTTGTCCAGGGCCAAAGGCACCCCCAAAATGCTGAGCCACCCACTGCAGCGTTCCTACCAGTGTCACGTACATGGGCGACCCCTTCAGCCCCACACACAAAAATTCATCCAGATAGTGAATGACCAACTAAATGTCTGCGGTATCCCTCACTATCTATTCCAGAAAGGGGTTAAAAGCTTCCCATGGTCAAACGCCAATCTGCAAAGTAACGCCCATTCCAAAAATACCCCAGCAACTGGATGCTGTCCGGAGCCACCAGCAATAGGCGAAAAGCCGATTCAATATAAAACTTTGCCAATAATGCCCCACTTCCGTATTTTCTGACCACTCGTAACACAGTGTCAAACGAGGTATACACCACAAAACATAGCTCTGGATCTATGCCATCGTTTACCAACATCCCCATTTGGGTAGGATAAATGATGGATTAACCGAAACTTATTTGGTTCCTTCTTTGGAATTACCGCTAGTGGTGACAGCACAAAGTACTGCAAAGGAGGGTCCCACCATGCAGCCTAAACTAACCTCCTTTTTGGTTACAATCTCCAGACACCTCAGTGGGGAGAGCAAGTTTTTTTTGTAGAAAATGGTAACTTATGCAATGGGGGCGTAATGTCAAAACTTTTCCTAATACCCCCCAACAATAACTTGGCCTCCCCGGGGGCGTGGCCTGGAGGAGCTCTAAGATGGTGGCGTAAACCCGGAGCTCCGCTCGGTAAATCACCTACAAGAGACTTCTAAGCTTACTCTGAAGCTTCCTCTCCCACGATCTTTCCTGCCAAGAAGCACCTACCTTCAGGATGTCCCGATGCAGACCACCGCGCCCGCAACCTAAGTGGCTAGACGACTTCTTCACAGCGCCTGCACTCCGGCGCGCTTCGGCAGCAAGTGCCCCAGCCTCTCCTGCTTCCAGTGCAAGGAGCAGAAGAGAAGGCTCAACATCTGAATGGTCCTTGCTGGAGCGATCACCACAAGAAGCGGTGAGTGAACTTACAGATTTCCCTGCGCACTATAAATCAGTAGAGAAAAGACATAACACGGTCTCCCAATTTGCCTACAAAATGGCGCCGGTCTCTTCTCTGCACAAAATACAAGATCAGTCTCCCTCAGTAAGCCCACTTAAACAACCGCCCAGGATAGAGGACCCAATCTTTACTGAACATCAAACCTCCTCATTGAAAGATTATATCACAGCTCTTCTATCATCATCACAACCAGCTTCAGAATCGTTCATTAAAGATATGGTGATTGCTTTAAGCGATTCCCTGCAATCTAATTTTAACTCTTTGAATACGTCACTGAAAGCCACAATAGAAGATCTAGGCGCAAGAGTGTCCCACACCGAAAATAAAATGGGTGAATTTTCACAATCCCATAACGCATTAATAAAAGCGCACCACGAGTAAGCAGATGAAGTAGTTCAACTTAAAACAAAAATTGCTGATATGGAAGACAGAAACAGAAGAAATATTATTAAAATTTGCAGGGTACCTGAATCTATAATAGCATCTGAAATTCCCGAATATATCAAACGCTTAATGGCTAGAGATGAGCGAACGTGTTCGTCCGAGCTTGATATCCGTGCGAATATTAGGGTGTTCGGGATGTTCGTTATTCGTAACGAACACCATGCGGTGTTCGGGTTACTTTCACTTCCTTCCCTGAGACGTTAGCGCGCTTTTCTGGCCAATTGAAAGACAGGGAAGGCATTACAACTTCCCCCTGCGTCGTTCAAGCCCTATACCACCCCCCTGCTGTGAGTGGCTGGCAAGATCAGGTGTCCGCCGAATATAAAAGTCGGCCCCTCCCGCGGCTCGCCTCAGATGCCGTGTGAGTTAGATGAGGGACAGTGCTGTTTGTACCGGAGCTGCTGTAGGGAAAGAATTGGTAGTTAGTGTAGGCTTCAAGACCCCCAAAGGTCCTTATTAGGGCCACTGATAGCTGTGTGTTGGCTGCTGTTAGCAGTGGCAATTTTTTTTCTTCTCAAAATCGGCTCTGCAGAGCGTTGCACCCGGCATTAGGGACAGAAGTGCTGCATAGGCAGGGAGAGTGTTAGGAGTGAGTGTAGCCTTCAAGAACCTCAACGGTCCTTTCTAAGGCCATATTTAACCGTGTGCAGTACTGTGCTGGCTGCTGTTAGCTGTGCTGCATTTTTTTTTTCTTCTCAAAATCGCCTCTGCAGAGCATTGCACCCTCCATTGATACTGCAGGGAAAGAATTGTGTAGGCAGGGCCACAACACAGTTATTATTCATTGAATATATGCAGTGCTGCCTTTTGGTGGAAAAAAACTGAAAATAATTGTATTTGTCCTGCCTCTGTCCGTCCTAAGGGCGGTGGACACGTGTCGGCTGCGTGTGCAACGTTTAAAAATCAGACGCACCCAGCTACGTTTTACTCCTGGCTTCGCCATTTGCTTTCCTTAATTGGGAAAAAAAATACCTGCTCTGCCAGAGTTAATAACTCTGCTACCCTCACGTTCTGTGCCACATTAGCAGGGACACAGCACAGTTATTAAACTTCTCATGTTCATTGAATATACGCAGTGCTGCCTTTTGGTGGAAAAAAACTGAAAATAATTGTATTTGTCCTGCCTCTGTCCGTCCTAAGGGCGGTGGACACGTGTCGGCTGCGTGTGCAACGTTTAAAAATCAGACGCACCCAGCTACGTTTTACTCCTGGCTTCGCCATTTGCTTTCCTTAATTGGGAAAAAAAATACCTGCTCTGCCAGAGTTAATAACTCTGCTACCCTCACGTTCTGTGCCACATTAGCAGGGACACAGCACAGTTATTAAACTTCTCATGTTCATTGAATATATGCAGTGCTGCCTTTTGGTGGAAAAAAACTGAAAATAATTGTATTTGTCCTGCCTCTGTCCGTCCTAAGGGCGGTGGACACGTGTCGGCTGCGTGTGCAACGTTTAAAAATCAGACGCACCCAGCTACGTTTTACTCCTGGCTTCGCCATTTGCTTTCCTTAATTGGGAAAAAAAATACCTGCTCTGCCAGAGTTAATAACTCTGCTACCCTCACGTTCTGTGCCACATTAGCAGGGACACAGCACAGTTATTAAACTTCTCATGTTCATTGAATATATGCAGTGCTGCCTTTTGGTGGAAAAAAACTGAAAATAATTGTATTTGTCCTGCCTCTGTCCGTCCTAAGGGCGGTGGACACGTGTCGGCTGCGTGTGCAACGTTTAAAAATCAGACGCACCCAGCTACGTTTTACTCCTGGCTTCGCCATTTGCTTTCCTTAATTGGGAAAAAAAATACCTGCTCTGCCAGAGTTAATAACTCTGCTACCCTCACGTTCTGTGCCACATTAGCAGAGACACAGCACAGTTATTAAACTTCTCATGTTCATTGAATATACGCAGTGCTGCCTTTTGGTGGAAAAAAACTGAAAATAATTCTATTTGTCCTGCCTCTGTCCGTCCTAAGGGCGGTGGACACGTGTCGGCTGCGTGTGCAACGTTTAAAAATCAGACGCACCCAGCTACGTTTTACTCCTGGCTTCGCCATTTGCTTTCCTTAATTGGGAAAAAAAATACCTGCTCTGCCAGAGTTAATAACTCTGCTACCCTCACGTTCTGTGACACATTAGCAGGGACACAGCACAGTTATTAAACTTAGATTATTCATTCAATAGAGGCAGTGGGGCCTTTCGTTTTCAAAAAAGGGAAAAAATTATATTTGGCTGCAGTCTTGCGCCAATTTATTAGCTGCCTGTGAAATCAAATCACTGGTAATACAGCATTCTGAGGGGTAGGGGTAGGACTAGAGGACGTGGACGCGGACGGCCAAGTCAGGGTGTGGGCACAGGCCGAGCTCCTGATCCAGGTGTGTCGCAGCCGACTGCTGCGCGATTAGGAGAGAGGCACGTTTCTGGCGTCCCCACATTCATCGCCCAATTAATGGGTCCACGCGGGAGACGGTTATTAGAAAATGAGCAGTGTGAGCAGGTCCTGTCCTGGATGGCAGAAAGTGCTTCGAGCAACATATCGTCAACACGCAGTTCTGCGCCGTCCACTGCTGCAAATCCGAATCCTCTGCCTGCTGCTCCTCCTTCCTCCCAGCCTCCTCACTCCACTACAATGACACCTGCTCAGGAGCGGGAACACTCCCAGGAACTGTTCTCGGGCCCCTGCTTAGATTGGGCAGCAGCGGTTCCTCTCCCACCAGAGGAGTTTATCGTCACTGATGCCCAACCATTCGAAAGTTCCCGGGGTCCGGGGGAAGAGGCTGGGGACTTCCGCCAACTGTCTCAACAACTTTCTGTGGGTGAGGAGGACGATGACGATCAGACACAGTTGTCTTGCAGTGAGGTAGTAGTAAGGGCAGTAAGTCCGAGGGAGCAGCGCACAGAGGATTCGGAGGAAGAGCAGCAGGACGATGAGGTGACTGACCCCACCTGGTGTGCAACGCTTACTCAGGAGGACAGGTCTTCAGAGGGGGAGTCAAGGGCATCAGCAGGGCAGGTTGCAAGAGGCAGTGCGGTGGCCAGGGGTAGAGGCAGGGCCAGACCGAATAATCCACCAACTGTTTCCCAAAGCGCCCCCTCGCGCCATGCCACCCTGCAGAGGCCGAGGTGCTCAAAGGTCTGGCAGTTTTTCACAGAGACGCCTGACGACCGACGAACAGTGGTGTGCAACCTTTGTCGCGCAAAGCTCAGCCGGGGAGCCAACACCAACAGCCTCACCACCACCACCATGCGCAGACATATGATGGCCAAGCACCCCACAAGGTGGGACGAAGGCCGTTCAGCGCCTCCGGTTTGCACCCCTGCCTCTCCCCCTGTGCCCCAACCTGCCACTGAGATGCAACCCCCTCTCAGGACACAGGCACTACCACCTCATGGCCTGCACCCACACCCTCATCTCCGCTGTCCTCGGCCCCATCCAGCAGTGTAGTTCAGCGCACCGTCAAAGCCGTCGCTTGCGCAACTGTTTGAGCACAAGCGCAAGTATGCCGCCACGCACCCGCACGCTCAAACGTTAACCGTCCGCATAGCAAAATTCATCAGCCTTGAGATGCTGCCGTATAGGGTTGTGGAAATGGAGTCCTTCAAAAGTATCATGGAGGCGGCGGCCCCGCGCTACTCAGTTCCCAGTCACCACTACTTTTCCCGATGTGCCGTCTCAGCCCTGCACGACCACGTCTCCCGCAACATTGTACGCGCCCTCACCAACGCGGTTACTGCCACGGTCCACTTAACAACGGACACGTGGACAAGCACAGGCGGGCAGGGCCACTACATCTCCCTGATGGCACATTGGGTGAATTTAGTGGAGGCTGGGACAGAGTCAGAGCCTGGGACCGCTCACGTCCTACCCACCCCCAGAATTGCGGGCCCCAGCTCGGTGGTGGTATCTGCGGAGGTGTATGCTTCCTCCACTAAAGCACCCTCCTCCTCCTCCTCTGTCTCGCAATCAAGATGTGTTAGCAGCAGCATGTCGCCAGCAGTCGGTGTCGCGCGGTGTGGCAGCACAGCGGTGGGCAAGCGTCAGCAGGCCGTGCTGAAACTACTCAGCTTAGGCGATAAGAGGCACACGGCCCACGAACTGCTGCAGGGTCTGACACAGCAGACCGACCGCTGGCTTGCGCCGCTGAGCCTCCAACCGGGCATGGTCGTGTGTGACAACGGCCGTAACCTGGTGGCGGCTCTGCAGCTCGGCAGCCTCACTCACGTGCCATGCCTGGCCCACGTCTTTAATTTGGTGGTTCAGCACTTTCTGAAAAGCTACCCACGCTTGTCAGACCTGCTCGTAAAGGCGCGCCGGCTCTGCGCACATTTCCGCAAGTCCCACACGGACGCTGCCACCCTGCGCACCCTGCAACATCACTTTAAGCTGCCAGTGCACCGACTGCTGTGCGACGTGCCCACACGGTGGAACTCTACGCTCCACATGTTGGCCAGGCTCTATGAACAACGTAGAGCTATAGTCGAATACCAACTCCAACATGGGCGGCGCAGTGGGAGTCAGCCTCCTCAATTCCTTTCAGAAGAGTGGGCCTGGTTGGCAGACATCTGCCATGTCCTTGGTAATTTTGAGGAGTCTACCCAGGTGGTGAGCGGCGATGCTACAATCATTAGCGTCACCATTCCTCTGCTATGCATCTTGAGAAATTCCCTGCAAACCATAAAGGCAGCTGCTTTGCGCTCGGAAACGGGGGCGGGGGAAGACAGTATGCCGCTGGATAGTCAGGGCACCCTCCTGTCTATTTCTCAGCGCGTACAGGAGGAGGAGCAGGAGCATGAGGAGGATGAGGAGGAGGGGGAAGAGACAGCTTGGCCCGTTGCTGACGGTACACCGGCTGATTGCCTGTCATCCTTTCAGCGTGTATGGCCTGAGGAGGAGGAGGAGGAGGAGGATCCTGAAAGTGATCTTCCTAGTGAAGACAGCCATGTGTTGCGTACTGGTACCCTGGCACACATGGCTGACTTCATGTTAGGATGCCTTTCTCGTGACCCTCGCGTTGCACGCATTCTGGCCACAACGGATTACTGGGTGTACACACTGCTCGACCCACGCTATAAGGAGAACCTGCCCACTCTCATTTCCAAAGAGGAAAGGGGTTCGAGAGTGTTGCTATACCACAGGACCCTTGCGGACAAGCTGATGGTAAAATTCCCATCTGACAGCGCAAGTGGCAGATGGCGCAGTACCGAGGGCAAGGTAGCAGGGGAGGTGCGGAGATCGAGCAGCATGTACATCCCAGGCAGTGCAACAGTCTTTAAGGGCCTGGACAGCTTTATGGCTCCCCACCAAGACTGTGTCACCGCTCCCCAGTCAAGGCTGAGTCGGCGGGAGCACTGTAAAAGGATGGTGAGGGAGTACGTAGCCGATCGCACGACCATCCTCCGTGACGCCTCTGCCACCTACAACTACTGGGTGTCGAAGCTGGACACGTGGCCTGAACTAGCGCTGTATGCCCTGGAGGTGCTTGCTTGTCCTGCGGCTAGCATCTTGTCGGAGAGGGTGTTTAGTGCGGCTGGGGGAATCATCACAGATAAGCGTAGCCGCTTGTCAACCGACAGTGCCGACAGGCTAACACTCATCAAGATGAACAAAGCCTGGATTTCGCCAGACTTCTCTTCTCCACCAGCGGACAGCAAGGATACGTAAGCAATACGTAGGCTGCACCCGCGGATGGAAGCTACGTTCTCTCTCACCATCCAAAACGGGGACATTTCTGCTTCATCAATCTGTGTCTAATATTCCTCCTCCTCCTCCTGCTCCTCCTCCTGAAACCTCACGTAATCACGCTGAACGGGCAATTTTTCTTAGGGCCACAAGGCTCACTCATATAATTTTTCAGAACAATTTTTAAAAGTTTCAATGCGCTTAAAAGCGTTGGAACTTTAACTTGAACCAATTTTTCGTTACACTGGGCTGCCTCCAGGCCTAGTTACCACTTAAGCCACATTAACCAAAGCGATTAATGGGTTTCACCTGCCCTCTTGGCTGGCCATGGCCAATTTTTTGGATGTACATTAGTACTGTTGATACAGCAATTTTTGTGGGCCCTCGCCTACAGTGTAATCAAATTAATTTTTAGCCCACCTGCATTACAGCTGACGTTACCTCAGCTCTGTTGGGCAATGCACTGGGATATTTCTATGTACCGCCGGTGGCTTCCTGGCACCCACCCATGCTGTAGGTGCACACGGAGTTTTTACTACATCTGTACACTTGAAAAGAACCCCAGTCTGACTGGGGCATGCAGTGTGGGCCGAAGCCCACCTGCATTAAGCATGACATTACTACCTCAGCTGTGTTGGGCAATGCAATGGGATATTTCTATGTACCGCCGGTGGGTTCCAGGGAGCCACCCATGCTGTAGGTGCACACGGAGTTTTTACTACATCTGTACACTTGAAAAGAACCCCAGTCTGACTGGGGCATACAGTGTGGGCCGAAGCCCGCCTGTATTATGCACGACATTACTACCTCAGCTGTGTTGGGCAATGCAATGGGATATTTTTGTGTACCGCCGGTGGGTTCCAGGGAGCCACCCATGCTGTGGGTCCACAGGGACTTCACAATAGGGAGTTGTACCTGCCTGTGTCTATGAATTAAAAACCGCGGTCTGACTGGGGCATGCAGACACCTTGACAGAATGAATAGTGTGTGGCACATAGGTTCCCCATTGCTATGCCCACGTGTGCAGCTCCTGATGGCGGTGGCACAGGATTCTATTTCTCATTGCTTCTGTACAGCATTGTGGGCTATCGCCCCGCCACTTTTAAAGAGGGTCGATGCCTAGCCGTGCCAACCTCTGCAGTGTGTGCCTGCGGTCCCTCGTCATGGCAGACGCAATTCTAAATAGACATGAGGGTGGTGTGGCATGAGGGCAGCTGAAGGCTGTGCAGGGACACTTTGGTGTGCGCTGTGGGGGGGAGGGGGGGCGGTTGGGCAGCATGTAACCCAGGAGAAGTGGCAGCGGAGTGTCATCCAGGCAGTGATTGTGCTTTGTTGGAGGTAGTGTGGTGCTTAGCAAAGGTATGCCATGCTAATAAGGGCTTTTCAGAAGTAAAAGTTGTTGGGAGGGGGGGGGGGGCCCACTCTTGCCGGTATTGTGGCTTAATAGTGGGACCTGTGAACTTGAGATGCAGCCCAACATGTAGCCCCTCGCCTGCCCTATCCGTTGCTGTGTCGTTCCCATCACTTTCTTGAATTGCCCAGATTTTCACACATGAAAACCTTAGCGAGCATCGGCGAAATACACAAATGCTCGGGTCGCCCATTGACTTCAATGGGGTTCGTTATTCGAAACGAACCCTCGAACATCGCGGGAAGTTCGTTTCGAATAACGAACACCCGAGCATTTTGGTGTTCGCTCATCTCTAATGGCATTAAACCAAAGGCATTTCCCTGAGGAAATGCTTCAAGCCACGATAGTGGCGCTCCCTAAACCCAGGAAGGAACCCAACGTACCTGCAAAATGTAGACCAATTTCATTACTTAGCACAGATTTTAACCCCTTAACGACCAGCCCATAGTGTTTTTACGTCCTCCCGAAGTGGGCCTTATTCTCTGAGGACGTAAAAACATGCTTCCTGCAGAGAATAATGCCCCTCGGGCTGTGGACGTGACAGCTCCATGCTGTTGGTGTCCGTAGGTAGCTGACAGCATGGAGCTGTCATCCCGGGCTGTTCGGAGCCCCCCCCCCCCCCGGCATTGCGATCGGCGCTATGCAATGGATAGCGCCGATCGCAAAAAAGTAAATAAAAGTGCAATAAAAGTTAAAGATTCAGCTGCTCTGATGGATCGGATCCATCGGAGCAGCTGAAATTACTCACCGATGTCCGTCGCACGACTCCCAGCTGTCCCGATGCTCCGGGCGCCGTAGCCGTCCTTCTGCGCATGCGCGCCTGGCGGCATTACGTCAGCCGCATGCGCAGAAGGCCCGGCGGCGCGGGAGACTTAAAATCTCCTGGCTCCCGGCTCCTGTAGGTAGCCGGGAGGCAGGAGATGTCAGCGGGGACTGCGGTGAGCGGTCCCCGATACCGCGATCGCCGTTATCCAATGGATAGCGGCGATCGCAAAAAAGTTAAAAAAAAGTGTAAAAAAAGAAAAGTTTCACCTCCCCTCATGGATCGGATCCATGAGGGGAGGTGAAAATACTCACCTTAGGTCCGCCGATGTCCTCCGGCCGGTGTCTGGACCCCCCGCTGGCTTCTGCGATGTGCCGATGCGGCGCGCATGCGCAGAAGCCGGCGAGCCCGGCAAATTCAAAATCTCCCTGCACCCGGCTGTCACAGATAGCCGAGTGCAGGGAGATATGACTGGGGACCGCTGTATGCGGTTTCCAGTCATATGATCACCGTTATCCATCAGACAACGGTGATCATATAAAGTTAAAAAGAAAAAGAAAAAAAAAAGTTAAAAGTAAAAAAAAGTTTAAAAAGATAAAGTTTCATCTCCCCTTATGGATCGTATCCGTAAGGGGGGATGAAATTACGTACCCAAGGTCCCGGATTTGTTCCCTGGTGGGATGTTGATCCGCGGATGTTACCCCAGCTTCGGCGCATGCGCCCGTCAGCATGATGGCGGACGCATGCGCAAAAGTGAAAGATTGCCCAAGAAATATAAAATCTCCCTGCTGCTGGCTACCAAAGGTAGCCAAGAGCCTGGAGATGTCACGGGGAGCCGCGGTATGCGGTTACTGGTCACGTGATCGCCGTTATCCAATGCATAATGGCGATCACGTAAAAGTTCTTTAAAAAGTGGCAGTTTCATTTCCCCTCACCGATGCGATCGGTGGGGGGAGATGAAACATCTTCTCGGAGGCTTCCGCATTTGAATCCAGATGCGATTATCCTCCATGGACCCTTCCGGCTGCTGCGCATGCGCCCGCCGGCAAAATGCCGGACACATTCGCAGGAGCCGGGAAGCCCAGGAAATGTTAAATCTCCTTGCTCCCAGCGACCAACGGTTGCTGAGTGCTTGGAGCAGTGACCGGTGGCCTCGCTGAGCAATCCCCGGTCACATGATAAAGTAGCGAACTAACATTAGGCCGGTCACGCGTGACCGGAGAGGAATTACAGGTTCTGCATGCGCTTGATCAGCGGTAATCCACGGATCAATCGCATGCATTGGATTACACAATCCCCCCCCAATTAGCGGGTCGGAATTATGGAATCCACTCGCAGAAAACAGAACACAGCATGCTATATTTTACCACGAATATCTGCGACCTAGAGCCCTTTGTGCTCTATGACCGCGGATATACTCGCACCCCATATGCAAACACATTGTGTACGGGCTGCGGGTACCCGAGTCATCTCTAAGCGACGGCGCGGGAAATGCAAACAAAAAACCGCCTGTGTGAGTAGGCAGTTATGCGCAGTACATTACGCGGCCCAACGCAGGGTCACAGCCGGGCTCACAGCTGGAATCCGCTGCGGGCCTCCGCAAGCGGATTCCGCCTACGGCTACGTGAGCACGGCGTTATTCAGACCGCTACCAGTAATCCGTAATTTACAAGAAGCCCCGGGAACGTTCGCCTTCATGCAGTTCCAGGAGCAGCTTGTTGAGCGCCTTCTCTGTGAGACCGCTGCACCGCAGCAAGATTACAAAGCCTCGCAGCGCCACTTTCTACACCCCATCCCCGCTGCTGAGGTTACGAAATACCCCCCAAAATACATGAGAGGAGGGGGGGGGGATACCCAGTTTTCTTGCCCCATGTGCCCAGCCCAACCAGCCTCCGTAATTACCCCTGTCTTCGGACATAAAACGCATTTATATTATTACCTTTATCTAATATTTAGGGAATGCCAAAAAATGGGGATGGCGGGAGGGGGGGATTATTTTTAGGAAGTCAATTTTTTTTCCGTATAAGTGGGCAATGGGGCCTTGAATTTATTCAGTTCTGCCCTGAAATCCAGCGGGCATTCCCTCCATTATGGGCCTAGCCATGTGTCCTGTAAGTAGATTAGGGCCACAATGGGTATGTTTCTGAACAGGGGACAAACAGGAGTATCCATTTTGGGGTGAAAGTCTTCATTCCTATGTACACTGTACAAAAAAAACAGTTTTTAAATTGACAAAATTGCCAAACAAATGAAAATCGTAATTTTTTCCTTTTGCTTTGCTTAGATTCATTCAAATACTTTGGGGTCAAAATATGCAGTACACCCCTAGATGAATTTGTTAAGGGGTCTAGTTTTTAAAATGGGTTATTTGTGGGGGTTCTCTATCGTTTTGGACGCTCAATGGCTCTACATGTGGGCAATGGGGACTGGAATTTATTCCCTTGTACCCTGAAATCCAACGGGTGCTCCTTCCATTATAGGCCTAGCTATGTTTCCTTTAAGTAGATTAGGGCCACAATGGGTATGTTTCTGAACACGGGACAAATGGGGGTATCCATTTTGGGGCGAAAGTCTTCATTCCTATGTACACTTTCCAAAAAAAAACAGTTTTTAAATTGACACAATTGCCAAAAAAATGAAAATCGTAATTTTTTCCTTCTGCTTGGCTTAGATTCATTCAAAAACTGTGAAGTCAAAAAAGTCATTATACCCCTAGATAAATTCGTTAGGGGGTCTACTTTTCAAAATGGGGTCACTTGTGGGGGTTCTCCATCGTTTTGGTCACTCAATGGCTCTACAAGTGGGCGATAGGGCCTAAATCTCCTTCAAGCAAAATTTTTGTTCCGAAAGCCACCGGTTGCTCCTTTCATTTTGGGCCCCATTGTGCATATAGACGTAATACTAGGGCCACAATGGGTATGTTTCTGTGCACAGGACAAACAGGGGTATCCATTTTGTGGTGCAAGTCTTCATTCATATATGTGTGGTACAAAAAAACCTGCTTTTGAAATGACAGAATTACCAAAAAATGAAAATCATATTTTTTTTCCTTCGGCTTGGCTTAGATTCATTCAAAAACTGTGAAGTAAAAAAAGTCATCCTACCCCTAGATAAATTCGTTAAGGGGTCTACTTTTCAAAATGGGGTCACTTGTGGGCGTTCTCCATCGTTTTGGTCACTCAAGGGCTCTACAAGTGGGCAATGGGGACTAAATCTCCTTCAAGCAAAATTTCTGTTCCGAAAGCCACCGGTTGCTCCTTTCATTTTGGGCCCCATTGTGCATCCAGACATATGATTAGGGCCACAATGGGTATGTTTCTGAGCACCGGAGAAACAGGGGTATCCATTTTGGGGTGCAAGTCTTCATGCATATATGTGCTGTACAAAAAAACTGCTTTTAAAATTACAGAATTACCAAAAAAATGAAAATTGTAATTTTTTTCCTTCGGCTTGGCTTAGATTCATTCAAAAACTGTGAAGTCAAAAAAGTCATTATACCACTAGATAAATTCGTTAAGGGGTCTACTTTTCAAAATGGGGTCACTTGTGGGCGTTCCCCATCGTTTTGGTCACTCAAGGGCTCTACAAGTGGGCAATGGGGCCTAAATCTCCTTCAAGCAAAATTTCTGTTCCGAAAGCCACCGATTGCTCCTTTCATTTTGGGCCCCATTGTGCATCCAAACGTAAGATTAGGGCCACAATGGGTATGTTTCTGAGCACAGGACAAACAGGGGTATCCATTCTGTGGTGCAAATCCTAATTTTCATGTGTACCCTAGAAAAAAGTCCTGTCTTTAAAATGACATATTTGCAAAAATATGAAATTTTTGTTTTTCTCTTCTAAATTGCATTGACTCCTGAAAAAAAACTGTGGGGTTAAAATACTCATGACACCCCTCAGTGAATACGTTAAAGGGTGTAGTTTTTAAAATGGGGTCGCTTGTGGGGGTATCTATCATTTTGACTCCTATGAGCCTTTCCAGTCTTGGATTGGTGTAGGAAAACAAAGTGTTCCTCAAAATGCTGAAAAGTAATGTTACATTTGTACGTCTCCTAAATGGTTAAAAAAAAAACGAAAGTTTTTCCAATGTGCGCCCAAAATAAAGTAAACGGATGGAAATATAAATCTTAGCAAAATTTTCTATATTATGTTTGCACATATTTGAGATATTGCAGTTGGAAATGTGAAAAAATGACGATTTTTTCAAAATTTTCACAATTTTGGCGCTTTTAATAAATAAACACAAATTCTATCGGTCTTTTTTTTCCACCTAAATGAAGTACAACATGTGGCAATAAAACAATGTCAGAATCGCTTGGATATGCAAAACCTTTCTGGTCTTTTTCCATGCTAAAGTGACACGTCTCAGATTTGCAAAATTTGGCCTGGTCATTAAGGCGTAAACAGGCTTGGTCACTAAGGGGTTAAAATCTACGCCAAGGTGCTGGCCAGCAGACTTTTGAAAATAATCCTGACGAATCCTGAATCTCATGCACTCAGTGGAGTCCACCAAATTATCTTCAACATTGCTGGCCATTGACGCTGAAAAAGACTTTGATAAAATCCACTGGGGCTACGCCTTTGAAACTTTGAAGGGTTTCGGATTTGGAGAAACAGCAATACATGCAAACCAGGCCCTGTACTCAAATCCTTCTGCGAGGGTGTTGGTGGACCTTTTGCCATAACTAATGGTACACAACAAGGGTGTCCGCTTTCTCCGCTGGTGTTTGTCCTAAATATGAGCCGTTCGCTGAAACAATAAGATCTGACAGGGGAATTAGAGGTATCCCCTTAAGCTCAAGACAACACAAGATAGGCTTATTTGCTGATGACATTGTATTAATGCTTTCTAACCCCCTAGAATCATCGAGAGCTTCCCAGCAGATACTCGATCAATTTAGCAAAGTGTCTGACTATAAACTTAATGTGGAGAAAACTCAAATTCTGGGCTTAAATTTATCTAAAGATCTTACAACAGCTATCTTATCGGAATTTCCATTCAGTTACCAGGAGAAAGGTATTCCATATTTGGGAGTGACCTTAACCACTCCACTTGATGATTTAGAGAGGGAAAATTTCCCTCCACTGATATCATCCCTACAGAAGGAATTAGACTTATAGAATAATGACATATAAGATGACAATACTATATATATTTAGAGCTCTACCGATACATATCTCTAAATCTACGCTGGCCAAATTGCAAAGACAGGCGTCCGGATTTATCTGGGGGGGGGGGGGGAAACCCTGTCTAACCCTTTCTATCCTAGCCTTACATAGGAAACATGGAGGAGCAGATGTCCCCAATATAGAACCGTATTATAAAGCTAACATATTAAACCAAGAAAAATATTGGATAGATAGCAATCTTAGCTGGAAGGGTTTGGAAGAAGGTTTCCAATTGGAAAGTCACTCATTTCATTGTTATACGCATCCTCTCTGACAGCTATGCCAGATTATGCACGGTTGGAATTGGTGACCTAGAATTTATCTCCTCCAATGATGGCTACTATTGAGGCATGGCAATTCCTTACCTGCATGCTTGTGCCTAGCAATGACTATTGCAAGCCTATATTACCTATAGGAATCCTGGGATAATGAGAGTAGATGATCTTTTTTCTACACACCAACTAAGATCTTTTGAACAGCTACAAATAGAATATCATGTGCCAGATAATGATAGATTTCAACAGTTTAGAATCAGCTCCTTTCTTAAGAAATCTCCCATATACAGCGGAAATTCCTAATGAATTCATAAAAACGTTAAACATAATACTAAGAGCGGCTAAATCTGAGACGAGGAGGTTTTATAACACCTTGACAGGTAACTACGAACCTACAAAAATAACTTAAATGTTATATTGGGAAAGGGAGTTAGGCGAAAAATTCCCCATGGCAACATGGAAAAAGGCCTTTGCAACAGCTCTAAAAGCCACAAAAGGGGGTAGCTATACTGGTGTTAGTGCGAATTTTCGCTATTCGATATACTTTGGGTGCCATTTTAGATAGGAATTATGTACAGACCTGGAGACCTTTTCAAAAGATCACACGTCTTACATCATGTGTCCCAAAAGCTTCTACTTTTATTTAGGTGGGTAAAAGTTTATGTAAGGTTTCAAATCAGGAAGTTAAGTAATTTAGGATACAGTTACATAATTTTGTGTGCTGATAGGTCATTCTCATAGGGAGGTATTTGTGAGGTAGCTGTGAGATCATTCAGTTGGGAGGAGCTGTCCTTGAGCATGCTCTATTCATTCTTGACTTGTTGTCTGAAGGAAATACTTCCTGTGTTTCTCTCCAGCCAGCCATTTCCTGTCCCTTTACACAAAGACATTCCTAGATAAGTTTTAAACAGGGGAAAAAAACGGTTTGACCATGCTTTTGGACACAAAGCACTGCGTCTTCAATTCTTGTGGAGGTGGGGGGCGATGTTCCCTTCCCCCAGAGGAATAGATTAGAGACACAATATAGCATCTTCACAGCTGATAAGAATACAGAAAATACAGACAAGATGGTGAACCTCTCAGCAATCTACCACACTGGAAACTTTTAGCAAAGCGGCTTGAAAAATTCATTCCCCTCTTGATAAATCCCGAACAAACAGGATTCATCAGAGGAAGAGAGGGAAAAGACAACTGCATTAGACTGCTGCATGCCGCAAGATATGCTCAAACACAGAATATTCCTTTCGCTTTCGTAAGCTCGGACGCAGAAAAAGCTTTCGACCGGGTCAACTGGTCCTACATGAAGCACGTCCTTTCACACTTTAGTTTCCCTCCTGACTTTATATCAGCCATATTTTCGTTATATGCTGCACCCCATGCCAGGCTAAAAATAAATAATATTTTGTCTCCCCCCCCCCCCTTTGATTTAAATAATGGAACACGGCAGGGCTGTCCGCTGTCGCCGGTTCTATTCATTCTCTCCATTGAACCCCTTCTGTAAAAGATCAGGAAAGACTCAGCGATCCAGGGGTTATGGGCCGGCGAGGTAGTCCTCTCTACCGCAGCATACGCAGATGATATTATCTTTTTGATCTCGAACCCGGAGAGGGGGCTCCCTCGGCTCACCACCCTTTTGGAAGAGTTTGGAGTCATCTCTAACTTTAAAATAAACTACTCCAAGTCCACGGTTCTTAATATCTCCATTCCGTTAGCCCACCTCAAAGATCTGAAGAGTAAATCATCGTTCACTTGGTCTAATTCCGACATAGATTTTTTAGGCATAAAATTTACTAAGAAGGCAGAGGCTCTATACTCAGCAAACTTTATTCCCCTTCTAACCAAGATTAGAAATCTACTCCGTTCATATGATCTCCCCTTCATATCCTGGCTGGGGAGGAAGAACATTCTGAAGTCGTATGTTCTCCCGATAATTCTATACAATATTCGACTACTCCCTATTTATATTCCAAACACTTTCTTTAAAACAATACGAGTAGCCTTCTCGAAGTTTGTTTAGAGAGGGAGAAGACCAAGACTGCCTCACTATCTATTGACAAGGAGGAAATGTGAAGGAGGAATGGACTTACCCTGCCCCAGGGAGTACTACTTGGCCACCCAACTTAGTCTTTAATGGAAATGGCGCACCCGGCTAAAGACCCTCTGATTCTTATGCTAGCCAAGTGCTCGTATGGCCCCACCATTTTACACGATCTGTGGTTCCCCAACGTGAAGGCCCGTAGTGTAGGAGGGCGTAATCCGCTGCTTAGAGGGACATTCGAGACCTGGAATAAATTTAGAGACTCACTAACTCCCTGCCCTTCCCCTCTCACTCCATTGAGCGCTTTGCATAGAATTCTAGGACTTAGGTTGGACGCTTGCTCAGTTAGTTCTTGGCTGTTATTTAAAAATAAGACTCGGAAGTCCACTCATTGGCCCACGAACCTACCTCTGCAATAATAGCGGAGCTGCTCCCCAACCACAATCTCACATTCCTAGCTCTAGCACATGTGAACAAAACGATTACGGACTTCTTGAAGGTTCACAAAATATCTAGACCAACAACCCTATTTGAGACTGCACTAGCAGAAAGAAACCCAAACAAAAGGAAGGTGGCGTATATTCGCAAACAATTTGTTGCTCCCCCAACTCATACAAAACCCACCTTTGTTACTTCCTGGGAAAAAGAGCTAGGGATCTCCCTCACCCCCAGCGAAACGCAGCTCATTCTGAGAACAGCATATGGGTTATCCCCTTGTGTCACCTCACAGGAGTCGCACTACAAGTTATTGGTGAGGTGGTATAGAACCCCTCAATGGTTTTATGATCACAAACTGGCTTCGCAGGACAGGTGTTGTAGATGCGACTCGCAAACTGGGTCATTTCTTCATATCTGGTGGGACTGCCCCTCCCTGCGATCTTTCTGGAACAATGTCAGATGTGTGCTGAAAAAGCTATCTCCAGGTTTAGCCCTCTCCCCCAAAATGGTTCTCCTGTGGAAGCCTACAGCGTCTTTTCATCCCCTAAAACATGACCGACATTTTTAGAGGCAAAAAAAAGCTGCACCCTGGAAATCCCTCGCTCTGCAAAAATCCTCAGGATGCCTTCCAGTGCCTACATAGAGACACCTGTAAGCTTTTTTTTTTATTAAATCAAGTTCTATTAAAGTTTTTGAATAATTTCACATATAGTACAACAGTAAAATATATGGAGGCAAAGATACAAGATATCGTAAATCAAGGTTGAAATAGGTTCTATAACATATTATGGAATAAACATTGGAGGGTCTTTCTTTGAGAAGCATCTGAAACGGTTCAGGTAGCTTTATATAACAAGGTCCTCAAAGAAGGGACCCTCTTGAGAGATCTACACTCCGATGAAAATTAAAATCCAATGGTAACAGAAACGAGACACAAGACACATGAGGGAGGGGTAACACAGCTTGAGAAATATTGTAGCTAAGAAAGATGGAAGCAAGGTGTGCGGGTATGAGGGGGAGGGTACGGAGGGGGGGGAGGGGGGGATGCTCGTCCAGTCTATGTAAAGTGGGGTCATCCTCTAAGTGATAACGGATCCCGGAGAGTGCTTGTCGCCACACCTCTGTAAGCAAGGGTTGAACAGGGGCTCCTACTCACTGTAATGACGTGAGTGAACGTCTCGCCGGGAAAGACAGAGTCGGCGTGGAGTCCCTCTCGAGGAAGGGGGGGGGGGAATGACTCTTTATAGCAGGCGGGAGGGTATTCTCTACTGGGATGACTAACGACTTAGATCGACTTAGATCAAGAGGTTCGCCTCAGTTCTCTCCAAGGACCCCATGTGTGTAAGAACTTATCGTGAGCTCCTCTGGACCAGCTAGAGAGTTCTTCTAAAATGCAAATAACGTCCACCCTCGCCATCCATTGAGTTACTGAAGGAAGGTTTTTTTGGAGCCACAGAGTAGGTATCAAGACTTTAGCGGCATCTATCAAGAAGGCAATGAGTCTATTCTTCTTTGGGTGAAACGCAGAAGACGGTCTCCATAAGAATATCATCTCGGGTCAGAGGTGAAGAGCCGGGGCCATTTTCTTCATGACCTCTTCCACCTCCCTCCAAAAGGGTGCCAGCACTGAGCAACTCCACCATATATGGAGGTATGATCCTGGTTCTCTGTCACATCTCCAACATCTCCCATGTGGTGCTAATTTGTAAGCGTGGAGCCATTGTGGCGTTTTATACCACCTGACGAGTAGTTTGCAGTGGCTTTCTTGAGCCAATACGCACGGAGATAGGCCGAATCATGTGTTCAGAATTGACTGTGTGTCGCTTGAGGAGAGAGTGATGTCTAACTCATTTTCCCATGAAAGTAGGAAAGAGGGTTTGGTTGAGGGTGTTCTTATAATAAATTGTTTCCGAACCGACGCTAATTTCCTACGTTTTGGCTTGTGTCCCTTCAATGCTTTCTCAAAGTGCGTCAGAGGTCTGGTGGAGAAAAATCTTTTGAATAATTCAGCGAATATCTTCTCTACGGACGCCTGTTGCAGAAAGGAAAAGCTGTGTTGCAGTAGTAAGATTTTAAGGACGTCGGAGGGGTTTTTATGCGCTAGTGCTTGGAGGTCTCCTACATTAAACGAGCTGAGGCTTTTCCACACTGACCTGGAAGCAAGGTCGAAGGGAATGCTTAGAAGTTTCGGTATGGAGTGGAGCAAGCGGGGATGGGTCTGGGGCCAAATCCCCTCTCAGATCGGCCCATGTTTCACAAGGACCTCTAATCAGGGGATTATAGTCTTTGGATCTAGATTTGATTTTTGAGGGGAACCATAGATCTTCTATGAATGAGTCATCTCCCGCGTTCTCTGCCAAAGAGGCAAAGAGCTGATCCTTTATTGGAAGAACCAAGTCCATCCAATAGCCTATGTGTGAGGCCCGGTATAAGTCCTGGATGTTTGGAAGGTCAATGCCGCCCTCCACCCCTCTTTTAGTCATCAAGCTGTAGGCCAGCCTCGGTCTCCTCTGCCTCCAGACGTATCCGGTAAATGCCTTGCGCAATGCTCCAAAGAAGCTCATTGGAAGATGGATGGGGAGCATCCTTATTTTATAGAGTACTATGGGTAGAATGTAGGTTTTTAAAATATTCTTCCTCCCAAACCATGAGATACGAGGGATATCGTATAAACTCAGTAGATTTTTAATCTGACCTAATAGGGGCGGGAAGTTAGCTGCATACAGGTTATGTAGCTCCTTAGTTATTTTGACTCCCAGGAAGTCTAGCAAAGAGTCCGCCCAGGTGAAAGGAGAGTTCTCTTTTAATTGTCTACTCCGGTTCGCTGGGATAGACATGTTGAGAACCGTTGACTTCCCATAATTAATTTTGAAGTTAGATATTAAACCAAAGCTATTGAGAAGCTCTATTAATTTGGGTAGGCCCTTCTCAGGATTTGACACCAGAAAGACTATGTTGTCTGCAAAGGCGGTTGTGTTGAGGATATGATGTCCCCATGAAAGTCCTGTGATCTCTGGGTCATGCCTTACTAGTTGAAGGAGGGGTTCCAGAGCCAAAACAAATAACGTGGGGGATAGTGGGCAGCCCTGGCGGGTTCCATTCTTAGTATTAAAGGGGGCTGAGAGAATTTCATTTATTTTGAGCCTGGCATATGGGGCCACGTACAGGGAGAAGATGGCAGAGACAAAGGCCGGGGGAAAGTTGAAGTGGTCCAGAACCTCCTTCATATAGGCCCAGTCGACTCGGTCAAACGCCTTTTCCGCGTCTGTGCCTTCAAGAACTAATGGAATGTGGCGATTTTGGGCTAGGCGTATTGCGTGAAGTAATCTACGGCAATTGTCTCTGCCCTCCCCCGCACGAAACCCGACTGCTCCTCATTGACTAGAAGGGGAATAAAACTCTCCATTCTTTTAGCCAGGAGTTTGGCCCATAATTTAATGTCAAAATTGATAAGGGAGATCGGGCCGTAGTTGCCACATATCTCCGGATCCTTATCCTGCTTATGAATCAAACTTATGTGCGCTTCAACCGCTTGTTTGGGCAGGGTGGCTCCTTTTATCAATGCATTGAAAAGTTCAGTGAGTCTGGGAACCAGAATTGAGCTAAAGGCTTTATAATATGGGAGATTTAGGCCGTCCGGACCCGGGCTCTTGTTATGGGGGCATGAGGCTAGGAGCTGTTCTACTTCTGATTGTGTTATTGGGTCCAATAGTGAGATAGCTTGACTGTCGCTCAGTTTCGGGAGCTGCGCATTGCACAAGGAGGTCTCGTTCAGCCTTTTTATGTCCAAGCCCTCAGATAGGGGGGTATCCTGTCTAATGTCATACAGACGAGAGTAAAAATTCTGGAAGGCGTTAGCTATTCCAGCTGAAGAAATCGCCAACGAACCTGTAGGAGTCTTTATAGACTTAATGAAACTTTTTGCGCATGCTTTCTTTATTAATGCGGCCATGAGTTTGCTCCCTTTATTGCCTTGAGCATACACTGCATGTTTAAAGTATAAGTGTTTTCTATTAAATCTTGACTCCAGGACTCAGTTCGGTCAGGTTGTCCATGATGGTCTTAGTTTGGGACGATTTCGCCTGTAGCTCTAATTTAGAAATTTTGTTAAGTTTGTCGTCTATGGCTTTTTGTTGGGGTTTTTTAGTTTTGGAACCTAAAGCTATTAATAGACCTCTTGTAAAGGCCTTGTGGGCCTCCCTGATCACCGGGATCTCCGGACCCCCCTCAGCGTTCAGAAGGAAATATTCTTCGATGAGTTTGGTGAGGCGCTCTCTTTCCTCAATTGGATCTAATAAGGAGGCATTGAGACGCCATCTCCACTCTTTAGGTTTGGGATGTAATGAACGCAGATCAAGGTGGATCGGGGCGTGGTCGGAGATAGTTATTATGTCAATTTTAGCTCCACCTAAGTACGTCAGGAGGTCAGAGGAGACGAAGAGGTAGTCCAACCTTTGGTATGACTTATGTACTTGGGAATAGAAGGTATAATTCTTCGTAGAGGGGTTCAGGAGATGCCACACGTCCACCAAATTAAGATCCTGGAGTACTCGTGAGAGCCTCCTGAGTTTTGGCTGAGAGATGTGTGATCACCCCATTGAGGAATCGATCAGGGGGGAAGGACTACATTGATATCTCCACCTAAGATCAGGTGGCCCTCCATGAAATGACTCAGAGTTGTCAGTTGCTTGATTAACCAAGGAATTTGGTCTACGTTCGGGGCATAAAGATTTGCTATGGTCATTTTCGTATTATTAACTAGCCCCTTTAGAAAGAGGGCTCTGCCCTCTCCGTCCCTGTATTGGGAGATGCAGGAGAAGCTGAGGGATTTGTGGAGGTAGGTTGACACCCCCTTGGAGGACGAGGAGGGATGGGCGCAGTGGAAGCCCTGCTCAAAATGTCTACCCAGAAGGGAGAGACATCTAGCTTTTTTAAAATGCGTTTCCTGCAAAAGAAGAATTTTCGTACCATACCTTTTGGCCATCAAGGAGACGTTATGCCTCTTCATCGGGGAATTGAGACCTTTCACATTAAAGGACGTGATCCGTAGGTCGTCCATCATACGGAAGGCGGTTCTACTTCAACAGGGCAAGTCTATCAGTCAGGTCACTCTGCTAGGATATAAGAGTAGAATTACGATGTATCGAGACTGGTATTCAGGCTCGCGGAGGCGTTTTGCGCCTTGGTTTAATTGTTGGGAGGAAGGCAGGAGTGTGGACGGGTAGGGATTGGGAAACACACAAGGTAGGGAGGGTGAGGGCACTCGAGTCCGGACGCAAGGGTAAAGGGTAAACAAATAAGTACTCTAAAAGAGGTAAGAAAGCTTGTATAGAGAAAATTGGAGTGAGTCTCCTAAGATCGGAGAAGGATCCGGAGAGCTCTCTCCAAAGGCGTTTGTGAGCGAGGAAGAGTGAACGCCGCACTGATACAGTTAGACGGTAAGGCTTGTACATGGTCCAACTCAGCGGCACAACCTCGGGACCAATGAGGTGGGGGATATAAATGATATAAACATAGAAGTATAAGCATACTTAAAGAGAAGGCAAATTAGAAGCCTATTAACAGACAGCAGATAATGTTAAACGTATAACGAACGTAATAGTAGTCAGTAAGATTTTATAACTTAAGAGGCACAAATATTAGCTCTGTGGTGGACCATATAGGAGTGACAGCAACTCTTTTTGTCAACTCCTTTCAGCAGTGTGAATGCTGAATGACTATGATGGTGAGATATGGTCGAGCCACAGAGCTCCTTAAACTTTATGTGGACAGATGTCCATCAAATCTGAACATGTGGGAGCATAGGAGGCAGCGCCTCGATTCAGGTGTCATCTCCCGTGGGCTCCTCTCGAGCCTTCTTCTTTTTTCCCCTAGGGGATTTCGTGTTCGCTACCGGTTGCCACCTTTCTGGGGGATCTAGACGAGGCAGACTTGGGAAGTCGGGGATCCGCAGCCAACATGGAAGATCTATGGGTTCCATTTCTAAGATCTGCCAACAGTTCCACAATTCTTCTGGAGAGCGAATGTTCAGCTTACGCCCTTTGTGTGAGATGCTAATGCCGAAAGGAAAGAGCCACGCATATTTAATGTTTTTTGCCCTTAAAGCGTCCAGAAGGGGGCGTAATAAGCGGCGTTTTGCGAGCGTGGATGGTGCAAGATCCTGAAATAATTGTAGTGGGGAGTCCGCATAAAGAAGGTCTTTGTGGTTTCTTGCTGCTCTCAGAATCGCTACAGCGCCTGGGAAGTTTAGAAGTTTACACACAATGTCTCTTGGTGGTTCAGATGTTGAGGGAAGGGGCCTCAGGGCCCTATGGATGCGTTCTATAGAAATACTGTCTGCTCTTTCTGCGCCCAGAAGGAGAGAGAAGATCTCTTTGGCAATCTTAGGAAGCGCCTCAGTGGCCTAGGTCTCTGGGAGGCCCTATATGCGTATGTTATTGCACCTGTTCCTATTTTCGATATCCTCCTGAATAATAAGGACTTTATTGAGGTAGGCGTGATGTTCGACCAGCACTTTCTCCATGTCGAGTGCATGAGCGGAGATGGAAGCAGAGGAGGATTCCAAGTCCTCCACTCTTCTGCCTAGGTGATTCATTTCTTCCTTGATTTCCCCTAGCTCCACAAGCACTGGTTTTATAGTGGAGGTCATGAGGTCCCTCATAAAGGTTTTAGAAATGCTCTCGCCCTCCTCTCCTTCTGAATCCGCATCTTCCTCTCTGTCTGTATCGGCTGCTCTGCTGGGCTCTTGGGTGGGTGTCATCCTGGCAGAGTCATGCATGGACCGAGCACTGCGCTCTTTCGGGTAACGCTGCATATCTACTTGTCCCTTATTTGAACGGGGGGTGCCCTGGGGATCGCTGCTTCTCTCCTTGCTTATCTTTCCCATTTTTAAACTTCAGAATTGTTGCTAGAGGTCCCGATAAGTGCCGCCGAGGCAGGCTTCGCTTTCAACACATCATCTCTCTGGCGGTTAGGCTCTGCTCTTATAAAAAGAAGTAGTTTCTTGGTGGGAGAATGTGCATGATAACTGTATCGAGAGGAGATAGAGTTAGGGCGCCACGTAATGCACCTGTAAGTGTGTGTGCTGACTCTGTAAGGTTTTGGTTCTTTATAAGTGGCCCTTGTGTTGTGAGTCACTATCGGTCCTCTCTTCTTGCGTGCACCCCTGGTACTGCAGCTTTCACTCTGGGGGGGGGGGGGGGGGGTCCGCGGTACGGGACGTTACGTTGCAGCACTCTATTGTGCCCTCCTCTACCTCACTCTCACCCACACCACTTGAAGCCGCCTGTGCCAAAAACCCCTCTCAGAAGGGAATGCTCTCATTCATATATAATATACTAAACCAACCCCTGACAGAAGAGAAACTTATGTTTATGAGGAAATGTGAAGCGGACCTTCAGCTTGAAATTACCTCTGATAGGTGGCAGCATTGCTGCACCACGATATCCAAGGGAAGCCATCAAGTCTCCCTTATGGAAACCTCAATTAAGATTCTACATAGGACATATTTGTCCCACAAAGATTACATCATCTCTACCCAACTTCTTCCCCTTCTGTGTTTTAGGGGATGCCAAGAAAGAGGAGACATGCTCCATACATGGTGGATGTGTCCGGAGGTTGACAGACTGTGGTCGAAATGTTTGTGGGTCTGATTCCCAAATCCCCTACGATCTTCCTACTTGGAGATTGCCCTATACATGCTAGGTACCAAGCCCATAAATTGATACAATATATATGTATGGCTACAAGAATACACATTGCTTCCGCTTGGAAATCACCTACTCTCTCCTTCTCTACCGTGCTCAATAGAGTATCCTCAATTATGCTATATGAAAGGATCCATGCTATTAGAACAGATACGATGTTAAATTTCCAGAAAATTTGGCAGCCTTGTATTGAAGGAATATAAATCCCGGGACTACACCATATCATATCATCTACCTAGCCTTATTCTGGTGACCAAATAGAAACATACGCGCTACTCAAATACTTCTGATTGACAATGTGGATTCTTGGCGACCAACTGGTTTAAAATGTTATGCTGACCCTTCTTTTGTATTAACCCTATGACTTTGTAATCTATCAGCCGCTGTAGGCAAATACTATTTTTGATAGCAAGATTTGGCCCCCTGTGCGGGGACTTCAGAATGTTACAAGCCTATTAGTTGTATGATTGTAAAATTCATTAAAAACTTTTGAAACTATCTATCTATCTTGACACACATACATACACAAAGGCCTTATATCGATGGGGAAATTATATTTAGCAAATCCGCATGCAAAAAAGACTGCAAATCCGCATCCCATAAAAATGCATTGACTACCAGCAGTTAATTAAAAAGCCGCGGAGGGTATTTTTAGTGATTTGCAGATTTCACACACGGGGGGAAAAAAAGCGGCACACTTTATTTTAATGCGTATCATGTGGGAGCTCATACAGATCAGTAGTAATACGCCCATACCTCATGTCAAGCTGCCCCCTTTTGGAAAGTGACACGCCCCCTTCCCATGACCTTTGACCCTCCCCGCTTTGGTGCGGCATCTAGCAGCCACCTGGAGGTTGGGGGGCCCCTAGCAGCAGGAACTGTCTGTCGCTGATAGCCGCACTCCCACTGCAATAGCGGAGGTGCATGGGAAATGTGCCCCCCGATGTTAACCCCTTCCCTGCCGAGATCTCTGTAGATCGCAATATAGGAATGGTTCACAGAGGGAGCGCGCTCCTTCTGTGACATTGCCGGGCTTTCGCGATATAATCACAGAGAGCACTGCAGGTTGCCATGGTAACAGGACACCAGATACCGACCTCCTGTATTGCCACTGCCTCTGATCACTGTAATAAGCAATAAGGCATTGCAGAACAGAAGTCCTGCAATGCCTTGTCTTAGCGATCAGAGCTGGTATGGTGCAAGTCCCTCAGAGGGACACAAATGGTGTAAAAAGAGAAAATAAAAATGTACAAAAAAATGTTAAAAAAACCCTTTTTGGGGCTTTTTCTCATATTAGCATAAAAAAATTAACCACCCCCCCCCCCCCAAATATACGGTATTGTCATGTCCGTAAAGACACGTACGATGAGTTGAACATGCTTTTTGTCCTGCATGGCAAAAAGCATAAAAATGCTAAATAAAACTAAGGCAAAATGCAAATTTTGCCTCCCAATAAAAACTACAGCTCGTCTCGCAAAAAAAGCCCTGTTAGCGCAATTTTTGCTATTTCGATATACTGTGCGTTTCCAAATTAACATAATATGTGCAGGCCTGGAGAGCCTTTCAAAGACCACACGGCTACATCATGTGCCCCCGAAGAAAACTCTGTCTTTATTAAGCGCGCGTAAAACTTAAATAAGTTTAACACAGGAAATGAAGTAATTTAGGAATACAGTTACAGTATTTAGCGAGCCGATTGGTCGTTCTCAGAGGGAGGTATTTGTGAGGTAGCTTGTGATCTCATCCATCTGGGAGGAACTTCAGTGAGCACGCTCAGTTCATTCTTGAATTTGGTCTCATGAGGAGAACATCCTGTTTCTCCTCTCTGCTGTCCAAGACAAAGCACTCCTACTTAGGTTTGGCCAGTTAGAACTGGTTTTACCAGTTCTTGAGCTCCTCCAATTCTTGTGGAGGTGGGGGGGAGGTGATGTTCCCTTCCTCCAGAGGTTCAGACCATTATAGACAAAATACAGTATATACACAGTTGACAACAGGAAATACATACAAAATGGTGAACATATAGGATATCTCCCACAATTCCCTCCTTTGCTGTGCGTATTTTCATTCTCCTGGATAGTTTTTCCTTCCTATTTGTGTTCTCGGGCCTTTCCCTACCACCTACAGGGGACCCTAGCTGTCACCTCTGCCATGGGAAATGCCTTCTGCCTTATCCCTTCCTACTGCTGGGTGATATCCAGGATAAGGAAAATACCTCACAACACGTTACAGTTTCCCAACGGTATTCTAGGTAGATGGCTCCTGAAAGATTGATCTTTATTTCACGTTTTCTGCATAAGCCACCTTGTTCATAGTTTAGATGATATAATATGTCTATTGTGATCGGCTTACTAAGGTGTGATTTCAGGTTATATTGTTTGTTACAGGTTAACATTTGTCTGATTACACAATATGGCTGAAACATTGGTACACTTACTGCTACCTTATTGTATCTATTGACATTTTTCCGATCTTTGACACATTATCAGGGGTGTAACTATAGAGGATACAGAGGATGCGCTTTCACAGTGGTGACTAAGAGTTAAAGATTCAATTTTTATTGTAAAATTATTAAAATATACATGTAGGGGCACAACACATAAAACAAAACAAAAGGAGATATGTAGAGGGCGTGGTGTAAACCATCCAACCACACCGTCACTAAAAGTAAGTGTCCAGTCGCACAATTGTGTATGTGGGTATTTATAATGCCTGGTCACCAACGACCACAGGATTTCCTGTCTTGCTTATTGTCCGTCGGACGTGGAGCAAAAGACTTAATTATGTATTAGCACTCGGGATATGGAGGATTGATTTCTTCCCGGTTGTTGATTCTTGATATTATGTCACCCACACCCTATAAATAGGTTCAATTTTAGTGACTCATATACACGTTTCTTCACAATTTTTTCATGAGGAGGGTTTGGGAATACTCAGCCGATTCCTATAAAAGAGAGTCGGAATTGGTATTAACCCAAAAGGAGCATCCCACGAGGTCTCTAAAGATGTATCATAGAAACCTCCATGAGGGAGTCTCCCAAGGCGATAAAGCAACCTCTCCTTTATTCGTGAGGGTCGTTTCAGGGATACTCAACCCAAAGGATTCAAATTCCCTTTTTCTTATATTATTGCTCGTTGATTTGCTGCTCGACGCGTTTCACCACTTCAATTTGCGTGGATCATCAGGAGCATTACGTATTGGGATTGAACAATATAGACGATATTATGGGGTCTCAATAGACCAATTGATAAAGAAACGAGTATCCTAATCTTAAGAGGACCAGTTATCTCAGCAGATTAATCGGGGCTCCAATATCACTCCAATATCAGAGTGAGATTTTTTGATCCCCAGATGTCCCACACTAGCGTGAACATGGGTATAGGATTCGCCAGAAATAACGTTTCTAAATGGCACTGATTGTCATCCAGTGCAGATAACTATCGTGGGATCAGAGACGGGAGCTTAACGGAAAGTGCTCAGTCCTCCAACACTCACAGGAGTTAGATATAAGAATACGATAGTATCCTGTGAGATAATTAGAGTGATACTGAGTAGACGGACTTCGTTTGAGAACGAGACTGGCGGTTAGTCCGTGCACAATGCGTAGCGAAACACAATGCCAATGTCTCAGGGGTATTTGTACTTGTGCCTATTCAGGACACATATCTCCAGGGGGGGATAAGTACAAAACCCTCTTGCTCCTCCGTAGTATACCCCCGATTAAGGTCTGCTTCTCCTTTTACAATCACAAAAGTGGATTAGTGATTAACTAGCTCACTTCGTGTAGGAGTTTGTCTAAAGATACCCGCCCACGTTTCTTTTCCCAGAGTGTCAAAATTGACAGAAGAGAAGAATGGATACAAGATGAAAATAACAAAGCTGGTGTCCGTAGCCCGGATGGTAGGCTAGGGAATGAGCTCTGGATGCAAGATGCTTGCTTTATATAGTCCAAGTCCCTCCTCCGAGAGGGTGTAACCAACCTGTCCACCTATCAGACGAGAGTACGCCCCTTTGTTTACCTATTATGTGTGTAAGATGAGTGAGTCCATTCATAATAACCTCCTCATAAGTCTAATTCCGGATTAGGGGACCTAGGCGTCAGAGAGGTATAGATGGATTTATGTCATGATTGCGATCGTCTATTACAGTGCATCAATCAGTACGGGCTGTGCCTCCGATGACACGGTCCGTGGGAGAAGTCAAAGGGGGTCCGTCATGTGCTCCACGCCTCTCTGGTATCAGGGGACCAATGGGGGTGCCGCTACGTGTCCGGGGGTGTGTCAGCCTCGTGACGCGTGTCACGGAGCCAATAGGACCACCAGCAGCGCCGGGAGGTGTGTCCACCTCGCCACCATGACGCTCACCCAGTCGCCGTGTCATTGCATCACGGCGCCCGCTATGGTAGCCAGGGAGCGCATCGGGGCCCCCGCTCCATGTCGCGGGCCGCAACGCTCATATGTGTGCGTGTATCTGGACGTCCATTGGTGGTCAGTGGAACGCATCAGGCGCTCCGCCCCCACCGTGTAACGCTGGACGGCATGACATGACGTCATCACGCACGGCGTCTCGTGGGACGCATATGCGCCTCATCAGCGCCATAAGCTATGCCCTGTGTCAGTGTGATGTGGCGTCATGACGCTGCTTACCGCGACGTCACCACGCATAGGGTTTCATCTGGGCGTGATTACCTGTGTGAAGGCGCCTATCAGGACCCATATTACCATAACGCCATGGCATTTTTATTTACAGAGACATCGTTACGTCGGATACTTATAGTAGAATACACTGAGTGACCGTTTAGGTCACAGGGAACGGTCCGTGATGGATTATCAGGATCCCTATATTAAAGGGGCAATCAATAGACCACAATTGGTGGATGTAACACTCGGAGCTAAGGTGGATGGACAGAGGGATTGTCAACTTAGATTATTCATATTAAAGTCACTCCTTGGAAAAAGAGACCGTGTTCGGGTTTTGTTTACTTCAAGTTCATCCTCTTTCAATAATACAATAATCGAATGATATATTTGTTTGATTCTACATTTGTGACCCAAGGTGCATAAAGACAGTGATTGTCCCCCGGGCCGCCCCATCATAGCGGGGATAAACTCTATTACGAGTGCATTATCACATTATATTGATCTACACTTACAAAAATTCGTAGTTTCTCTCCCCTCCCATATTAAAGACTCTGGCCATATACTTTCTTTACTTGAGGAAATAACATGGAAAGAGACATATATATGGTGCACACTTGACGTTACGTCTTTGTATTCAAATATACAACACCATCTAGGCTTAAGTGCGATACAGTCGTTCCTGGGAGATGACCCCCTCATGCCAGAGCCACAAAATAAATTTATTTTGGATGCTATAGGTTTTATCTTAAATAATAATTATTTTACGTTTCACGGTCATTTTTATCAACAAACGAATGGGACGGCCATGGGGACGCGTTTCGCACCGAGTTATGCTAATTTATTCATGGGAGCTTTTGAGAAGTGGAATTTTAATGATATCCGGATAGTATTTTTTTAAACGTTTTATTGACGATATTATCATGGTTTGGGATGGTCACATGGAGGAGCTGGAGGTTTTTATTGGTGAAGTAAATAAAAATGAGTGCCAATTGGAATTTACAAGTAATATGAACCCGACGGAGATAGTTTTTTTAGATTTTGTGATTTTTATTGAGGGTGGTGATATTAAAACAAGAACACATTTTAAAAAGACAGATTGTAATAGTTACTTGAGTTTTAACAGCTGTCACAAGAAATGTTGGCGGACCAACATCCCATATGGTCAATTGAAACGCCTTAGAAGGAATTCCTCGTCAGTAGAGATTTTTAAAGATCAAGCGGAAATAGTTAAAAGAAGATTTATTGAGAAGGGTTATCCTGTTTGTTTAATTAACGATGCGTATAAGAAAGTTTTAACAGATCAAAGACCCCCCTTCTTGAAAGTAAGAACGGAGGAGGACAATAAGAATAATGAGAAGGATTTTGATAAAAAACTTCTATTTATGACGAAATTTAATACGCAACATAAAGTAATAGAAAGGATAATTAGAAAAAATTGGGATTTATTAAAACAGGACCCATTTTTGTCAAAAGAAATACCTGACGTCCCTAAGATTATTTACCGAAGGAATAGAACCCTTCATAATATGGTAGCACCATCAGATCCATTGAAAAAAATCCTAAAAAATAAAAAACGACTCCAAGAGAAAACTAGTGAGGGTAATGTAGGTGTTTTTAAATGTCAAAAAAATCGTTGCAAGTGTTGTGATTCTATTTCAAACGGAAGAAAAGAAGTTTGTGTAGAGCGTGAAAGTAAACCGGTATATTTTAAACAATATTTAAATTGCGAGTCCTCATGGGTGATTTACCTACTTGAATGTCCGTGTGGACTCAAGTATATTGGTCGTACGACAAGAACCCTGAGAACAAGAATTAATCAGCATCGTTTTAACATAGTATCGGGTTTTATGAAACACAGCGTTTCACGCCATTTTAAAGAAGTACATACCAAGGATCCAACTAAACTAATTGTCACGCCGTTGGAAACCATAGCTTCCAGATCATTCTCTCAATTACGTAAGCGAGAGATGTTCTGGATATTTCGGATAGATTCTCTACATCCCAAGGGCTTAAATGAAATTTTGGAAAAAATCATGTAAATAATCATGTAAGATTATTATTTATATTAGATTTTAAATTAATTTATTGAGATACTATTTTAGGTGGTAGGGATGGTTGATACTTTATGAAATGATGTGTGCACTTTATCAACATTTGTTTGTTTTTTAAACTAAGAATGGTTTATATCATTTATTATTGCATCTATAAGTTCCTTTTTATGAGAGTATTTATTAATGGTCCCCTTAGACATTATAACAAATTCACCTGTATACATACCTATTTACTGTACAATTAGTTTTTAATGTGTTTTAATGTGTTAGAATATATACATCTGGGTAATATGTTTACACTATAAGTTTAGCTAAAACATGAGCTAATATTGCAGCGTGATTCCATTGTACTATTTATTTGCGTCTGCCCAGCCGTATGTACTAATGGGGTATACTTAGTGCAATAGTGTCATGTTGCCATGGAAACCATGCTACCGGCGTGTGAGCAATCACGTAGGTAGTAGTGGGACATCTAAAGTAACATACTCGATGCTATAGCGTTTTGTAGCTATAGCAACTATGCTGCCGACGTGAGAGGAATCAGGTGGTGAGCACTCTGGTCTCTGTGAGTTGAATAACGGGGCAGACTGAGAGCATTGGCTTCATGTCACTATGGAAACCCTGCTGCCGGCGTGTGAGTGATCACGAGGGGAGCAGTGGGACATCTAAGGTAGTAGACTCGGGGCAATAGTGTTCTGTTGCTATAGAAACTATGCTGCCGACGTGAGTAATCACGTGGGTAGCGCTCTGGTCTCTGTGAGATGACGGAGACAGGTTAGTGAGGAACCCCGCCTTCACCTCACATGCCGGAGACTGGCGTCCGGCATGGTGCAGGGGAGGAAATCAGATGTACGCTATCGGGACTGGTGATTAAGGTAGGCTGTTTATGTATTTATATGTGTGTTAGAAGAGTATTATTATAAGCTTGATAAAGGCGCCAGCTAGACGCAGAAACGCGTTGCTTTTAATATTTCACTTATACTTGATTGTT
Source organism: Eleutherodactylus coqui (assembly GCF_035609145.1). NCBI lineage: Eukaryota > Metazoa > Chordata > Amphibia > Anura > Eleutherodactylidae > Eleutherodactylus > Eleutherodactylus coqui. The sequence goes on from NC_089837.1 coordinate 511,844,311, forward strand.
ATGTGGGGAATAAAAATATTGGCTTTCTATTTGAACTGAGGTTTTTTAGAGGCTTATTCCCTTGTTTACCTAAGGGTTAATGTTGTAGCGCAGCTATAAAGAAAGTTTTTTCTTTTTTTCTATTTACATTTGTGACCCAAGGAGATTTCAGGTAAGTTTGATAGATTATTGATTCAAACCATAAAGATACTAGTGGATAATATGATAGACACCATAGGATTTACTAAGGGTGAATGATAGACCATCACATGTGGTCTAATGGGTTTATATATAACATGACGACCATGGATGCGGGTTTATTCAGAAATATAAATTTAGACACAAGAACAGGGGAAGTGCTGGGGGCCTATTTGTTAAATAAAGCAATTAAATGAATTTCATTTAGGCCGACTGGTTGCGTGGTTTCACACCGAAAGATCCAATTAGCCTCTTTGCGGAGTAATAGACTATCAGGGTTGCCACCTCTGCCGTGCGATCTGATTATTTCGATCCCTTGGAATGCTAAGCATTCGGCGTTCCCATTGTGTTGTTCCCACACATGCGTTGCTACGGAGGTGATCTCTTTCCTCCCTACATTGCCGATATGACCAAGTATTCTCCGTCGCAGTTGTTGACGTGTTTTCCCGATATACTGTTTTTTACAACTGCATGTAATCAGATACACTACATTGGTCGACAGACAATTGATGAAATCGCGTATTTCGTATTTCTTGCCTGTAGCGCTTGTAGTGAAGGAATTACCTTTCAGAATATATTTACACGCCAAGCATTTGGAGCATTTGAAGGTCCCGGTTGGGATTGAGCGTGAGAGCCAGTTCTTGCAGGGAATTACCGGTTTAAGATGACTTTTAACCACGTGGTCGCGAATATTCCGGCCACGTCTGTAAGTGATTTTGGGAAGATCTGAAATGTATTGTTTAATATCGGCATCCTTTTGAAGGACCTCCCAATAAGACTTTAAAATATTAAAAATCTCTTGGTGTCCAGTATCATAGGTGCTAATGATCCTAATTACATTTTTACTGTCTGGCCGTTGTTTTGGAATGAGAAGAGAGTTCCTATCGCATATGCGAGCATGCTGCTCAGCTGCATTCAAGATTTCAACAGGATATTTGCGTCGTTGGAACCTCTTGTGGAGTTTATCACATTCCTTATTGAAGCAAATGTCGTCAGAACAGTTGCGTCTCGCTCTTAAGAACTGGCCCTTAGGGATGCCTCGTCGTAGGGGAAAAGGGTGGTAGCTGTCCCGCGCTAAGAGGCTATTGGTGGCGGTTTGTTAGCGATATAGATCGCTTGTGAGTTTGCCATCTGCTTCGATTTTGATGCAGATATCCAAAAAGGTCATCATATTTTTATCTATTGCTGCTGTGAAACGTAAGTTTAGATCATTGTCATTGAGCCAAATCACAAACTCATCAAAGAGCAGCTTCGTGCCGGTCCACAGTATTAAGATGTCATCGATGTATCTAATCCATGTGAGGATATATGTGGACCATGGCATATTACATCCGCCAATTGTGGTCTATTGATTGCCCCTTTAATATAGGGATCCTGATAATCCATCACAGAACGGTCCCTGTGACCTAAACGGTCACTCAGTGCATTCTACTATAAGTATCCGACGTAATGATGTCTCTGTAAATAAAAATGCCATGACGTTATGGTAATATGGGTCCTGATAGGCGCCTTCACACAGGTAATCACGCCCAGATGAAACCCTATGCGTGGTGACGTCGCGGTAAGCAGCGTCATGACGCCACATCACACTGACACAGGGCATAGCTTATGGCGCTGATGAGGCGCATATGCGTCCCACGAGACGCTGTGCGTGATGACGTCATGTCATGCCGTCCAGCGTTACACGGTGGGGGGCGGAGCGCCTGATGCGTTACACTGACCACCAATGGACGTCCAGATACACGCACACATATGAGCGTTGCGGCCCGCGACATGGAGCGGGGGCCCCGATGCGCTCCCTGGCTACCATAGCGGGCGCCGTGATGCAATGACACGGCGACTGGGTGAGCGTCATGGTGGCGAGGTGGACACACCTCCCGGCGCTGCTGGTGGTCCTATTGGCTCCGTGACACGCGTCACGAGGCTGACACACCCCCGGACACGTAGCGGCACCCCCATTGGTCCCCTGATACCAGAGAGGCGTGGAGCACATGACGGACCCCCTTTGACTCCTCCCACGGACCGTGTCATCGGAGGCACAGCCCGTACTGATTGATGCACTGTAATAGACGATCGCAATCATGACATAAATCCATCTATACCTCTCTGACGCCTAGGTCCCCTAATCCGGAATTAGACTTATGAGGAGGTTATTATGAATGGACTCACTCATCTTACACACATAATAGGTAAACAAAGGGGCGTACTCTCGTCTGATAGGTGGACAGGTTGGTTACACCCTCTCGGAGGAGGGACTTGGACTATATAAAGCAAGCATCTTGCATCCAGAGCTCATTCCCTAGCCTACCATCCGGGCTACGGACACCAGCTTTGTTATTTTCATCTTGTATCCATTCTTCTCTTCTGTCAATTTTGACACTCTGGGAAAAGAAACGTGGGCGGGTATCTTTAGACAAACTCCTACACGAAGTGAGCTAGTTAATCACTAATCCACGTTTGTGATTGTAAAAGGAGAAGCAGACCTTAATCGGGGGTATACTACGGAGGAGCAAGAGGGTTTTGTACTTATCCCCCCCCTGGAGATATGTGTCCTGAATAGACTCCCTCATGGAGGTTTCTATGATACATCTTTAGAGACCTCGTGGGATGCTCCTTTTGGGTTAATACCAATTCCGACTCTCTTTTATAGGAATCGGCTGAGTATTCCCAAACCCTCCTCATGAAAAAATTGTGAAGAAACGTGTATATGAGTCACTAAAATTGAACCTATCTATAGGGTGTGGGTGACATAATATCAAGAATCAGCAACCGGGAAGAAATCAATCCTCCATATCCCGAGTGCTAATACATAATTAAGTCTTTTGCTCCACGTCCGACGGACAATAAGCAAGACTGGAAATCCTGTGGTCGTTGGTGACCAGGCATTATAAATACCTACATACACAATTGTGTGACTGGACACTTACTTTTAGTGACGGTGTGGTTGGATGGTTTACACCACGCCCTCTACATATCTCCTTTTGTTTTGTTTTATGTGTTGTGCCCCTACATGTATATTTTAATAATTTTACAATAAAAATTGAATCTTTTACTCTAAGTCACCACTGTGAAAGGGCAACTTCTAGTGAAAGTTGGAGACTTCCTACTCTGCCTCCTCTGTGAAATATACAGAGGATGCAGTTGCACCCAGGCCCAGGAGCCTTTTGGGGGCCCATAAGGCCTCTCTTCTTCATATAGGGAACCCAGTACTATGAGTAAAGCATTATAGTTCAGGGTCCGGTTCCAAGTTTTTCATCGGGGCCCGGGAGCTTCAAGTTAAGCCTCTACACATTACATATGAAACAGTATAACCCTCTTCATAGGATGTACGTCTTCTGTTACCCTTATGAGGAAGAAGAGAAACGACAGCCCAATGACCGCAAGGGTCCTACATATAACAAAGGATTATGGGCCACATTTGTCTCCTTCCTTGATTATCTTTATTCAATGTCTGACATGAACCCAAATTAGCTTTTCTTGAGGTTTCACTGATCGTAGTGGTTAACAGCACTTGAAAGGATTCTTTGCATTTTGATCTGGAAACACGGAGAATACACATTTATGAGTGACAGATGATATAACTCCTGATGTTAGGCACTCGCATGGGAGGTGAGGCCCTCCTTTTTGGCCTGGAATAAGAATAGGCCTATTACAGCAGCTCAACTCAACTTAGTCTTATATTTAGGCATGGTTCTAACCAAGTAGATGACTAATAAAATGTTTACCTTTATTATTTATTATTACTTCTGGTGTACCCAAATATTCAAAATTACTTTCATAAAATCTATTCTTAGGTCATATTTTTAGCGTGTTAAAAATTATTTTTATTTTATTTATTTTTATTTCTCAAGCCACGCCTCCAAATAACATGACAAGAGGTCTATGCAAACCAACAACTCCAAACACCTACCTGTGGTAGCTGTATGCTATCATTCTGCAGTCACGGATACAGTTAGTCTGGCTCGCACCGAGAAGGTACCTTGACCAATTGGCCTGGATTGTAATGGGCGCATATCATGCATCCCTGTACAAACCCTATTGCAGCAGTGTTGAACCCTGGGGTAAGCCAAGCAGAAGACACCATACCACACGTTACCTCCTTGGATGAATGGGTTAGCTCAGGGATCATGTGTGACATCATGGAGTACAGCGTGCAGGGGAGGCACAGGCATTTACCTTTCTGCCAGACCCCAGTAGCATTCAGCTCGCTTTTCCACTCCTCCTTTTTCTTCTTTTGAGGCCTGTTCCTGTAATTCAAGCAACAGAGAAATATCTACACCTGTTTCAGGTGCAAGCAGGTTACCAGCCGTTACCTCATTCAAGGGAAGTCAGGCTGCTGCGGTGCCTGCTCTCTGGTTCCTTCCAGCCTCAGTTGTTGTCTCTTTGGCATAAGCCTGGACTCTGATGATAAGTCACCTGTGCGGAAAGAGCTGAAACCTTGTAGAACAAAAACACTGCTTCTGTGTTCTGGATTGGCTTACTCGAGGACCCCATGAAACTTTCACTGTGCCATATAAGATGTGAAATCGTGTAGGATTCCCAATGTGTACCTTACGTCGGTGCAGACACAAACAGTCTTACCTGCAGCCAGCTTACATATTTCAGTGAGCGCCATCACCTTTATTTCCTGAGTAACTGAGTCTCTCAGGAGGAAAAGAGTGTTTTTTGTACAATTACCTCTTTTTGTCGGTTACCACTGCATAGCCTGTTTTACTTGTCCATTTCACCGATATTTGGAACCATCTATGGGTAAAACTCAAGATTTACTTAAATCATGGCAGTTTCAACATTTGTGTTAGGACCCCTAGTATCTCTTTTCATTAATCTTTAGACAATCATACACTCATGTGCTTGCTATTTAATGTAATGGTCTGCCCTGCTGCCCCTTCCTCTCAACCTTCTGAATTCAGTAAAAGACATGAAACTGCATTTAGAACTCTACCCCACTTGATTGCGATATGTGAGGGTGCTAGCAGGGCAGTCTCATACATAGTTAGTCTGGAAACTGAAAGATGTTTAATTTGCACACTATACAGTTATTTTTATGACCCCTTGAGGGAGCATGACGTTACGGGGCCCCACACCATCCCTGCTACCTGCATGAAAGCGTACTGCAAACAGGAGAGGAAATATTGTTATTACAATCTGCAACCATAACAACGGCACAAATGATGGTTAACCACTGGTTTACTAAAGGACTAATATCCCTGATACCATTTGGGATATACTCAATTACTGGCATCCAAAATTTACTTATTTTTCAAATGTAACTATTTTCACGTAAAATACTGTTGTTAATTGAAAATGAGATACACTCTAGAATAGAACTTTTGTTATTAATTTGACTAAAGTACTTATCAGATGTCTCAAGCACACAATTATCTCAGTTTAGTATCAATTTTTCAATGATATTCAAAATAAAATACAACTCAATATTTTTAAATTCTCCACATACTCCAAGAACCTATATATATATATATATATATATATATATATATATATATATATATATATATATATACACTGTGGCAATCCTGGACTATTATCTCACACAACTACCCTCAGGAATAAAATTAGATGCCCCTCCTTTGGTCACCTACATTTGTTCAAGTGAGAGACTTAACATGGAGTCTAAGAGTGACCTTCCCTCTATACATTACCACAATATACATATATACCAACATCCACTTAGATGGAGACACATTTCTCTCCTAGGCTGGTCTATGTTGAGGGTGGAGCAAAACCTCTTCCTATTGTTCTTCCCTCCCACCTGCTTACATCACCTAGCTCCACCCCCTGTGGCCTGGCTCAGCGTTTTGTCTTTCTTGCCTCATTTAGTTTCTAGCCACCGGACAGTACACACACCATATAACACAATCTAACTCTCATACGGGCCCTTTATTTATACACACAAACTCACACTGGGGTTTTCACTCACTCATATACAGACTGATAAGTATCTCATGTGAATTGGAAACTGGGATTGTATTTACTGTTCATAGAACTTCCCATATTGAACAAAGTATATATATAAGAAAAACTCTTATGTACCGCGGTTTTTACATATTTTGTTCAGAATAGGCTATCCAATGACAAACATAATACAACTTATGCCCATTTCCACCCACATACTTATATTCTCCACTCCAGATAGCAACCATTTTCACCGTTCATTGTTAAACCTTCTACCTTTCCTTAACTCATTGACTTGCTTTTTCCTTCACCCATTTTTGTGTGTCCAGTTGTGTTTACAAACATCATTTCATTGAATTTGCTTGCGAGTCTTTGATTTTTCCCCACACCTCACGACGCAGGTTTGGCTTATCTCACTAATAAGCACTTACAGTTTTGACCCTGCTCTTTTATGTCGTAATTAGAAAAATCCTATTATTATTGAGATTCTCTTATCCCACAACTCGTAGCACAAACTTTTACTTTTGGCACTAGTCCTCAAAAAATTTGTTGGGCCCACTACAATTGGATAGGTATCTCGGCCGGCTCACTCTTCCATCAGACAGGCCTCTCTGCTGTCTGGTACCAATTACTCCAAGCCAAAATCCTTTGAGTTGATGTATGCTAGCATGGCAAATGAAAGCATTCCATGTGTATCCCTCCCCCCACATAACAAAGGGAGACCTCATCAACCACATGTTGCACAATGGAAACTCTCTGACCGCATGGACACACTACTGTTTTTAACCAGAATCACTACTATAACCTTCAGCTAAAATAGCTTACATCAACTTTTCTTTTTACTTTCTTTTTAACAAGTTATTCTACTTTCTTTGTTCCTTATTAACCTGCACAGTCTGTTCACACCATTCACTACTACAGAGACAATATAACCCCATAGCTCACACCTTCTTACACTCAGGACATTACTTCACAGAGAACATAAAAACCACACAGTATATCTGCTTCATAGTTCTTTAGATACAGACTTATCATATTTCAACTCACCCGGCCTGGGGCGGATCATAGCAGAGAGGGAGAGATGGTACAGGTATAAGAATAGCTTATTACCTTGTTTGAGCTCATTATCTATCCGTCTCTGCTTCGAAGTCCCCTTGTGTCCGGATAACGATGAAATATCTTCATATCTCTGTATCTTCATTATCCCAGCGGTGCCTCCAAATTTGTTAGCGCAATTTTCGCTATTTCAATATACTGTGCGTTTCCAAATTAAGATAATATGTGCAGGCCTGGAGAGCCTTTCAAAGACCACACGGCTACATCATGTGCCCCCGAAGAAAACTCTGTCTTTATTAAGCGCGCGTAAAACTTAAATAAGTTTAACACAGGAAATGAAGTAATTTAGGAATACAGTTACAGTATTTAGCGAGCCGATTGGTCGTTCTCAGAGGGAGGTATTAGTGAGGTAGCTTGTGATGTCATCCATCTGGGAGGAGCTTCAGTGAGCACGCTCAGTTCATTCTTGAATTTGGTCTCATGAGGAGAACATCCTGTTTCTCCTCTCTGCTGTCCAAGACAAAGCACTCCTACTTAGGTTTGGCCAGTTAGAACTGGTTTTACCAGTTCTTGAGCTCCTCCAATTCTTGTGGAGGTGGGGGGGAGGTGATGTTCCCTTCCTCCAGAGGTTCAGACTATTATAGACAAAATACAGTATATACACAGTTGACAACAGAAAATACATACAAAATGGTAAACATATCTCCCACAGCCCTCAAAGAGGTCCGCCCATGAAAAAATAAAAAAAATTATAGGACTTTGAATGCAGTGATTTAGAAAAAACAACTTCCAAAAAAATGGTTTTTATTGCAGAAAAACCTAAAAAAATAAGAATTTTGGTATCATTGTAATCATATTGAACCACAGAAAAAAATTATTTATGCTGTATAATTAACGTTTTAAAAAAAAATAAAAAATCTATGGCAGAATTTATGCCCTTTCTCTCCCTGCGGTGATAAAAAAAATTACAAAGGTTTTTTACAATATAGTCTATGCAACCAAAAATGGAACAGATAAAAACTACAGTTTGCCATGCAAAAAACAAGCCCTTATACGTCCGCATCAACAAAAAAATAAAAAAGTTATGGCTTTTGAAAAATGGAAATGAAAATAAGCCAAAAATCGTTGCGTCCTGAAGCCCAAGATAGGCCATGTCCTTAAGGGGTTAAGAGACCTCAATTACGACATATTCTCTCAGACATCCTGTCGGCACAATGTGCAAGGAATAAAATAAGTCGCAAAAAAGGCAAACTCACTTTCTTAAAGCATTTTTCTTGTGGATGTACACAGCTGGTAAAGCGGGGGAAACAAACCCAATCTCATGCGATGCTCCTTGGGGGAATTGCCTCTTAAGTGTACTAGCAGATATCCGTAAGGAGCACTCGTGGCATCCTCAAAAGCTTCTAAGAAGAAGAGCGTCTTCCTGGGGTACATCTGTCTAGCTAGCAAGAGAAGGGGTGCTGCAAACGTGTGTCCATCATAGCGGCATTAACATCCGTGATGTTATATTGTGAATTCATCTAATAACCGCCTCCTCACACAAACTCACAGATTGCGTAATGTTGATGCACCGCCAATCTGATAGTTTGCATTCCTTACAAAACCTGGTTAGAAGAAGAAGCAGTTCCCCAACATATAATTACTCCAACATGCCTCAAAATTAAACAAGGGTTTGCAGGTTTGGATGTGTTTTCACATTTGATGAACTAATAACTAGAGATGAGCGAGCACCAAAATGCTCGGGTGCTCGTTGCTCGAGTCGAGCTTTTCGCGATGCTCGAGGGTTCGTTTCGAGTAACGAACCCCATTGAAGTCAATGGGCGACTCGAGCATTTTTGTATATCGCCGATGCTCGCTAAGGTTTTCATTTGTGCAAATCTTCAAAACCTACGAAAGTGATGGAAACGACACAGATACGGATAGGGCAGGCGAGGGGCAACATGCAGGGCTGCATTTCAGGTTCCCAGGTCTCACTATTAAGCCACAATAGCGGCAAGAGTTACCCCGCCCCCCCCCAACAATTTTTCGGACAAACCCTCATTAGCAAGGCACACCTTAGGTAAGCACCACACTACCTCCAACCAAGTACAATCACTGCCTGCGGGACACACCGCTGCCTCTTCTCCTGGGTTACATGCTGCCCAACCCCCACCGCATGACCCTGCATTCGCAGCGTACACAAGTGTCCCTGCGCAGCCTTCAGCTGCCCTCATGCCACACGCTCACTTATAGCCACACCACCTTTATGTCTATTTCTAAGTGCGTCTGCGATGAGGAGGAACCGGAGGCACACACAGCAGAGGGTTGGCAGGGCCAGGTAGCGACCCTCTTTAAAAGGAACGGGGCGATAGCCCACAATGCAGTTGAGACTCAAATGAGAAATTGACGTTCGATCTTCATTCCAATAAAGGGCCAACCTCCGTCAGGAGCTGCAAACGTGGGCATGAGTTACATAGCTATGGGGAATCCATGTGCCCACACAGTATTCCTTCTGTCTAGGTGTCAGATAGCTCAATTGACACCGCAAGGGGAAAACTATCTGCACTCTGCCCCCTACCCAAGTCAGTCAGTGTCTTTGTGCCAGACAGGTCAAACACTGCGATGGGAAGTCTGTGTGCACCAACAGCATAGGTGGGTCCAACGCAACCCAAGACATGAACAATAAAGAAATCAGAATGGCCAAACACGGCAAACTTACACTGTGTCGATGACATAGGCCTCGGGCCACAGCTTCAGCAATCGTAGGCATGAAGCGGACTTCGATGCTAGTACACCTGTGAAGGTCTCAGTAAATCCGTTACGTTTTCTTTCACCGCTTTAAAGACTAGATTAGCTGGGAAAAAGTTCCACAGGCCCAACCTGGTGCCGTTGCAGTTCCCCCGGGACATAGGCCTCGACCAACAGCTTCAGTAATCGTAGGCAGGAAGCAGACTTCGATGCTAGTACACCTGTGAAGGTCTCAATAAATCCATTACATTTTCTTTCACTGCTTCAAAGACTGCATTAGCCAGGAAAAAGTTCCACAGGCCCAACCTGGCGTGGATGCAGTTCCCCCGGGACATAGGCCTCGGCCAACAGCTTCAGCAATCGTAGGCAGGAAGCGGACTTCCATGCTAGTACACCTGTGAAGGTCTCATTAATGCAGTTATGCTCCTCTCCTGTGGCCCAAACGAGTTTCTCAGATAACTGTGGTAACACGAGAGAAAATACATGATGCGCAATGCTAACCCTCTGACCCCAAGCAGGAGGAGGAGGTGGCCTCACAAGGCCAAGAAACCATGACCAGAACCCGCTGTAGCCTGTGCTGAAAGGATGTGAGCGGGCCCTAGGGCCAGGCTCAGTCCCAGCAAACACCTTGTGTGGCCCAAGGTGCTGCGAGTGACATAGCAATGGGAAATCTATGTGTCCACACACTACTTATTCTGTTTGGGTGTCGGATACCTCATTGACAATGCAAGGGGTAAACCATCTGCACTCTGCACCCTACCTGAGTCTGTCAGTCTTTTGAGGACAGACAGGTAAAACACCTCTATGGGAAGTCTGTGTGCACCCACAGCATGGGTGGGCCCAAGGAACTTAAAGACAGTACACATAAAGAAATCAGAGTGCCCAAACATGGCAGACTTTCACTGCACCCAGGACATAGGCCTCTGCACAAACCCTCAGCAATCGCGGGCATAGACCGGACTCCGATGCTAGTGTAGCTGTGAACGTCTCATTAGCGCTGTATCGCTCCTCTTGTTTGTCTCAATGCAGTGCCCCGGATAGTTGTGGTAACGTGAGAGAAAATGCATGTTATCTTCGGCCCACACTCCATGCCCTAGTCAGTCTGGGTTTTTTTTAAAGTGCCAGACAGGTACAACTCCGCTATGGGAAGTCTGTGTGCACCCACAGCATGGGTGGGTCCCAGGAACCCAGAGAAGGTAACATGACAGAATATACATGTTGGCTTCGGCCCACACTCCATGCCCTAGTCAGTCAGTGTTTTTTGGGGGGCCAGATAGGTAGAACACCACGATGGAAAAACTTAGTGCACCCATAGTATGCACAGATCCCTGTAATATTCCTGTAGCAAAGGTATAAGCTGACCCCAGTAACAGTTATGTTGCAGAAGTCTAGGGAGACCCCAGTAACATTTCAGTAGTAACAGTATAGACAGACCCCAGTAACATTTCTGTAGTAACAGTATAGGCAGACCCCTGTAACATTTGTGTAGCAGCAGTATAGGCAGACCCCTGTAACATTTCTGCAGCTGAAGTATAGGTAAACCCCTGTAACATTAATGCAGTTACGCTCCTCTCCTTTTGCCCAAACAAGTTTCTCAGATAACTGTGGTAACACAAGAGAAAATACATGATGCGCATTGCTGATCCCCTGACCCCAAGCAGGAGGAGGAGGTGACCTTACAAGGCCAAGAAACCATGACCAGGACCCGCTGTAGCCTGTGTTGAAAGCATGTGAGTGGGCCATTGGCCAGGCTCGGTCCCAGCAAATACCTTGAGACCCAAGGTGCTGCGACTGGCATAGCAATGGGCAGTCCATGTGCCAACACAGTATTCATTCTGTCTAGGTGTCGGATAGCTCTAGCGACACCGCAAGGGGAAAGGCATCTGCACTATGCACCCTACCCAAGTCAGTCAGTCAGTCACTTCGTGCAGGACAGGGAAATCACCCCTATGGGAAGTCTGTGTGCACCCACAGCATTGGCGAGTGGAAAGAACCCAAAGACAGCATTAAATATGAAGGAATCAGACTGCCCAAACATGGCAGACTTAAAGTGCGCCGAGGCCATAGGCCTCTGCCCACACCTTTAGCAATCGCGGGCATAGAGCGGACTCCGATGCTAGTACAGCAGTGAACGTCTCATTAATGCAGTTACGCTCCTCTCCTTTGGCCCAAACGACTTTCTTAGATAACTGTAGTAACACGAGAGAAAATTCATGATGCGCATTGCTGATCCCCTGACCCCAAGCAGGAGAGGGAGGTGGCCTTACAAGGCCAAGAAACCATGACCAGGGCCCGCTGTAGCCTATGTGGGAAGGATGTGAGTGGGCCATTGGCCAGGCTCGGTCTCAGCAAATATCTTGTGAGGCCCAAGGTGCCGCGACTGACATAGAAATGGGAAGTCCATGTGCCCACACAGTATTGATTCTGTCTAGGTGTCGGATAGCTCTATCGACACCGCAAGGGGAAAGCCATCTGCACTATGCACCCTACCCAAGTCAGTCAGTGACTTTGTTCCGGACAGGTATGGGAAGTCTTTGTGCAACCACAGCGTAGGTGAGCCGAAGGAACCCAAAGACAGTAATAAACATGAAGAAATGATAGCGCCCAAACATGCCAGACTTTCACTGTGCCGAGGACATAGACCTCTGTACACATCCTCAGCAATCGTGGGCATAGAGCAGACTCCGATGCTAGTACAGCTGTGAAGGTCTCATCAATGCAGTAACGCTCCTCTTCTTTGGCCCAAACCAGTGTCTCAGATAACTGTGGTAACATGAGAGAAAATACATGATGCCCAGTGCTGATCCCCTGACCCCAAGCAGGAGGAGGAGTTGGCATTACAAGCCCAAGACACCAGGACCAGGACCCGCAATAGTCTGTGTGGGAAGCACGTTAGTGGGCCCAGGGTCAGGCTCGGTTCCAAGCCTCCACCTTTGTGACCCAAGGTGCCCTGAGTTGCATAGCAACGGGAAATTCATGTGTCGCAACATAGATAGCTTAACACTGGAAGGGGCAGTCTTTGAGTTACTTGGCCTAGCCTATGCTGTAAGTGCACAAAGATGGTATTACGCAGGAAGAATTCAGAGTGCCCAACCATGGGAGAGTTTCGCCCTGCCAAACAACTTGGCCTCGGCCAGCAATTATGGCCTAGTCAGTCACTGTATTATTTGTGCCACATAGGTAAAACACCGCGATGGGAAGACTTAGTGCACCCATAATATAGACAGACCGCTGTAACATTCCTGTATCAAAGGTATAAACAGACCCCAGGAACATTTCTGTAGCAGCAGTATAGGCAGACCCTGTAACATTTTTGTAGCTGCAGTATAGGCAAACCCGAGTACCATTTCTGTAGTGGAAGTATAGGCAGACTCCGGTAACATTTCTCTAGAAGCAGTATACGCAGACCCTTGTAACATTTCTGTAGCAGCAGTATCAGCAGACCCCTGTAACATTTATGAAGCAGAAGCATATGCAGACCCCAGTACCATTTTTGTAGCAGCAGTTAAGGCTGTGAGGAAGGAGGAACAGCAGCCAGAGGATTCAGAGTTTCAGCAGTGGACTGTGTAGAAGACTGGGTGCCCGATACATTGCTGGATGCATTTTCTGCCATCCACGACAGTACCTGCTCACACTGCTCTGTTTGCAATAAAGGTCTACTACGTGGACCCACAAATTGTGATATGAAGCTGGGGACCCCAGAAACATGCCTCTCTCCTAATCCCACAGCAGCCGGCTGGGATACACCTGGACCAGGAACTCAGCCTGTGCCCACACCCTCACTTGGAACTCCGCATCCTTGCCCACGTCCACATCCTCGACCCCTACCCCTAACCCTCAGCATGGTGGATTACGAATAGAGCAGACATAGACCGCTGTAAATAATTATGGAATTATATGCGTACACTTTCACGCAGAGAGTGGAATCGTAATGCTAACTTCAGGCAGAAAAAAATTGAAGGAAGGCAGCAAACAGGCCTAGCAATGCAATGGTGATACACCAAAACTCCCACCAGACACCCAGTAAAATGCAGACGGTCAGAGGTAGCCCAACGAAGGAGCTTTTTTTTTTTTTTTTTAAAAAAGAAAACAGGCTATATACTGTGTATATCACTTTCCCTCTATAAGTACCTGTGTTGGCCGTACGCCGAGCGTCAAATTCACTGCAGACACAGGCAGGTGTATATAATCTGGGAGTTATGTGCGTAGACTTTGTCGCTGAGAACGTTATAGTAAGGCAAACTCCAGGCAGAAAAAAATAGTCAGGATGGCCGCAAACAGGCCTAAGGGCTCCCACCCACTAGCGTTTTTTTTCACTGCGAAATTTGCACGTTTTTTTTTTTTCTACAGGGGGTCTATGGGACTTGTAAAGCTAAAATCGCGATCGCGCAAAATTGCGATTTACCGCGAAATTGCGATTTTGCGCAATCGCGATTTTAGCTTTACAACTCCCATAGCCCAAAGACCCCTGCAGAAAAAAAAACGCTGCGAATTTCGCAGTAAAAAAAAACGCTAGTGGGTGGGCACCCTAACTGTGCAATAGCGATGGACTTAAACTCCCACCAGACACCCAGTGAAATTTAAACGGTCAAAGGTTGCTCAACCAAGGAGCTTTTTGGGTTTTTTTTAAAAGAATACTGGCTGTATAGTGTGTCTATCACATTCCCTCTATAAGTGGCTGCATTGGCCATACACTGTGCGTCTCTAATTCACTGCAGGAATAGGCCGTTGTAAATAATCTTGGAATTATGTGCGTAGACTTTGTCACTGAGAGCAGTATAGTAAGGCAAACTCCAGGCAGAAAAAAATAGTCGGGGGGCGGAGCTTGCCAAGCAGGAAGCAGGACGCAGCCCGCCAAGCTCCCGGAGACATAGCCAAAAAACGGGCCACCACACTGTACCGGAGCCACATAGCCGGCGCACCACCGCAGCGCTAGATCCCTGACAGCTCCAGGAGCATTTAGACACCGCTCCGGAGCGAATCCGACGAGGACAAGAGGAGGCGCGGAGCTTACCAGAGCGGCTGCCTCCCCGGCCCGGATCCCTGGGTGCCGGCGGCGTGCGCGGACGATCCGAGCGGCAGAAGCGGAGCGGGAGGTAGGCGAACGGCATCTGCCATCACCGGAGCACGGGGAAGCTCACTGACAGGGCTGCAGACGTCACCCGACCCCTCTCCCCCTCCCTGCACACTGTACCGGAGGACAGGAGAGCGGGAAAGCACAGCGAGGGGACGGCAACTTCCCCCTCTCCCCCCCCCCCCCCTCCACTCAGAGCAGACACCAGCGGCTCCTCACACAGCAGAGGGCTGGAGGTGAGGGAGACACAAGCAAGCCATAAGTCTCCCTCTTCTCCCTCTTCCCCCTCACAGGCAATAAAGAAGAACCTTGCATCTGCAGCAGGGGCCACCCAGCAGCTTCCCCCCCCCCCCATAGAATCAAAAAAGGACTGAAAGCCTCCATTAGCAGGCGGCCGCCACCCAGCCACAACACAGTGGAACAACACAGGCTCAATAAGCCACCCAAGGCACATTGGGACAGGCACTGCTAGCCGGCCCGCCACACATCCGGCAACCCCCCAAGCTCAGGGAGGTCTCAAAACCCGCACTGGCAGGTGACTACCAACCAGCCACAATACAGACTAGCCACAAAGGCCCAGCAAGCCACCTGAACGACTCTAGAACCCCACGCCCTGCTCACAGAGACAACCGGGTGCCCTACAGCAAACACCTACCTCTCGGCCAACAAGAGGAGACCCTCTCGTGAACTCCAAGCTCCCTGCGCATTAGAAAGCTGAAAAGGGGACAAACACTGGGGAGAGAAAGACATTAAGCCGGAACAGCCTAACAACCATAACTCTGGCCAGGCCCGCCCAGACAGGGCCCAGAATGATCATTTAATTTCTCACTATGCGCTAACAGACCCCTGAGGAACGTGTGAACAATAGCAGCAAATACGGAACACCACCGCTCGAACGTACAAACCTGAGTCAGCAAAACCTAGCAAAACGTAAATATACCCCCTCTCACAATGGTGAAAATTGGGAGGGACAAGAATAAAGACCACGCAGAACAGCCCAAAACCAATAAAAATCAAGCAGAAATGGACAAGTATCTAAAAAAGAAACACAGCTCGCCAGTGGCACAAAAACAGAGACCGCACCACGAATACGTCGCAGACCCACACTCAGACGACTCAGAGGGAGAAAGTGTCTCAGCTGCCTCAGAACGCAATGAAGAGCTCGACAGAGACCCAATTTCTCGCTCCTTCCTAAAAACAATTCTCACTGAAGCCATCTCCCCAGTCCTGAAAGAATTAGCCGATATAAAAACCGAAGTAAAACAAATAGGCCACAGGGTTGAAGACCTTGAAAATACACAGCAAGACCTGATTCAGCACAACCTAGCTCTCCAATCCACCCTAGCGGAGCAACAAGACCAGTTAAACCAGGCAATGCTCCTCATTGAAGATCAAGAAAATAGAAGCCGGAGGAAAAATATCCGCTTCAGGGGCCTGCCAGAAACAATAGCAACGGAGGCATTAAACTCAGCTGCATTACAGATATTCCAGTCTTTGCTCGGAGAAGATAAAGCGAATAAAATTGTAGTAGAAAGGATCCACCGAGCCTTAAGACCAAAACCCACACCGCAAGAACCCCCAAGAGATGTTATCTGCGGCCTGCTAAATTACCTCGACACTTCTGCAATTTTACAGAAAGCCAGAGAATCAGGTGAAATCCTACACGAAGGGAATAAAATCCTCCTATTTCAGGACATCGCCCCTAGCACATTGGCCAAAAGGCGAATCCTGAAACCTTTGACAGATGCGCTTCGAGTCAGAAAGCTACCGGTGAAATGGCTATTCCCGTTCGGCCTGGCAACCTTTAAAGACGGGCAACAAATAACCATAAGAACACCAAGGGACCTCGAGAAAGTGTGGGAAAAACTCGAATTGCCCCCTATCGACATACCTTCTTGGTTACCCTGCCAACCCAAAATGCCGCTATCACAATTGAAGAGGCCCGAAAGCTGGTCGATCAACAAACCCCCCAGGACCCCAAGACAAAAAAAGAGAACACAGACCGAAACCTGAGGAGAAACAAGCCTAACTGCCCCTCCCAAGGTCTCACCATTGGACAATCCGCAGAAACATCCCCATTTTACCCCCCCAGAAGACCGGTGAGATAAACTCTTATCACCATGTTCTCCCCCCCCATGTTTTCTCTTTCCGCCTCTCCTACCTACAGCCAGAACTACAACATCGCTGACCCGGAAGACGGAGGAGTTGGAGGGGACCGAGAGGGGGAGAATCCCGCGATATACTACGCCGGTCAGACGGAAGGATCTGCACAGGTAAAAGACGGCGGAGACAGGCCAACAACAGGGACTCTAGACTATTGAGCATCCCCGCGCCCCAATTAATTACTCTGGCCTGATCTCCAATCCATACACAATCTGCAGAGATCCAGATCCAAAATCCACCAAAGACTTAGACTCAAAAGCCATGCCCTCGCTGGGGTCTAGCGGCGGCTCCCCCAATACCGTCCGGGGGGCTGCGGCTGGAGCGCACCGAGCGGCAAATTTATTTGTTGATATATAATGTTGTATTGTTCTATATAGCCTCGATATTTGCTGAACAATGTTGTATAGCTTCACAAGTTAGAGATTTACTGTTCACACAATTCCCAGGGGTCGCACCCAACCGAAGAGGTGCGCGTCCAACCCCCCCACAAATTCACGAGGAGGGGGAGAAACCAAGGGGTTACAACCCCACCTCGAGGACCGACCGAGGAACGGACCCGAGGCCCCTATGGGTATGGATCCCCCCTGACCCCGTGTTCGATAAAATTCCTCACCTCCACACATAAGGTGGAGCTTTTTGTTACCCCCTGTTCAAACAGCAAGAGTGCACACCACGTTCTGTTTAGAGGTGCAACAGATACGGGCCCTAAAATAAAATACATGGAAATAGACTATGGCAGAGATCAAAGTTACTTCATTTAATATTAGAGGCTGGAACAGCCCACAGAAGAGAGCCCAGACATTTAACCTGCTGAAAAAACAATCCCCAGAGGTACTGTTTCTACAAGAAACTCACTTCCGCCACAACCACGTCCCTAGACTTCCAACACATACATACAACCATTGGCACCACAGCACACACTCCTCGGCCTCTAGAGGGGTTACCATAGCAATAAATAAAAACGTCCCCTTCACCCTTACGGGGTCAGAACAAGACCCAAAAGGGAGATACCTATTCTTAAAAGGCACGATAGCCAATAGCGAGATCACATTCGCTAATTTATATGCACCAAACAAACAACAGGTCCAATGGCTCACACGGGTCTTGAATAAATTTAGAGAGTTTGCGGGGGGACTGCAGGTGGTCGGCGGTGACTTTAATATAGCTTTAGAGCATTCAATTGACACAACCTCGAACGCCGTGTCGGCCCCCTGCAGCCAAACCCACAGGCTCAGGAGTCTGTTAGCGGACCTAAACTTACGAGACGCCTGGAGACTGAAAAATCCCAACCTCAGGGAGTACACATATTTTTCACACATTCACAAATCGTACCATAGAATTGACTACCTACTGATCTCAGGCAAATACCTACATTCAGTCACAGCAACCGACATAGGCCAAATCACAATATCTGACCACGCTCCCATTGCCCTCACGTTGATAGTGGACAGCCTGCCGAGGAGGGAATGGAACTGGCGCCTAAATTGCACACTGATAAACGGGCAGGAAAATATCACAAGCTTAACGGATAAACTAGAAGAATTCTTCTTAATCAACGACACACATGAGGTTCCTGCCCCAATTATCTGGGAGGCACACAAAGCCTATATAAGAGGGGAACTAATCTCACTAGGCACCAGGATCAAACGCCAGAGGAATGAGGAAATTAACTCACTTTTGACCCAAATCTCATACAAGGAAACACAACATAAAAAGAACCCGGAAGACAAAACTTTAAAAGAGCTCACATGCCTAAGAGAAAAACTTAAAAATCTACTTAATATAAAATCAGCCAAGACCCTGCTGTCATCTAAGTACAAGATTTACGTGCACGGTGACAGAGGGTCAAAGACAATGACGAGGCTCATCCAAAAGCAAAAAGAGAAGACATTCATCTCCCAAATTAAAACCCCTACGGGGAAAATAGTGACATCGACAGAAGACATTGCAGTAGAATTTGAGAAATACTATACCGCATTATACAGCCTAGAAAATGACAACGAGTGCCCACAAGACACCACACTCAATTTTCTAAACAACTTAAATCTCCCTGGACTCTCAGAGGAAGATGCTGCCTCACTCCTACACCAAGTCACAGACGACGAGGTGAGGGAGGTACTAGCAACTATCCCCAACGGAAAAAGCCCCGGCCCTGATGGACTGCCCATCATATATTATAAAAAATTCGCAGATACACTAATCCCTCACCTAACCAAATTATGCAATTCCCTCCTTTCAGGCGCACCCCTACCCAAACAAGCCTTAGAGGCACACATCTCGCTCCTACCTAAAGAAGGCAAAGCACCGAACCTATGTAGCAACTACAGACCCATTTCACTGCTGAACGCAGATATAAAACTATGGGCAAAAATACTAGCTCAAAGAATAGCCCCTCTACTTACAAAGCTAATAAACCCAGACCAAGTTGGATTTGTTCCGGGAAGAGAGGGCAAATTCAACACGACCAGAGCAATCCACGCAATACACTTTGCCAGACAAAACAAAGTACCTCTGGTCCTGATTTCCACGGATGCCGAAAAGGCTTTTGATAGAGTAAGATGGAAATATATGAAAAACACCCTGAACAAGTTTGGCTTCCCGCCCATATTTATTAAAGCCATCCTCTCCCTATATACAGAGCCAACGGCCAAAGTCCTTGTCAATGGCACGCTAACCAAACCCTTCGCCATAAGAAATGGCACCAGACAGGGCTGCCCACTATCCCCTACACTCTTTATACTGACAATGGAGACACTCCTACAGGAAATCAGGCAAAACTCGGACATTGTAGGCCTCCGAATAGGAGGTAAAACACACACCACGGCGGCATTTGCGGACGATCTGCTGGTATTGGTCACAAACCCGACCAAAGCACTGGCGGCGCTCATGGGGACGTTTGACCTCTTCGGCAGGCTGTCCAATTTTAAAATAAACTACGACAAGTCAGAGGCGCTAAACATCTCCGCCCCACCCCAAGTAGTGAGAAAACTGAATGTGCAATACGCCTTCAAATGGCCCACGAGTAGCATTAAATACCTAGGCATCACACTAACGGCCAACCCCTCCCAGCTTTACGAAGCTAACTTCACCCCACTAATTAAAAAAGTAAAAACACAACTTACACAATTCAACATACCACTAATTTCATGGCTGGGGAGAAAGAACCTTATTTCCACCTACATACTGCCTCAAATAATTTATACTATGCACTCAGTCCCAATAGAGATACCTAATTTCTTTTTTGCTCACATACATAAGCTCTTTAGGGGCTTTATATGGGATGGACACAAACCGCGATTGGCGTTCTCTACCCTCACCCAAAAGCGCCCACAGGGAGGCGCCGGCCTCCCGAACTTGCAATACTACCACAGGGCGATCCACATTGCCAGGTGGATCCTTTTAACAGACGAAGAAGTGGCCTCTCCCTCGCTTGAAATGGAGAGAGAGGTGCTGGGCAGGGAAAACCAAGCACTACTATGGCTGAAAGGCCCCCACCTTGGTAAACATACACGCCTAAGCCCAATCACGAAATGTACAATAAAAGTACTGAGACTCGTAAGAGCAGAAGCATCAAAAGAAAAACCCACCCCCCCAATGACCCCGGCCAATCTGATACCGGCCATCTTGGCAAATAAACCGCTGAGAACAGAAAGAGTTTGGGACAAACTTGGGGATCTCACAATTTATGATATCCTTAAAAGCCCCAAACTTAACGACCAAACACAACTAGAAACTCTCCTGCCACAGTGCCCGCTCGATTTCCTGAGCAGGGCAGGCCTTTTCCAAGCCCTGAGACGATTCCAGACAACCCACCAGGGGGATTTGCGGGATCCCCTCTGGTTTGAAACCTACACCGCACTCCCCTCTCGCCCGAAGAGACTGGTCACCCAGCTTTACAGAGGTCTCCTCCTACAAAATGCCATAGAAAAACCCTGGTTTCTTAGAGAGTGGGAGAGGGAATTAAATATAACCTTGAACAGAGAAGAGACTCTTAGAGTTCTAAAAAATTCACATGGCTTCTCCAGATGTGTACGGACTCAGGAGAACTCGTACAAAATACTCACGAGATGGTACAGAACACCTGTCACATCCTCTAAAATGAACCCGGGGTCCCCAGACATTTGCTGGAGATGCGGGGAAGAGAGGGGAACAGCCCTACACATCTGGTGGAACTGCAGCAGAATCAAATCCTTTTGGCAATCAGTTAATAATCTTATTAACAAAATTTGTCACACAAACCACACATTCGGACCAGAGGAGATACTAATCTGGCTGCCCACAAGGCAATTCAAACCCTCTCATAAAAACCTAGCGACAACTCTCATCACAGCAGCCAAACTGCTGATCCCCCTATTTTGGCAGAAAAAAGAGAGCCCACAGATCGCACAATGGGAAGAAAGGGTCTCACAAATATTTAGATTTGAGGAGATGCTAGCCTGGGAAAACGGCTCGAGAGAAGACTTCACCACCCTGTGGACGCCCTGGATTTTGTACCAGGGTGATAGAGATAACTCAAACCCATAAACAAAAGCACGCCTCCAAACCAGCCTGCTACCAAAAGCCCGTCTAGCCCCACTTAAGGATTTAATTAAATGCACCTTGCTGTACTTTCCCTAAGTTAACCAATCCTGAAACCTATCCACCCCCCATCCCCCACATCCCCAATATCCCCTCCCCCCTATCCTGTACTATATGTCAACAAACAGAGTATCCGTGTTATGATATTCTTTTGCCTTAATCAATTTGTTGTAGTTATCACGCGAAATGATATACGGCCCTGCGCGGCCAATCTGCACTTGACCATTGTTGTTGACGTCTTTGTTATTCATTTCAATAAAAAGAAATTGTTTAAAAAAAGAAAAAAATAGTCAGGAAGGCCGCAAACAGGCCTAAGTGCAATAGTGATGAACGAAAACCCCCACCAGACACCCAGTAAAATTTAAACGGTCAGCGGTTACCCTACGAAGGAGCTTTTTGGGTTTTTTTGGTAAAAGAATACAGGCTATGTACTGTGTACATCACTTTCCCTCTATCAGTCGCTGTGGCCATATGCTGTGCGTCTCTAAGTCACTGCAGACACAGGCCGTGTAAATAATTTTGGAATTATGTGCGTAGTCTTTGTCGCTGAGAGCAGTATAGTAAGGCAAACTCCAGGCAGAAAAAAATAGTCAGGAAGGCCGCAAACAGGCCTAAGTGCAATAGTGATGGACTACAACTCCCAACAGACAACCTGTAAAATGCACACGGTCACAGGTAGCCGTAAGAAGGAGCTTTTATTTAAAAAATTTTTTATAAAAGAATGCCGGCTATATAGCGTGTATATGACTTTTCCTCTATCAGGGGCTGTCGCCGTACGCTGTGCGTGAAGTTGATGGCAGACACAGAGCGGTGTAAAATTTTTTTGAATTATTGGCGTACAGTTGGAGGATGATAGCGGTTATGTAACGCTAACTGCAGCTAGAAAAAAAATATATGGAAGGCTGAAAACAGGCCTAGCTGTGCAATAGTGATGGACTACAACTCCCATCAGACAACCTGTAAAATGCACACGGTCACAGGTAGCCGTAAGTAGGAACGTTGGGCCTCTTGTACACAGGATCCTACACTAACACTTTCCCTATAGCAGCACCAGCACTGTCCTTGATCTCTCCCAGTGTGTGACTGTGGCGAGCCGCAGGCGGCCCCACTTTAAATACTCGGGGGTCACTTGATCTCGTCAGCCACTCACTGTAGGAGAGTGGGATAGGGCTGGAACGTCACAGGAGGAAGTTGTAATGCCTTCCCTGCTTTTCTATTGGCCAGAAAATGGCGCAAAACTTTCAGGGAAGAAAATAGAATTGACTCGAACATCGCGTGGTGCTCGCCTCGAGTAACAAGCATATCGAGTACCCTAATACTCGAACGAGCATCAAGCTCGGACGAGTACGCTCACTCATCTCTACTAATAACCATAAGGCAGTGTTGTAAAATCATCTAGTAGATGCCTCTTTCTGTAAACACACCTTTTGTGTTTTGTGTAGCGGCCTTGTTTCGATGTCCCAATGCTTCTGTTTCTTACAAACTCCGGCCGCTCTACGCTGATAGTTTTCTGTGTTTCAGGGTTTGTGTTATGATTATAATTAAAGATGAGCGAACACCAAAATGTTCAGGTTCGTGTTATTCGAAACGAACTTCCCGCGATGTTCGGGTGTTCGTTTCGAATAACGAACCCCATTGAAGTCAATGGGCGACCGGAACATTTTTGTATTTCGCCGAATTCATGAATGGGTGTGAGTGAGGGCTGGCCTCTGATTGGTCAGGCTGTGACCATTCAGAGGCATCTTATTCAGCAGGCGGGGATTTTAAATCCCCGGCTGCTGAATACTACTCACAGCTGTTCAGAGCAGTTCAGGAGAACTGCAGCCTGCCGCGCTGAACTCCATCTGCCGGCACCAGGTGAGTATATATATATTTTTTATTTTTACACATTTCTGGATGAATTGCAGGAAAGGGCTTATATATTTAACCCCTTTCCGACAATTCATCCCGCGATCGCCGGCAGCCCATTGCATTCAGTGGAGTCGGCTGTATTGCCGTTTCCATTGAATTCAATGGGCAAACATCGTTCTTCTCTGTCACAGCTGTTACAGCTGTGGCAGAGAAGAAGGATTTGTCTTCTATATGTTCTCAATGGGGTTGGCGCTGCTGCCGCCGGCCCCATTGAGCGCATATAGACGAACATCCGAACATCGTGTGGTGTTCGTTACGAATAACGAACATCCCGAACACCCTAATATTCGCCCGAGCATCAAGCTCGGACGAGTACGTTCGCTCATCTCTAATTATAATCAAAAACCCGATCTTTCAGGCTGTCTAAATTTTTGACCTGAGTGGCGGCAATATTTAAAGCTATACCTTTAACTTTAACACGGTTTTGCCTGTCTTCAACTTGTACCCGTAAGTTTTGGGACCCACTGATACAAACTCTTTGATGCATGTATCAGCGGGGATCTCGCTGGTCAATTCACCCAGGTAGTTGCCTAACGGCGGGTTCCACTCACCTTCACAGTGTACAAGAATGACAGAATCTTTGTCGTGATAAACACAGCGTTCCTGCAATCTATCCAGAAGCGAGTAGAGCTCTAGGCGTGCGTGTTTTTGTTGACCGTGTGGTCCTTTTTTGTGTATTTCCACGTGACATTGGCTGTATCATCATCAATAAAATTTAGACCTGAAATTTAGTAGTAAGGTAGAAAAACATACTCAAAGAGTTCAGCAGAGTCACTCACGATGCTCGTACACGGGAGATTCGATTTCTGGCGAACTTTACCCAGAAGGAGTTTAAGAAAAGCTTGGTGATTTGTCATTTAGCAGGGTTTACGTGTATTTCACCCTTACACAATTATACACCTTCTTTTTCAAGAAAGGAATCAACATATTCATTTTTCTTGTCATTGTCCGTGCACCAGCTAGGATACCATGAAACCTCTTGTTTATCGCTAAGATGCAACTTGATGTAAGATGCAAACAGATCTTTCGACGTTTCTGGAAAATACCATATTTCGTAGGTGTGTGCTATCCTGTAGCCTTCCTCCACAGCCATCTCGAGCTCTATCGTACACCATTTACCAACAATAGAACTCTCTTCATCACTATGACTACACGGCTCTGACTGTGAATTTAAAGCGCAGGTGTAACATAGGGGAAGCATCAATTTATGATTCATTTTCACCTGCAGGATCGGGAAAAATAAATTGCGTGGTGGGCACACTTTAACTTTTGCGAGACCAAAGTAATTTTTGATGTAGCCAAAATTTTCATAAATGATCGTTTGGTGCCCTGTAGGGTAAGTCTTTGTTTTGTTGACGAAGGGATACAGACTAGTTAAATCATAATAATTTATCGTATCACCCTTGTTCAGTCTGTGGTATAGCTTTATTGCATTAGTTCGACCCCGATAAAGCGCGTCACGAGGGTCTAGTGGCGCTGGGAACTGCATTTTAAGAAGAAATGCCTGAAGGTCTGAATTGGTCTCAACTAGAAATGAGCGAGCACCAAAATGCTTGGGAGCTCCTTACTCGAGCCAAGCTTTTTGTAATGCTCAAGAGCTCGTTTTGATTAATGAACCCCATTGAAGTCAACGGGAGACACTAGCAGTTTTAAAGGTGACCCATGCTCTGCAGTGTTTTCAATGGAGCTGCGGCTGCTGCCAGTGGCTCCATTGAAAACAATGGTCTGCTGGCACCCCTGAATTCAGCAGGCGGGGATTTAAAATTAATGAATTCATGAATAGTTGAGTGCTGCCTCTGATTGGCTGAGCACAGGGACCAATCAGAGGCAGCTCTCAGCTGTCATTGAATAGCTGAGACCTGCCTCTGATTGGACACAGTGCTTAGCCAATCAGAGGCAGCCTATTCAGCAGCCGGGGATTTTATATCCACGCCTGCTGAATACTACTGAGAGCAGTTCAGGGCAAAGAGCTGGCTGGATGCGTCTGAGCCCCGGCAGCTGAAGAAAAGTGAGAATTTTATTTAATTTTATTTTATTCACCATTTCTTCTTGTTTTTCACTGAAGGGCTTATATTTAAAAACAATTTCAGGATGTTGGCAACTGGATCCACTACCGCAACTGTCATTTGTGACAGCTGTGGTAGGGAATTCTTTATTCTTATTCCCCGCAGGGATGAAGAATTCCTTTGCTGCATCTGTCACAGATGTGGCAGGTGCAGCAGGGAATTCTTTTGGTATTACACTAAAATTATTCTTTAAACATAAGCCCTTCCCTGAAAGACAATTACCATGTGCCAGCAGCAGGATCCTTTACCTCATCTGTGACAGCTCTGGTAGGGAATTATTTATTCTCCGCTGGGATGAAGAATTCATTTGCTGCATCTGTCACAGATATGGCACGTGCAGCAGGGAATTCTTTTTACTAGAGGGGATAAAGGAAACATCTGCCGCATGTGGCATATGTGTTCTTCATCCCCGCGGAGGACACGGCAGCTGCGGAGAGTAAATTTATTTATTTTTACACTAAAATAATTGTTTTTCTGTGAAGGGCTTATGTTTAAAGCCCTTCCCTGAAAAAACAATTACAGGGTGTCGGCAGCAGGATCCCCTACCACAGCTGTCATCTGTGACAGCTGCGGTAGGGAATTTAAGAATTCTTCTGCTGCATGTGTCACACATGTGGCAGATGTAGCAGCAGGGAATTCTTTTTACTAGCGGGGATGTGGCAGATGTGTTCTTCATCCCCGTGGGGGAAACGGCAGCTGCAAAGAGGTAAGTTTATTTATTTTTTAAACTAAAATTATTGTTTTTCAGGGAAGGGCTTATGTTTAAACCCATCCATGAAAAACAATTCAGGGGTGCCAGCAGACCATCAATTTCAAAGGAGCTGCCGGCAGCAGCAGTGGCTCCATTGAAACATGTGGAGAGGAGAGGGTGAAATTTTTTTCGAGTAATGAGTACATCGAGCAGGCTAATGCTCGAACGAGCATTCTTACTCATCTCTAGTCTCAACCACTTCACGCTATTTATGCTGCCATAACCCATTTAAAGAGTATCCCAGGTATTATAAAAAATGCTTTTTAGCTAAAAAAAGCCTGGTATAGCTGACTGTACTTAGTTTTAGTGCTGTTATTTTGAGCGTCTTCATTGTAGCATATGGGACACCCGTGGTAAAAACAGCCTTGAAATTCAAAAGCGATATGTTGGCTATCAACATACGCATATCAATCTAAGTAATAGCTACTGACCCATTTTTTACCGCCTCTCAGCACATGCTGTATGTCTAGGTTTTTGCTGTAAGACACGTACATTAACCATTGAATAGCGGGGGTTGAGTACCTTTTTTGGCCTTGTGGTAATTATCAGAGGGCAAAATAGGTATAGTGTCTTCAGGTAAGAATTTAAACCTGTATATAGCCATGCATACAGACACAAGAGTGATGTGTTGGAACGGGTCAACGCAATTAATAACACTAAAGTTTGTCTCTTTTTCCATAGAATACCTTTCTAACCGATTTTGTTTAGCCATTTCCATTACCTGGTTTCTGTAACGCTCATAGGCTTTCAACATCCTGCTTACAATATAACTTCAATTCTGTATTAAAAATCAAAAGTACAACCCTTTCGCATTTCAGACCACTCCATGAACTCTTTTTTGTTGTCTCTTTAACTCTTTAATAATAACATATCAACCGGCATTGTGGGCAATAAAGGTGCAGTCCGTAAAATTGCCGCTGAGAAAAAACTGAACAAAATCACAGGTGCAAAACTCGTCCTCAAACTTCCAAGACTTTGCTGCGTACAGTGCTGTGGCAAAACAGAATGTGTTTGCCTGTATCCAGTTGACACTCAAAGTCGTAGAAAACATATGATGGCTTTGCCACAATGGGCTTCCGATGGTAAGGCTGTATGTAACACAAGTGTTTGTCAGATTTCTCCCCTGTGGTTTTACAAATGTTACAGTGCAGACCATTGCATTCGCGGGGCGTGATGCGTTTAACTACATACTGATAACAACGACCGCAAAATATTTTAGTCTTGGAAAACGTATCATCCGCCGCAGCCACGATCTTGTGGCGCTCTAAACAATCAGATGAGCGACAAAACATGCGGCAACTGGTGCATCGTTATATCGATCCTGGGGTTTCGACACACGATTCTGTCTGACAAGCTTTACAAAAATACTTCCACGAGTGATTATTCTTGTGGTGAAAAACAGAAATTGGTGCCGATAAAAGCTGTTATATTCGTAATCCCGTAATAATGATTATGATGGTGGAGGATGTATACAGCACCCCCACCAGAGGTTTCCCTGGTGTGAAAATAACGCCAATCACCGCGACTGTGGTATAGAATCCTTATGGTTATGCCCAGGTGTTTCTCAAATGCCTCAATATCGCTAAAACGCACTAGCTGATTGTCAGGGATGTCCAATTCATGATGTAATTGTCTAGCTCGTGCAATAAAACACTGTCCTCAACAGAGCCCTCCTCTAACAACTCATATAGACTGGCCGCTAAACACAGGTTAGAGTCATAATTGTTAAAATCAAAAAGCCACCGCTTTTTCACTATTAAGACTTTGAATGTCAAGCATTCACCAACTAAACAGTCCACATTACTCTGTAATGCGTTGGCCATAGCATTTAAGAAGCTCTCAGCATTAAAATCATCCATGGCCTGTTTTAGAGAATAAATAGGATCCAACCACCGCCCACCATCGACGCTTAGCTGTATGAAATCACGGGGTTGTATATCTTGTCTGATTCTGTCAAGAAAAGACTGAATGACACCGTGTACAGCATTAACCCTTTCCCATCCAATGTAGGGGCTGTTCCGACATCATCATTTTCCTCTATAGCTCCGATGTTGAGACAGACCCGACATGCTGTTTCTGCACTGCTTCCTCCCCAGCTCTGCTACCGGAGGCCACCCGACACACTTATGTGAGTAAATGAGCTGGCAACAGTACTGAACAGCGCTGGATTCTTCATTTACTGAATGCCAGATGTTCCTTTCCCTCTGCTCTGCTGCTGTGTATTCTCCGGCAATAGAAGGGGGAGAAAGCACGTGGGGCATTCAGAAAATGAAGAATCGAGCGCTGTCCAGTGCTGTGTCCAGCTCACTTACTCACATAAGTGTGTCAGGTGGCCTCTGGCAGCAGAGCGGGGGAGAAGGCACATGGGGGCATTTACTATCAGCACTGATCAGCGCTGGGCTCTTCATTTACTGAATGCCCCCACGTGCTCTCTCCCTTCTCTATTGCCAGAGAATACACAACATTAGAGTAGGGGAGAAAGAACATCTGACATTCAGTAAATGAAGAATCCAGTGCTGATCAGTGCTGTTTCCAGCTCACTTACTCACATTAAAAAAAGTGTGTGGGGTGGCCTTCAGCAGCAGAGCAGGGGAGAAAGCACATGGGGGAATTCAGTAAATGCAGAATACAGTGGTGATCGTGGTTTCCAGTTCACTAACTCACATAAGTGTGTCGGGTAGGCTCCGGCAGCAGAGCGGGGAAGGGAGCACATAGGGCCATTCACTAAATGCAGAATCCAGCACTGATCAGACTATTTACAGGTTGCTCGGGCATATTTGGACTCTGCGGGGTATGTGGGACTGGATCAGGAGGTTGTGTGGGTGCCTCAGGATTTTGCGGGCAAGTTCTGGGTTGGCTCTTTCGGCGTCTTCTGGCGGATATAGACCTAGCGGTTATACACATTTTTATAGCTTTTTTAACAGCTTTTGCTCTACACCAAATGCTACGTGAATACACTCCAGCTATTTTACCCTCTGATAATTACCACAAGACCAAAAAAATGGTACTTAACCCCCGCTATTCAGTGGTTGATGTACGTGTCTTACAGCAAAAACAGAGTCATACAGAACGCGCTAAGAGGCGGTGAAAACGGGTCTGTAGCTATTATTTAGATGGATACGTGTATGTTGATGGCCAACTTATCGCTTTTGAATTTCAAGGCTGTTTTTACCATGGGTGTCCCGTATGCTACAATGAAGACGCTTAAAATAACGTCACTAAATCTAAGTACAGTCAGCTATATCAGGCTTTTTTTAAGCTAAAAAACATTTTTTTACAAAAACTAGGGTACTCTTTACGTGTCGTATGGGAGCTTGAATGGTGTGAAATGGTTGAGACCAATTCAGGCCCTTAGGCATTTTTTCCTAAAATGCAGTTCCCAGCACTGCTAGACCCTCGTGATGCCCTTTATGGGGGTTGACTAACACCGTAA
Source organism: Eleutherodactylus coqui (assembly GCF_035609145.1). Taxonomy (NCBI): domain Eukaryota; kingdom Metazoa; phylum Chordata; class Amphibia; order Anura; family Eleutherodactylidae; genus Eleutherodactylus; species Eleutherodactylus coqui. Next base: position 511,874,160 of record NC_089837.1, read on the forward strand.
AGCTATACCACAGACTGAATGAGAATTATACGATAAATTATTATGCTTTTGTTGACGAAGTCCGTATCCCTTTGTCAACAAAATAAAGAATTATCCTTGACAAGGCACCTGATTATTTTTGAAAATTTTGGCTACATCAAAAATTACTTTGGTCTCGCAAAAGTTAAAGTGTGCCCACCACGCAATTTATTTTTCCCAGTGCTGCAGGTGAAAATGAATTATTAATTGATGTTTCCCCTATGTTACACCTGCGCTTTAAATTCACAGTCAGAGACGATATAGAGAGGTCTATCATCGGTACATGGTGTACGTTAGAACTCGAGATGGCTGTGGAGAAAAGCTACAGGATAGCCCACAACTACGAAATATGACATTTTCCAAAAACGTCAGATGCTCTGTTTGCATCTTACATCAAGTTGCATCTTAGGGATAAACAAGAGGCTTCATGGTATCCTAGCTGGTGCACGGACAATGCAGTTCTCAGCGCCGCTAGACCCTCATGACATGCTTTACGGGGGTCGAGCTAATGCAATAAAGCTATACCAGAGACTGAACAAGGGTAAGACATAAAATTATTATGATTTCACGATGCTGCAGGTGAAAATGAATCATAAATTGATGCTTCCCCTATGTTACACCTGAGCTTTAAATTCACAGTCAGAGCCGTGTAGTCATACCGATGAAGAGAGTTCTATTGTTGGTACATGGTGTACGATAGAGCTCGAGATGGCTTTGGAGAAAAGCTACAGGATAGCTCACAACTATGAAATATGGCATATTCCAGAAATGTCAGATGATCTGTTTGCATCTTACATCAAGTTGCATCTTAGGGATAAACAAAAGGCTTCAGGGTATCCTAGCTGGTGCACGGACGATGCACTCTTTGAGGTGTTTCTACCTCACTACGAAGTTTCAGGCCTAAATTTTATTGATGATGAAACAGCCAATGTCACGTGGAAATACACAAAAGAGCACCACATAGTCAACAAAAATGCCAACATCTTTATAGCTTGCTTTACAACAGCCTACGCAAGCCTAGAGCTCTACTCGCTTCTGAATAGATTGCAGTTATGTTGTCTTTATCACAACACAGATTCTGTCATTTTTGTACACCGTGAAGGTGAGTGGAACCCGTCGTTAGGCAACTACCTGGGTGAATTGACCAGCGAGATCCCCGCTGATACATACATCACAGAATTTGTATCAGCGGTCCCAAAACTTATGGGTACAAGTTGAACACAGATAAAACAGTGTTAAAAGTTAAAGGTATAACTTTAAATATTGCCGCCACTCGGGTCATAAATTTCGACAGCCTGAAAGATTTGGTTTTTGATAATTCTCGTAACACAAACCCTGAAACACAGAAAACTATCAGCGTAGAGCGGCCGGTTTTGTAAGAAATAAGAAGTATTGGGACATCGAAACAAGGCTGCTACACAAAACACAGAGGTGTGTTTATGCAAAGAGGCATCTACTACATGATTTTACAACTCTGCCTTATGGTTATTAGCTCCTCTAGTGTGAAAACACATCCAAACATGCAAACCCGTAATATTGTTTCATTTTTGGGGCTTGTTGGTGTAATTATATGGTAGGGGTAACTGCTTCTTCTAACCAGGTTTTGTAAGCAACACGAACTATCAGATCAGCGGTGCATCAATGCTACGCAATCCATGAGACGCAAACCCCTGGCATTATCGCTGTTACCATGACAACCACTGAATGTATGGTATTACACGAATCCACACCCACTCTGATTATTGGCTGTTACCCTGACACACCTTGAAGGGGTGTTACCTTCAAGCCCTTATTTAGCTCAGATAGGATGACACAGTCATGCTGAAAGTCCACCATCAGGGCTGTCATGCCGCCGCATTTTCGTTTTGTTTTGGGTTACTTTCTATTAGGGATGCATCTTATCTTCCTCTTGTAGATTAGCAGAACCTTCTTTATAATAACGTTCCAAGCTAGCAGCATGAGATTAGTCTAACCTATCTAGCTCTGAAGGACTTATTTAAGTCTACTCTGAAACAAATCTATCAGATGGCGTTCAACATAGATGGGAGTTTCCGATAGGTGCACGCTATCTCGGTTTAAACCTACCAATTATTTAATGTAGGATTGGTGCACCTTATGTTACACCTATAACAAATTCCTTTTACCAAAAAATTATGAGAGACACAATGATTAGTTTATAATAGGGACTGACCCTACTTGAGCAACCAGATCTTCTACTTGGGCATACAACATATGCAGTACTCTCTATCAAGTAATCTTTGGGGACTATCTATAGTCCTCTACGACATATTTCTGCCTTTTGCAGACTACTAACCTCCCTCCAGTATAATACACCTGGAGTGAACTGTAGCCCCTGAGGAGCCCACCTTGTGGGCGAAACGCGTTGGGGAAAATTGTGAGGGCATACTTTATTATATTTTCATCACTTACATGATGGATTACGATAGATACACGTAAATCTGGTTGACCACAATTTATAGAAACATACGACTCTCAGTGACGGATGGTCTCTATCTGTGGGTTACAACTCTGCTGATACAGATATATATAAAAAGAAGGATTGTGATTGTCACTGATCTGGCAGTATGACCAGACAGTATACCTACTGTATCTACAGCACACATTATCCGTCATTTTTTATCTCTCATTAAAATTCATGTTTGTTTGTCTGTTCATAGCTTTTAACAAATCTTTTTTAATACTGTAAATTTTTATTTGAAGTTTTTAGATTTTACAATATTGTAATAAACATTTAAATGAAATACATCACAGTCTCATTATATCACAGAAGCTGTTTGTAGTTGTATGGATCGGGAGAATGAGAGAAGAGAGCACACATGGTAGGCATGTTTGAGTAATCCTCCCTCTTGGTATCCTGGTCCAATCAGGAATTTAGACTGTTGGTTAACAGTAACAGAATACTAACGGCCTGGCCAGGGCCTAACCTGAATTTATTTGGTGGTGGTGGTGGTGGGGGGGGGGTAGGGGGGAAAATAGTGAAAGGTAGGGGAGGGGAGACTTCTGGGACAGAAGGAATTTGCGTTCCCATGGGGTGGATGTCGTAGAGGGCGGTCTCAGGCTTTAACAAGGTGTAGTGACAGAGGTACATCGTTGCTATTCTAGTTCTCTTATGTGCTTAGGGAGGTTAGAAATCTATTGTTTTGCGGTGGGTAGGAATAATCTAGCCATGGGGACCATATGTTTAAAAATTTCTCGTGTCTGTCGGCTTGAATAGAGGTCAGTTTTTCATTTATTAGGTACCAGTCCATCCTGCGTTTAACCTCAGTAAAGTCCAAGGTAGCTTTGCGCCATAAATGGGCAATAACTTGTTTTGTGGCCAGAAATAGAAAGGATATTAACTTTCTCGAGTCAGGAGGGATATTGGTTATGTGTTTATTTAATAATGCTTCCCAAGGGTCTTTGCGGATGTTGTAGCTTGTGATTGAATATATTAGGGGGTAAACCCGAATCCATAGTCTCTTGACCCGAGGACAGGACCACCATATGCGGAGCATATCACCCGAAACTAGACATCCGCGAAAGCAGTTGGGAGAGCGTCCGGAAATTGCGTGGGATACTCTATCTGGGGTTAAATACCAGCGGAATAAAATTTTGAATGAAGTTTCTAGCATTAATATGTTTCTGGCGCTACTGTTAGTAGACTCCCATATTTGAGTCCATTCCTCATCGGATAGAGTTTTGCCTAGGTCTCTTTCCCAACGCGTTATGTACAGCATTTGAGAACGATAGGAGGAATGAACCAAATCTGAGTAAATCTGCGAAATGAGGCTTCTTGCATGTGGGTATTTCTGACAATATCTTTCGAATGGGGTTAAGGTCAGTGGAGAACTTGTGTTCTTGAGGAGAGAGGATATAAAGTGTTTTAGCTGCAGGTATCGGAATATTTCCGGAGATGGTAAGTTATATTTTTCCTGTAGTGTAGGGAAAGGGGTAAGCCGTTTTGTTGAGAGCAATTGGTATATTTTGATGAGGCCTGACTTCATCCAGTTCTTAAACAACTGAGGCGATTCCATTCCTGGTATAAACATTATGTTCCGCAAGAGTGGCGCAAGGGGTAGGTGAGGAGATATTAGTTTTCCTGAATATTTTATTGAGTCCCAGACATGGAGGGAATGGTTGATAACAGGGTTGTTGATAATGGGTCTATGTTTAGGTCGTATCCATAAAATGGAGTCAATGGTAAGGGGATGTATTTCTGTTGCTTCCAGTGATACCCAGAGAGGGGTGTTAGAGAGAAGGAGTGTAAGAGGTCCAGTTGAGCCACCTGGGCCGCTTGGTAATATTTTGAGTAATTAGGAACTCCTAGGCCTCCCTTTTTTCGATGTCTGTATAAGGTAGATTGTAGGACCCTGGGAATACTGCCAGCCCATACAAATCGGAGGAACATCTGCTGAAGAGTCTTCAGCAAGTATTGAGGCACCCGTACCGGGAGAGCTCTAAAATAGTATAATAGTTTAGGGAGAAATTACATCTTTAAGGCGTTAGCTCTCCCAGTCCAGGAGATGTGATATCGGCTCCAACTTTCGAGTAGTAACCTTGTTTTGCGTAGAAAGGGAATGTAGTTTTGACTATATAAAGATGAGTAGGAGTTAGTCAGTTGGATGCCCAGGTAGCCCAAAGAGCCCGCTGTCCACTGAAAGGGGAGGTTTGGCTGGAGCAAATTTACCGACTTCGGTAATAGTGTGAGGTTGAATGCTTTGGATTTTGTGTGGTTAATTGTTAAGCCAGAGATTGACCCGAATCTGGATAGCTCCGCCATGAGGTTGGGTATGGTAGTGTATGGGGATGATATGAGCAGTAGTAAATCATCAGCAAACATTGAGAGTATGTGATGAACTGAGGCGATTTCGATTCCTTTTATCTTAGGGTTGTTACGAATTTTAATCGCCAGGGGTTCCATGGCCAAAATGAATAGTAGTGGGGATAGTGGACAACCCTGTCGTGTCCCCCGATGGATTGGAAATGTGTCGGAGCAAAAGCCCCTGTATCGCACAAAGGCCTTAGGGTGGGCATATAGTATCCGTAGCCATGTGAGGAATTTGTTGGGGAATCCCCACCTGTCGAGGACCGAGAATAAGTATTCCCAACCTAATGTGCCAAACGCTTTATGTATGTCTAGGGATAGAAGCATAGCTGGGATCTTTCTGGTTTTACAGAGGTGGGTGAGGTGAATTATTCTTCGAATGCTGTCAGGAGCCTGACGGCCTGGGACAAATCCTACTTGATCTTTATCAACTAGTGAGGGGAGGGCCATATTTAATCGCGTCGCTAGTATTGTGGTGAGGAGCTTTACGTCTACATTTATTAAAGAAATGGGGCAATAGTTTTGTTTGTCTAATAAGTCTCTGTCTGGCTTGGGAATCATTGCTATAGAGGCTAGAAGGTCTGTCTGGCCTACTTGGTGGCCATCTCTCATTGCATTGAAGTAATCAGCCAGATAGGTGCTTAGGATTGGTGAGAATTTTTTGTAATATGGGGCTGAGAAGCCATCTGGGCCAGGTCTTTTATTAGGTTTTAGTGCTTTTATAGCATGTGTCACTTCTTCATGGGTGATTTTGGATGCAAGATTGTCTAGGAATGTTTCTCCAAGTGTTGGTAGTGGGATTTCTTGGAGATAAGAAGTTATTTCATTTCTTGGAAGAGCACATTGTTGTGACTACAATTTGGTTAAGAATTTTTGGAATTCCCGCGTTATTGTGTTTGGGTTTGCTGTGACTCCATTTTGGTTTGTGCGTAGTTTGTAGAAGGGGTTTGTGTTGGGGTGCGAGCGAAGTCTACAGGCTAGAGGTGTTGAAGGCTTATTGTTAAGTACATAAAAACGCTGTCGGGATCATCGTATTTTTTGTTCTATTGTATCTGTAAGGCAAAGGTCTAGCTCCGTTTTAGCTCTAGATAGCGCTTGGAGATTATTTTTAGATGGGTATTTTTTGGCTACCTCTTCAAGTTGAGAGACTTGTTCTAATTTTAATTGTTGCGACATGCGTTCCTGTTTACGTTGGGCTGCTATTTGTATTAAGTGACCTCGAATCACTACTTTATGCGCTTCCCAGAGAGAGAGATGGGGGAGGAGGCAGACGGGCTGTTCATATCAAAGTATTCTTTCAATTGTGGAGTTAGTATGGATATTACCCCAGGGATCGATAGGAGAGAGTCATTGAGGGTCCAAGATGAGTTTATAGATTTAGACATTAAAGAGTTGCAGGTAATGTTTAACGGGCTATGGTCAGACCATGGTACTGATAGGATTTTAGATTGTAGTATTTGAGGTGTGAAGGTATCGGGGGATTAAAATGTGGTCTATTCTTCTATATAAAGAATGTGGGGCTGAATAGTGTGTATAGTCTTTAGTTGTTGGATTTAGCTCTCGCCAGGCGTCTACCATATGGTATTGTTGGAGGAGGGATTTAAAGTTGTGTGATATCGTGTGTTGGGGCAATGGGCAATGGGCTGGAAGGGTGGTTGAGTTCCTATCCAGATTCGGGTCAAGAATACAGTTTGAGTCTCCGCATAGAATTATGGTGCCTGATTTGTTAGCCTCGACTAATTCAAAAAGTTTTGTGAAAAACTGGATTTGTCTTGAGTTTGGAGCGTAGTAGGAGATGATAGTTACTGGGACATCTTGGATGGTGCCTGTCAGTATTAGGTAGCGACCTTCTGCGTCTGCGATGGTGGAGACGTGTGTAAAAGGGACTGATTTACTGAAGCAGATGGTGACTCCCTTTGTTTTGGTTGGAGCGTTCGCTGAAAAAAATGTGGGGTATTGGGGGGAGAGGTAGCGTGGGGCAGAGTTACTGGAAAAATCGGTTTCTTGTAGGCACACTATGTCTGCGTGTCTGCTTTTATAGTATCTGAACGCTTTTGAGCGTTTTTGCGGGGGAGTTGAAGCCCTGTACATTGTGGGTAATTATTTTTAAGTAATGGGCGGGGGTAGTAATTATAGTTTCTGGAAACCGTCTCAGGACCTCCACTCCATGGGAGGGGACGTTGGGAGGGGACAAGAAGAGGGAAGGAGCAAGGAGGAGGGCGTGGCCAACATATCCTTTTATTGCTAGGAGCAATGGATGAGATTGTCTCAGTGGTAACAAGTGGTAAGTTCTTCATAGTTACCAAGTGGTGCTCAAGTGGGGAGCCACTTTAGCTCTGAATTAGGGTGGCTTATAAGTGTTTGTAGTTTAGAGTGGAAGGAGGTCGGGAAGACCCTAGGAAGGGAGGGAGTGGTGAGGGGGGGGGGGATAGGGTGAGCAGAGAGGGGGGGGCAGATCTGAGAAAAGAATATAACAAAGCATAAAACATTTCAATGCTAACTGTTACTCTTGATCAATACATTGTTAGAAAATAGTAATCTGCTCAGGAGGAGATTTATTTCTATCTCCAAAAGGTCCGTTGCCCGGAGAAGGTTGGACATATTTCTGTCTTTTTGTTCTTCGGGTAGGACCTCGTGTATATAGTTTTGAGTTGAGTTTAATTCACGGTAATTCAAAATGTTACTCGTGACTGGTAGAAGAAAAGGTCGGCAAGAGAAATAAAAATCTAACGTCTTGCTGACTCAAACATCTTTCGTAATAACGACTCCAGGAGGTTGTGGTTTCGTTCAAGTGGTTGTGGCATCTTTCTTTCTGACTCCTGGTGTGGTTTTTGCAGATGGGGGGGATGTGGGAGATAAGGCTATGGAACCCAGTTGGGGCGGGGGCAGCTGCAGATTTAATTCTTTGAAGCAGCGCCGGGCACCTTCGGGTGACAAGATCGTGTGAACTTTATCTTGGAATGTGAAAGTCAGCTTAAATGGAAAGCCCCATCTGCATAGTATCTTTACTTGTTGCAGGATGGATAGGTACGGCTTAAGAGCTCTCCTCTTGGAGATGGTGCCAGATCGGGGAATAATTGGTAGTCGAAGCCTTGGAATGTTAGTTTATGGGAAGATCGAGCAGCGCGCATCAGTTGCTCTTTGGTTCTGTGGAAGTGGAGTTTTAATACGATGTCTCTTGGAGGACCCTTCGGATTTGGTGCTCGCAGGGCTCTATGAACTCTATCGAGTTCCAGTCGGTCGATTGGGATGTTCGGGCAGAGCTCTTGGAACAGCGCAGTTACTGTTGATTGTAGGTCATTGATGGATTCAGGGTCTCCACGGATGCGTATGTTGTCTCGTTGTGCTCTATTTTCAACATCTTCTAGTTTATCGTGAAGAAAATGTATTTCTTCATGTAGTTGTTCTATTTCTTTTTCATGGGGATCTAGGACTATGGTAGTGTTGTCCATTCTATCTTCAAGAGCTATTGTCCTCTGGCTCAGCTCTCGGATTTCGTTGGAGAGTTTAGTTGTTATTTTGGAGGAGGTTTTTTTAGCTCTTTTTGTAGTAGTGATTCTATTCGGGTGAAAAGTTTGTCTGAAATAGTAGAAGTAGAATCATCTGGGGAGTTGCTGTTAGGGCTGTCCATGTTGGTGCGTGATGGAAGCCGTGAGTCCTCTATCGACGAGTGAGATAATTCGTCGGAAGAGATGGTAGTCTCTTGTTGTTTTGAGGATTTTTTAGCATTCTGTTGCGAGCTTGTATTGTTTTTCCCTGTTAACAAATGCTTTTAACAAATCTTAATAAAAGTTAAATTTTAGAATTTTTTTTTATCACTGCAGGGAGAGAAAACGCATAAATTCTGCCATAGATTTTTTTTTAAGCGTTAATTATGCAGCACAAATGACACAATACATTTTCTCCTGTGGTTCAGTATGATTACAACAAGGCCAAAATTCTTATATATTTTTTTTTAGGTTTTTCCACTTCTCTGCAATAAAAACCCTTTTTTTGGAAATCTTTTTTTTTCTAAATTGCTGCATTCAAAGTCCTATAACATTTTTATTTTTTCATGGGCAGAGCTCTGTGAGGGCTCATTTTTTTGCGAGACGAGCTGTAGGTTTAATTGGCACCATTTAGGGTAAATACAGTTTTTTTGATCACTTTTATTGCGTTTTTTTAATTAGGATTTTTTTTTACGCTTTTTGCCTAGCAGGACAAAAAGTGTGCTCATCTTATTGTACGTGTCATTACGGACACGACAATACTAAATATGTGGGATTTTTTTGTTTTTTTATGCTAATATAAGAAAAAGCCCCACAAAAGGGTTTTCTTAACAATTTTTTTTTCATTTTTATTTATTGTACATTTTTATTTTCTTTTTTTTACACCCTTTGTGTCCCTCTAAGGGAATTGCACCATACCAGTACCATCGCTAAGATAAGGCATTGCAGGATTACTGTTCTGCAATGCCTTATCGATTATTACAGCGATCAGAGGCAGTGGCAATACTGGAGGTATCTGGCATCCTGTTACCATGACAACATGACGTGGTTAAGTTTGGAACAGATCATAAAAAATGTAACTATATATCTGTTAACATTATGCAGTGTTATACACATCTATGTAATAATTCTTATGCATTAAATTATGTAATAACTCTATAATCTGTATTTTTTTTATCGCACATCGGTTATATATTCAGTGCGCTCAATAAAGCTTTTCAAAATTTTGCATTTTGTCTACTGTGTGTTCTCTATAATACTGTCACTGTCAGGCTATACATAAAAGCTTATTAGGAGGGGGTGGATATGCTAAAAAGGTTATTATGGGGTGGAAATGCACTCTATATATTAAACCTTATACTCATAAGGCGACTTGAATGGTATATAACATCAAGTCAGACTATAAATATAATGTCTGTCTCATGATACGGCACAGGCCTGGAATGCAGATGGGCGCCTGATACGTCACAGCCCCTGGAATGCGAAAGGGCCCCCCGAAGCTCCAGGTGGCTGCCAAAGGGGGCGGGTCAAAGGTCATGGTAAGAAGGCTTGGCACCTGTCACTTTCCAAAAGGGGGCGGCTTGGCATGAGGCATGGGCATATTACTACTCAGATCATATCTCAATTGATCTCCCGCATGAAAAAAAAGACAATTTATAGTGCATATGCAGCAGAAATCTGCACCAGACATCCGCGCGGGCCTGATTTTTCCTGTGGACATGAGGTCAAAGAATTTTACATATTAAATTGGAAAGAAATATGCATCTGTTTTGCTGTAAAAGGCAATAATTAGAGATGAGCGAACACCAAAATGTTCGGGTGTTCGTTATTCGTAACGAACTTCCCGTGATGCTCGAGGGTTCGTTTCGAACAACGAACCCCATTGAAGTCAATGGGCGACCAGAACATTTTTGTATTTCGCCGATGCTCGCTAAGGTTTTCATGTGTGAAAATCTGGGCAATTCAGGAAAGTGATGGGAATGACACAGTGACGGATAGGGCAGGCGAGGGGCTACATGTTGGGCTGCATCTCAAGTTCCCAGGTCCCACTATTAAGCCACAATACCGGCAAGAGTGGGCCCCCCCCCTCCCAACAACTTTTACTTCTGAAAAGCCCTCATTAGCATGGCATACCTTTGCTAAGCACCACACTACCTCCAACAAAGCACAATCACTGCCTGCATGACACTCCACTGACACTTCTCCTGGGTTACATGCTGCCCAACCGCCCCCCCTCCCCCCCACAGCGCACACCAAAGTGTCCCTGCGCAGCCTTCAGCTGCCCTCATGCCACACCACGCTCATGTCTATTTAGAATTGCGTCTGCCATGACGAGGGACCGCAGGCACACACTGCAGAGGTTGGCACGGCTAGGCAGCGACCCTCTTTAAAAGTGGCGGAGCGATAGCCCACAATGCTGTACAGAAGCAATGAGAAATAGAATCCTGTGCCACCGCCATCAGGAGCTGCACACGTGGGCATAGCAATGGGGAACCTATGTGCCACACACTATTCATTCTGTCAAGGTGTCTGCATGCCCCAGTCAGACCGGGCTTTTTAATTCATAGACACAGGCAGGTACAACTCCCTATTGTGAAGTCCCTGTCGACCCACAGCATGGGTGGCTCCCTGGAACCCACCGGCGGTACACAGAAATATCCCATTGCATTGCCCAACACAGCTGAGGTAGTAATGTCGTGCTTAATGCAGGTGGGCTTCGGCCCACACTGCATGCCCCAGTCTGACTGGGGTTCTTTATAAGTGTACAGATGTAGTAAAAACTCTGTGTGCACCTACAGCATGGGTGGGTGCCAGGAAGCCACCGGCGGTACATAGAAATATCCCATTGCATTGCCCAACACAGCTGAGGTAGTAATGTTGTGCTTAACCCTTTCCAATCCAATTTGTATATGGTTTTCCTAGGGGGCTTACTCTTTTTCTGCTGTTATACAACGGCGCTATATGCTGGCTAAAGCCAGTACTGCATGAGCTGACACGTAGGATAGGCTCCGACAGCAGAGAGGCTGGCAATATACAGTAAGAGAACCCCGACGGACGTCTACCAACAACGGAGCTGTACAGCCTTAAACCCTAATGTCTTCACAGGTCACACAGTGGACTGGAAAGGGTTAATGCAGGTGGGTTTCGGCCCACACTGCATGCCCCAGTCAGACTGGGGTTCTTTACAAGTGGACACATGTAGGTTTAACTCCCTGTGGACCCACTGCCTGGGTGGGTGCCAGGAAGCCACCGGCGGTACATAGAAATATCCCATTGCATTGCCCAACACAGCTGAGGTAGTAATGTCGTGCGTAATACAGGTGGGCTTCGGCCCACACTGCATGCCCCAGTCAGACGGGTTCTTTAGAAGTGTACAGATGTATTAAAAACTCAGTGTGCACCTACAGCATGGGTGGCTCCCTGGAACCCACCGGCGGTACACAAAAATATCCCATTGCATTGCCCAACACAGCTGAGGTAGTAATGTCGTGCGTAATACAGGTGGGCTTCGGCCCACACTGCATGCCCCAGTCAGACTGGGGTTCTTTACAAGTGGACACATGTAGGTTTAACTCCCTGTGGACCCACTGCCTGGGTGGGTGCCAGGAAGCCACCGGCGGTACATAGAAATATCCCATTGCATTGCCCAACACAGCTGAGGTAACGTCAGCTGTAATGCAGGTGGGCTAAAAATTAATTTGATTACACTGTAGGCGAGGGCCCACAAAAATTGCTGTATCAACAGTACTAATGTACATCCCAAAAATTGGCCATGGCCAGCCAAGAGGGCAGGTGAAACCCATTAATCGCTTTGGTTAATGTGGCTTAAGTGGTAACTAGGCCTGGAGGCAGCCCAGTGTAACGAAAAATTGGTTCAAGTTAAAGTTCCAATGCTTTTAAGCGCATTGAAACTTATAAAAATTGTTCTGAAAAATTATTTGAGTGAGCCTTGTGGCCCTAAGAAAAATTGCCCGTTCAGCGTGATTACGTGAGGTTTCAGGAGGAGGAGCAGGAGGAGGAGGAGGAGGAATATTAGACACAGATTGATGAAGCAGAAATGTCCCCGTTTTGGATGGTGAGAGAGAACGTAGCTTCCATCCGCGGGTGCAGCCTACGTATTGCTTACGTATCGCTGCTGTCTGCTGGTGGAGAACAGAAGTCTGGGGAAATCCAGCCTTTGTTCATCTTGATGAGTGTTAGCCTGTCGGCACTGTCGGTTGACAAGCGGCTACACTTATCTGTGATGATTCCCCCAGCCGCACTAAACACCCTCTCCGACAACACGCTAGCCGCAGGACAAGCAAGCACCTCAAGGGCATACAGGGCTAGTTCAGGCCACGTGTCCAGCTTCGACACCCAGTAGTTGTAGGGGGCAGAGGCGTCACCAAGGATGGTCGTGCGATCCGCTACGTACTCCCTCACCATCCTTTTGCAGTGCTCCCGCCGACTCAGCCGTGACTGGGGAGCGGTGACACAGTCTTGGTGGGGAGCCATAAAGCTGGCCAGGCCCTTAAAGACTGTTGCACTGCCTGGGATGTACATGCTGCTCGATCTACGCACATCCCCTGCAACATGGCCCTCGGAACTGCGCCTTCTGCCACTAGCGCTGTCGGCTGGGAATTTTACCATCAGCTTGTCCGCAAGGGTCCTGTGGTATAGCAACACTCTCGAACCCCTTTCCTCTTCGGGAATCAGAGTGGGCAGGTTCTCCTTATACCGTGGATCGAGCAGTGTGTACACCCAGTAATCCGTAGTGGCCAGAATGCGTGCAACGCGAGGGTCACGAGAAAGGCATCCTAACATGAAGTCAGCCATGTGTGCCAGGGTACCTGTACGCAACACATGGCTGTCTTCACTAGGAAGATCACTTTCAGGATCCTCCTCCTCCTCCTCCTCCTCCTCAGGCCATACACGCTGAAAGGATGACAGGCAATCAGCCGGTGTACCGTCAGCAGCGGCCCAAGCTGTCTCTTCCCCCTCCTCCTCATCCTCCTCATGCTCCTCCTCCTCCTCCTGTACGCACTGAGAAATAGACAGGAGGGTGCCCTGACTATCCAGCGGCATACTGTCTTCCCCCGCCCCCGTTTCCGAGCGCAAAGCAGCTGCCTTTATGGTTTGCAGGGAATTTCTCAAGATGCATAGCAGAGGAATGGTGACGCTAATGATTGTAGCATCGCCGCTCACCACCTGGGTAGACTCCTCAAAATTACCAAGGACATGGCAGATGTCTGCCAACCAGGCCCACTCTTCTGAAAGGAATTGAGGAGGCTGACTCCCACTGCGCCGCCCATGTTGGAGTTGGTATTCGACTATAGCTCTACGCTGTTCATAGAGCCTGGCCAACATGTGGAGCGTAGAGTTCCACCGTGTGGGCACGTCGCACAGCAGTCGGTGCACTGGCAGCTTAAAGTGATGTTGCAGGGTGCGCAGGGTGGCAGCGTCCGTGTGGGACTTGCGGAAATGTGCGCAGAGCCGGCGCGCCTTTACGAGCAGGTCTGACAAGCGTGGGTAGCTTTTCAGAAAGTGCTGAACCACCAAATTAAAGACGTGGGCCAGGCATGGCACGTGCGTGAGGCTGCCGAGCTGCAGAGCCGCCACCAGGTTACGGCCGTTGTCACACACGACCATGCCCGGTTGGAGGCTCAGCGGCGCAAGCCAGCGGTCGGTCTGCTGTGTCAGACCCTGCAGCAGTTCGTGGGCCGTGTGCCTCTTATCGCCTAAGCTGAGTAGTTTCAGCACGGCCTGCTGACGCTTGCCCACCGCTGTGCTGCCACACCGCGCGACACCGACTGCTGGCGACATGCTGCTGCTAACACATCTTGATTGTGAGACAGAGGAGGAGGAGGAGGAGGAGGGTGCTTTAGTGGAGGAAGCATACACCTCCGCAGATACCAGCACCGAGCTGGGGCCCGCAATTCTGGGGGTGGGTAGGACGTGAGCGGTCCCGGGCTCTGACTCTGTCCCAGCCTCCACTAAATTCACCCAATGTGCCGTCAGGGAGATGTAGTGGCCCTGCCCGCCTGTGCTTTTCCACGTGTCCGTAGTTAAGTGGACCGTGGCAGTAACCGCGTTGGTGAGGGCGCGCACAATGTTGCGGGAGACGTGGTCGTGCAGGGCTGGGACGGCACATCGGGAAAAGTAGTGGCGACTGGGAACTGAGTAGCGCGGGGCCGCCGCCTCCATGATACTTTTGAAGGACTCCGTTTCCACAACCCTATACGGCAGCATCTCAAGGCTGATGAATTTTGCGATGCGGACGGTTAACGTTTGAGCGTGCGGGTGCGTGGCGGCGTACTTGCGCTTGCGCTCGAACACTTGCGCAAGCGACGGCTGAACGGTGCGCTGAACTACACTGCTGGATGGGGCCGAGGACAGCGGAGATGAGGGTGTGGGTGCAGGCCATGAGGCGGTAGTGCCTGTGTCCTGAGAGGGGGGTTGCATCTCAGTGGCAGGTTGGGGCACAGGGGGAGAGGCAGGGGTGCAAACCGGAGGCGGTGAACGGCCTTTGTCCCACCTTGCGGGGTGCTTGGCCATCATATGTCTGCGCATGGTGGTGGTGGTGAGGCTGTTGGTGTTGGCTCCCCGGCTGAGCTTTGCGCGACAAAGGTTGCACACCACTGTTCGTCGGTCGTCAGGCGTCTCTGTGAAAAACTGCCAGACCTTAGAGCACCTCGGCCTCCGCAGGGTGGCATGGCGCGAGGGGGCGCTTTGGGAAACACTTGGTGGATTATTCGGTCTGGCCCTGCCTCTACCCCTGGCCCTGGACACCGCACTGCCTCTTGCAACCTGCCCTGCTGATGCCCTTGACTCCCCCTCTGAAGACCTGTCCTCCTGAGTAAGCGTTGCACACCAGGTGGGGTCAGTCACCTCATCGTCCTGCTGCTCTTCCTCCGAATCCTCTGTGTGCTGCTCCCTGGGACTTACTGCCCTTACTACTACCTCACTGCAAGACAACTGTGTCTGATCGTCATCGTCCTCCTGACCCACAGAAAGTTGTTGAGACAGTTGGCGGAAGTCCCCAGCCTCTTCCCCCGGACCCCGGGAACTTTCGAATGGTTGGGCATCAGTGACGATAAACTCCTCTGGTGGGAGAGGAACCGCTGCTGCCCAATCTAAGCAGGGGCCCGAGAACAGTTCCTGGGAGTGCTCCCGCTCCTGAGCAGGTGTTATTGTAGTGGAGTGAGGAGGCTGGGAGGAAGGAGGAGCAGCAGACAGAGGATTCGGATTGGCAGCAGTGGACGGCGCAGAACTGCGGGTAGACGATAGGTTGCTCGAAGCACTTTCTGCCATCCAGGACAGGACCTGCTCACACTGCTCATTTTCTAATAACCGTCTCCCGCGTGGACCCATTAATTGGGCGATGAATGTGGGGACGCCAGAAACGTGCCTCTCTCCTAATCGCGCAGTAGTCGGCTGCGACACACCTGGATCAGGAGCTTGGCCTGTGCCCACACCCTGACTTGGCCCTCCGCGTCCTCGGCCGCGTCCACGTCCTCTAGGCCTACCCCTACCCCTCAGCATGCTGTATTACCAGTGATTTGATTTCACAGGCAGGAAATAAATTGGCGCAAGACTGCAGGCCAAATATAATTTTTGCCCTTTTTGGAAAACGAAAGGCCCCACTGCCTCTAGTGAATGAATTATCTAAGTTTAATAACTGTGCTGTGTCCCTGCTTATGTGTCACAGAACGTGAGGGTAGCAGAGTTATTATAACTCTTGGAGAGCAGGTATTTTTTTCCCAATTAAGGAAAGCAAATGGCGAAGCCAGCAGTAAAGCGTAGCTGGGTGCGTATGATTTAGCACTGTTCTTCACGCAGCTCACACGTCTCCACCGCCCGTAAGGACGGACAGAGGCTGGACAAATAGATTTGTTTTCAGTTTTTTCCCACCAACAGGCAGCACTGCGTATATTCAATGAACATGAGAAGTTTAATAACTGTGCTGTGTCCCTGCTTATGTGTCACAGAACGTGAGGGTAGCAGAGTTATTATAACTCTGGCAGAGCAGGTATTTTTTTTCCCAATTAAGGAAAGCAAATGGCGAAGCCAGCAGTAAAGCGTAGCTGGGTGCGTATGATTTAGCACTGTTCTTCACGCAGCTCACACGTCTCCACCGCCCGTAAGGACGGACAGAGGCTGGACAAATAGATTTGTTTTCAGTTTTTTCCCACCAACAGGCAGCACTGCGTATATTCAATGAACATGAGAAGTTTAATAACTGTGCTGTGTCCCTGCTTATGTGTCACAGAACGTGAGGGTAGCAGAGTTATTATAACTCTGGCAGAGCAGGTATTTTTTTCCCAATTAAGGAAAGCAAATGGCGAAGCCAGCAGTAAAGCGTAGCTGGGTGCGTATGATTTAGCAATGTTTTTCACGCAGCTCACACGTCTCCACAGGCGTAAGGACGGACAGAGGCTGGACAAATAGATTTGTTTTCAGTTTTTTCCCACCAACAGGCAGCACTGCGTATATTCAATGAACATGAGAAGTTTAATAACTGTGCTGTGTCCCTGCTTATGTGTCACAGAACGTGAGGGTAGCAGAGTTATTATAACTCTGGCAGAGCAGGTATTTTTTTCCCAATTAAGGAAAGCAAATGGCGAAGCCAGCAGTAAAGCGTAGCTGGGTGCGTATGATTTAGCAATGTTTTTCACGCAGCTCACACGTCTCCACAGGCGTAAGGACGGACAGAGGCTGGACAAATAGATTTGTTTTCAGTTTTTTCCCACCAACAGGCAGCACTGCGTATATTCAATGAACATGAGAAGTTTAATAACTGTGCTGTGTCCCTGCTTATGTGTCACAGAACGTGAGGGTAGCAGAGTTATTATAACTCTGGCAGAGCAGGTATTTTTTTCCCAATTAAGGAAAGCAAATGGCGAAGCCAGCAGTAAAGCGTAGCTGGGTGCGTATGATTTAGCAATGTTTTTCACGCAGCTCACACGTGTCCACAGGCGTTAGGACGGACAGAGGCTGGACAAATAGATTTGTTTTCAGTTTTTTCCCACCAACAGGCAGCACTGCGTATATTCTATGAATAATAACTGTGTTGTGGCCCTGCCTATACAATTCTTTCCCTGCAGTATCAATGGAGGGTGGAATGCTCTGCAGAGGCGATTTTGAGAAGCCCAAAAAAAATGCAGCACAGCTAACAGCAGCCTGGACAGTACTGCACACGGATAAATATGGCCCTAGAAAGGACCGTTGAGGTTCTTGAAGGCTACACTCACTCCTAACACTCTCCCTGCCTATGCAGCACTTCTGTCCCTAATGCCAGGTGCAACGGTCTGCAGAGGCGATTTTGAGAAAAAAAAAAATCCCACTGCTAACAGCAGCCAACACACAGCTATCAGTGGCCCTAATAAGGACCTTTGGGGGGTCTTGAAGCCTACACTAACTACCAATTCTTTCCCTACAGCAGCTCCGGTATAAACAGCACTGTCCCTCATCTAACTCACACCGCATCTGAGGCGAGCCGCGGGAGGGGCCGACTTTTATATTAGGCGAACACCTGATCTAGCCAGCCACTCACAGCAGGGGGGTGGTATAGGGCTTAAACGTTGCAGGGGGAAGTTGTAATGCCTTCCCTGTCTTTCAATTGGCCAGAAAAGCGCGCTAACGTCTCAGGGAAGGAAGTGAAAGTAACCAGAACACCGCATGGTGTTCGTTACGAATAACGAACATCCCGAACACCCTAATATTCGCACGAATATCAAGCTCGGACGAACGCGTTCGCTCATCTCTAGCAATAATGCAAAAATATTATTTTTCTCAAAACAAAATCCAACTCCTAATTTGTTGTATTCCTTCCAGTTCCTTCTTCTGCATACACTTTCAATTTAGACCCAAGCTAATTAGTTTTTTCACGCAAAATTACTTTGAATTTCTCATTAGTGCTCTATGCCACAGCCAAACCACCTGCATGTACATTTTACCAAAGGGAGAAAAGTAAACAATAATATGTTGGATAGACAGAGGCAAGATGGTGTATGAGTGAGCATTATGGCTTCTCTCACAGGGGGAGCGTTGAGGAGAAGAGACACTTTCTCTCCTGTTGTCTGATTTATAAACGGCTATAATGAAGCAATACAAGACAACAGTATGTTTAAAATGTTATTATTTCATAGTGACAATGCATGACTCACCTGAAAATGAAAAGTTTAGGGGAATCATCATTGCGGTGTTTTCATGTTATACTGGATTTTCTCTTTTGCATTGTAGTGAAAATTTTACAAAAGTTTCAAAAAAAAGATGTTTGAACAAAAATAAAAAAATATGTCAAAGCCTACTCGACTCCCTCATATCATGAGCATCTAGGAGCTCTAATTGTATTAAATACCAAGGACCAAAAATCTATTTGTGTTACTGATTAAGGGTATGACCAGTGATGCAAGCCTTCTGAGCAAAACATACCTTTAAAAAAAGATATTTACATTTCCTGCAATGCATACATCTTCCCGCTGAGTGGTCTGGGCCACTTATGGAGGCCTGTGTACATCCCTTCAGCCACCTCTCTCTGCTACTAAGACAGAAGAAAGTAATTAGACCATCAAACAAATCCTTCATCTCTATCTAACCAAAGGAGATGAAGTTAACTTTTCCATGAAGCAAGGAATTGAATAAAGGAGGTAAAGGGGGAGGACTGGCTTTAATTCTGATGTGTTTTAGGATTCTGTTCCAGTTTTGCTGTTTTCTAAAGTTCAGAATTAGGTCTTTGACTCTGAAAGACTAGTTCTATGCATATAAAACATTATAATACAATGCTGTTATAAACTCCCCCCCAATGCTCTGTAGTAATCTTCCTGAGAGGTGGAGTTTGGTCAAAGGGGTGTGGCTTAATATTAGAGATGAGCGAGCACCGAAATGCTTGGGTGCTCGTTACTCGGGACGAAATTATCGCGATGCTCGAGGGTTCGTTTTGAATAACGAACCCCATTGAAGTCAATGGGCGATCCGAGCATTTTTATATATCGCCAATGCTCGCTAAGGTTTCCATTTGTGAAAATCTGGGCAATTCAATAAAGTGATGGGAATGACACAGCAACGGATAGGGCAGGCGAGGGGCTACATGTTGGGCTGCATCACAAGTTACCAGGTCCCACTATTAAGCCACAATAGCGGCAAGAGTGGGCCCCCCCCCCTTCCAACAATTTTTACTTCTGAAAAGCCCTCATTAGCAATGCATACCGTAGCTAAGCAGCACACTACCTCCAACAAAGCACAATCACTGCCTGCATGACACTCCGCTGCCACTTCTCCTGGTTTACATGCTGCCGCACGACCCAGTGTCCACAGTGCACACCAAATTGTCCCTGCGCAGCCTTCAGCTGCCCTCATGCCACACCACCCTCATGTCTATTTATAAGTGCGTCTGCCATGAGGAGGAACCGCAGGCACACACTGCAGAGGGTTGGCACTGCTAGGCAGCGACCCTCTTTAAAAGGGGCGGGGCGGCGATAGCCCACAATGCTGTACAGAAGCAATGAGAAATCCAATCCTGTGCCACCTCCATCAAGAGCTGCACACGGGAGCATAGCAATGGGGAACCTATGTGCCACACACTATTCATTCTGTCAAGGTGTCTGCATGCCCCAGTCAGATCGCGTTTTTTTATAAATAGTCACAGGCAGGTACAACTCCGCAATGGGAATTCAGTGTGCACCCACAGCATGGGTGGCTCCCTGGAACCCACCGGCGGTACATAAATATATCCCATTGCATTGCCCATCACAGCTGAGGTAATGTCATATTTAATGCAGGTGGGCTTTGGCCCACACTGCATGCCCCAGTCAGACCAGGGTTTTTAATACATAGACACAGGCAGGTACAACTCCTTAATGTAAAGTCGTGTGGGCTCCCTGGAACCCACTGGCGTTACAAAAATATATCCCATTGCAGTGCCCTGGACAGCAGAGCTAACGTCTGATTAAATATAGGTGGGCTTCGGCCCAAACTGCATGCCCCAGTCAGGCTCGAGTTTTTTATAAGTATACACAGGCACGTACATCTCCCTAATGGGAAGTCCATGTGGACCTACAGCATGGGTGGGGGCCAGGAAGCCACCGGCGGTACATAAATATATCCCATTGCAGTGCCCAGCACAGCTGATGTAATGTCAGCTTTAATGCAGGTGGGCCAAAAATTAATTGGATTACACTGTAGGCGAGGGTTCCAAAAAATTGGTGTACCAACAGTACTAATGTACGTCAGAAAAATTGGCCATGCCCAACCAAGAGGGCAGGTGAAACCCATTAATCGCTTTGGTTAATGTCATGTGGCTTAATTTGTAACTAGGCCTGTAGGCAGCCCAGTTAAAATAAAAATTGGTTCAGGTGCAGGTTTCAACGATTTAATGAGCATTGAAACGTATAAAAATTGTTTAGAAAAATTATATGACTTGGCCTTGTGGGCCTAAGAAAAATTGCCCGTTCGGCGTGATTACGTGAGGTTTCAGGAGGAGGAGCACGAGGAGGAGGATGAATATTATACACAGATTGATGAAGCTAAAAGGTCCACGTTTTTGATGGTAATAGAGAACAATGCTTCCATCCACGGGTGCAGCCTACGTATTGTTTAGGTATCACTGCTGTCTGCTGGTGGAGAAGAGAAATCTGGGGAAATCCAGGCTTTGTTCATCTTGATGAGTGTAAGCCTGTCGGCACTGTCGGTTGACAGGCGGGAACGCTTATCCGTAATGATTCCCCCAGCCGCACTAAACACCCTCTCTGACAAGACGCTAGCCGCAGGACAAGCAAGCACCTCCAGGGCATACAGCACGAGTTCAGGCCACGTGTCCAGCTTCGGCACCCAGTAGTTGTAGGGGGCAGAGGCGTCACCGAGGACGGTCGTGCGATCGGCTACGTACTCTCTCACCATCCTTTTACAGTGCTCCCGCCAACTCAGCCTTGACTGGGGAGCGGTGACACAGTCTTGCTGGGGAGCCATAAAGCTGGCAAAGGCCTTGGAGAATGTTTCCCTGCCTGCGCTGTACATGCTGCCTGATCTCTGCGCCTCCCCTGCTACCTGGCCCTCGGAACTGCGCCTTCTGCCACTAGCGCTGTCGGATGGGAATGTTACCATCAGTTTGTCCGCCAGGGTCCTGTGGTATAACGCGAGGGTCTCGAGAAAGGCATCCTAACATGAAGTGAGCCATGTGTGCCAGGGTACCTGTACGCAACACATGGCTGTCCTCACTACGAAGATCACTTTCAGGATCCTCCTCCTCCTCCTCCTCAGGCCATACACGCTGAAAGGATGACAGGCAAGCAGCATGGGTACCCTCAGCAGTGGGCCAAGCTGTCTCTTCCCCCTCCTCCTCATGCTCCTCCCCCTCCTCCTCCTCCTCCTCAGCGCGCTGAGATATAGACATGAGGGTGTTCTGTCTATCCAGCGACATACTGTCTTCACCCGCCTCCGTTTCTGAGTGCAAAGCGTCTGCCTTTATGCTTTGCAGGGAACTTCTCAAGAGGCATAGCAGAGGAATGGTGACGCTAATGATTGCAGCATCCCTGCTCACCATCTGGTTAGACTCCTCAAAGTTTCCAAGGACCAGGCAGATGGCTGCCAACCAGGCCCACTCTTCTTTAAAGAATTGAAGAGGCTGACTCCCACTATGCCACCCATGTTGGAGTTCGTATGCCACTATAGCTCTACGCTGCTCATAGAGTCTGGCCAACATGTGGAGCGTAGAGTTCCACCGTGTGGGCACGTCGCACAGCAGTCGGTGCACTGGCAGATTAAACCGATGTTGCAGGGTGTGCAGTGTGGCAGCGTCCGTCTTGGACTTGCGGAAATGTGCGCTGACCCGGCGCACCTTTCCGAGCATGTCTGACAAGTGAGGGTAGCTTTTCAGAAAGCGCTGAACCACCAAATTAAAGACAAGGGCCAGGCATGGCACGTGCGTGAGTCTGCCGAGCTGCAGAGCCGCCACCAGGTTACGGCCGTTGTCACACACGACCATGCCCGGTTGGAGGCTCAGCGGCGCAAGCCAGAGGTTGGTCTGCTCTGTCAAACCCTGCAGCAGTTCGTGGGCCGTGTGCCTTTTCTCTCCTAAGCTGAGTAGTTTCAGCACGGCCTGCTGACGCTTGCCCACCGCTGTGCTGCCACGCCGCGCGACAGCGACTGCTGGTGACGTGCTGCTGCTGACACATCTTGATTGCGAGACAGAAGTTGCGTTGGAGGAGGAGGAGGAAGAGGGTGGCTTAGTGGAGGAAGCATACACCGCCGCAGATACCAGCACCGAGCTGGGGCCTGCAATTCTGGGGGTGGGGAGGACGTGAGCGGTCCCAGGCTCTGACTCGGTCCCAGCCTCCACTAAATTCACCCAATGTGCCGTCAGGGAGATATAGTGGCCCTGCCCGCCTGTACTTGTCCACGTGTCCGTTGTTAAGTGGACCTTGGCAGTAACCGCGTTGGTGAGGGCGCATACAATGTTGCGGGAGACGTGGTCGTGCAGGGCTGGGACGGCACATTGGGAAAAGTAGTGGCGACTGGGAACCGAGTAGCGCGGGGCCGCCGCCGCCATCATGCTTTTGAAAGCCTCCGTTTCCACAAGCCTATACCGCAGCATCTCCAGGCTGATCAATTTGGCTATATGCAGGTCTAACGCTTGAGCGTGCGGGTGCATGGCGGCGTACTTGCACTTGCGCTCAAACAGTTGCGCTAGCGACGTCTGGACGTTGCGCTGAGAGACATTGCTGGATGGGGCCGAGGACAGCGGAAGTAAGGGTGTGGGTGCAGGCCAGGAGACGGTAGTGCCTGTGTCCTCAGAGGGGGGTTGGATCTCAGTGGCAGGTTGGGGCACAGGGGGAGAGGCAGTGGTGCAAACCGGAGGCGGTGAACGGCCTTCGTCCCACCTTGTGGGGTGCTTGGCCATCATATGCCTGCGCATGCTGTTGGTGGTGGCTCCCCAGCTGATCTTGGCGTGACAAAGGTTGCACACCACTGTTCGTCGGTCGTCAGGCGTCTCTGTGAAAAACTGCCACACCTTAGAGCTCCTTGGCCTCTGCAGGGTGGCATGGCGCGAGGGGGCGCTTTGGGAAACAGTTGGTGGATTATTCAGTCTGGCCCTTCCTCTACCCCTGGCCACCGCACTGGCTCAGCCTGTGCCCACACCCTGACTTGGGCCTCCGCGTCCTCGCCCACGTCCACGTCCTCTAGGCCTACCCCTACCCCTCAGCATGCTGTATTACCAGTAGTGCAGAAACAGAACGCTGTAATTAAATGTGCCGCTGATTGGCCTGTGGTTGGAGGCAGACTTCGCTTAAGGAACGCACAGCAGAGCCAGGAAATAATTTTGCGCAAGCCTGCTGTAACACTTAACTGGCTGCGTATGAATTAGGACAATTACCCCCAGCACAGACCCAGTACACTGAGGACGGTCACAGGCAGCCCAAATAGATTTTTTTTTCCCAAATGTTTTTGGAAAGGCCCACTGCCTATATACACTAAATATGTCTTCTCTCTCTGCGTCACCACTTGTGGCCCTGGACTATGTAAAATAACTGCAGACTGTTGCACTGTGGACAGGAATACAGCGGTGATGTAACAGCCAACACAGAGCCAGGAAATAATTTTACGCAAGCCTGCTGTAACACTTAGCTGGCTGCGTATGAATTAGGACAACTTCCCCCAGCACAGACCCAGTACACTGAGGACGGTCACAGGCAGCCCAAATAGATTTTTTTTCCCAAATGTTTTTGGAAAGGCCCACTGCCTATATTCACAAAATATGTCTTCTGTCCCTGCCTCACCACCACTACTGGCCCTGGACTATGTATAATTACTGCAAGACGCAATGCTCTGCACGGCCGATATACAAAAAAAAAATGTGCAACACTGCAAAAAGCAGCCTCCACACTACTGCACACGGTTAGATGTGGCCCTAAGAAGGACCGTTGGGGTTCTTGAAGCCTAAAATACTCCTAACACTCTCCCTATAGCAACTCCAGAAAGACAGCACTTTCCCTGATCTCTGTCAGAACGCATCTGTGGCGAGCAGCGTGAGGGGCCGATTTATATACTCGGGTGACACCTGATCTCGCCAGCCACTCACTGCAGGGGGTGGTATAGGGCTTGAACGTCGCAGGGGGAAGTTGTAATGCCCTCCCTGTCTTTCTATTGGCCAGAAAAGCGCGCTAACGTCTCAGAGATGAAAGTGAAAGTAACTCGAACATCGCATGGTGCTCGTTTCGAATAACGAGCATCTCGAACACGCTAATACTCGAACGAGCATCAAGCTCGGACGAGTACGTTCGCTCATCTCTACTTAATATGCTTAGTCTCCATTAAAATGTTTGATGAAACTCCCTGTGGATAACCATTGTGTCTGCCACTCAACATCTATTTTCCTTGTTGGTAACTGATATAATTCAGTAACAGCCCAAAATGAAAAAAATTAATTAGGGATTTGTGAACTCTCCTGATTGTTTGGGAGGAGAAAGAGGAGACCACCTGGACCCCAGAAGTGCTGTGAAATCTTCTGAGTATAATGTCTTGACACCTTAGACAACTGTCCCCATTTTATTTAATTTACTTAATTTACATATTCTGCAGTGCTGTACAAAAATAGTAATGAGCAATTAGTGGAATAATTGGTTTGTTTACGGATCGGGCTTATTTCACCAAAATCATCATGAATTTAGATGATCGTTTCCGACTCCCATTAAAGTCAATGGGAGTAAAAATTGTATTCACTAATTTGCACTCCAGATGGTCCAAAATGCAACCAAAGTTCCTCAAATTGCATGGGAATACTGCCACAGTCCTGGGAAAAAATTTGCTCCTTCCAAAGATTGGTAAAAACAGTATATGTTGATGTGGGGTAAATCGTGGTCCGGATATGTCAATGAAAACAAAATAAGGTCCACCTTGGGGTTCCCAGATCAAAATGTTTGCTATGCGAGACAGCCGGCGTGCTGTTTGTTTTTCAAAGCGATGTCTTAAATTTCACAAGAAAAAATTCTGCAAGATGAACACAACACTCAAGCACAGGACTACACCAAGGAACAGCAGTAGAGCTACCAAAGACTTTGCTACACAAGACAGCAGGTGTGCTTGCTTGTTTTAAGAGCTATGCCATAAAGTTTTCAAAGAACAAATTGTACCAGATGAACGGGACGGCCAAGCATGGACCTTCGAGAAGGAAAAGCTGTAAGGCTACAGCTATATTTTGTGCTTTAGAAAATTGTTTTGGAATAAGGAGGAGTAGGGAACATGGCGGAAGCAAGACAAGGAGGGCTGCAGCACCACCAGCAATAGCACCTTAAGGGCACAGTTTAGTCTTTGATACATTTCTTTCACCAGCTATATGTCAAATTGTTAGTGTGATAACTAATCAGTAGAGTCTGTCCTTCAGGTGCAGAAGCTAAATCCTTGTCATTAATTTTTAGAAATGTCACGCACTCCACATTGTCTGTGGACAGGTGAAAGCGTCTGTCAGTTATCACACTCACAGGTGTTCTGAACACCCTTTTTGATAGCGCATGGGCAAGTGCTTGTAACGCATGTTGTGCAAGCTGTAGCCACTAGCCAAGCTTAGACATCCAGAAGTCAAAGAGGCCAACGCCATGTCTGAAAACAACCATGCCGGAACTAATATACTCTTCGAACATCATGTATAGGTGCTGACTGTGAGTCCAACCCTATGCTTTTGCTGCAGGCTGCGATGGGTAGAAAAAACTATGCCACACCGTTAGATTTCCCCTGCCACCCGTGGTGGTACTGCTACAGCAGACTCCTACTCCATGAGCACAGAGCAATGATCCATTCTGGATGCATTCCTGCTGCCATGTGGAAATGCTTTGCTAAAGCTGCTTAACAGTCTGTCCTGATACTGCTGCATTGTGAGGTCCCTTTCCACTGCCAGGAAAGAGATTTGTCATTTTGGCCTTGTAGCGGGGAACAAGGAGGGTGGTCACTCAGTAGTAATCTCATGTTTAGATTCACAGTGGCTAAATATTCTGATTCCCATGCGCTAGGCTACAAGGGAAAGGTGAATTAGTGGATGGTGGTTGAGGTGCTCCATGCAGGACAAAACAAGCAAAAGGCAAGGAACTTCGGAAAACAGAAACTAAAAATTGCTGAACATTTGGTAACACGTTAAAGCTAATCTTTAACACAGCAATCACAGTACTTGTAAAATCCACAGTTTCTCCAGTATGTGTATCTCTGCACAAGCCCAGGGAACTTCTCTGTTTATAACTGCCAATAGCCTAGGCAGTAACTTACTTAAAGTGGTCCCAGCTTTTATCCTGTATTACAATAGGCCCGTTTCCCCTCACAATAGCACTAGTACCTTTTCCAAGTCTTGGGGTTCACTTCAAGTCCAGACGTGCTTACACTCCTGCTGGTCTCTACACTCAAGGGCATGCAATAATCCTGCAGTTATCAGGTGTTGTGTGCTGCATCAATGGAGTAAGGATAGATAAATCAGTTCCACCTCTGCTCTGCTCCTGCGCCACAATCTCTCTCATCTCTTTTGTGATCCCATGTGAACTCTTCTGTGAACTGAACTAATTACCCCCCCTCCTAGGAACTTCTAGCACCTTCCTCCTCTGCTTATGGTCCAATAGAGACCCATTAAATTTTTCTTCTGATATACAAGCTTTCACACCAGTAGCAATATATCTTCTGTGGAATAACTGTCCAAATTAACAACAGACCTCATGTTACACATGATGCAGCTTCTCTGTCCTGTACTCAACTGTTAAATGGCCACTGGTTACACTGTGCCTATGTTATATATGGCTAGGTCATGTGATGCAGGATTCCAATGAAACTGATTGTCATAAGCAAGATGTCGGACTAAACAGATTCAATTTTGAGAAAATTGAGATGCTTTTATTGCCCCGGCTCATGAAGATGAGCATCACTATACACTTACATTGGGTCCTGTCCACAGTTGTGCTCACAATTTATTGTCACCTTTTAATGTGTTTTTTGGAGTATGGGGAAAGCTGGAATACCCCCACACAAACATGGTCAGAACATACAAACTCCATGCAGATGTTACCCTTGGTCAGATTTGAACCCAATGCTGCAAGGCAATAGTGCTATTCACTGCAACAAACAAACCTTCATATGGCTGTAAAGATAGGAAAATAAAAAAATTATGGTTTTTGAAAAGTGGAGATGAAAGATGGGGGTATAGGATCGACATCATCATATTCCTCCGGATTCATGATGAAGATGTTTGCATTGACAGTGCGCTTTTTGGTGGACATCATAGTGAACCAGGTGGACCAGGTAGTCATCAGGGTCGGAATACACTGTATGCAATAACAAACAGAAATTAGGACAACTATAATGGCAACAAATTTAATCAATATCTTTTTCTATCAGCGTAAACCCAACCCAGGACCCAGTCAACCAATCGAACCACCCTTGATCCGTTCACTGTTTGATACTGGTGGCTAGATCTTTCAGTTGGTTGATTTGTTGATGGATCGATACAGAGTTGTCGGAGAGATTAAAACAACACATCCCTTCAAACTCTTCACACCCGTGGTTCAAAGTCATGAGGAGATAATCTATGGTAGCTCTGTTCTGTAGGGTCGCTTTCCGAATGTTTTGTACATCTAAGAGTAGTAGGTCCAGTGCTCAGGACGTGGCATTTAGACCTTTTACCATGTCGCAGGCTAAGCTATTAATCACTCTTACGTTATCCTGGGCCCATGCGGGGGTACCCACAATACTGAAAGCTAGTGCAGTGTGTTCTGAAAAACTCAGTAGAGTAGGTGGTCCTTCACAGCTATTGGCTAGGCCGTGAATGTCTCTCTGATACCTAAGTGTGGGTACTTGGTGGTCAGATCTCTGGTACATGAGGATACTCAGTCGGGACAATGCACACGGCCCTCCTGAAATACTAGCGGGGATATATGTGTACGTCAAATTGCCACAGGACAAGACCCATCCCGCTGGCAGTTTGACATGTCAGAAATGGCTGGGACTTCGAACTACCTTCTCACAGGACATGGTAGTCACTACCTTTTGACATTGTTCTTACGTACGGGAGCAGAGTATTTGGGAGTCACTAGTGACCACTTTGTTCATCTCACATTTCCCAATGTTCTGTGGATTACATGTGAAATTGTAACATACCTCAGCCCGTGAAACATTTCTGACCTGGAACTCAGTCATATTGGCCCAATCAGTGTGTTCTACAGCTTTGCAGTGGGGACAATATTCATATATGTTAAGGAAACTGTTCTCTTGTATAACATTATCTTCCCCCACATCATTGTCGCTATGTACGATTGCATAAATTGATCTCAGCACTTTTACTGGAGTGGGAATGGCCAGTAGGCAAGTCCGTAGAATGTCTTCCCCGCTCCTCAGATTAGGCATACACATATTAGTTACATTGAGCACATCTTTGGCTAAATATTCCCACATATTGAGTTGCCCTTCCTCCGCCCATCTAGCCTGCCCTTTCTGTTTTTTTACCGAGGTGTCCCTCTCGTTCCGTATTACCAGAACCCAACATAGGAGAATCATTAAGACAACTTGACCTAAATATATCATGATGATTCGTCCTTCCGGGATGAAGCTCTCTTGCAGTGGCTTGCGTGAATCCAGTTAGGCTTCCCCTCTAACTTCACTGAGGTGGCGGTACTCAACAACACCTGGAATGGACCGTCAAATCTGGGCTCAAGAGGGTGCTTCCTCAGGAACTTCTTTACGTACACCCAATCCCCGGGTTGTATGGAATGGGTGCCTGTGTCATGGTCTGGTTCTGGAATGGAAGAGAACACTCGTGCATAGACTTTAGTTATTTCTTTTGCAAGAGACATAACATACTTGGTAAGAACATCTGAATGCAACTGTAACTGTTGAGGAAAATAACACCCCTTTTTTGCTCCCTTCTTTGTCCATTCTTCTTTTTCTTCTTTGCTTGCTCTCTTCTGTGCTTCTGTAAGGTAGTCTGGTTGTATCTTCTCATCCACACTGACCATCATGGACGGGTCTGGGTTCTCTGCTGATTCCACACCTACCGGTCGCGCTTCCACCTGAATTCCAA
Organism: Eleutherodactylus coqui; assembly: GCF_035609145.1. Taxonomy (NCBI): domain Eukaryota; kingdom Metazoa; phylum Chordata; class Amphibia; order Anura; family Eleutherodactylidae; genus Eleutherodactylus; species Eleutherodactylus coqui. The sequence continues at coordinate 511,903,510 of NC_089837.1, forward strand.
TTCTTCCAAACTCCCCCCTTGCAGCTCTTTTTGCTGCCTGGTCCGCTGTGTGATTACCAACAGCTTCTTCCGTGTTCTTCTTGCTGTGAGCTTTCACCTTCAGTACGGCCACCTTCCGTGGCAGTTGGAGGGCATTCAGCAGGTGCCTGATGGCTTGATGATGCTTGACTGGGGTGCCTGCAGCTGTGAGGAATCCTCTAACTTTCCAGATCATCCCGAAGTCATTTGCCACTCCATGAGCGTACCGTGAATCTATGTAGATGTTGGCTGTACGATCCTGGGCCACCTCACATGCCTGTGTGAGGGCCTGTAGTTTGGCTTCCTGTGCTGATACGGTGGGAGGGAATTGTTGTGCTTGGATTTTCTTTGTGGCGGTGGTAACTGCGTAACCGGTATGGTACCGACCCATCTCATCGGCAAATCTGGAGCCGTCCATGAACAGTGTGTAGTCTACGGGTTCCAGTGGTTTGTCATAGACTGATAGTAGATGAGAGATTTCCTGTTGCATCATCTTGACACAGTCATGTGAAGGACGTGGAATGTTGTAGTAGGAGACAGAACCGTTTGGCTTCTCCTCAGCATCATCTTCCTCTTCATCCTCACACTCCCTCTGAAGAATTGGAAGGAGGGTGGAAGGGTTGAGGACATTACAACGCTGCAGCGTGACATTATCTGGAATCAGTAGTGAGCATTGCAAACGTAGATGTCTTGCTGCTGACAGGTGCTTCGGCTGAGTCTGGTTGAGTACGGCAGCAATGTCATGAGGAGCTAGGACAGTCAGAGGGTAGCCCAACACGAGATCTAAAGTTTTGTCCAGCAGGACATGGGCTGCAAAAACTGCCTGTAAGCAGGAGGGCCCCACTCTGGCCACAGGATCGAGCCTGGCTGAGAAATAGCCGTTGGGCCGCAATTTTCCAGCATGAATGATGCTCCTGGCTGCACCAGTGTCCAGTAGAAAGGTAGTTGGTTTCCCTGCGATGGAAAGAGTCACTTGGGCCTGAGGTCCTATATTATTCACTGCAGGATTCTGCTGGAAAGAGGCTGTACTGGACACCGGCTTGCCAGCATCCTAGTGGGATGGGCCATGGTAAGATACCGGAGGTGGTGGAGGTGGAGTCAGAAAACCATCAGAAGGTCGTCTTCTGTCTTGATCTGGTTGGCTGTGTTGTTTGAGAGGGGCGCGGCAGTTTTTCCTGAAATGCCCTTGGCGTCCACAGTTATAACACTTCTGGTTTGCAGATCCATTCTGGCCCGCTTGTGTGGTGCTCCCAGTGCTGCCATGACAGGGGTAGGTCCGTTACCTGCTACTCCCTTTGCGACGGGCAGCAGGATGTCAAGGGTCAAGATTTTGTATTCAGGCTTAGCTGCCATCAGTCCCTTTCTGATTGGGTCTCGTAAACCAGAAACAAAAGCTGCGGAAAGCATCAGTTGGTGTGTCCTGATTTGTGAGGAGAATCCGAGATCATCAAAGAGTTGAATGAGGCAACCATAGAATTTGTCTACGGATTCCCCTTTTTCTTGAGTCACGTCCTGCAGTGTGATAGCTTGATCCGCCAGCCTGTCCTGCGCCCAGGCCTTCACTTGTCTGCAGAATTCCCTTCCAGAAGCATAGGTGGTCTCTGGAGTAGCATTTGCATTAGCCGGGTCAAGGGATTTCTGGATGACTGGCCAGTACGTATCTCCTGCCTTTACTTCCGTCAAGGCTTGTAAATCCTTCCAGGTGGCCGAATAATTACGCTGGTACTGGACCAACTTCCGGAAGAAAGACATGGGTTGTTTTTCTGGATCTGGAAGTCGGGCATGGAGGGTGGTGGCTTGGCTTGGAGTGAAGCTGACGTATAGGAGTGGGGCATCTGCCTCCACAAAAGGCATCCTGTGCGGTGCCAGTTGAGGTGTGATTTGGGGTGCCAGGGATTGGTGTTCATCTGGAGTGAGGGAGTCTTGGGATCCATAAAGGTCATCTTCTTGTGGAGAAATGAAATGGACCTTGGGGGTAGACGTATTGGGAGGTGCAAAGCTAAGTTGTTCTTGTATAATTGTGTGAGCTGCTTGGCTCTTACGTAAGCTGGGTTTCGTCAGTGAGAACTGTTCTTCTGCCCGCCCTGAGGTCACCGCTGGGGGTTGCTTTGGCCTTGCACCATATTTCTTATTAGCTAAAATGCCAGTATTCTGGCGGCGCACTGTCTTCCCACTGATCTTCATCTTCCTCCGTGGGTGGGGGTGGACCAAGGCCCCCCTGAGCTCCACCTTCACATTCTATCACATTCTGGTCATCTATAGGTCCTGCGATTAGCTGATCCCCTGTGACTGGTTGATCTGGGAACAGGGGAACAGCTTGTCTCTGGGCTTGTAACATGTAAGGATCTATCACTGTATATAGTGGAGATATGGCAGGTGTATTGTGCCTCCGAGGTGTAGCAATATGGCTGCCTTTATGAGTAGACGGCTGTGTACTAGGCCTTTGGGGTGTACCAAGATGGCCACCGTAGGGAGTAGATGGCTGTGCACTAGGCCTCTGGGGTGTATTAAGATGGCCGCCAGAGGAAGTGGCCATTGAGGAAGTGGCTGTGGAATGCATATTGGAACGCCCAGTAGTTCCTGTGACATAATCACAGGAAACTGCAGTGTTGGAACGCAAGGCAGTTCCGGATGTTGGAAACGCCTGTTGCTACAGGAAGTGTGAGCTCATTCACATCACCCCGTGGGCGAGGAGCACCACAATTCAGACATGTTTCCCTTTGCTTCGGATTCTGCACACCACAGACTAAGCATATCCAATATGGTAAGCTTCCTGGGTGTAGGGGAGGTGCTGACAGGGGCTTAAGGAGTGGGTTCACAGAATTTGCATGAAACACATAACATTTATATTTTCCACAATCCCTCTCCTTTTCTACCCAGCCGTCCTTATGTATAGTCCTAGCTACGCGATACCAGCCTTCTGCAGCGGAGAGTAACTTTTTGTCTTCTAGCATTCCTCGCTTGTCCTTTATCAATACCCTCTACTGTTCAGCTTGTAACCGTCCACCAGGGCTGGGCTCCCAGCCCCCTACTGTGCGTAACTGGGTCCATTTACTAAAGGCGTGCTTCCCTTCCCTCTCCGCTACTAGATCACATACCCGCCTGCCCCTATTGCTACTTGGCTTGTTTCCTACTCTTAGGGTGAGTGTAATCCCTACCTCACCTCAGAAGGAAGACATGGATCCCCCCGGGCTATGTTTTTCAGGTATCCACATCCTCTATCTGTACAAGTTAAAACTCCGCAGAGTGTGCCCTCGCTGGAACCTACGGCCTTCTACACTATCCCTAGGCGAATGGGAAATTAACTGACCGATAGGAGACCGGAGCAGGTGCAGTCTTAGACAGAACTGATAACGCCAAACAGTGGTGGAGTCTTGACAAAAGACAAGCAGTGGTGCAACCTCAGACGCCAGGCATCTCTAATCTTTCTCTATTATACGTCCTTCATACAAGTGTAATGAGGGCGGGGGAGTGCTACTTCTCTTTCCCTGTGCAGCGTATATCCACCGTACAGCCCCTCCTTTGCCCACCGCAGACCACACTCTAAGTTTAACTCTATATTACAGACTTGTAGATCTAATTCTACTTCTATGTAATATACAAACAGACTATTTCTATATGAATTGCAAGCAGGATTAACTCTACACAATAGACAAACACATTAAATTCTATGCAAACACTAATTCTATGCAAAGGACAAACAGGACTATTTAAATTCAAGCAAATGCAATCAACGTATTCTTTACAGTTGCATAAATAGCAATAGCAATTCTTAGTACTGCCTATTACAAGTTACAAACGTAACGCTTTTAAACACACCAGAAGGCTGCTCAAGCAGTCAATGATATCTTGACTCTCCACACCTCACTGGAGGGTCTAAGAATCGACCTTGATAGAGTATTTGCTGCCTCTCAATTTCAATTATGGCAGCCAGATCTATGATTATAGCATTATCCCCGGACGCCGGACACAGTATGTCCCGTTCTAGAGTCTCATGGACTTCTGCCGCTACACAATTCAATAATCTACCTTCAGAAAATGGGATCCACTCGTGGACGTTCAAACGATAAACAGATACATGTGGATAGTAACCCTCAACCAGTGGACCATAGCCACACCGGTGGGCGGGGTAGGGGTTATTATGCTTACAGATCTCCCATCCCCATGTGCTTATGGTTAATAATAATCCTTTTTTACAATCTGGACAAGACATGGGGGTGGGGTGTACACACAAATAGACAGAGCACTAGTACAACTGGCTTAATCTCACTGTCCCATTTGGATACACCAGACTTAATTACCTCCGCCTGGATTTCTGACAGCCTCTCTCACCCCTGAGCCTTCTATGCAGCTCCCCCCCCCCCCCCCCCCGGGGCAGAGTCCCTGCTCAGACCTCTGTCAGGCTCTCCCCCCTCCTGAGTCTGATAGGCAGACTTCCCAGGATTAGAGTCCCTACACAGGCCACACCCTTAGGCAACTTGTCGACTTCACCAATTAATCAGTACTCTGAAGACAACCGGCATGCAAACATTCCTTTTTTATCTTTTTGACAGGTTCTGTTATGTGGTCGAGACTTAAAATACCTGTTGCGCGAATCCAAATCGATTGGCCTTGACACGGTACACAGACAAGGCTGAAGTCAGCCACACAGGTATAGATAATTAATTTATCTTACCGTGTTCTGATGGTTTGTTGGGCCCGCCAAGTCCAAGATTGCCTATGTCCGCGCCTTGCTTCCGATCGTCTTCAGATCCCATCGACCATTCCCCGTACGGGCCACCAACTGTCATGGATTTCCTTTGTGAGTTCATGGCCTACTTAAATAGGAAATGTTTGCACCCTTCCAGATTAATTATGAATTGGTTATGAGACTGTGCGCACAGCCTGAAGCAATCACACTGACACAAGTTCAGCATATGAAAACTTCCTTACTACCTTTATTTGTGGGCATGTAGCCTCTTTTATAAAGTTTAACATATCTGCCCTTTTGGGCAGGCCAAAGGTTACATAGATACAACGTATTATCTGATTATAGGATAAGCGTCTTCCTTCATCCGGTCATCTGTTATTGCCCGTCACGTGGTAGCAGTCCAGAGAGGGCAGGACGAGACGACTTGTACCCCACGTGTGGATGATCCTATATGATTGGAGGTTACAGCTTGAACGATTAATTGCATACATTTCCCATGTTATTTGCATAAGTTTCCAGTAAAACTGCTTGGGTTATTATTGCGGTAGCTAAAAGCAGTACTGCTTCAAGCTGCGGTTATCTATGTCTGATTTTACTTCTTCTAGAATTACAAGAAATCGGAAAATAGAGCGTTCTTGCTAAATACTAGCTTTGTTTATAGAGTTTAGAGAATAGAAGTTTCATTATAAGGAAGTGAATATATTGGATACATGAAAGAATATATATATATATATATATATATATATATATATATATATATATATATATATATATATATATGTATATATATATATATATATATATATATATATATATACATATATATATATATATATATATATATATATATATATATATATATATATATATATATATTTATATATATATTTGTAGGAAAACAAACAACAATGGAAAAGTACTGTCATTTGGTATACAGAATGCTTAACATATAAAAAACATGTCCACTGTCCACTACACAGGTCCACTGTCCAGAAAATATAAATATAGTGGATTTCCACTACAGAAGTTTCTACTGTCTGAAGAACTGTCCTGTGAATGTTATTAGGGACTTGTGAGCTCTCCTAATTGGCTGGAAGGAAAAAAGGGAAACCTCCTGTATCCCAGAAGAGTTGTGAATAGAGATGAGCGAGCACCAAAATGCTCGGGTGCTCGTTAATCGAGACAAACTTTTCGCGATGCTCAAGGGTTCGTTTCGAGTAACGAACCCCATTGAACTCAATGGGCGACTCGAGCATTTTTGTATATCGCCGATGCTCGCTAAGGTTTTCATTTGTGAAAATCTGGGCAATTCAAGAAAGTGACGGGAACGACACAGCAACGGATGGGGCAGACGAGGGGCTACATGTTGGGCTGCATCTCAAGTTCCCAGGTCCCACTATTAAGCCACAATAGTGGCAAGTGTGCCCCCCCCCTCCCAACAATTTTTACTTCTGAAAAACACTCATTAGCAATGCATACCTTAGCTAAGCACTACACTACCTCCAACAAAGCACAATCACTGTCTGCATGACACTCCGCTGCCACTTCTCCTGGGTTACATGCTGCCCCTCCCCCCCCCTGCACGACCCAATGTCCACAGCGCACACCAAAGTGTCCATGCGCAGCCTTCAGCTGACCTCATGCCACACCACCCTCATGTCTATTTATAAGTGCATCTGCCATGAGGAGGAACCGCAGGCACACACTGCAGAGGATTGGCACAGCCAGGCAGCGACCCCCTTTAAAAGGGGCGGGGCGATAGCCAACAATGCTGTACAGAAGCAATGAGAAATCCAATCCTGTGCCACCTCCATCAGGAGCTGCACACGTGGGCATAGCAATGGGGAACCTATGTGCCACACACTATTCATTCTGTCAAGGTGACTGCATGCCCCAGTCAGAGCGGGTTTTTTAAAAAATAGTCACAGGCAGGTACAACTCCGCAATGGGAATTCCGTGTGCACCCACAGCATGGGTGGCTCCCTGGAACCCACCACCTGTACATAAATGTATCCCATTGCAGTGCCCTGGACAGCAGAGCTAACGTCAGATTAAATGCAGGTGGGCTTCGGCCCACACTGCATGCCCCAGTCAGACTGGGGTTTTTTATAAGTAGACACATGCAGGTACAACTCCCTATTGTGAAGTCCGTGTGGAGCAACAGCATGGGTGGGTCCCAGGAAGCCACTGGCGGTACATAAATATATCCCATTGCAGTGCCCAGCACAGCTGAGGTAATGTCAGGTTTAATGCAGGTGGGCTAAAAATTACTAGGATTACACTGTAGGTGAGGGCCCAAAAAAATTGGTGTACCAAGAGTACTAATGAACCTCAGAAAAATTGCCCATGCCCAACCAAGAGGGTAGGTAAAACCCATTAATCACTTTGGTTAATGTCATGTGGCTTAATTTGTAACTAGGCCTGTAGGCAGCCTAGTTAAAATAAAAATTGGTTCAGGTGCAAGTTTCAACGCTTTAATGAGAATTGAAACGTATAAACATTGTTTACAAAAGTTATATGACTGAGCCTTGTGGGCCTAAGAAAAATTGTCCGTTCGGCGTGATTACTTGAGGTTTCAGGAGGAGGAGGAGGAGGATGAATATAATACACAGATTGATGAAGCTAAAAGGTCCCCGGTTTTTATGGTGATAGAGAACGATGCTTCCATCCGCGGGTGCAGCCTACGTATTGTTTAGGTATCACTGCTGTCTGCTGGTGGAGAAGAGAAGTCTGGGGAAATCCAGGCTTTGCTCATCTTTATGATTGTAAGCCTGTCGGCACTGTCGGTTGACAAGCTGGTACGCTTATCCGTGATGATTCCCCCAGCCGCACTAAACACCCTCTCTGACAAGACGCTAGCCGCAGGGCAAGCAAGCACCTCCAGGGCATACAGTGCGAGTTCAGGCCACGTGTCCAGCTTCGACACCCAGTAGTTGTAGGGGGCAGAGGTGTCACGGGGGACGGTCGTGCGATCGGCTTTGTACTCCCTCACCATACTTTTACAGTGCTCCCGCCGACTCAGCCTTGACTGGGGAGCGGTGACACAGTCTTGCTGGGGAGCCATAAAGCTGTCAAAGGCCTTGGAGAGTGTTCCCCTGCCTGTGCTGTACATGCTGCCTGATCTCCGCGCCTCCCCTGCTACCTGGCTCTCGGAACTGCGCCTTCTGCCACTAGCGCTGTCGGATGGGAATTTTACCATCAGTTTGTCCGCCAGGGTCCTGTGGTATAGCATCACTCTCGAACCCCTTTCCTCTTCGGGTATGAGAGTGGAAAGGTTCTCCTTATACCGTGGGTCGAGCAGTGTGTACACCCAGTAATCCGTAGTGGCCAGAATGCGTGTAACGCGACAGTCACGAGAAAGGCATCCTAACATGAAGTCAGCCATGTGTGCCAAGGTACCTGTACGCAACACATGGCTGTCCTCACTAGGAAGATCACTTTCAGGATCCTCCTCCTCCTCCTCAGGCCATACACGCTGAAAGGATGACAGGCAAGCAGCATTGGTACCCTCAGCAGTGGGCCAAGCTGTCTCTTCCCCCTCCTCCTCATCCTCCTCATCCTCCTCAACGCGCTGAGATATAGACATGAGGGTGCTCTGACTATCCAGCGACATCCTGTCTTCCCCCGCCTCCGTTTCCGAGCGCAAAGCGTCTGCCTTTATGCTTTGCAGGGAACTTCTCAAGAGCCATAGCAGAGGAATGGTGACGCTAATGATTGCAGCATCACCGCTCACCATCTGGGTAGACTCCTCAAAGTTTCCAAGGACCTGGCAGATGTCTGCCAACCAGGCCCACTCTTCTGTAAAGAATTGAGGAGGCTGACTCCCACTACGCCGCCCATGTTGGAGTTGGTATTCCACTATAGCTCTACGCTGCTCATAGAGCCTGGCCAACATGTGGAGCGTAGAGTTCCACCATGTGGGCACGTCGCACAGCAGTCGGTGCACTAGCAGATTAAACCGATGTTGCAGGGTGTGCAGGGTGGCAGCGTCCGTCTTGGACTTGCGGAAATGTGCGCTGAGCCGGCGCACCTTTCCGAGCAGGTCTGACAAGCGTGGGTAGCTTTTCAGAAAGCGCTGAACCACCAAATTAAAGACGTAGGCCAGGCATGGCACGTGCGTGAGGCTGCCGAGCTGCAGAGCCGCCACCAGGTTACGGCCGTTGTCACACACGACCATGCCCGGTTGGAGGCTCAGCGGCGAAAGCCAGAGGTTGGTCTGCTCTGTCAGACCCTGCAGCAGTTCGTGGGCCGTGGTCCTCTTCTCTCCTAAGCTGAGTAGTTGACTGCTGGCGACGTGGTTCTGCTGACACATCTGGATTGCGAGACAGAGGTTGCGTAGGAGGAGGAGGAGGAGGGTGGTTTAGTGGAGGAAGCATACACCGCCGCAGATACCAGCACCGAGCTGGGGCCCGCAATTCTGGGGGTGGGTAGGACGTGAGCGTTCCCAGGCTCTGACTCGGTCCCAGCCTCCACTAAATTCACCCAATGTGCCGTCAGGGAGATATTGTGGCCCTGCCCGCCTGTGCTTGTCCACGTGTCCGTTGTTAAGTGGACCTTGGCAGTAACCGCGTTGGTGAGGGCGCTTACAATGTTGCGGGAAACGTGGTCGTGCAGGGCTGGGACGGCACATCGGGAAAAGTAGTGGCGACTGGGAACCGAGTAGCGCGGGGCCGCCGCCATCATGTTTTTGAAAGCCTCCGTTTCCACAAGCCTATACCGCAGCATCTCCAGGCTGATCAATTTGGCTATCTGCACGTTTAACGCTTGAGCGTGCGGGTTCGTGGTGGCGTACTTGCGCTTGCGCTCAAACAGTTGCGCTAGCGACGTCTGGACGTTGCGCTGAGAGACATTGCTGGATGGGGCCGAGGACAGCGGAGGTGAGGGTGTGGGTGCAGGCCGGGAGACAGTAGTGCCTGTGTCCTGAGAGGGGAGTTGGATCTCAGTGGCAGGTTGTGGCACAGGGGGAGAGGCAGTGGTGCAAACCGGAGGCGCTGAACGGCCTTCGCCCCACCTTGTGGGGTGCTTGGCCATCATATGCCTGCGCATGCTGTTGGTGGTGAGGCTGGTGGTGGTGGCTCCACGGCTAAACTTGGCGCGACAAACCTTGCACACCACAGTTCGTCGGTCGTCTGCACTCTCAGTGAAAAACTGCCACACCTTTGAGCACATCGGTCTCTGCAGGGTGGCATGGCGCGAAGGGGCGCTTTGGGAAAAAGTTGGTGGATTTTTCGGTCTGGCCCTGCTTTTACCCCTGGCCACCGCACTGCCTCTTCCAACCTGCCCTGCTGCTGCACTTGCCTCCCCCTCTGAAGACCTGTCCTCAGTAGGCTTAGCAAACCAGGTGGGGTTAGTCACCTCATCGTCCAGCTGCTCTTCCTCCGAATCCTCTGTGCGCTCCTCCCTCGGACTTACTCCAATTACTACTACCTGAGTGATAGACAACTGTGTCTCATCGTCATCGTCCTCCTCACCCACTGAAAGCTCTTGAGACAGTTGCCGGAAGTCCCCAGCCTCATCCCCCAGACCCCGGGAACTTTCCAATGGTTGGGCATCGGTCACGACAAACTCCTCTGGTGGGAGAGGAACCATTGCTGCCCATTCTGGGCAGGGGCCCGAGAACAGTTCCTGGGAGTCTGCCTGCTCCTCAGAATGTGTCATTGTAATAGAGTGAGGAGGCTGGGAGGAAGGAGGAGCAGCAGCCAGAGGATTCAGAGTTGCAGCAGTAGACGGCGTAGAAGTCTGGGTGGTCGATAGATTGCTGGATGCACTTTCTGCCATCCACGACAGGACCTGCTCACACTGCTGCTCACTCATTTTCTAATAATGGTCTACCGCGTGGACCAATTAATTGTTTTTTTTTTTTTTTTTTAAATCAAATTTTATTAGTTTTATTTTTCACATGAACAATTAGACAACAAATGCAGGGTACAATTTTCAGTGACAGATGGTCGTGATGGAAGATCAACTAGCGAAAGGGACAGGGCCAGCATACAAAATTGACATAATCAGGATCTGATAGCCGAGAAAAAGAATAAGCAACTCATTAACTCAGGAACACTCTGATGCTGTCGCCGTTGGGTCTATGCTGGAGAAGGCTTCTTAGAAACATGTATATAATACTCCAATATTTAAGCGGCCGAAGACGTTGACTTTCATTGTTAGAATCAGAGTAAGAAATCCATCTTTGCCAGTAGACAAGACATCAAGGGGCTGGGGGCATGGAAGGTGGGGGGGGGGGGGGGAGAGGGGAAGGGGAGATGGGAGGGAGCGGGGGGAACGGCACAAAGTACCATAGATACCGTCTCATTTGTACCATATTGGTGTGGATCTCACTGTCCACCAAATGGACCAAGTTTGACTGAATTTTTCATGTGTATTTTTGGACCAGCTGTATAGTTCCTCTATATTGTAGAGGTCGTCTACTCTCTCTCTCCACTGTCTCAACGAGGGGGCCACCTTCTGTTTCCACAGGAAAGGGATCAGGGACTTGGCAGTATCTAATATCATGGCTAACATTTTATTTCTCTGCGGGTGGAAATGTTTGGAGGGCTTCCAAAGAAGAACCAACTCCGGTGTTACTTTTAACTTCGGTGAGATTTGTTGTATTATTTTTTCCACTCCCTTCCAAAAGGGTGCGAGCGTCGGGCATGACCACCAGAGGTGAAGATACGAGCCTAGGTAGTTGCCGCATCTCCAGCAAGAGCCATCGTCAGTGAGGTTGTGGTCAAGTAGCCACTGTGGGGTTCGATACCAACGAGATAGCAGTTTGTAGTTTGTTTCTTGTGTGAGCACACAGGGAGATAGGCCAAAAGGGGTCTTTAGAATCATTTTCACCTCGCTTGAGGATAGCGTAATATCCACATCCTTCTCCCAAGAGTACAAAAAAGCTGGTTTGTAGGGGAGGAGAGGAGCAACAAAATTCTTACGTAGGTAGGAAATTTTTCGGAGGGGCGGCTTATTGTCTTGTAGTGCTTTCTCAAATGGGGTTGATGGTCTGGTGGATTTATATCTATTAAGGAATACCTTTAATACCCTCTCTATCTGTGCTTTCTGTAGGAAAGATAGTTTTTCCTCAGGGAGAAGTCTCTGAAGTATTGTAGCCGGTGGTAGATGTGCTAGGGGGTATAGGTCAGACAACTTAAGAGGAGAAAGCTTTTTCCAGACCGAGGATGAGGACGGATCCAAAGGCAGATCAAGTATTTTCGTGATAGAACGCAGTGGGAGTATGGGGGAGGGGGACGGGGACAGGTCCTTTCCAAGATCATCCCAGACTGCGCATGGGCCCTTAAGCAGTGGATTAAAAGACTTAGCAGTGTATCTGGTCTTAGAGGGGAGCCACAAATCTTCGGTTAATTGATCCCTGTTATAGCCTTCCACTAATGTGGTCAGCAGTTTGTCACCGTGTGGTTGGGTTAGGTCCACCCAGTAACGAAGCTGGGCAGCCCGATAGAAGTCAAATAAATTTGGGAGGTCAATACCAGCCTCGGATCTCCTCCTGGTCAGCAGACAATAAGCTAGTCTTGGCCTCCTCTTCCTCCAAACAAATCCCGTAAACGCAGTACGTAGTGATTTAAAGAAACTAGTCGGCAAGTGAATGGGGAGCATTCTGATTTTATACAAAATGGAAGGTAGGATGTATGATTTGATAATGTTTTTTCTACCGAACCAGGACACAAATGGAATATCATATTTCTTTAAAAAACGTTTGACCTGGTCCAGCAGGGGGATAAAGTTTACGCTGTATAGGTCTTCAGCTTGCCGGGATAGTTTAATGCCTAGGTATTCAATTGAGGAATTCGACCATGTGAAAGGCGAGTTGGCTCTCAATGCGTCTGTCTGGGCCTTCGGGATAGAGATATTCAAGATAGTCGACTTTGTGTAATTTATCTTGAAATTGGAAGTAAGGCCGAATCCTTCCAGCACTTCCGTCAGCCTGGGAAGACTCTTTTAGGGGTCTGTTATTAAGAAAACAATTTTGTCAGCAAACACAGCTACCAAGAGCACTTGTCCACTGAAATGGAGACCTCTAATTTCTGGGTCTTGCCTGACCTTTAGGAGTAGTGGCTCCAGGGCCAGAATAAAAGAGAGGGTGATAGGGGGCAACCCTGCCGAGTACCATTTTTTATGTCGAAGGGAGGGGGGAGAGTGTCGTTGATTTTAAGTCTTACGTAAGGGCATGTGTATAGGGAGAAGATCGCCCTGATAAACTCCGGTGGAAAGCCAAAGGAGTGCAGGACCCCTTCCATATAGCGCCAGTCTACCCTATCAAATGCCTTTTCTGCATCCGTGCTTACTAAGGCTAGAGGTATTATGTAGCGTTGTGCGTAGCGTGCTGCATGGAGCAATCTGACGCAGTTGTCTCTCCCCTCCCTTCCAACAACAAAGCCCGCCTGTTCCCTGTCTATTAGGGTTGACATAAATGGCTCTAATCTTTTTGCAAGGAGCTTAGCCCAAAGTTTCATATCTACATTTATGAGGGATATCGAGCGGTAACTTCCACACAACTCCGGATCCTTGTTGTCTTTATGGAACAGAGTAATGTGGGCCTCCTGGGACTGTCTTGGCAGGGAGCCCCCCCCCCCCAACAAGTTGTTGAATAACTCTGCTAGTTTGGGTTTTAAAATGAGAAGGAAGGATTTGTAGTACAGAATAGGTAAGCCATCGGGGCCAGGGCTTTTGTTGGGCGGATATGACGCTATCAATTCCTCAACTTCTGACTGAGTAACCTGGGCCGTAAGTGTCGTGACTTCTGTGGGATTAATTTTAGGGATAGTAAGCTGACTCAAGAAGTTATCTATCAAAGTTGAAGAGTCAACCGGCGGGTTGGGCGTGGAGGTATCTTTTAGATTATATAAGCTAGAGTAGTAACGCTGGAACTCTCTTGCAATCCCGGTAGTAGAGGAGTAAGTTCCGCCCGTGGAGGTTTTATAGCACCGATGTGGTTTTTTGCACGTGCTTTTTTGATTAGCGAAGTCATAAGCTTGCTGCCCCTATTGCCCTGGGCGTAGACCAGGTGTTTTAGATGTAGTTGTTTTTTATTAAATTTGGATTCTAACAAAAGCTTCAGGTCTGTCCTCAGGGCAGTAAGGGCATCTAAATTTTGTTTTGACTGGGAAAGCTTCGCAGCTAGTTCCACTTTTGCTATCTGCGAGAGTTTTGTGTCAATTTCTTTTTGGGTGCGTTTTCTAACGCGAGAGCCCAGGGCTATCAGGAGTCCACGGATGAAGGCCTTGTGAGCTTCCCACACAATCTGGACTTTAGATTCGTGAGAGGAGTTCACACAGAAGTATTCCTCTAGTGCTTTGGATAGTAGTTCCCTTTCTTCAATTGAGTCCAGAAGTGACGCATTGAGAGACCACCTCCACTCCCGGGAGATTGGGTGGGGGTCCCTTATGGTCATGTAGATCGGGGCATGGTCAGAGATTTTCATGGAGTCAATCTCTGCCTGAATCATGGATGTAAGGAGGTTGGAGGAGACCAAGACATAGTCCAGTCTTTGATACGAAGAATGGACCGTCGAGAAGAAAGAATAGTCTCTGGTGGCAGGATTCAAGGTACGCCAGGAATCCACCAATCCTAGTTCCTGTAGGGCTTTGCCAATTTTTCTCAACCCCCTTTGAGAGGTCTGAGATCGACCAGAGGAGGAGTCCAAGGAAGGATTGAATGTGACATTAAAGTCCCCTGCAATAACTATTTGGCCCACTGCAAAGTGTTTTAAGACTTCTAGTTGTTGGAGTAGCCAGGGTATCTGATCTGCATTAGGAGCATAAATGTTTGCGAAGGTCATTTTAGCATTATTTATTGTACCTTTCACAAAAAGGACTCTACCCTCGCCGTCCTTGTATTAGGCCTCTTCAACCAAATTAATTGTTTTGTGAAAAAAGGTCGAGACCCCTTTTGAGGCCGACGAGCGGTGAGTGTTATGAAACGCTTTGGGAAAATGTTTGCCCGGAAGGGAGAAACATTTGGTTCCTTTAAAATGCGTTTCCTGAAGGAAGAGTATTTTGGTGCCATACCTTTTCAGGAGGAGGGCGAGGTTGTGTCTCTTGAAGGGGGAGTTAAGTCCTCTGATGTTAAAAGATGTGATGCGAAGTCCCACCATGGTGCCGATCCTGAGCTATGGTAGGAGAGAGCAGTCCAGTGAGATAGCTAGACAGGGAACTCAAGCAGGTCCAAAAAGAAAAATATATTAACAGTTGGTACAAGTTATTGAAAGACGCCGTTAGTCTGGGTGCCTGGGCGCCTGGAGTTCCAGAGGGGGTAAGGAGTATAGGAGAGGGCACAAGAGGAATAAGGGGGTAAGGAGGCAGAAGGGGGTAGGGAGGAAGACAACACAAAACGGTGAGAGCACTATACGCGTAGCACAGTAAACAAACAAACTTAGCTTGAACTACTAACTTAATGCTTTATGGGAAGGCGAGGAGGAGGGGGTCCGGGATACCCCAAATCTCCCTCTCACGGTTGGGCAGGTTACTGAAGTCCCGCAGGGTCACGGCCCCAGCGAGAGATCAGAGTTTTTATAACAGCCTGGACGGACCAGCAACCCCACGACCCCTAAGGAAGAAAAAAGAAAACAAGGGTAGCCAACAGCCCAGAATGCAATAAACTGTAGCAGTCAAAGCTCGACGGAATTTTCAACTTGAATGTACATAACAATTCTGTAAGCAGATGTAATAGGAATCTGGCAATAACATAGGATATAGAAGGAACACTTGGTCTGGCCAGGAACGAGAACATAGCCTCCAAACCGTCCTCCCCACAACCCACGGCGCCGAAGCCAAGGCCCCAAGATCTAGATCAGGAGACCTTTAACTACGGCGGCTGCAGACGGGGGGAAGTCGGTGGCAGCGTCTGATCGTCCAATTGCCAGGTGAAAATCGGGGTTCCCCAGATGGTACTCAGCAATACTGAGGGGGGACTCAGGTCGAGTCGTCCCTGGGTTTCTTCTTTTTCTCTCTGGGGGATTTAGAGCTTCTCGTTGGAAGCCATCTTTCCGGATTCTCCAGTTGGTGAAATTGGGGTGGGACCGGGAGTGGTTGCCAATTAGGGAGTTCAATAGGGTCGATCTCAAGGATTGTCCAAAGATTCTGTAGATCTTCGTTGGTGCGAATATTGATTCTTTTGCCCTTATGGAAGCAGCTCAGTCCAAACGGGAAAAGCCATGAATATTTTATATCCATAGATTTGAGTGTCTCCAAGATTTTCGAAGAATGCGGCGCTTTGCCAAGGTGGAAGGGGCAAGGTCCTGAAAGATTTGTATCGGAGACTCAGCATAATTCAGATCTCTGTTAAATCTTGCAGCTCTCAGTATGGCGGCAGCATTAGGGAAAGCGAGCACCTTACAAATGATGTCCCGGGGAGGGTCAGAAACGTTCGGCAGGGGTCTGAGCGCTCTATGAATTCTTTCAATAATTATGGAGCTGGCTCTCTCTGTTCCCAGAATTAAATCGAAAATTTCTTTTGCGATTTTCGGTAAACTTTCGCTGGGGTGGGATTCTGGCAACCCTTTGATGCGCACGTTATTGCACCGATTTCTGTTTTCAAGATCCTCCTGCATCAGGAGGGTCTTGTTGAGGTGATTGTGTTGTTCCTTTAAGGCCCGCTCTAACTGCAGGGAGTGGGTAGTGATGGCTGACGTTGCAGTCCCAAGCTCTTCCACCCTGTGCCCCATCTGTCTAAAGTCCTCCTTAATCTCGGCTAGGTCAGCGCTTATGGGGCGCAGGGCATGGGAGATCAGGTCTCTCATAAAGGATTTAGAGACCGTTTCCCCTTCTTCACCTTCGGAGCACGTCTCCTCCCCCTTGCTAGGAGCAGATATAAGTACCCTTGTCGGCACCATCTTGGCAGGGGGGCACGGGGACCTTGCAGACCGATCTCTGAAGAATCGCTGCATATCTACTTGCCCTTTTGTAGCTCTAGGTGTTCCTTGAAGGTCAGTGTTCTTTTCTTTTGATAGCTTGCCCATTCTTCCGTCATTTGACTGCTGCTAGGGGTCAGCGTGGGTGCTTGGTCAGAGGAGCGCTTCTCTCAAGCAGCCATTGCGCTCGGCGTCCAGGCTCCGCCCCCCTGCTCCTAGACTTCTAGTAGCAGTTATTAGTTTGGAACTCCTCTTCAGGGAGTTCCGGAAAAATAAGAACTAGGCTCTCTGTTTAAGTCTCTTGCATGCAGTTGCAGGCAGTTTGGTATATGGATGGGAAAAGGAAAGAAGGGGGTGGGGGGTTATGCCTCTCTGTGCTGTTTTGTTAGCCTTGGGCTTGCTGGCTTGTAGTGGGCCAGTATGGGGGTATCCCCCTGTGCACAGGGATCTCTCAGGCTCCCAGTAGGGCTCTGCTATTCTGTAGGCGCAGGCCCACCCCCCTCTGATGGCTCTCACCTCTCTCCTCCGGCGCTTCTGCCTCCTCTCCTCCTCCTCAGTCCCCTACAGGAGAGCTCTGGTCGCCGCTGTCTCCCAGCCGGGGAAGGCTACAGGCTGGTGAGTAATTCAGCAGCCAGGTTCCGCCGCAATCGGGCCGCCGCCACAACTTCCCGGACCCATTAATTGTGAGATGAATCTGGGGACCTCAGAAACTTGCCTCTCTCCTAATCCCGCAGCAGTCGGCTGCGATACACCTGGACCAGAAGCTCGGCCTGTGCCCACACCCTGACTTGGGCCTCCGCGTCCTCGCCCGCATCCACGTCCTTTAGGCCTACCCCTACCCCTCAGCATGGTGTATTACGAGTAGAGCAGAAACAGAACGCTGTAATTAAATGTGCCGCTTATTGGCCCGTGGTTGGAGGCTGACTTCGCTTACGGAACGCACAGCAGAGCCAGGAAAGAATTTTGTGCATGCCTGTAGTGAGACGTAGGTGCGTATGACTCAGCTAGTTGAATTCACAGCGCAGAAGCAGTCAAGTGTCCAAAGGCCACTAGTAGGCCTTAAGTATTTTGCTTCTATTTTTTTAAAGGCTGAGCTGAGACAGCAGACTGATACTGTAGGCAGCGTATATTATGTATACTGTTTCCCTCTGGACGGATTGACGGCGGTGATGTAACGGGCAACGCAGAGCCAGGAAACAATTTTGCGCACGCCTGTAGTGAGACGTAGGTGCGTATGATTCAGCTAGTGGAATTCACAGCGCAGAAGCAGTCAAGTGGCCAAAGGCCACTAGTAGGCCTTGAGGATTTTGCTTCTATTTTTTTAAAGGCTGAGCTGAGACAGCAGACAGATACTGTAGGCAGCGTATATGATGTATACTCTTTCCCTCTGGCACAATGACGGCGGTGATGTAACGGGCAACGCAGAGCCAGCAAACGATTTTGCGCACGCCTGTAGTGAGACGTAGGTGCGTATGACTCAGCTAGTGGAATTCACAGCGCAGAAGCAATCAAATGGCCAAACGCCACTAGTGGGCCTTAAGTATTTTGCTTCTATTTTTTTAAAGGCTGAGCTGAGACAGCAGACAGATACTGTAGGCAGCGTATATTATGTATACTGTTTCCCTCTGGACGGGATGACGGTGGTGATGTAACGGGCAACGCAGAGCCAGCAAACAATTTTGTGCAAGCCTGCTGTAACACTTAGCTGCGTATTAATTGGCGACTACTACCCCCAGCAGACACGCAGTACACTGAAGACGGTCACAGGCAACTCAAATATAGTATTTTTCCCAAATTTGTTTGAAAAAGCCCACTGCCTATATAGACAGTATATCTCTTTCACCTTTCCCACTGTCCCTGCCTCACTAGTACTGGCCCTATACTATGTAAAATTTCTGCAGACTGAGGACGCAATGCTCTGCATGCCCGATATACAAAAAAAGAAAATGTGCAACACTGCTAAAAGCAGCCTCAACAGTACTGCACACGGTCAGATGTGGCCCTAAGAAGGACCGTTGGGGCTCTTGAAGCCTAATATTACACCTAACACTCTCCCTATAGCAGCAGCAGCATCAGCAGCACTTTCCCTGATCTATGTCAGAATGCATCTGTGGCGAGCTGCGGGCGGGGCAGATTTAAATACTCGGGTGACACCTGATCTCCCCAGCCACTCACTGCAGGGGGGTGGTATAGGGCTGGAACGTCACAGGAGGAAGTTGTAATGCCTTCCATGTTTTTCTATTGGCCAGAAAAGCTCACAAATGTCTCAGAGATGAAAGTGAAAGTAACTTGAACATCGCGTGGTGCTCGTCTCGAGTAACGAGCATCTCGAACACCCTAATACTCGAACGAGCATCAAGCTCGGACGAGTACGCTCGCTCATCTCTAGTTGTGAAATGTCCCAAGCAAAATGTCCTGACAAAAGATGTCCCACAGAACTGTACACAGATTTCCACCCTCTATATTGGGTCCTGTCGACAGTGGGATTCAATCAATATTTGCCTTTTGCTATGTTTTTGGAGTGTTTGAGAAAGCTTGATTACTACTAGGCAAAACTCAGAGAGAACATAAATCTTCATGCAACTGTTAACCCAAATTTTGATGCTCAAGACAATAGTGTTATTCATTGTAAAGAGTGGCAAAAGGGGTTGATTATTGGCTTTCAGGCCAAGGGTGGAGGTATTTCTCAAATAGCACAGATTGTGAAATGCTCACCTGCTGCTGTGGTGAACGTGTATTGTTAGTGAATAAATTGTGGAGCACCACAGACCATTGATGTGAGAGGTGAATGTCCACTATGAAGGTGTACGAGGGCCTACAGATATGCTAAAATTGAGCAGGTCACCATGAAAATGAACCGAGGGACCAACAGACATTTGTATAACACAACAGTTCAGTGAACCCTACTGCATATGAATGGTCACTGCACCTATGCTAACAAAGGTGCATAGGAAGACAAGGCTTCAATTTGCACGGCAGTGCTGGAATAGGACCACCACAGATTAGCAAAGGGTTTCCTTCTCCGAAGAGTTATGTTTTCTGCTTCATTGAACAAATGGACATTGACCGGTCAGGCACGAAACATCAGAAAACAAACACCTTGCAACCATTGCTGGTAGAAAACAAGCTGGTGGTGGCAGTGTTATGGTCTTGGGAATTATTTGATGGCATTCTCTGGTTTTGCTCGTCCATGTGGAAGGCATTCTGAATTGATTTAGTTGTGAAACCATCCTTGCAAATTCTGTACACCCAAGCATGCTGTTTGTCTTGTTTGTGCAGATAGGATTTTCGAGGAAGACAATGCAACATGTCACACAATTAGAAATGTACAACAGTGCCTGGAAGAGCACAACCAAGACTTCCAAGTACTTCCCTGGCCCCTAAATCCCCAGACTTGAACCCAATTAGGCCTCTAAGGGAGGCCTTCCTCACACACCTTCCGGCAACTGTGGGATGCAGTCAGCATGGCTCCAGACACCTGAAATCATCTACCAGTACCTTATTGAGTGCATGCATGCCATGTAGCTGCTATCTGTGCGGCACACAGTGGTTATTCTGGATATTAGCTGCTGGTCATAATAATGTGACTAGAGAGGAGCGAACACACTCGTCCGAGCTTGATACTCGTTTGAGTATTAGGTTACTCGAGATGCTTGGTACTCGAGTCTAGCAACACCCGGAACTCGAGAAAATTTCATTTCCCTTCCCCGCATGTTTAGCGCCATTTTTTAGCCAATAAACATGCGGGGAAGGCATTACCACTTCCTGCTATGACGTGCCAGCCCTCTGCCTGCCAACAGCAGTGAGTGGCTGGCGGGATCAGGTGACCATGGAGTACTTAAACTAGTCCCGCCCACGGCTCGCCTTAGATGCATGCTGGCAGAGGTTAGGGAAAGTGCAGCTGCAATAGGGAAAGTGTTCCTGGGCCACTGCAGACCATTTCAGCTATATCGTTCTATGTGCAGTGCATTGGGCAGAGGTCTAATCGCTAAACACAATACTCTAACATTTCCTGGGCCACTGCAGACCATTTCACAGATATGATTCTCTGGGTTGGGTGAAGTAGCCGCAGTTAGCAGCACTATCCACTGGCTTTATAGCTTTCTGCCACTGCGCAGAGCGTCTCACAATACCATTTTCTTAGGGGGGTTGAGGTAGCCGCAGTTAATAGCACTATCCACTGGCTTTATAGTTTTTCTGCCACTCCATACAGCCTCTTTTATCTACAAGTCTCTGTAAGCGGTAAATGACCCCTCGGTATCAGCGCAAAACAGCGGTTTAATTTTTTCCGGTCACAGCATAGAGCTTCCACTATCTACAAGTCTCTTTGTGCAGTAAATTAGCACAGTTCTCAGCGCTGTACAGTGGAGTAATTTATTTGGGCCCTGCTCTATCCTTAACCTGACTTGTAGAGGAGTAGGGGACAGGGTCGAGGACGTGGACGCGGCGTCCAAGTGAGGGTGTGGGCACAGGCCAAAGTCCGGGGCGGGGTGAATCACAGCCGGCGGCTGAGGGATTAGGAGAGAGCCGAGTATCTAGGCTCCCCAGCTTCATATCACAATTTGCGGGTCCACGTGGTAGACCTTTATTACAAGCAGAGCAGTGCGAGCAGGTCCTGTCATGGATCACAGATAACGCGTCCAGCAATGTGTCAAACCCCCAGTCTTCTACGCAGTCCACTACTCCCGGCCTAGGGACTGCACCTCTGAATCCTCTGGCTGCTCCTTCTTCCTCCCAGCCTCGTCACTCCATGAAATCGACAGATTCTGAGCAGGCAGAGTCCCAGGAACTGTTCTCGGGTGCCTGCCCTGAGTGGGAAAAAACTGTTCCTCTCTCACCTGAGGAGTTTGTCGTGACCGATGCCCAACCTTTGGAAAGTTCCCGGAGTCCGGGTGATGAGGCTGGGGACTTCCTGCAACTGTCTCAAGAGCTTTTTGGGGATGAGGATGATGAGACACAGTTGTCTGTCAGTGAGGTAGTAGTAAGGGCAGTAAGTTCAAGGGAGGAGCGCACACAGGATTCGGAGGAAGAACTGCTGGACAATGAGGTGACTCATCCCACCTGGCTTGCTAAGCCTACTGAAGACAGGGCTGCAGAGAGGGAGGCAAGTGCAGCAGCAGGACAGGTTGGAAGAGGCAGTGTGGTGGCCAGGGGTAGAGACAGGGCCAGAGCAAAGAATCCCCCAACTGTTTTTCAAAGCACCTCAACGCGGCAAGCCTCCATGCATATGGCTAGGAGTTCAAAGGTGTGGATGTTTTTTAGTGAGAGCGCGGCTGACCGACGAACAGTGGAGTGCAACCTGTGCTGCACCAAGATCAGCCGGGGAGCCACCACTACCAGCATCACAAACACCAGCATTTGCAGGCATATGATGGCTGAGCACCCCACAAGGTGAGACGAAGGCCGTTCACCGCCTCCAAGTCACATCACTGCCTCTTCCCCTGTGCCACAACTTGCCACACAGATCTAATCCCCCTCCCAGGATGCAGACACGAGCGCCTCCCGGCTTGCACCCACACCTTCACCTCCACGGTCCTCCACTCCATCCAGCAATGTCTCTCAGCGCAGCGTTCAGCTATCGATAACACAAGCGTTGGAGCGAAATCGACAATTTTTCTGCAGGCCAAAAGGCTCTGTTAAAACCAATGTCTTCAGAGGCCTGCCTCCAGGCTCTGTTACAAATTAAGCAACAACAAGCTGTATCTTTAAAAAATGTTTATAGGTTTCACCTGCCCTCGGGGTTAAGCAATTTTTCAGGGATATACTTGTACTCTTGGTACACCAATTTTTCACGCCCTCGTCTATAGTCTTAGCCAACTAGTTTTTCCGGGCGTCGCCTATACTCCTGGTAAAAAAAATTTCAGGTGTTTGCCTATACTCCTGGTGCATAAATGTTTCAAGGGTCCACCTATACTCTTGCTACAGAAATGTTTCCGGGGTCAACACAAACTCTTGCTAGTGAAAGGTTTGAGGGTTCTGCCTACGCTCTTACTACAGAAATGTTTCAGGGGTCTGCCTATACACTTGCTACTGAAAGGTTTGAAGGGTTTCGCCTATACTCTTGCTACAGAAATCTTTCCGGGGTTCGCCCATACTCTTGCTACAGAAAAGTTACAGTGGTTCGTCTATACTCTTGCTACGGAAATGTTTCAGGGGTCCACCTATACACTTGCTACTGAAAGGTTTGAGGGGTCCGCCTATACTGCTGCTACAAAAATGTTCCCGGGGTCCGCCCATACTCTTGCTACTGAAAGGTTTGAGGGGTTCGCCTATACACTTGCTACAGCAATGCTTCAGGGGTCTGCCTATACATCTGATACTGAAAGCTTTGAGGGGTTCACCTATACTCTTGCTTCAGAAATGTTTCCAGGGTCCGCCCATACTCTTGCTATTGAAGGGTTTGAGGGGTTCGCCTATACTCTTGCTACAGAAATGTTACAGGGGTCTGCCTATACACTTGCTACTGAAAGGTTTGAGGGGTCCACCCATACTCTTACTACAGCAATGTTTTAGGGGTCCGACTATACACTTGCTACTGAAATGTTTGAGGGTTTCGCCTATACTCTTGCTACAGAAAAGTTTCAGGGGTCCGGCTATTCACTTGCTACTGAAAGGTTTGAGAGGTTTCACCTATACTCTTGCTACAGAAATGTTTCAGAAGTCCGCTTATACTCTTCCTACAGAAATGTTTCCGGGGTTCACCTATACTCTTGCTAGTGAAAGGTTTGAGAGCTTTCACCTATACTCTTGCTACAGAAAAGTTTCAGGGGTCCACCTATACTTTTGCTACAGAAATGTTTTCAGGGTTCGCCTGTACTCTTGCTACAGGACGACCTATACTCTTGCTGCAGAAATGTTTCCGGGGTCCACCCATACTTTTGCTACTGAAATATTTCAGGGGTTCTTGCCGCAGAAAAGTTTCAGTGTTCCACCTATACTCTTGCTACAAAAAATGTTTCTGGGGCCCGCCTATACTCTCGCTACAGGAAGGTTTGAGTGGTTCGTCTATACTCTTGCTACAGAAATGTTTCAGGGGTCCACCTATACGCTTCCAACTGAAAGGTTTGAGAGGTTCACCTATGCACTTGCTACTGAAAGGCTTGAGGGGTCCGCCTATACCCTTGTTACAGAAATGTTTCCGGGGTCCGCCCATACTCTTGCTACTGAAAGGTTTGAGGGGTTTTGCCTATACTCTTGCTACAGAAAAGTTTCAGGGGTTCGCCTATACTCTTGCTACAGGAAGATTTGAGAGGTTTGCCTACACTCCTGCTGCAGAAATGTTTCCGGGGTCCGCCCATACTCTTGCTACAGCAATATTTCAGGGATCCGCCTATACACTTGCTACAGAAAAGTTTCAGGGGGACCGCCTATACTCTTCCTACAAAAAATGTTTCAGGGGTCTGCCTATATGCTTGCTACTGATTGGTTTGAGGGGTTCACCTATGCACTTCCTACTGAAAGGTTTGAGGGGTCTGCCTATACTCTTGCTACAAAAATGTTCCCGGGGTCCGCCCATACTCTTGCTACTGTAAGGTTTGAGGGGTTCGCCTATACTCTTGCTACAGCAATGCTTCAGAGGTCCGCTATACACTTGCTACTGAAAGGTTTGAGTGGTTCATCCATACTCTTGCTACAGCAATGTTTCAGGGGTCCGCCTATACTCTTGCTACAGAAATGTTACAGGGGTCCGCCTATACACTTGCTATTGAAAGGTTTGAGGGGTCTGCCTATACTCTTGCTACTGAAAGGTTTGAGGGGTTCGCCTATACACTTGCTACAGCAATGCTTCAGGGGTCTGCCTATACATCTGATACTGAAAGCTTTGAGGGGTTCACCTATACTCTTGCTTCAGAAATGTTTCCAGGGTCCGCCCATACTCTTGCTATTGAAGGGTTTGAGGGGTTCGCCTATACTCTTGCTACAGAAATGTTACAGGGGTCTGCCTATACACTTGCTACTGAAAGGTTTGAGGGGTCCACCCATACTCTTACTACACCAATGTTTTAGGGGTCCGACTATACACTTGCTACTGAAATGTTTGAGGGTTTCGCCTATACTCTTGCTACAGAAAAGTTTCAGGGGTCCGGCTATTCACTTGCTACTGAAAGGTTTGAGAGGTTTCACCTATACTCTTGCTACAGAAATGTTTCAGAAGTCCGCTTATACTCTTCCTACAGAAATGTTTCCGGGGTTCACCTATACTCTTGCTAGTGAAAGGTTTGAGAGCTTTCACCTATACTCTTGCTACAGAAAAGTTTCAGGGGTCCACCTATACTTTTGCTACAGAAATGTTTTCAGGGTTCGCCTGTACTCTTGCTACAGGACGACCTATACTCCTGCTGCAGAAATGTTTCCGGGGTCCACCCATACTTTTGCTACTGAAATATTTCAGGGGTTCTTGCCGCAGAAAAGTTTCAGTGTTCCACCTATACTCTTGCTACAAAAAATGTTTCTGGGGCCCGCCTATACTCTCGCTACAGGAAGGTTTGAGTGGTTCGTCTATACTCTTGCTACAGAAATGTTTCAGGGGTCCACCTATACGCTTCCAACTGAAAGGTTTGAGAGGTTCACCTATGCACTTGCTACTGAAAGTCTTGAGGGGTCCGCCTATACCCTTGTTACAGAAATGTTTCCGGGGTCCGCCCATACTCTTGCTACTGAAAGGTTTGAGGGGTTTTGCCTATACTCTTGCTACAGAAAAGTTTCAGGGGTTCGCCTATACTCTTGCTACAGGAAGATTTGAGAGGTTTGCCTACACTCCTGCTGCAGAAATGTTTCCGGGGTCCGCCCATACTCTTGCTACAGCAATATTTCAGGGATCCGCCTATACACTTGCTACAGAAAAGTTTCAGGGGGACCGCCTATACTCTTCCTACAAAAAATGTTTCAGGGGTCTGCCTATATGCTTGCTACTGATTGGTTTGAGGGGTTCACCTATGCACTTCCTACTGAAAGGTTTGAGGGGTCTGCCTATACTCTTGCTACAAAAATGTTCCCGGGGTCCGCCCATACTCTTGCTACTGTAAGGTTTGAGGGGTTCGCCTATACTCTTGCTACAGCAGTGCTTCAGAGGTCCGCTATACACTTGCTACTGAAAGGTTTGAGTGGTTCATCCATACTCTTGCTACAGCAATGTTTCAGGGGTCCGCCTATACTCTTGCTACAGAAATGTTACAGGGGTCCGCCTATACACTTGCTATTGAAAGGTTTGAGGGGTCTGCCTATACTCTTGCTACTGAAAGGTTTGAGGGGTTCGCCTATACACTTGCTACAGCAATGCTTCAGGGGTCTGCCTATACATCTGATACTGAAAGCTTTGAGGGGTTCACCTATACTCTTGCTTCAGAAATGTTTCCAGGGTCCGCCCATACTCTTGCTATTGAAGGGTTTGAGGGGTTCGCCTATACTCTTGCTACAGAAATGTTACAGGGGTCTGCCTATACACTTGCTACTGAAAGGTTTGAGGGGTCCACCCATACTCTTACTACACCAATGTTTTAGGGGTCCGACTATACACTTGCTACTGAAATGTTTGAGGGTTTCGCCTATACTCTTGCTACAGAAAAGTTTCAGGGGTCCGGCTATTCACTTGCTACTGAAAGGTTTGAGAGGTTTCACCTATACTCTTGCTACAGAAATGTTTCAGAAGTCCGCTTATACTCTTCCTACAGAAATGTTTCCGGGGTTCACCTATACTCTTGCTAGTGAAAGGTTTGAGAGTTTTCACCTATACTCTTGCTACAGAAAACTTTCAGTGTTTCGCCTATACTCTTGCTTTAGAAATGTTTCAGGGGTCCACCTATACACTTGCTACTGAAAGATTTGAGGGGTCCGCCTATACACTTGCTACAGAAATGTTTCTGGGGTCCACCCATACTCTTGCTACTGAAAGGTTTGAGTGGTCCGCCTATACTTTTGCTTCAGAAATGTTTCAGGGGTCCGCTGATACACTTGCTACTGAAAGGTTTGAGTGGTCCGCCTATACTCTTGCTACCAAAAAGTTTCAGTGTTTCGCCTTAACTCTTGTTTCAGAATGTTTCAGGGGTCCGCCTATACACTTGCTACTGAAAGGTTTGAGTGGTCCGCTTATACTCTTGCTACAGAAATGTTCCCGGGGTCCGCCCATACTCTTGCTACTGTAAGGTTTGAGGGGTTCGCCTATACTCTTGCTACAGCAATGCTTCAGAGGTCCGCTATACACTTGCTACTGAAAGGTTTGAGTGGTTCATCCATACTCTTGCTACAGCAATGTTTCAGGGGTCCGCCTATACTCTTGCTACAGAAATGTTCCCGGGGTCTACCTATACTCTTGCTACAGAAATGTCACAGGGGTCCGCCTATACAATTGCTACTGAAAGATTTGAGGGGTCCGCCTATACACTTGCTACAGAAATGTTTCTGGGGTCCGCCCATACTCTTGCTACTGAAAGGTTTGAGTGGTCCGCCTATACTTTTGCTTCAGAAATGTTTCAGGGGTCCGCTGATACACTTGCTACTGAAAGGTTTGAGGGGTTCGCCTATACACTTGCTACTGAAAGGTTTGAGTGGTCCGCCTATACTCTTGCTACCAAAAAGTTTCAGTGTTACGCCTTAACTCTTGTTTCAGAATGTTTCAGGGGTCCGCCTATACTCTTGCTACAGAAATGTTTCCGGGGTCCGCCCATACTCTTGATACTGATATGTTTCAGGGGTCCGCCTATACTCTTGCTACAGAAAAGTTTTAGGTGTCTGCCTATACACTTGCTACTGAAATTTTTAAAGGGTCCGCCCATACTCTTGCTACTGGAAGGTTTGAGGGGTTCACCTATACTCTTGCTACACGCAGGGGTCTGCCTATACTGTGGGTGCACAATGCTTTCCCATAGCGGTGTTCAGCTGTCCGGCACAAATACACTGAATGACTTGCAGAGAAGTGTGGGCCGAGGCCGAGGTCCTGGGCGGGGTGAATCTCTGCCATATTTGGGCACTCTCATTTCTTCATGTGCAATACTGTCTTTGGGTTTTATGGGCTCGCCTATGCTGTGGGTGCACAAAGGTTTCCCAGCGAGGGGTTCAGCTATCTGACACATACACTGAATGAATGGTGTCATATCTCATGAATTTCCCATTGCTATGTAACTCATGGCACCTTGGGTCACACAAGGCAGAGGCTGGGACCGAGCCTGACCCTGTGCCCATCCAAGTGCTTCCCACACAGAGTATTGCAGTTCCTACCTCGTTCACGGTTTCTCAGCTTATTATGCCACCTCCTCCTCCCTCTTAGGGTCTGGGGAACAGCGTTGGTCGGCATGTTTTATCTCTCGTGCTACAAATTACCAAACCTATCCGAGATACTGGATTGGAGTGTTCTCAGGAAGCGAAACGGATTTCATGAGACTTTCACAGGGTGACTGTATACCTGTGGTGGCTACTTTTGCGACACCTCCTGCTTCAAACCAAGAGACAGCAGTGTCACCCGCAGGCAGTGATTGTCCTTGGTTGCAGCTAGTGTGGTGCTTAGCTAAGATGTGCCAGCGTGTGTGCATTGCTGCTTATGGTCTGTCCCAAGTAAATTGTTAGGGGGGTGACCGCCAGGCTCTTGCCCCCAATTTGGCTTTATAGTGGTAACAGAGTGCCTCAGATGCACCCAGATGCACCTATGCATGCTGCCCCTGCCATTCCCTATCCGTTGCTGTGGTGTTTCCATGACTTTCTCATGTTTTTAGGTGTTTCACACAACCTCTCCTATGCGGAGCATTGTGGTACAAATATAATTGGCTATTTGTAGCCCTCCAATGCAGGCCTATATAAATCGCTATTTATGTTTCTTTATCCTCCATTTTGTATCTTAAATGTGATATGCTATGAACACTTCTGTGGACTTTAAACCTGTTTGGTGTAGGAAGCTTTGATGTAACTGTGAAATGTGACTTGTTAATTCTTTGTATAAGCTAGAGGTCTAACATGTATATTGGTATTAGTTATACAGAACGATGCTAATTGCATTAACTACAATTCGGTTTGTAAAGGTTTGTTTGAACTCTGTTCCCATACATTGTATCACCATGAATTTGTTGAGTCTTGATAATCCTGTGATACCATCATCATTGTCTAGGGAATTGAGTTTTGTTGATTCTGAACCTTTGATCAATCAAGTTGGCTACTTCAGAATATGGAAGATGACTCAGCAAGTTATAGTGTATAAAATAGGATACAAATCGTAATGCATTAGAAGCATGGTGTACCTGTAAGGTGAAGACGATCTTTTACAGTGTTGGTCCATAAAAACTGTCTGCTTTTCACTGTGGCTTCTCCAGTGAAAAGATGAACTCCAGGCAGAAGTGCTTAAAGTTGTAAGTATGTCTTGTAAGTCTTTAGGTAATAAAACATAAACACACTTTACAATACAACTTTTATGTAAATTTGTTTTAATATTATCATTTATTCATTTGTATTAATAAATTTTGTTGTATCAACCCACTTGCCCTTCTTTAAAGCCATATCCGAACTTGTTATTTGCCAGTTGGCAAAACAAGCATCGGTCAGCTTGAAAAATGCTCAAGTTGACTTCAATGGGGTTCGTTACTCGAAACGAGCTCTTGAGCATTACGAAAAGTTCGACTCGAGTAACAAGCACCTGAGCATTTTGGTCCTCGCTCATCTCTAAATGTGACTCAACTCTGTATTATAACTCGTATAGCCATCAGGAGGTCTATATATCACATATAATCTGTCCCTATACAGTCCTGTATCCAACTCTTATATGTACATACCAC
Source organism: Eleutherodactylus coqui (assembly GCF_035609145.1). Taxonomy (NCBI): domain Eukaryota; kingdom Metazoa; phylum Chordata; class Amphibia; order Anura; family Eleutherodactylidae; genus Eleutherodactylus; species Eleutherodactylus coqui. Next base: position 511,932,830 of record NC_089837.1, read on the forward strand.
TAAGTATTGTGGAAGTGATGTAGAGTTTACTATCTACAACTTTCAGTAAAAATGGTGACAGGCTTGACATTGTTCTTACATCAAAAATATCCTGTGCTTCAGATAAAGGGGGATCAGGATGTTTTTGGATGTTCTTTTTCTAAAAGCTGCTCAGTATGCAGAACAAACATGGAAAAAGATATACTCTCCTCCCTTGTCGCTAACTCTTCTGCTGGCACTTAGTGTATGCTAGTCTTCACTTTGGGGTGTAAGAAGCTCACTGACACCAGGACCATGTGACTGCTGCATATCACTGCTGTTGCAGGAGCCATTCTGCAGTTTGTTAGAAAGCACTGTATACTGAATAAGCTGATTTTAGCCACCATAACCTGTGATGACAGGGATCACATGACCAGGGGCTGATCACTGTATTCAGGAGTCTGGTGAGCTGGTGATGTCTGGAAATCAGCATGCACATACCAAAGCTGTGTGTGTAAATCAGGATGCATGTAGTAGAGCTGTGTGTGTAATGTGTGTGAATCAGGATGCATGTAGCAGAGCTGTGTGTATAATATGCTGTATGTGTAATGTGTGGGGTCAGGATGGATTTAGCAGAGCTTTGTGTGTTATGTGTTGTGTGCGTAATGTGTAGGGTCAGGGTGGATGTAGTAGAGCTGTGTGTGTAATGTGTGGGGTCAGGGTGGATGTAGTAGAGCTGTGTGTGTAATGTGCTGTGTGTTTAATGTGTGGGGTTAGGGTGGATGTAGTAGAGCTGTGTGTGTAATGTGCTGTGTGTTTTAATGTGTGGGGTCAGGGTGGATGTAGTAGAGCTGTGTGTGTAATGTGCTGTGTGTTTAATGTGTGTGGTCAGGGTGGATGTAGTAGAGCTGTGTGTGTAATGTGCTGTCTGTGTCATGTGTAGGAATCAGGAAGGATGTAGTAGAGGTGTGTATGTAATGTGCTGTGGTTGTAATGTGTGGGCTCAGGATGGATGTAGCAGAGCTGTGTGTGTAATGTGTGGGAATCAAGATGGATGCAGTAGAGCTATGTGTGTATTGTGTGGGGATCATAATGCACGTACCATGTAGCACAGCTGTGTGTGTAATGTGCTGTGTGTTTGTGTGGGGGTCAGATTGGATGTAGTAGAGCTGTGTGTGTAATGTGTGGAATCATAATAAATGTATAGTGTAACAGCTCAGTGTGTATTGTGTGGGGATCATAATGCATGTACCATGTAGCACAGCTGTGTGTGTAATGTGCTGTGTGTGTCATGTGGGGGGTCAGGATGGATGTAGCAGGGTTGTTCGTGTGTAATGTGCTGTGTATGTAATGTGAGGAGTGAGCATGCATGCTCCATTTCTCTGTATACTGTATCATACCCAATACATTGCATATAGACAGTGTTTCCGTTCTGTTCAGAGCAGGGAATGAAAAAAAAAAAAAAGAAAAATCACACTGCGCATGTGTTTCTCTGTGGGCAGAGCATATGTGCTGTAATGTGTAAAACGAGGTGGGAGACTCGCAGCACTTTGCGCGCACAACCGTGGGCATGAGCCCTTACTCCTGTTCTAGACTCCTGGCTGATACATTATGACAAACTGCTGCTGTGTGAGACAGACAAGGTGACACGAGCGTGTGTATCTTCATGTTGGCCACACGCCAGTGAAAATCTAATTCCAAAATTAATTAGCCTTTTCTCATCCAGCCACATGGGCGTATTGCGTAAAAAATACGCTGCCGTGCAGAATTTTGTAGATGGGCAAAATGACGACTACTAGCTGAAATAGCTTAGAGCCAGCTGTTTTCATTTCCAAGCAGCAGATGCAGGTAACCCTCCCCCTTCCCTTTTTTTTCAGCTCCCATAGGAATATATGGGAGCCTGCAGCGTTTTTTGTCAAAAGATAGGTCAAGACCTTTCTTTTAATGCCGCAAGAAAAATTGTCGACCGAAAAGAGTTGTCGATTTGATGGTTTTATGGCGCAATATTTTTCACGTGCCTATAAATCACCCATGTGAATGAATGTATTGGAATCCAATGCTTTACATGGTAGAAATTTTCAGCTGACATTTTATCGGGGCTAAATAGTTGCGATAAAATGCTGGTGTGAAAGAAGACTCTGAATATCAATGTTTTTATTTACTTACAGCAAGCAGAGTTCTTGAAAGCAGAGAGGAAACACAGAACTTAGTAGGAAGTTGCACAAACTTAATTTCCTTAAGGGCTTATTCACATGAGTGTATATTGGCTGCCATTTTCACGTCCGGCTGATTTATGTTTCCATCTGATGCACAGGCTCGGTGTATATGCCGTCAGTAGGGGAGACAGTTTAGCTCTGCTAAGCTGTCTCCCCCTTCCCTCCCCCTTGCCGGCTCACCTCCTCTCTCCTCACCTTCGGCTGTTTGCCAAGCTAAGTTTCCCCTCCCCGCCTCTTGTCCGCAGCCAGCAATGAGAGGGTGCGGGGTGGGGTGGAGCGTAGATCCACCACTGCCCCGCCCCCTTCCATTGCAAACAGTGGCAAGGGGCAGACAGGAGAGGGGGGGGGGAGTTTAGCAGTCCCGCTGCTTAACTCCCTCCCACCTCCCTTCTCCGACTGCTGTCAATGACTCCAATAGGAGTTAATGGCGGCAGACGTTGTCTGGGCAGGAAGATAGCTTTTATGTCACGGGAATACGTCTGTGTGATCTGATGCCTTGGAATCCAATGTATCAGATGGTGGCATATATCAGCCAGCTCTGATAACGCTGGCCGATATACGCTTGTGTGAATAAGCCCTAAGACTGACAACCACTTGTAGATCCGTGTAGATACCGGCGGATACTTTCTCATCTTAGATTCAGTTATTTGCTGTGTTTGGCTTCTTGCAGATTCTTCTGTTCGGGTTATAGAAGAAAAATTTGATCATGTCCTCGGCCAACATTTTTCCTAGGTCCTTGAGTAGGGAGGCTGTGGCTCTAGATGTATCCATTTCACATACAAGTCCACTCTCACACGGGCAGTACTTATAGAGCTCACCAAATGGCTGAAAGGAGAGATGATAGGGTTAATGAAGAGACTCATGACTCCTAGCCATCTGCCACTAACATGTAAGATCAGCGGTGGGAGACGCAGCGTGAGGTCGGGGGTCTCATTACTGAGAACCTCATGTCTGATGCTACACATCCAGTGTGATGTTATTCTGTGAATACTGATGTCACTGTGGGGCGTTTTACATCAGTTTTTGTGTATTTAACGCACAAGTGTCATCTGATTGCAATCCGTTTTTTTTTTGTTTTTTTTTTAAACAATTTCTTTTTATTGAAATAATGGTATAACAATGCCGGATATAAGGACATGCATATTAGCCACGCAGGGCCAGTTTGAGAATAACCATTCAGTTACAGACATCAGAATAAATATAACGCTTCTGTCATTTATAGCATACTTCCGGCCAGGTAACGGGGAGGACAATCAGGGGTATAGGCGGGGGGGGGGGGGGGGGGTGAGGGTGCGAAGTGTAACAAGAAACACCCCTAGGGGAACCGGGTATGATCAGGTGGGGTAGATTTAGGAAAAACAATTAGGGAAAACAATTTGGGAGAACAAACAGCAAGATGTTGTCTTTATATTGTGATGTGAACATAGGCAGATCCTTTATTTTAGGTTGCGGCGAAATCTGGATTGTCCTGAAAGCAAATCCATGGGGTCCAAAGGGCCGTGAAGTCGTCCCTGGTGTTGGCCTCCCACGCCAGGATCTCCTCAAACCGAAAGATTTGCGCTATCCTGTCTAACCACTGGCGGATTTGTGGAATCTCCTTCTCTTTCCAGAAGAGGGGTATCAGGAGTTTAGCTGCCATTAAAAGGATTGTAGGCAAACTTTTTTTTGAGGGTTTGAAATGGTTTGTGGGGAGCCAGATAAGTATCTCCTCCGGTCTAAAGGAGTAAGAGTTATGGCATATTTTGTTGATAATGTTGGTGACTGACCGCCAGTAGGGCTTAATTTTTGAACATTCCCACCAGATATGGAGGGCTGTCCCTTTTTCTTCCTCACATCTCCAGCAGACGTCTGTAGATGTCGGGTTCGTTTTGGAAGTTGTGACCGGGGTTCTATACCACCTGGTCAACAGCTTGTAAGAGTTTTCCTGTGTGCGAACGCATTTTGAGAACCCGTGGGAATTCCTCAGGACTTTTAGGGTATTTTCTCGACTGAGAGTAAGTCCCAGTTCTCTTTCCCATTCCCTCAAAAACCAGGGCCTTTCTGAGGCTTTTTGCAACAGAAGTCCTTTATAAAGATGTGTAACCAACTTTTTTGGTCGAGAGGGTAGGGAAGTATATGTCTCAAACCATGTCGGGTCCCTCGAGTTCTCAAGGTGGGTGGCTTGGAACTGTCTCAGTGAGCGATATAGAGTAGCCCTTTCCAAGAAGTTGCGCGGCGGTTGTGGGAGCCAGCTGTCTAGCTGCATCGGGTCTGTCAAAGTGGGGCCCTTAAGAATATCGTAAATTGTGGTGGATTGGAGTTTATCCCATATTCCTTCACTTCCCCGTGGTTTATTGGCTAGGATAGAGGGTATTATGGAAGCTGGTGTCATGGGGGGGGGGGGGGGGACTTTGCACTTGTCACTCCCATCCGTGCATGTTTCAGTATCTTGATGGTGCATTTTGTGATAGGGTTAAGGTGCACATGTTTATCTTGTGTGAGACCATTAACCCAGAGCAGACCTTGGTTATCCTTCCCAAGTATTGTCCTTTCCATACAAAGTGTTGGGGAGGCAATTGTGTTATCTATTAAGAGGATCCATCTGGCGATGTGAATCGCCTTGTGGTATAGCTGGAGGTCTGGGAGTCCCGTACCTCCTTGGGGGCGCTTTTGGCTCAGGAATGAAAAGGCCAGTCTCGGATTATGCCCTCCCGAGATATAGTCACGGAACAATTTGTGCATTTGTGAGAAGAAGGTAGCGCGTAGGTCGATTGGCACCGAGTGCAATATATAAATAATGGGCGGGAGGATATATGTAGAAATAAGGTTTTTCCTACCTAGCCAGGAAATAAGTGGTATTTTTAGTTGGTCGAGCTGGTTCTTCACTTTTTTAATCAACGGGGTGTAGTTTGTGTCATATAGGAGGGAGGGGTTCGCCGTCAGGGTGATGCCTAGGTATTTAATTTTTGATGTGGGCCATTTGAACGCAAACTGTTCCCTCAGGTTGCTAACTGTGCGGGGAGGGGCCGTTGTATTTAGTATCTCCGACTTGTCATAATTGATTTTTAAATTGGACAACCTACCAAAATGTTCAAACGTCTCTACAAGCGCTGGCAGGGCCCTCCTGGGATTGGTGGCCATCACCAGGAGATCATCAGCGTAGGCTGCGGTGGTGTGGGTGGCCTCTCCTATTTGGAGGCCCTCAATATCTGGGTTCTGTCTGATATCTTGGAGTAACGTCTCCATCACTATGATGAAGAGAGTGGGCGATAATGGGCAGCCTTGCCTAGTGCCGATCTTGATGGGAAAGGGTTTGGATAACGTGCCATTGACCTGGACTCTCGCCGTCGGCTCAGAGTAGAGGGTGAAAATAGCTTTTATGAACGGCAGGGGGAATCCAAATCTAGACAGGGTGCTGTTGATGAAATTCCAGCTTACCCTGTCGAAGGCCTTCTCAGCATCTGTGGAGATTAGGATCAGTGGGCGTTTATTGTGTTTCGCGTAGTGGATAGCCTGAATTATTCGGGTTGTGTTAAATTTCCCCTCCCTACCTGGCACAAAACCTACCTGGTCTGGGCTTATCAATTTAGTCAGTAGGGGGGCCATCCTATGGGCGAGCAATTTCGCCCAAAGTTTAATATCTACATTCAGTAGGGAGATGGGGCGGTGATTTCCACAGGATTCTGGGTCCTTGCCCTCTTTGGGGATAAGCAATATGTAAGCCTCTTGGGCTTGCTTGGGTAGTACTGAGCCTGAGAGAAGGGAATTGCAGAGTTTGGTCAGTTGTGGGACAAGTATGTTGGCAAACTTTTTGTAGTAAGCAATGGGGAGCCCATCCGGGCCCGGGCTTTTCCCGTTCGGGATGGAGGTTAGGACTTCGGCTACTTCATTCTCCGTCGCTGGGTCTAAGAGCGAGGAGGCCTCTTCCTCAGTCAGTCCAGGTAATTTTAAATTATTTAGGAAGTTGTGCACGGTGTCCTGTTGGGCCCCGGTGTCCCTCTCTAGATTATATAAGGTGGTGTAGAATTTTTCAAATTCCGCAGCCACCTCTTCTGTAGATGTTACTGTGGCTCCCGTCGTTGTCTTGACCTGGGAAACAAAGTGTTTCTCTCGTTGTTTTTGGGTTAATCTTGTCATCGTTTTAGAACCTCTGTCGCCATGTATATATATCTTATATTTGGAGGTAAATAAAGTTTTAGCTGCTTTGACGTTTAAGGTGTTTTTCAACTTGTCCCTCAGGTCTTTAAGCTCTTTTAGTGTGTCGTTATTGGGGCCTTCTTTATGCTGTGCCTCCTTATCTGAGATTTGGGTGAGTAGGGTATTGACCTCCTCCTCCCTCCGCCGCTTGACTCTGGTGCCCAGGGATATCAGCTCCCCCCTAATGTAAGCTTTATGTGCCTCCCAGATGAAGGGAACCGGTACCTCCGGGGAGTCATTAATCCGGAAGAATTCCTCCAGTTTCTCTGAGATACTCGTAACATTGTCCCCTCCACTGATCAGTGTGCAATTGAGGCACCAATTCCATTCTCTCCTCGGGAGACTATCCACAATCAGAGAGAGAAAGATAGGGGCATGATCTGATATGGTGATGGGGCCAATATCCGCTGAGGTAATCGCGTGCAAAAATCTGCCTGAGACCAACAAGTAGTCAATTCTGTGGTAGGTTGCATGTATGTGAGAGAAGTAGGTATATTCCCTGAGCCCGGGGTTCCTCAGCCTCCACGCGTCGCGCAGATTTGATTCAGCTAGTAGGCTTCTCAGTCTGCGGGTCAGCGTCTTGGGTGTCTGTGTAGCGCCCGAGGTGGTGTCTATCGTATGGTCTAATGCTATGTTAAAGTCACCTCCAACTATTTCCAAGCCTTCGGCAAATTCTTTGAATTTAGAAATAGTGCGTATTAGCCACTGGGCCTGATTTTTGTTTGGGGCGTATAGGTTAGCGAGAGAGATCACTCTGTGTGCCACTGTGCCTTTCAGGAATATGAATCTGCCGGCCGGGTCTGATTCAGACTTGGTGAGAATAAAAGGGATATTTTTGCTGATCGCGACGGAGACCCCCCTTGAGGCTGAGGAATGCGTGCTGTGGAACCATTGATTATAGTTATGGGTTGGGAGTTTGGGTATGCGATTGTGACGGAAGTGAGTTTCCTGTAGGAACATCACGTCCGGGCTATGTTTTTTGGTAAGGATAAATGTTTGTGCTCTCTTCTGGGGATTGTTCCAGCCTCTGACATTAAATGAGACAATTTTAACTTCCGCCATTATTCGACCATAGGGGAACTATTTTCTGTAGGGGGTCTGTCTTTTTCACATCTAAGATTTTGCTAACCATCTTGCTGTTCCAACTGGGGGTAAAAACATACTCCACGTGAAGTGGGAAAAAGAGGAAATTTGTTAGGCACGAGGTGGGGGGAGGGCCATTCCCAAAGGGACCCTGAACCTGTTCCTCACTCAGGGTCAAGGGAGGGGCGTTAGCCCCATGGCATCTCCTAGCCCTCGCGTACTTGGGGGGTGGGTGGACACGCACCTTGTCGGTTTGGTGCGACCCCCGGTAACCACATAAACCTAAATTGATCAAAATTTTTTTTTCCTTTTTTTAAACATTTTCAAACCGTAAGTTTTGTTAAGTTATGAAACTAGCAAACATTATAGACTGGACACAGATCCGCACACTTTGGAAGAAAAAATACAGTGTGCATTTACATCACATTAAACATTAAACAAACTGTGTAGGTCTAGGCCATGCAACGGACGCGCGGGGTGCCGGCAGAACCAGGCAGCGGTGTCTAATCAGCTGACTAGCAATATGTAAGGGGAGAGCAGGAGGGAGCAGAGGGGGGGGGGGGGAGTCCCCTCCCCCCACCCCCCCAGCGCAGCCCCCATCCCCAGCGCCCGTCCCACGCCCAGACCCCCGCATATTCACCGTGAACCGGTTAGTTGCCTCCTCCTTCACTCCTGCATCCCGGCCCCTCCGACCTCCTCGATAGATCTGTCTGTTATCTTGTTTAGCTGGTGGAAGAGAAAAGAAGGGAGGGAGGGGGGGAGAGAACGAAAGAGATATCGTTCCGAGTCATTTGAAGAAAGGAAGGTGGGCCGTCCTCAGGCCTCCGCCTGCTGTTTTTTCTTTTGCCTAGGAGTTTTCGGAGGCTTGTTAATCGTCCATTGCTCGGAAGCCTTCAATTGGGGCAAACGTGCTTTAGGTTGGAATGGCAGCCAGGATGGAATTGCAATAGGTGTTATTCCAAGCTTTTCCCACGCCTTCTCGAGGTCGCTTGGTGATCTGATGGTAATCTGCTGTCCATCTTTAAAGGTCGCAAGACCAAACGGGAAAAGCCATCTGATCGGGAGTTTTTTAATGCGTAGGGCTTCCGTCAGGGGTTTAAGTAAGCGTCTTTTAGCCAGGGTGCTGGGGGCGATATCCTGAAAAATAAGGATTTTATGGTCTTCAAAGAAGATCTCACTTGTTTCTCTGGCCTTATGCAGTATTGCTGAGGTGTCCACGAAGCTCAGGAGGCCGCAGACGACGTCCCTTGGTTCAGTAGCCATTGGTTTGAGTCTCAGAGCTCTATGTATCCGCTCAATCACGATTTTACCAGTTCTATCTTCGCCTAGCAGGGACTGAAATATTTGCATAGCAGTCGAGTTTAGTGCTTCTGTGGCTATTGATTCTGGCAGACCCCTAAAACGGATATTTTTCCTGCGGCTCCTGTTCTCCTGGTCCTCAATAAGGAGCATCGCATGGTTCAATTGGTCTTGCTGTTCTGTTAGGGCGTCTTGGAGGGCTGTGTTATGTTGCATCAGTTCTTGTTGTGCATTCTCCAAGTCCTCCACCCTGTGGCCAATTTGTTTCACCTCAGATTTTATGTCCGCCAACTCTTTCATTACCGGAGAGATTGTCTGACTCAGGATTTCTTTAAGGAAAGATCGTGAGATCGGTTCCCTGTCCATGTCCTCATTGTGGTCCGGAGTAATAGAGGTGCTTTCTATGTCTGAGTCCTCTCTGTGTTGGCCAGTAGCGCCTTCTTGTGGAGCTCTCTGTCGCCGTGCCGCCGGAGAGCTGTGCTTTTTCTTAAGGAATTTATCCATCTTTGCTTGGCTTTTGTCAACCCTGGGCGCCTCCGCGTGCTCCCTACTTTTATCTCTCCCAATTTTCACCATAGCGCGACCTCAGATTAGAATACTGTATTATTCGTTTGCGCGGCGGTCCGACCAGCTCGGTTTGAAGTGGTTACATGGGTCCCGGGGGTCTTTCTTTACATGGCGAACATTAACTGCCCATCTTGTCCGGTTCGGGCGTTCTACTCGACTGCACCTCGATGCTTAGGGAGGAACACCTCTCTGTGTCTGGCGGCGTCCGCTGTTCGGGAGGGGCAAGTGGGAGGCAACGTTCACGTTTCAATGCAAGTCCGGCAGAGATTCTCCCAGGGGGGGGGGGAATATGGCGGTTGTCCGCTCAGGTGTCCACTCTCTGGTGCCGTCCCGTTGCCCTCTGTTAGTAACTTTGATGCTGTTACCCTGCAGGTGTGTAGGCTGTGGGCTGCCTGCCAGTGGGGTTTCAGTCCCACTTTGTGCAGTTGATCCTGCCAGGGACTTCTGCGTGGGGTTCGGCGGCTCAGTGTGGCGATCTTCCTGTCCCTTGCTCTGTCCCCCACATTAATGCTTTTGGCCCTTCGGGGTGTTGGTGGTTGCAAGGGGGGAGGGAGTGAGCAATGGCTGCTGACCACGTCTCTGTGTCCCCGTTCCTCCGGCCGACAGCTCCGTGAGGTGAGGTGGATGGGGGGGTGGGGGGGGGAGGACGTGTTCTGCTTCTGCAGGAGCTCCCTCCTGCTCTGATGTCAAGGGGTGCTGTGGGCCTACTCACTGATGCAGGCCTGCCGCTGCCTCCTCTGCCCGTTCCCCAGCGCAGTCCAGGCCTCCAGCAGCTGCTCCTCCACTCTCACCGCTTTCCCGCTGCGTTTTTTTCTCCTTCTTCCGCGGCCGGCCTTCACTTCCGGTCGGCCGCGAGTATTAATTTAGTCCCAGGCTTCAGCCGGGCCTGTAGGCCGCAAAATCGCAGCACCAGCTAGAGACCCGCGGAAGGTCTCTAATTGAAGCTTGGGGTCCGGTGGTGTCAGCGGTGCCGTTATCGGCGGCGTAGGTGCCTGTGTTCGGGCTAGAAAGCCGACGGCGCGGTCCTGCTGCCTGGAGCTCAGGTAAATGCGTGTGCTCCGGCTGCCGGTTAGCCACGCCCCCTGCAATCCGCTTTTCACATGGCTGAAAAAACAATGCGAGGTGACCCAACTGGTAGAATTTAAACCTCCCATTGAATTCAACGAGTGTTGAAAAAACAAGCACAGAACTCACTCCCCGCCATGCAAGAGCATTGTAAGAGAATCCCACCAGAGCCGGACGTGCCGCAACTATTGTTCATAAGCACCATCGGTCTGGGTCAGAAACTGCACATATAAGTGAACCCAGTGGCTGTAAGAGTCTGGGAAAAATGCCCCATTATCACTGTGTGTTTGCGCGGGGTCCATGCGTTTTTGATGCATGTGTATATTTTTTGCATCCGTATTTACTGCGTTTTTCAGACGTGTAAAAAAAAAAAAAAAAACAAGGAGCAACCCCCCCCTCCCCCCCCCCCCCACACACACACACACTGTCTCCTGGCAACATGTATAAAAAGCAGTGAATGCATGATCCCACTGACTACAATTAATGATTTTACACTTCTGAATCCACCAATGCAAATCAATGGGATTGTATGCTGTCCGTTGAAAATACAGCTGCAATAGGGATAGATAATACGCCCCTTTGAATTGTTCTAATGGGTCCAAGTCTTGTCCAAATTCTGTCAGTTTTTAAACTGGGATAGAACTTAAAGGGGTTGTCCCGCGGCAGCAAGTGGGTCTATACATTTCTGTATGGCCATATTAATGCACTTTGTAATGTACATTGTGCATTAATTATGAGCCATACAGAAGTTATAAAAAGTTTTATACTTACCTGCTCCGTTGCTAGCGTCTTCGTCTCCATGGTGCCGACTAATTTTCGGCCTCCGATGGCCAAATTAGCCGCGCTTGCGCAGTCCGGGTCTTCTGCTGTCTTCTATGGGGCCGCTCGTGCAGAATGCCGGCTCCGTGTAGCTCCGCTTCGTCACGTGCCGATTCCAGCCAATCAGGAGGCTGGAATCGGCAATGGACCGCACAGAAGCCCTGTGGTCCACGGAGACAGAGGATCCCGGCGGCCATCTTCAGCAGGTGAGTATGAAGACGCCGGACCGCCGGGATTCAGGTAAGCGCTCTCCTGTTTGTTTTTTTAACCCCTGCATCGGGGTTGTCTCGCGCCGAACGGGGGGGGGGGGGGGTTAAAAAAAACAAAAAACCCGTTTCGGCGCGGGACAACCCCTTTAAATGATAAAATCCTCCGTGTGAATAAGCCCTTATAGCAGTTTTTCAATGCAGTTTTTGGGCACTCAGCTTGTAGAGATGGAACACAAGGTTTTAGGGTGCATCTAAAATTGAGGTAATTTGCAGTAAAAGCTCCTGGCACATCACTGCTGAATGTACAAGCACCCCACCGTGTATCTATTCATACACTTCCAGGAGGAATAAAGGAGGAACAGCTTCATGTAGAGTTCCAGTATAAGATACTTCTTGCCTTGCAGCACAAAAAACCCACTGCGATCGCTAAATGCCCTCAATGGGGGCGGCGGCAGCAGCGCCAGCCCCAGGGAATGCATTGGGAGTATATCGTGGACTTCTGTCACAGCTGTGGCAGGGATTTCCTTCATTGATGAATGGCTAAGCACTGCCTGTAATTGGCTGAGCAAACAGCCAATCAGCACAGCCCTTTCAGGAGGCGGGGATTTTAAAATCTCAACCTCCTGAAAAAGCTTGACAGCAGTGCAGGGGAGCCAGCCGGGGGACACGCCTAAGTGGCGGAGAGGTGAGTATATAATTTATTTTTTTTTCACCAGCTAGGGATGATTTCAGGGAAGGGCTTATATTTAGAGATGAGCGAGTATACTCGCTAAGGGCAAGTGATCTCTCGAGCATTGCCCTTAGCGAGTACCTGCCCACACGGGAGCAAAGATTCGGCAGCAGGCGGGGAGCTGCGGGGGAGAGCGGGGAGGAACGGAGGGGAGATCTTATACACACATAACACCATAACTTTTCTTGACATTAAAATCTCTAAAACAACAACGGGCCTATTGGAGAGTACCTTAGTCCGTAAACCAACGGCGACAAACACCTTATTGCACTTCGAAAGCCACCACCCATGGCCGTTGAAGAGTGGCATTCCAAAGGGCCAGTTCCTTAGAACGAAAAGGAACTGCTCCAACCCGGGTGAATACGAAAGAAGGGCAGATGAGATGGCCTCCAGATCCCACAATAGAGGTTACCCACAGACTGTTATCAACAAAGCAAGACAGTCATTGGCTGAAATACCACGGAATGAGCTTCTTCAACGCAGAAAAGATAGACCCGAAAAGGATCAAGGAAATACTATCCGCTTGATAGGCACTTTTGATGTAGAGAACAGGGATGTGAGAAAAAGAAACTCCAAATATTGGCATCTACTCAGGAAGGATCAAGACCTCACAGGCTGTCTCTATGAAAAACCATCAATAACCTACAGAAGAGGTAGGAATTTACGTGACAGATTAGTGCATAGTCATTTCACACAAACCATGGAGAATCCCACTTGGCTGAATTGGAATCCACCGAAGGGATCATTCCCGTGTTCACGGTGCCACACCTGTCCATATATGGAAAAAACAAAAACATTCCGAAGCGCAACAACGGGCCAGGAATATGAAATCTGAGATTTCATTGATTGCCGCTCTACAGCGGTGGTCTATTTAGTCACCTGCCCATGCCCACGTAATTACGTGGGCAAGACTTTACAACAGCTCAGAAGAAGAATTCTCTCTCACGTGGGCAATATTAACCGGAATGAAAAAACGAGCATGGCAATCCATGTACATGAGGTCCATGGCGGTAACCCACTTGTCTTAAAATTCAGAGGTGTTGAAATAATAAGACCCAACGGCCAAAGAGGTGACGTTGACCATAAACTTTTGCAGAAGGAAACAAGATGGATAGACCGCTTGAGAACTATGGCACCCGAAGGACTGAATGAGGCCCTGTAATTTATATGACAACTAGAGATGAGCGAGCACCAAAATGCTCGGGTGCTCGTTACTCGGGACGAAATTATCGCGATGCTCGAGGGTTCGTTTCGAGTAACGAACCCCATTGAAGTCAATGGGCGACCCGAGCATTTTTGTATATCGCCGATGCTCGCTAAGGTTTTCATGTGTGAAAATCTGGGCAATTCAAAAAAGTGATGGGAACGACACAGCAACGGATAGGGAAGGCGAGGGGCTACATGTTGGGTTGCATCTCAAGTTCCCAGGTCCCACTATTAAGCCACAATAGCGGCAAGAGTGGGCCCCCAACCCCCCAACAACTTTTACTTCTGAAAAGCCCTCATTAGCAATGCATACCTTAGCTAAGCACCACACTACCTCCAACAAAGCACAATCACTGCCTGCATGACACTCCGCTGCCACTTCTCCTGGGTTACATGCTGCCCAACCCCCACCCCCCACCCCCGCACGACAGTGTCCACAGCGCACACCGAACTGTCCCTGCCCAGCCTTCAGCTGCCCTCATGCCACGCCACACTCATGTCTATTTATAAGTGCGTCTGCCACAGGAAAAGCAGGCACACACTGCAGAGGGTTGGCATGGCTCGGCAGCGACCCTCTTTAAAAGGGGTGGGGCGATAGCCCACAATGCTGTACAGAAGCAATGAGAAATCCAATCCTGTGCCACCTCCATCTGGAGCTGCACACGTGGGCATAGCAATGGGGAACCTATGTGCCACACACTATTCATTCTGTCAAGGTGTCTGCATGCCCCAGTCAGACCAGGCTTTTTAATTCATAGACACAGGCAGGTACAACTCCCTATTGTGAAGTCCCTGTGGACCGACAGCATGGGTGGCTCCCTGGAACCCACCGGCGGTACAAAAAAATATCCCATTGCAGTGCCCAACACAGCTGAGGTAGTAATGTCGTGCTTAATACAGGTGGGCTTCGGCCCACACTGCATGCCCCAGTCAGACTGGGGTTCTTTACAAGTGGACAGATGTAGGTTAAACTCCGTGTGCACCTACAGCATGGATGGCTCCCTGGAACCCACCGGCGGTACATAAAAATATCCCATTGCATTGCCCAACACAGCTGAGGTAGTAATGTTGTGCTTAATGCAGGTGGGCTTCGGCCCACACTGCATGCCCCAGTCAGACTGGTAATATGTACCTTAACAGTAACCTCGTTGGTGGTAATGTGGTGGTGACTGCGGACCTGGTAGCGCGGTTTTATGTAGTTGGTTTTCGGAATGTGTCCAGGATTAAGTGGGCCGTGGCGGGGGGATGGTGGTGGTGCTCTCTTGTTGTGTCGTTAAAGGTGAAATTCTTGGACTGCCACCAGACGGACCAATGCAAAGGTATTTGCCAAGAATGTTTTCATTGTTGGAGGAGGAGGGGGATGTTTTGGAGGCACTATGTGTCCTCTACACGTGTCCGTGGATATATGCACCTTAACAGTAACAGCGTTGGTGGGAAATGGCCTCGCCGCCATCATGTCTTTGTGAAGCCTCTGTTTCCACACCCCAGTGACATACCATTAGCAGCGGTATAGGCAGAGCCCAGAATTATTAACATTTCAGCGGTAGCATTAGGGACAGGCCCCACTAACATATCACTAGTAGCAGTATAGGGGGAGCGCAGTCTTAGTTCCATTTCAGTAATAGTAGCACTCAAGACAGGCCCCAGTAACATTCCCATTGCAGCAGTTTAGGGAGATAACAGTCTCTTTCACATTTCAGTAGCTGCAGTATAGACAAGGCCCCAGTTACATTTATGTAGCTAAAGTGTAGGCCAACCCCACACACCTTTCTGTACCATGAGTGCAGGCGAAGAACATAGAAATTACTATGATTACACTGTAGGTGAGGGCCCCAAAAAATTGGTGTACCAACAGTAGTAATGTACCTCTGAAAAAATTGGCCATGCCCAACCAAGATGGCAGGTGAAACCCATTAATCGCTTTGGTTAATGTGGCTTAAGTGGTAACTAGGCCTGGAGGCAGCCCAGTTTAACGAAAAATTGGTTCAAGTTAAAGTTTCAACGCTTTTAAGAGCATTGAAACGTATAAAAATTGTTTAGAAAAATTATATGAGTGAGCCTTGTGGCCCTAAGAAAAATTGCCCGTTCGGTGTGATTACGTGAGGTTTCAGGAGGAGGAGCAGGAGGAGGAGGAGGAATATTATACACAGATTGATGAAGCAGAAATGTCCCCGTTTTGGATGGTGAGAGAGAACGATGCTTCCATCCGCGGGTGCAGCCTACGTATTGCTTAGGTATCGCTGCTGTCCGCTGGTGGAGAAGAGAAGTCTGGGGAAATCCAGGCTTTGTTCATCTTGATGAGTGTTAGCCTGTCGGCACTGTCGGTTGACAGACGGGTACGCTTATCGATGATGATTCCCCCAGCCGCACTAAACACCCTCTCTGACAGGACGCTAGCCGCAGGACAAGCAAGCACCTCCAGGGCATACAGCGCGAGTTCAGGCCACGTGTCCAGCTTCGACACCCAGTAGTTGTAGGTGGCAGAGGCGTCACGGAGGACGGTCGTGCGATCGGCTACGTACTCCCTCGCCATCCTTTTACAGTGCTCCCGCCGACTCAGCCTTGACTGGGGAGCGGTGACACAGTCTTGCTGGGGAGCCATAAAGCTGTCCAGGGCCTTAAAGACTGTTGCACTGCCTGTGCTGTACATGCTGCTCGATCTCCGCACCTCCCCTGCTACCTGGCCCTCGGAACTGCGCCTTCTGCCACTAGCGCTGTCGGATGGGAATTTTACCATCAGCTTGTCCGCCAGGGTCCTGTGGTATAGCAACACTCTCAAACCCCTTTTCTCTTCGGGAATGAGAGTGGAAAGGTTTTCCTTATACCGTGGGTCGAGCAGTGTGTACACCCAGTAATCCGTAGTGGCCAGAATGCGTGTAATGCGAGGGTCACGAGAAAAGCATCCTAACATGAAGTCAGCCATGTGTGCCAGGGTACCTGTACGCAACACATGGCTGTCTTCACTAGGAAGATCACTTTCAGGATCCTCCTCCTCCTCCTCCTCCTCGTCCTCAGGCCATACACACTGAAAGGATGACAGGCAAGCAGCATGGGTACCGTCAGCAGTGGGCCAAGCTGTCTCTTCCCCCTCCTCCTCATCCTCCTCATGCTCCTCCTCCTCCTCCTGAACGGGCTGAGATATAGACAGGAGGGTGCTCTGACTATCCAGCGACATACTGTCTTCTCCCGTCTGCCTTAATGCTTTGCAGGGAACTTCTCAAGATGCATAGCAGAGGAATGGTGACGCTAATAATTGCAGAATCGCCGCTCACCACCTGGGTAGACTGCTCAAAGTTTCCAAGGACCTGGCAGATGTCTGCCAACCAGGCCCACTCTTCTGAATATAATTGAGGAGGCTGACTCCCACTGCGCCGCCCATGTTGGAGTTGGTATTCCACTATAGCTCTACGCTGCTCATAGAGCCTGGCCAACATGTGGAGCGTAGAGTTCCACCATGTGGGCACGTTGCACAGCAGTCGGTGCACTGGCAGATTAAACCGATGTTGCAGGGTCCGCAGGGTGGCAGCGTCCATGTGGGACTTGCGGAAATGTGCGCAGAGCCGGCGCACCTTTACGAGCAGGTCTGACAAGCATGGGTAGCTTTTCAGAAAGCGCTGAACCACCAAATTAAAGACGTGGGCCAGGCATGGCACGTGCGTGAGGCTGCCGAGCTGCAGAGCCGCCACCAGGTTACGGCCGTTGTCACACACGACCATGCCCGGTTGGAGGCTCAGCGGCGCAAGCCAGCGGTCGGTCTGCTCTGTCAGACCCTGCAGCAGTTCGTGGGCCGTGTGCCTCTTATCTCCTAAGCTGAGTAGTTTCTGCACGGCCTGCTGACACTTGCCCACCGCTGTGCTGCCACGACGCGCGACACCGACTGCTGGCGGCGTGCTGCTGCTGACACATCTTGATTGCGAGACAGAGGTTGCGTTGGAGGAGGAGGGTGCTTTAGTGGAGGAAGCATACACCGCCGCAGATGCCACCACCGAGCTGGGGCCCGCAATTCTGGGGGTGGGTAGGACGTGAGCGGTCCCAGGCTCTGACTCTGTCCCAGCCTCCACTAAATTCACCCAATGTGCCGTCAGGGAGATGTAGTGGCCCTGCCCACCTGTGCTTGTCCACGTGTCCGTTGTTAAGTGGACCTTGGCAGTAACCGCGTTGGTGAGGGCGCGTACAATGTTGCGGGAGACGTGGTCGTGCAGGGCTGGGACGGCACATCGGGAAAAGTAGTGGCGACTGGGAACTGAGTAGCGCGGGGCCGCCGCCATCATACTTTTGAAGGACTCCGTTTCCACAACCCTATACGGCAGCATCTCAAGGCTGATAAATTTGGCTATGTGGACGGTTAACGCTTGAGCGTGTGGGTGCGCGGCGGCGTACTTGCGCTTGCGCTCAAACACTTGCGCTAGCGACGGCTGGACGGTACGGTGCGAGACATTGGTGGATTGGGCCGAGGACAGCGGAGGTGAGGGTGTGGGTGCAGGCCAGGAGACGGTAGTGCCTGTGTCCTCAGAGCGGGGTTGGATCTCAGTGGCAGGTTGGGGCACAGGGGGAGAGGCAGCGGTGCAAACCGGAGGCGGTGAATGGCCTTCGTCCCACCTTGTGGGGTGCTTGGCCATCATATGTCTGCGCATGCTGGTGGTGGTGAGGCTGTTGGTGGTGGCTCCCCGGCTGATCTTGGCGTGACAAAGGTTGCACATCACTGTTCGTCGGTCGTCAGGCGTCTCTGTGAAAAACTGCCAGACCTTAGAGCACCTTGGCCTCTGCAGGGTGGCATGGCGCGAGGGTGCGCTTTGGGAAACAGTTGGTGGATTATTCGGTCTGGCCCTGCCTCTACCCCTGGCCACCGCACTGCCTCTTGCAACCTGCGCTGCTGCTGCCTTTGCCTCCCCCTCTGAAGACCTGTCCTGAGTAGGCGTTGCAAACCAGGTGGGGTCAGTCACCTCATCGTCCTGCTGCTCTTCCTCAGAATCCTCTGTGCACTCCTCCCTCGGACTTACTGCCCTTACTACTACCTCACCGATAGACAACTGTGTCTCATCGTCATCATCCTCCTCAACCACTGAAAGGTCTTGAGACAGTTGCCGGAAGTCCCGGAAGTCCCGGACCCCGGGAACTTTCGAATGGTTGGGCATCAGTGACGATAAACTCCTCTGGTGGGAGAGGAGCCACTGCTGCCCAATCTGAGCAGGGGCCCGAGAACAGTTCCTGGGAGTCTTCCCGCTCCTGAGCATGTGTCATTGTAGTGGAGTGAGGAGGCTGGGAGGAAGGAGGAGCAGCAGACAGAGGATTCGGATTTGCAGCAGTGGACGGCGCAGAACTGTGGGTGGACGATAGGTTGCTCGAAGCACTTTCTGCCATCCACGACAGGACCTGCTCACACTGCTCATTTTCTAATAAAGGTCTCCCGCGTGGACCCATTAATTGTGCGATGAATGTGGGGACGCCAGACACGTGCCTCTCTCCTAATCGCGCAGCAGTCGGCTGCGATACACCTGGATCAGGAGTTCGGCCTGTGCCCATACTCTCACTTGGCCCTCCGCGTCCTCGGCCGCGTCCACGTCCTCTAGGCCTACCCCTACCCCTCAGCATGCTATATTACCAGTGATTTGATTTCCCAGGCAGGAAATAAATTGGCGCAAGCCTGCTGTTAAACTTAGCTGGCTGCGTATAATTTTGTTTAAGTTCTTCACCCAGCACACACGTACCCAGAACGCTGAGGACTGTCAGAGGCAGGCCAAATAGAATTTTTTCCCTTTTTTTTAAAGGAAAGGCCCACTGCGTATATTCAATCAATAATAAATGTGTTGTGGCCCTGCAATGTGTCACAGAACTGCAGTGTTGCAGAGTTATTAACTACAGCAGAGCGGTGATTTCCCAGGCAGGAAATAAATTGGCGCAAGCCTGCTGTTAAACTTAGCTGGCTGCGTATTTTTTTGTTTAAGTTCTCCACCCAGCACACACGTACCCAGAACGCTGAGGACTGCTCCGGCACCAGCAGCACTGTCCCTCAGCTATCTCACAAGGCATCTGAGGCGAGCCGCGGGAGGGGCCGACTTTTATACTCGGGTGACATCTGATCTCCCCAGCCACTCACAGCAGGGGGGTGGTATAGGGCTGGAACATCACAGGGGGAAGTTGTAATGCCTTCCCTGTCTTTCAATTGGCCAGAAAAGCGCGCTAACGTCTCAGAGAGGAAACTGAAAGTAACCCGAACATCGCGTGGTACTCGTTACGAGTAACGAGCATCCCGAACATGCTAATATTCGCCCGAGCATCAAGCTCGGACGAGTACGTTCGCTCATCTCTAATGACAACCAATACAGGCAAAATATGTTATGATCTCCCTGATAACAAACTACCGCTTGTGAATAAACCTGTTAATACGGGGAAATGTGGCATGAATATTTCTCTTTAGGTAGTAACAGTTACCATCTAAAATTACCATGTTAATGGATTATTGTCAGCTATATGAAACACTACTTTATAAAACCAATTAAGGTTTAATGCATATAGGGAATGCAGAATTTTACCTATAATCATTGAAAATGGAGCACCAAGTACACATATATGTAAAATAAGTCCCACTAGAGTCTGGTACTCTTATTGATCTCAAGCGCTATCTAACATGGAGTATAAAGCGAATAGATACCATGTGTCCGTTTTCTTTATCACCTACTTCTGAACACATATTCCTGGTTCTAAGTGTACCCTGACCGCTAGTGTTTTGACACCAAGGGTTATTAATTTAAAGGCATGATTCCATCATGGTTAGGGATACAGTCAGTTAAATCAGGGGACATATTCCAGAGACACAAATCACTAAATCCCGATATAACCTTACCGCACACGCGCGGGTTATTCCCCGACAATATATGGTTATGTTGCAGGACCTTACATATGCAGGGATCCTGTCAGCCAAGCCTTGGATTGTTAACAGCACTCGGGCATGCTCATCCATCAGAGGCATATATAACTAAGTCCCATTTAGACCCCACTGCGCAGGACTTCACATATGCAGGGATCCTGTCAGTCAAGCCTTGGATTGTTAATAGCGCTCGGGCGCGGACATCCAGCAGAGGCACATATGACTAAGTCCCGTTTAGATCCTACTATACATGCGCTGCTTCTCCCTGGCATTATATGAGAATCAGGCATGGCAAGTAAGGAGGAGGCTTGTCCGGCAGGTGGTTTCACCATTGGCTGATAGCCTAGCGAATCATGCGAGCAGATGGGCGGAGCCTCCCATTCATAAGGGAGGCTCGGCATGGACCTTACCAGGGATGTCAGTAGGGTCTAGGACGCCGTGAAGTGCAGACATAGAGGTGTTTGAGGAGTGCAGGGCTCTTGCTGGAGGCTACAATCAGGCATAGTCTCTATCAACTCGAGGGCGTGAATGCACGTCCAGACTTCTAATTAGATAAGCACAGATTGCCCATAAGTGATATGTTATCTGAATTTCTCAGGGCTTTATCTGTACTATCTTAAGTGCATGATCTGACGACTATCAGTTCTCCAAGCCTAATAACGGAGCCCTTAACACTGTTATAGCAAACAGTACGATCTTTAGCCATTGGGCATAAACACGGTGGGGATGTGTGTATAAGCATCAAATACCACATCACCCACATATTTGGTGCAAGTGCCAACATCGGCTTTGATCGCAAAAAGAGGGGATATCCCTGCATAATTGAGTTACACTCCTCAACCCTCTTAACTACTCCATCACAAGTATTAGAAACACGTCTGGCTATTCTTGCCCAGGCAATTATACTACTATGTTAAATACAGTATAAATCAGTGGTATCATCGGTCGCAGTCGCCAACCACCTGTACCTCTAGAAGGGCAATATAAGTAATCACGAACTAACTACATATAAGTGTTATAAGCCCTATGAACCACTTTTCATTTGGGGCATTTGAGTACAAAAGACAGAGGCTATTTGTCTTGATCCTGATGAATCGGCTCACTTATTACATCAGGGCCGTAGAAACGCGTCGATTAAATATTATTTGTCTATCATCCTTCGCCTTCTGAAATAAATATTTATACCGTTATTACCACTGTATAAATAGTAATATAACCGTACCTGTAAATCTATTAAGGGAACGGTAATTTAACAAAATCGGTATAGTGGATCACCACGATAAGGTGATATACCTACCCCCTGTCCTGTATGTTCTGTGGGTGTTTGTATGTTCATGTTAGTCTAGTTTTTTGATGTGTGCTGGGCCATCTGGTGGTGTGATGTAGCTTTTTTAAATTAAAGTCCTATTACTAAAATATAACTTTTATTATAAAACAGATTATCAAATCTAATACTTCTGGGGCACTTTTACAGTAAAACTATGTTTTCAGTGTGGCTATCGCTGTTGCAGCCCGCCCCATTGTAGACACTGAGCGATACCACAGATTTATTTTATGTGATGCGAAGCTGTACTGAAACATCGCAAATGAGTATAAAACCATTGAAAATCATTGGTTTCAGAACCATCGATGTCGCATCGCAGGGAAAAATATCGCTAGTGGGTAAAAGCCCTTATTTTGTGGGCAGTGCAAGTATTTAGTCAATCAGACATGGGAGGAGAGGTGGCGGCTCCTCTGTAGGGTTGTCATATGTATAAGGCCGTATTCACACCGCTGATACTTCTGTGCAGGTTCTTTCCGTTTCTGAGATGACTGAACATGCACAGAAAATTAACTAATTTATTTAAATAGGTTCATTCACATGAGTGAATTTTCTCACAGACTGATGATCCAAGCTGGAAAAATAATTGAGTGTCCGAGTTTTGTGCAAATCTGGCACAAGAATGAGCCCCGTAACCTGCAGTGCACTGCGAGGGGTGTTGCTCCCAAGAATCTCAAGCGTAACTCACTCTCGCCCATTTAAATATGGCCTTATGGCGGCTTCACATGGCAATAAGCGGTTTTGCACATGACTCAGTGCATATTTGCGCTACGTATGACTCCTTGTCCGCATATTGGCGCATTGTATTGTACTTTTTGCACATGCAGGGATGTTCATCTCCACACGGCAGGCAAACAACCCCCTGATTTAAATGGCTATTTATCCTAATGAGTTCCAGAAGTGTTATTTTTTTCACAGGGTGATGCATCTGTGTGCGCGTTGCACATCTTTAATTGACTTCTTTGAGGATCCTCGGTGCGCAAATGAGCATGTCCTATATTTTTTGGGTGAAGAGAAATGTGTGCGCAAAAAAGGAAGTGAGTACAAATCCATTTAAATCTATGGGTTCTGTTTTCCACATAGTGTGCACACACATATGCCCGTGAGACGCCGGCTTGAGGGCTTATTCCAATGTGAGTATATCGGCCAGGTTTTCATGCCCGGCCCATATACACTGTCCCTCGCTGCAGAGGAAAGAGGTGCGTTGGGCCGGGAGCAGTTTACTGAGCTCCCACCCCCTATCCGCCCCTTGCCACTATTTGCAATGGGAGGGGCAGGGCAGGGGTAAAGCTAAGTTCTGCCCCATTCTGCCCCCTTCCATTGCAATTAGTGGCGAGGGGCGGAGAGTGGGCGGCAATTCAGTGCACTGCTCCCGATCTGACCCGCCTCCTCCCCCTGCAGAGAGAGACAGCGTATATCGGCCGGGCGTGAAAACCCGGCTGATATACACACGTCGGAATAAGCCCTAAGGGAGAAACCAGTACAGCAGTCACTTACAGATACTCACCTCAAGGCTACAATCCTCATTTTCTGCTGCTTTTGGTCTACATATACCACTCTTATAAGTGTGATAATACAAAGGGCCTCGGCAGCACCCACTCTTACATAGAGTATTTAGAGCACAGTAATCTTCATTGTCCTAAATGTAAAAGAGAAGAAATACGTATTGATATGTGAATTATAATTCTGTGTATAAGGCCTCCTTCACACCACCGTATACATGTTTATGTTTGGCCGTATGCAGCGTTTATTTGCATGAATGAATATTTGACCCAATCTTTATTCGTGTATTTCATGTCATTCATATGGGGTACTGCTGCGTGAATGTTAAAAAATACACTGAGGAAGGAACGACTATTAGGGACAGTTCAGACCGTCATTTTTCCTATCTGTGCTGTCCATGCAATTCACGGCACACGGATCCATATTTGCCAATAAGGCTATTCACATCCTGTTCTGGTCAGTAACATGTGGGTAGGATATGTAATGCCCACTACCTGCCTCTCAGCCAACACATGGATGTACATCTCTGTGCTGTCCTAGATTGTCACGCACAATTTACAACTGTCTGTCTGAACACAGTCTTAGCCCTCATTCACACAGAATGTTTGTCAATATTTCAAGTGTTCTTTTGGTCCTTTTTTTTCTATAGAAGTTCTGTTGAAAGACTGTAAGCGGTGAGAGCTTTATGAAAATACCAGACTGATGCTTTTTTTTTAAAACTTAAAAATATTTTAACTCATTAGTGTCCACATATACGCTTTTTTATGGAGGCTACTAGCAGGTCTTAAGGCCCATTTAAACACAATGATTATCGCTTGAAATTCAACGGGTGGTACTGAGAGGATTCTTTCAGCCAGTATCCTGCTGGCAGTTCTTAGCAGGACACCAGCTGAAAGCATGGAGAACAATGCAACTGTTTGCATATTCAAAACAGCTGCATTATTCTCTGTGTTATCGCGGCATTATCCCACTCTGCCTGCATAACTTTTAAGAAGCTAAGTAGCTACAATAGACTATGCAAAGATGATAGCTAAAAACTGTCCCTCAAAACTGTTGTTTGAGCGATTTTTGAGCCATCATCGCTCTGTGTAAATGGGCCTTTGATCTGATATATGTAATGGAACTGCATTGGAAGCCTGGCATGATATAAGCAAGAGTATGTCAGCACCTGCATCTAATGGATAGAAAACACCGTAGTTCAATTAGCACCAGAGATTAGAGGCGGGTTATTCATCTTAGTACTTTCAAATCCTTTACAGGAAAGGTGAGCTGCAACAAAAGTTTGGGGGGTTCTCACAATGAGAACGAGCCCCAACAGAAAGAAGACAAATAGATTTGTAAAAAAAAGTATGCGCTCGTGAAAAGTAAAAGAAGAAATAGCCCAAAACAACTGTCAAATCCGGTGAGAAAGAAATCAACGTGGCACTTACTCAGGAGGAGGGGGGTGTATGAAACAAGAAGCCCCCTCCTTGAAGTGTCGACTCCTCAAGAAAAGCTCCCGGTTGCGGATGAAACTGCCACAGGAGGATTAGGTCTTTTGTTTTTATTCATAGGAAAATGTTGGCAACGCGTTTCGGTGTAAGAAACACCTTTCTCAAGCCAATACAATTAAAAAAAGTGTTTTTTTTGTAACTCATAACATAATCTTCACACTGTTCTCATTCGTCGGAGTGTACACAAACAGATACAATTTGCTGACCATGTGGCTGATATATAACGCAGACATTAGGCCTGTTTCACAAGGGAGGCAGCGATATCGGCGCTACAAAATTGCAGCAGGTGTTTTTCCCGCAATTTTGTAGCGTCACTGATGTGTTTTTTTTGTGAAAAATCATGCATCACTTCGCTGCTGACAGCAATAAAATAGCGGCATCAACTCGGCGGTTTAATCGCGAGAAGGTTAAGCACTACCCCTTAAATAAGCCCAAGCTGAATTTCCTGAAAAAAAATGGAACACTTACCTAAAAGGCTCAGTCCTTCCCGCTGCTCTCCAGAACTCCGCTGGGAGTCCTGCAGTCCTTGCTCGCTCACAGAACATCACTTCCACGTTGAGGGATTCAGAAATCCGAACAAGAGGAATCAATGGCTCTGATTGGTTCATTGAGCACTGCATTGATTGGCTGAGTAGCGCTGGATGAACCAATGCAAGAACTGTGATTGGTTCATCCAGCTTTGCATTGATTGGCAGAGCAGAGTTTGAAAAATACCAATGATGTTGTGGAGGTGGGATTTAGAAATTGGCTGAGCCGCAGAGCTCTGGACAGCAGCAGAAGGACCCAGAGCTCGTCTGCTAGGTAAGTATTCCATTTTTTCTGGGAATGTAGCTAGGGCTTATTTTATGGGTAGGGAAGCGCATCGCATCTCACAAAAATCGCTTGTTCGTTAGATGCGATAAACAAGAAGTCTCTATAGGGAAACATGGGCTACAAAACATCACAAACTGCGGCAGTACAGAGAATGCCACATTTTTTTCTCACAACATAGATTCGAAGAAAACATCGCTAATGTGAAGGAACCCATAGGAAAGCATGGGCTTCACATACATGCGATCTGTAGCACTGTCACACTGTGAGAAAATCGCATGATTTTGTTGCCCGTGTGAAAGCAGCCTTACACTGTCTAACCTATATGCCTAGGGTTTCAAACACATAGCAATGTCCATAACACTATACCAATCCAGGATGTCAGTCTAGGAATGTAACTCTCCCATAGGTCACAGCAGCTTGGTCTCCACTGGACCTCTCAAGGACCATTCCAATGGGACACTGAACTTAGCAAGACCGGAGCCACATCCACACAGGTGTTGCCTTATTAATCAGCAGACTTAACCCTATCCCTGCTAAATATTTCTCAGTAAAGCCTGCTCTCCAGCCCCTACTGGCTATTTGTGATACTGCCTTACCACAGGTGATTTAAAAAAAAAAAAATTATAATAGTAATGTTATATAGAGAGAAATATTTATGCTTTATAGATTACATAAAAGGATTAGTGAGGTTTATTATTAGAGATGAGCGAGCACCAAAATGCTTGGGTGCTCAATGCTCAAGTCGAACTTTTCGTGATGCTCGAGAGCTCGTTTCGAGTAACAAACCACATTGAAGTCAATAGGAGACTCGAGCATTTTAGTATATAACCGATGCTCCACATAGGTCTTCACTTGTAAAACTCTGGAAAACATCCGAAAGTCATGAAAACACCACAGAAACGGATAGGGAAGGGCAGGGGCAGCATGCAGGGCTGCATCTTAGGCTCCCAGATCCCACTATTAAGCCACAATAGGGGCAAGAGTCTGCCCCCCCCCCCCTCCCCCAACAATTTTTACTTTGGACAAACCCTCATTAGCAGGGCACACCTTAGCTAAGCACCACAGTACCTGTAACAACGCAAAATCACTGCCTGCGGGTCACACAGCTGCCTCTTCTCCTTGGTTACATGCTGCCCAACCCCTCGCACGACCCTGCGTCCACAGTGTACACAAAAATTTCCCTGCGCAACCTTCAGCTGCCCTCATGCCACACGCTCGCTTCATAGCTACACCATCCTCATGTCTATTTATAAGTGCGTCTGCGATCAGGAGGAACCGGAGGCACACACTGCAGAGGGTTGGCAGGGCCAGTCAGCGACAGTCTTTAAAAGAGGGGAGGGCGATAGCCCACAATGCTTTTGAGAATCGATGATAAATTGACGTACGATCATAATTCCAATCCCGTGCCACCTCCGTCGCAAAATTGTCACGAGCCGCAAATGTGGGCATAAAGGTGCCAGCCCAGCACTTGCACACATCTTCACAATGCAGCAATACTCTATGTGGGAAGCACATGAGCGTGCCCAGGGTCAGGCTCGGTCCCAGCCTACACCTTTAGTGACCCAAGGTGCCGCGAGTGACATAGCAATGGGAAAATCCATGTGCCCACACACTATTCATTCTGTGTAGGTGTCGGATAGCTCAATCGACACCGCAAGGGGAAAGCCATCTGCACCCTACCCATGTCAGTCAGTATCTTTGTGCCAGACAGGTAAAACACCCCGTTATGGCAAGTCTTTGTGCACCAACAGCATAGGCGAGCTGAAGGAACCCAAAGACAGTAATCAACATGAAGAAATGACAGTGTCCAAACATGGCAGACTTTCACTCTGCCTCTGCACACACCCTCAGCACTCGTGGGCATAGAGTGGACTCCGATGCTAGTACAGCTGTGAACGTCTCATTAATACAGTAACGCTCCTCTTTTTTGGCCCAAACCGGTGTCCCAGATAACTGTGGTAACATGGGAGAAAATACATGATGCCCAGTGCTGATCCCCTGACCCCAAGCAGGAGGAGGAGGTGGCATTACAAGGTCAAGACACCATGACCAGGACCCGCTATAGTCTGTGTGGGCAGCAGGTTAGCAGGCCCAGGGTCAGGCTCGGTCCCAGCCTCCACCTTGTGTGACCCAAGGTGCCCTGAGTTGAATAGCAATGGGAAATCCATGTGTCCCCACACAGATAGCTTAGCACTGCAAGGGGAAGTCTTTGAGTTCCTTGGGCTCGCCTATGCTGTAAGTGCACAAAGATGATATTACACAGGAAGAAATCATAGTGTCCAACCATGGGAGAGTTTCACCCCGCCAAGGACCTTGGCCTTGGCGCACAATTCTGGCCTAGTCAGTCACTGTATTATTTGTGCCAGATAGGTAAAACACCGCGATGGGAAGACTTAGTGCACCCATAGTATAGACAGGCCTCTGTAACATTCCTGTAGCAAAGGTATAAATAGACCCCAGTAGCATTTCTGTAGCACAAGTATAGGCAGACCCCTGTAACATTTCTGTAGCACAAGTATAGGCAGACCCCTGTAACATTTCTGTAGCAGCAGTATAGGCAGGCCCCTGTAACATTTCTGTAGCAGAAGTATAGGCAAAGTCTCGAAAAATTAGTTAGATAACAGTATAGGTGAGGGCCAGAAAACTTAGTGTACCAAGAGTACCAGGGTACCTCTGAAAAATTTATATTGATACAGCTTGCTGTTACTTAATTTGCAAAAGAGCCTGGTGGCAGCTCAGTGAAAAAAATAGGTTTTTGGTAAAGTATCAATACTTTTGAAACTTTGAAAAATTGAAAAAAAAATTGTAAGCGGAGCCTTTTGGGCCGCAAAAAAATCGGCAGTTCAGCGTGATGACATGTTGTTTCAGGAAGAGGAGTAGGAGGACTAATATCCGAGAGTGATTGACAAAGGTAATTCCCCCTTTGTTCCAGTGATAGAGAATGCTTATTTATCCGGTTGCAGCAAAAAGAATCTTTAGGTACCGCTGCTTTCCACTGGTGGAGAAGAGAAGTCTGGGGAAATCCAGGCTTTGCTCATCTTTATAGTGTAAGCATGTCGGCACTGGCAGTTGACAGGCGGGTACACTTATCCGTGATGATTCCCCCAGCTGCACTAAACACCCTCTCTGACAAGACACTAGCGGCAGGGCAAGTCAGCACCTCCAGGGCGTACAGCGCAAGTTCGTGCCACGTGTCCAGCTTTGACACCCAATAGTTGTATGGAGCGGAGTCATCACGGATGATGGTGGTACGATCGGCTACGTACTCACTCACCATCTTTTTACAGTGCTACCTCCGACTCAGCCTTGACTGGGGAGTGGTAACACAGTCTTGCTGGGGAGCCATAAAGCTAGCAAAGTCCTTGGAGAGTGTTCCCCTGCCTGCGCTGTAGATGCTGCCTCATCTCCACGCCTCCCTTGCTACTTGGCCCTCGGAACTGCGGCTTCTACCGCTAGCGCTGTCAGATGGGAAGTTTAGCATCACTTTTTCCACCAGAGCCCTGTGGTATTGCATCACTCTCGTACCCCTTTCCTCTTCGGGAATGAAAAGGTTCTCCTTGTACCGTGGGTCGAAAAGGGTGCACAACCAGTAATCCGTGTTGGCCAGAATGCGTCTAACGCGAGGGTCACGAGAAAGGCAGCCTAAAAAAGTCAGCCATGTGTGCCAGGGTGCCAGTACGAAAGACATGGCTGTCTTCACTAGGAAGATGACTTTCAGGATCCTCCCCCTCCTCCACAGCCCATACACGCTGAACAGACGAGAGGCAAGCAGCATGGGTAACCTCTGCAGTGTGCTCAGCTGTCTCTTCCCCCTCCTCCTGCTCCTGCCCTTCTCCTCCAAAACGCACTGAGATATAGACATGAGGGTGGTCTGGCTGTCTAGCGACATACTGTTATCCCCCGTCTCCTGTTCCAACCACAAAGCATCGGCCTTTATGCCTTGCAGCGAACTTCTCAGCAGGCATAGCAGTGAGATGGTAACGCTAATGATTGCAGCATCGCCGCTCACCATCTGGGTAGACTCCTCAAAGTTTCCGAGGACCTGGCAGATATCTGCCATCCAGGCCCACTCCTCAGTACAGAATTGGGGAGGCTGACTCCCACTACGCCGCCCATGTTGGAGTTGGTATTCCACTATTGCTCTACGCTGCTCATAGAGCCTGGCCAACATGTGGAGCGTCGAATTCCACTTTGTGGGCACGTCGCACAGCAGTCGGTGCTCTGGCAGATTAAACAGATGTTGCAGGGTCCGCAGGGTGGCAGGGTCCGTGGTGGACTTGCGGAAATGTGCGCAGATGCGGCGCACCTTGCCGAGCGGGTCAGACAAGTGCAGGTAGTTTTTCAGAAAACGCTGAACCACCAGAGTGAAGACGTGGGCCAGGCATGGCACGTGTGTGAGGCTGCCAAGCTGCAGAGCCGCCACCAGGTTAGGGCCATTGTCACACATGACCATGCCTGGTTGGAGGCTCAGCGGCGAAAGCCAGAGGTCGGTCCGCTCTATCAGACCCTGCAACAGTTTGGGGGCCGTGTGTCTCTGGTCACCTAAACTGAGTAGTTTCAGCACGGTCTGCTGACGCTTGCCCACCGCTGTGCTGCAGCGCCACACGACTGCAGGCGACGTGCTGCTCACATTTCTTAATTGAGAGGTGGAGGTTGCGAAGGAGAAGGAGAAGGGGTAGGGTTTAGAGGAGGTGGCATAGACCACCGCAGATACCAGAACCGAGGTAGGACCAGCTATTCTGTGTGTGGGTAGGACGTGTGCGGTCCCAGGCTCTGACTCGGTCCCAGCCTCCACCAAATTCACCCAATGTGCCATCAGGGAGATATAGTGGCCCTGCCCGCCAGTACTTGTCCACGTGTCCGTGGTTAAGTGGGCCTTCCAAGTAACCACATTGGTGAGGGCACGATTTATGTTGCGGGAGACGTGCTGGTGTAGGGCTGGAACAGCGCACCGGGAAACATAGTGGCGACTGGGGACAAAGTAACGCAGGACTGCTGCCGCCATCATGTTTTTGAAAGCCTCAGTTTTCACAAGCCTGTACGGCAGCATCTCCAGGCTGATTCATTTGTCAATGTGCACATTTAAAACTTGTGCGTGCGGGTGCGTGGCGGCATATTTGCGCTTTCGCTCCAACGCTTGTGCTAGCAACAGCTGAATGTTGCGCTGAGAGACATTGCTGGATGGGATCGAGGACAGCGGAGGTGAGGGTGTGGGTGTAGGCCGGGAGGCGCTCGTGCCTGTGTCCTGAGAGTGGGGTTGGATCTGAGTGGCTGGTTGGGGCACAGGGGAAGAGGCAATGGTGTGACCCGGAGGCGGTGAACGGCATTCGTCCCACCTTGTGGGGTGCTTGGCCATCATATGCCTGCGCATGCTGGTGGTGGTGAGGCTGATAATGGTGGCTCCCAGGCTGATCTTGGCGCGACACAGGTTGCACACCACTGTTCGTTGGTCGTCCGCGCTCTCACTGAAAAACGTCCACACCTTTGAACACCTAGCTCTCTGCACAGAGGCTTGGCGCGAGGGGGTGCTTTGGGAAACAGTTGGAGGATTCTTCGCTCTGGCCCTGCCTCTACCCCTGGCTACCCCACTGCCTCTTCCAACCTGTCCTGTTGCTGCACTTGCCTCCCCCTCTGAAGACCTGTCCTCTGTAGGCTTAGCAAACCAGGTGGGGTCAGTCACCTCAGCGGCTTCTCCTCCGAATCCTCTGTGCGCTCCTCCCTCGGACTTACTGCCCTTACTACTACCTCACTGATAGACAACTGTGTCTCATCATCATCATCCTCCTCACCCACTGAAAGCTCTTGAGACAGTTGCCGGAAGTCCCCAGCCTCATCACCCGGACCCTGGGAACTTTCCAAAGGTTGGGCATCGGTCACGACAAACTCCTCAGGTGGGAGAGGAACCATTTTTTACCACTCAAGGCACGGAGCCGAGAACAGTTCCTGGGAGTCTGCCTGCTCATCAGAATGTCATTTTCATGGAGTGAGGAGGCTGGGAAGAAGGAGGAGCAGCAGCCAGTGTATTCGGAGTTGCAGTCCCTAAGCCGGGAGTAGTGGACTGCGTAGAAAACTGGGTGGCCGATACATTGCTGGATGCATTTTCTGCCATCCACGACAGGACCTGCTCACACTGCTCTTTGTAATAAAGGTCTACCACATGGACCCATAAATTGAGATATTAAGCTGGGGACCCCAGAAACTTGCCTCTCTCCTAATCCCACAGCAGCCGGCTGTGATTCACCTGGACCAAGAACTCGGCCTGTGCCCACACCCTCACTTGGACGTCCGTGTCGGCGTTCCAATACTTGACCCTTACCCCTACTCCTTATCATGGCGGATTACGAAAAGAGCAGGGGCCAAATAAATTACCTCACTGTACAGCACTGACAACTGGGCCTTAATTCACCACACAGAGACTTGTAGATAGCGGACTGTGACTAGGAAAAAAGTAACCCACTGACTTGCGCTGATACCTAGGGGTAATTTACTGCTCGCAGAGACTTGTAGATTATAGATGCTGTGTGGAGTGGAAGACGACTGTAAAGCCAGTGGATAGTGCTGGTAACTGCGGTGATCTCAACCGCACCAACGGAAATGGTATTGTGAGATGCTCTGTACAGCGGCTGGGCTGAAATTTTACAGTACTGTTTAGCGGTGAGACCGCTGTCTAATTCACTGCAGACAGAGAACGGTATGAATAAATATGGAATTATTTGCGTACACTTTCACGCTGAGAGCGGTATTTTAACGCAAACTCCAGCCAGAAAAAAAAAAAAATAACGGAAGGCTGCAAACAGGCCAAGCTGCGTACAACTAAACTGCAAGCACTACAACTCCCAGCAGCCACCCAGTAAAATGCACACGGTCAGATGTAGCCCTAAGAAGGACCGTTGGGGTTCTTGTAGACAGGATCCTACACTTACACTTTCCCTATCTCAGCAGCACTTTCCGTATACTCTATATAATAGACTGCAGATTGAGAATGCTATAGCTGTAATGGCCTGCACAGCCCGAGATGAAAAAAAAAAAATTGAGCAAAACTGCTCCCAGCCAGCCACAAGAGTAATGCACACGGTCAGATGTGGCCCTAAGAATGACCGTTGGGGCTCTTGAGGACAGGATCCTACACTAACACTTTCCCTATAGCAGCAGCAGCAGCACTTTCCCTAATCTCTCCCGGTGTGTTTCTGAGGCGAGCCACGGGCGGGACCGCTTTAAGTACACGGCGGTCACTTGATCTCGCCAGCCACTCACTGCATGGGGGTGGGATAGGGCTGGCACATCACAGGAGGAAGTGGTAATGCCTTCCCTGCATGTCTATTGGCTAGAAAATGGCGCTAAACATGCGGGGAAGGAAATGGAATTGACTTGAGTACCGCGTGGTGCTCGTCTCGAGTAACGAGCATCTCGAGCACCATAATGCTCGAACGAGCATCAAGCTCGTACGAGTGTGCTCGCTCATCTCTATTTATTATGGATTAATAATATGCTTATTGCAGTTTATATATTTTTTATAAAAAGAAATAGGAAGAGGAGAAGAAAAAAGGGAGAAAGAAAAAAGAAGGAGAAAGAAAAGGAATGAGAAGGGGAAGAAGGTGAGAGAAAGAGAAGAGAAGGGGAATTTTCTTTTTTTTTTAAGCGTATGGTAATATTATTATGTGCCATAATAGTAAACTGATATGGTTTAGGATAAATTAGGGATAAATCGTTCTGGGGTCAACAATAGCTCACTAATAAAGTATATAAATATACAGGTTTCACTTACTATAAGTATCAATTTTTTAAGACATAGGATAACAAATTTGTCTCTGTTAAACTTTAGATATAGTAAGAATAAATGTGCGATATATCTATGATTCCTTGGGGAGCGATGGATCTACGTTGCACATATTTTCTTCAAGTAACGAAGGGGTTAATCATCAGGTAGATTTTAATGATAATTGGTTTTAAGGAAGCAGATTGCATTGTGGGGATGAGGTGAACAAGATCTCTACGGAGATTGAAACGTGTTCTCCATGAACATGCAGCAACTCTGATGTATTGAGCACTATTCTTCAATAAAGCAAGGGAATGTTTTTTCACAAAAGTCCGAGCTCCCGCAACTCTTTTCTATATGTGAATAGAACAATCACTGGGATTGAGTGGTAGTGGACGTGAATTCATTCCTGCACAGCAAAAGAAAACAAGAAAAAAAAAAGAGCGAGCACAACTCAGCGTAAAGGAGGGAACTTTCTTATTTATTCACAGATATTATTTTTGGAAACCATATGGGATATGAGTTGTACTATAGTTGAGCATCACCCAGATGCTATATAACACAATGAGGGTTCACACAAGAGCAGCATGAGTTGGGCAAAGCTAAGGATGAGGAGTCATAAGGGCATCCAGCGAGCACATGGAACGAGGAGACAGGGAGAAGAGTGTG
Organism: Eleutherodactylus coqui; assembly: GCF_035609145.1. Taxonomy (NCBI): domain Eukaryota; kingdom Metazoa; phylum Chordata; class Amphibia; order Anura; family Eleutherodactylidae; genus Eleutherodactylus; species Eleutherodactylus coqui. Next base: position 511,966,581 of record NC_089837.1, read on the forward strand.
GGCTTGGTTATTGTGGTTAAGTTTGCCTTTAGGATGGCGGGTAGGCAGTTCCTTTCCCCAGCAGATGAAAGAATAAGTACAGCTAGGAGGAGTTCTGTGAAGTTTGGACCATCGCTAGGAAACTCTTACCTAGTGAGCATTTAATGGAAACATTATGTGAAAATGAGTCGGAAGTCAGTAAGCGGTGGTGAAGTGCTGGCAGAGAGACCATGAAAAGCATGCATAGTCCCAAATCATAACAGAAAACACGGAGAGCCAAGTAAAGAGACTCCAATGTACAGGGTTGCAAAGGCTGCCATTTAGAGTTGCAGGAAGGAGGACATGAGCACAGGGAATACAGTTTATTCCAACTCTCATTGGCAGAGCCTGAGTGGAGAATGTAGGGCATAACAGCCACACGGTGCCCTCTCAGCTATTGTCAACACTGTAATTGGTCCCCAGTCAGGGTACAGATATAGGGTTCGTGCAAAAAAGGCAATGCCAGCAGCCAGGTATGGGGTTCCCACATGTACCATTGCAAGGAGCAACCAGGGAGAAGAGGACCAGCCCAGATCTGGAAGAGGAGGATTAACCAAGCACTATCACAGCACCAGAACCGTGGCATGACTAGTAATTAACCAGATTTCCAACAGCAATAGGCACATTGGGACTATCATCACTGTCCATGACTACAGAGAGAAGGACCAGACTGTTTCCAGCAGATGTGTACCCCACAAGTGCCATTTCAATGCCGGAAGTTGAATTAAAGTCATTGACTGTGCTTTCATGTACCCTTTGGCACCATGATGGGCCGATCAGAAATGTCACCAATGGGCGGTGCCAGGTTTCTGGATAGCATAGCGAGCTCCTCTCTGGTGCTGGATGCAACTAGCAGGCCAAAACTTTTCTTCTTACTCCAGCAATACCATGACCCAACTCAGACACATCAGACAAGGAAATAATGAGTGCAACCTGGGGAGTTTCTGGCACAAACTAAGACTAAACTAACTAAAAATGCATCACAAAAAGGGGCAATTGCTCATTACATAGTGTTACCCCCAAGAGGGAGAGGGAACCATACTCCTGTTTTGGTGGCTATACAGAAATTATACAATGGAGGAGGATGTACCAAATAGATTATTAGTTGATCACCACAGAACTCCATCAGCACCAGTATTCTGCGGTGGCAATGAAGGTGCGGAACTAGCCAAAATTACCATTTACATGGGCAGGTGTACAGTTTGCCTCTTCCATATACAGTAATCCAATAAACAAGGAATCTGCACTACACGTTCACAACTCACACCCATCTGAATCACAAGGTCTCAATTTAGCACACTGGCTTGTCAACTGCTTATCACAATTCCAAGGGGGTGCTACTGGTCGATTGCTACCCTGCTGTGTCGCTGTTCTCTTGCTAGTAGACTGCAGGAAATGAATACCAGGAAGACCGATATGCATAACTAAGCGGTATATCACAATAATGGCACTTAGGCCTCTTTCACACAACTTAGAGGGGTTGTCCCGCGGCAGCAAGTGGGGTTATACACTTCTGTATGGCCATATTAATGCACTTTGTAATATACATCGTGCATTAAATATGAGCCATACAGAAGTTATTCACTTACCTGCTCCGTTGCTGGCGTCCCCGTCGCCATGGTGCCGTCTAGTTTCAGCGTCTAATCGCCGGATTAGACGCGCTTGCGCAGATGGGTCTTTTCCCTTCGGCTCACTCCGGCAGCAGCGGCATTCTGGCTCTGCCCCCTTGTACGCGTCATCACGTAGCTCCGCCCCCGTCACATGTGCCGATTCCAGCCTCCTGATTGGAGCCAGAACGCCGCTGCTGCCGGAGCGAGCCGAAGGGAAAAGACCCATCTGCGCAAGCGCGTCTAATCCGGCGATTAGACGCTGAAACTAGACGGCACCATGGCGACGGGGACGCCAGCAACGGAGCAGGTAAGTGAATAACTTCTGTATGGCTCATATTTAATGCATGATGTATATTACAAAGTGCATTAATATGGCCATACAGAAGTGTATAACCCCACTTGATTTCGCGGGACAACCCCTTTAATGCATTTTCACACTGGCCACATCACGGCCAAATGTCACGTAAAAAGAAAAGAGCCGCCATCAAGTCCCAATCTAAATTAGCTTTTTTTTGTCCATTCACACAGGTAGCTGCTGTGTATTAGTGAAAATATACTCTGCAGCGTAGAAATCCCTTGGTCAATATAAATCCTCAGAATGACTTTTAATGCTTTACTAGACCCAGCTGTAAACTATTCCCAGCGATGGATGCTACTAAACTCTCTCATCCTTTTTTTTAGCTTCACTACCTTGCTACTTTTCAGCTGTTGAATTACCTTGATGGGGTGGGAATCTCATCAAGTTCCGTTTTTTTTTCTGGCTGCTTTGGGATGTGATGTATTGCTGAATATTGGACCATGTGGTTGGGGCTAAAGAAGGTCTTATTGTCCAGACCACTAATTTAGAAAAAAAGCCTCATCAGTGAGGAGTGTTAAACCATCTGCACGGCAGAGGTGAGCATGCCTTACAAGCATGTGTAGTAGAATTTTTAGTAGGAGTACACAGTATGCAGTACTTACCCCATCCTTTACACTTGGGATTCATCTGACATGGCCTAACAAGCTAGGAAAGTGACAGTGAGGTCCACAAGTTATAGGTTTTTACATCAGAGTTGTCTTTCTCTTAGGCTTGGTGCCAGCCAAGATGAAATAGTGCAGTCTTCCTATCATCTGGGTGGATATGCTTAGCCTGGGTCCTTTGTTGAAACCTGTCTGGCATGGGTGGCGCTACCAGTAGAATACATTACCACTAGCATAGCTTATAGCCTTCTCAGAGCATGTAGACTCCTCCACACAACAAGGGGGCATCCATGGAGGGAGTTTCTGCTTCTACTATTAAAAGAAATGCAGTCATTGCTAGACTTGTTGAACTTTGCTTGCAGAGTACTTCCAATGGGTAGAGGCTTCTCCAGGTGAGTGGAGCAAAGCACTGCAGGAGTCAGAAAACCATTCTCTAAAGCCAAAGAACCAAAGCTTTGATAGCAGACCTGTCAGTGCAGGAGGTCTCCTTCACAAAATTTTAATGTGATAATAGTATGATCAGAAGCCCTGAAATCAAACCGCAATGAGACTTTTCCATGGATGCCTCTGGGGCAATTGTGTTTTGGCATGTATTTGTAGGGTTGTTGGTGCATGGGACAGTGGCCAAAGCCCTGGGAATTCAATGACCTATGGCACAACATGACACTATTAATACTATTTCCTATTGCAGTAGCAGGAGAGTTATAGACTTATAAAGAACCAGCACATAGTTTTCTGGACCGATAACATGAATGCAGTTGATGTGGTAAATAACATCCTCAACATCAGTCCCATTTATCAATATATTGAAGTATCTGGTAACTAAGTGCAAATAGTTCAATATCCATTTCAATGTGAAGCATATTCCCGGGATGAACACCACTGTAGCTGATACACTATCCAGAGGAAAGCTAGAGGAATTATTTTAGCTAGTGCTAATCAGGTTGGTGAATATTGTTGTAAGCACTTTTGGCAGGTTGTTACCCCATTATAGGTGACCTTGTCAAGAATTCCCTAGCGAGCAGCACATGGGCAGCATACAGGAGCATTGAAGATGGATAAACTTACAGAAGCAAACAACTACATTCCCTAGGGTTTTATTGCGATTACGGCTAATGTCCAAGGCTGGATTTGCCCCGCAGCTATTAGGCTCTTTTGAACATAATAACTGAATGTTCACGCTGCGGAGTTCCGCAGCGTAAAATAACCCGCAGAATGTCCTATTTGCCGCGGGAATACGTGCAGCCGGCTTCCATGGTAGTCAATGGAAGCTGGCCGTCACGCCTTACTTCCGCTGTAGCACAGCAGAAGTATAGTGTGAATGCGCTACCCCGCCCACCACCGGCTGCATCATATGGCACTGCTGGCGTGTCATGTGCTGTACTTTGCATGTGCACCAGCCAGTCATGCGGGACTCCCACAGTGGATCTTTGGGGGTCTTTGGGGGGGAGGGGGGGGGGGGCGCCGTGACGGTCTTTGCAGGGGTATTCCTCTTGCAGAGCCCATCACAGCCATGGGCATGAGCCTTTAGATTGTAATCGCTTAAATAAAATCTTTATTATGTTTAAATAAAACTACCCAACAATAGAAAAATCTGAATTAAAATGAGGGCCCACATGAAAAGCCAAGAGCAACAGACCTAAACCATCTCATACCATCTATATATATATATATATGTATATATATATATATATATATATATATATATATATATATATATATATATATATATATATATTATATATATATATATATATATATATATATATATATATATATATATATATATATATATATATATATATAAAATATATACACACACACATATACACACATACACACACACACACACACACACACATATACACTCATATCTAAGTTGTGGATTAGACTTGGTACATTACACAGTTGTGCCAATACTTTTGCACTTAGCATTGAATTTTCGAGTTGTGACCTCTTTTACTTTTCCTATGTAGGACCTAAAGAATGCTCTTGCCAAATTTCATGTTTATATGACATCGGGACGTTCATATACTTTCACCTTTATATACTGTATATTATATACACACACCCACAGGTTTTTTTTGCACCACACTTTGCCTCACCTTAGGAGGGCGATTTTGCTGTTTTTCGATTTGTTGGATTCTCACCACCGCTGTAGGAGCTGGATACACTGAGTGACTCATCGGGCCCTGTCAAAGTTCTCCATGTTAAAGTATAGCGGCACTTCAGGATTCAAGCGTTGCTAAGCAACGCTCATAGTCACACAATATACAGTGGCAGTTCAGGCAAATGAAGCTCACAGGAGGGAGACGGCCACAGCAGAGAGAGTCAAGCGACACACATTGGGGGGGGGGGGGGGGAGTCAAGCAAAGCCATAGGAAGGGGATTCAAACAACGCCCACAGGAGGGAGAGTAAATAATCCCACAGTCTTTTTCTTGCACCACTCTTTGACCCCTTTATAAGACTGCTGGTGGCTGATTTTGGTGTCAGGGGTTGTGTTACATCCGCACCACCACCATAAAATCCTAAAATTAGATTTTTATACAACAAGTCACTTGTTAGAGCAGGTCAAAGTTCCCAATGCTAAGTCTATGGGCACGCGGCTAAGTGTGGCGACGTGTGGTTACGGAGTGTGATGTCATATGAGGAGAACAGCTGATAGCTCTGTTCTCCTCACCAACTAATTCATGCGGACCCGTGGATCACTCACCTCCCGGAGCACTGCTGATTCACTGGAGAGATCAGCATGACCAGAAGAGATCTGGCGAAAGCGCTCCCCAAGCGCTAATAGAGTCCTTCCCTGCACAGGGTTTTGGCGCGCCTGCCTCCTCCTCTGCCGAAGGCACACAGAGTTGACAGCCCGGCAAACCCCCATCAGGTAAGAGCAGGGAATTTGTATGAAGAAAGCTGGCAGGGCTTCCAAGATGGCATCCAGTCACACACACACAGCACTGCTACATGCAGGTACACACACTCAGCACTGCAAAACGTAGGCACACACACTCAGCACTACCACATGCAGACACACACAAACACACACACACTCAGCACTACCACATGCAGGCACGCACACTCAGCACTGCTACACAAATGCACCCAGCACTACTACATGCAGGTACACACACTCAGCACTACTACATGCAGGTTCTCCATGCACTCAGCCCTGCTACATGCAAGTACACACACACACACACTCAATACTACTATACACAGGTACACAAACACTCAGCAATGCTACATGCAGGTACACATGTAGTGGCCAGCACATCATCCTGGTCCCCTCCATAAATGTCATACATGTAATGTCTTATGTAGATGCACTGTGCAAAAATGTCTTGCCATTCTAGTATGTGTACTGCACAGCTGCAGCAAATGATGAGTTAATGTCTGCAAAAATAAGCTGACTGTTTGTAAATGTATCTATTATGTCTTGTCACGTGGTATAAGAGAGGCTACAAATGTGAGTCCTTGAGAGCGGGAAAAGATAGTTGGACCATCTTCTGGAGCTGAGAGAGAGAAAAGCACAGAGGCACCTTCAGCCCTCATGTGTTGAAGTATGGAAGAAAAGGAGAGGTTTTCCCAGAGTGCGTGGTTAAAGGGGTTGTCCCGCGAAAGCAAGTGGGGGTATACACTTCTGTATGGCCATATTAATGCACTTCGTAATATACATCGTGCATTAAATATGAGCCAAACAGAAGTTATTCACTTACCTGCTCCGTTGCTAGCGTCCTCGTCTCCATGGTGCCGTCTAATTTCAGCGTCTAATCTCCCGATTAGACGCGCTTGCGCAGTCCGGTCTTCTCCCTTCTGAATGGGGCCGCTCGTGCCGGAGAGCTGCTCCTCGTAGCTCCGCCCCGTCACGTGTGCCGATTCCAGCCAATCAGGAGGCTGGAATCGGCAATGGAACGCACAGAGCCCACGGTGCACCATGGGAGAAGACCTGCGGTCCACCATGGGTGAAGATCCCGGTGGCCATCTTAGCAAGGTAAGTAAGAAGTCGCCGCAGCGCGGGGATTCGGATAAGTACTATCCGTTTTTTGTTTTTTTTACCCCTGCATCGGGTTTGTCTCGCGCCGAACGGGGGGGCTATTGAAAAAAAAAAAACCCGTTTCGGCGCGGGACAACCCCTTTAAGGAATGACGATGGAGTGAGCCCCCAAAGAGAGAGAGTGAGCAGCAAGCGAGTGCAGCCTTGCAAGGCCTAGTGCAGAGGTGCTCACTTATTTGCTTCATGTCCGCGAGTCCTGAAGCCTTGGACTGCCCGGTGGAGGTACTCTACAGTCATTGTTCCCATTCAAGTATTCGGAAGCCTTGGTCCCGCTGAGTGGAGGTACACATCTTTAGTTAGTCATCATGCACAGGCGGCCTGAAGTCAGGATCTGCCATGTGGAAGTACTCTAGCTTCTTGAATTCCTGCACTTGTCAAACCTGTCATTTATGCCTTATTAAAGTTTATTCTGCAAGTAAAAGTTATTCCATGCCCTGACCATTCCTGGGGACCTGAGGTACTATATCTCCTGTATGTGGCTCATTTATTTCCCCGCTGATGTTCATGCCAGGAGGAAAGGGGGGGGTGGGACAGGAACGGGGGCATCACCCATAACAACCACAACCTCTGTTCCCCAGTTTATTGGGCAGGCAATAAGAACAGTTACCACAGGGTTGGCTACCAGGAGAGTCCTCTATAAGGGCGCCCACCCACTGGCGTTTTTTTTCCCTGCGAAATTCGCAGCATTTTTTTCTCTGCAGTGGTCTATGGGACTTGTAATGTTAAAATCGCGATCGCGCAAAATCGTAATTTACCGCGAAATCGCGATTTTGCGCGATCGCGATTTTAACATTACAAGTCCCATAGACCCCTACAGAGAAAAAAAATGCTGCGAATTTCGCAGGGAAAAAAAACGCCAGTGGGTGGGCGCCCTTAGGCTGGGATGTTATATCAATGTGGCTGTGGACAGGAATCTTCCTAAGGTTCTGACCCCTCCTGTATGTAATACTGGGTTGTTTGGTTATGATACTTTCCAATTAAAGATCCGCTAGCAAATTTGGTCAGTATTTTCTCAGGATTTCCATAATTTTGTTGGTATTTTCAGCAAATGTACCAATGCTTCTAATGATCTTCTTACCATCTGCCTCATTTTCGACATAGAATACAGCTATAGTTTTGGAACCGTACATGGATCGCTGAGCATTACAAAAACCATTAAAGCTTTAAAATCAGAATAATTTGTAGATAACATGGACAATGACAGTGTTAAATATCTTATTGTAAAGAGGAGTTACCAATGCACCTAGCAACAAAAGGCTGACCTCAGTATGACAATATGCAATAGTGCTGCCATCTTGAGGTACTGAAATCACTGTGCCGCACGGCTAAAAATTAGTGTAGCTGTGGACTCCATCATACTATCATGTCATATGGACTGTTTGATTCATGTCAGTTAGTTCTACAAAAAAAGCAAATTGTGAACATTTGAGAAAATTCTGGGGCAAAGCAGTACAAAAAAAAATGTCTTCCTTTTGCAAAATGTGGCTAAGAAATGGCTTCAAAATTAGATGGAAAACCAGAGCTTTAGCCACAGCCAGAACATAGGTGTCAGGCTGTGCTGCTGGGATCTGTTGTACTACTGGGTTCCAGGAGCACACCTTCACAGGTAGGGGTTAATTCAGCTGGTGGGGTGTGGTATTCCCCTGCAGCCAATCCTTTTTAGTCTGCAGCATATAAAAACCAGCATCTCTCAGTAGTTGAGGCTGGTCTTTGTACTCCTTGGATGGCATCTGTCTTGGACCCACTCAGAGCTGTATTTCCATGTAGGTCTGTTGTGTCTCTCTGCTTTCCAAAGACATTTTGGACACCTATAGTCCTTGTCTGTATCATATGCAAACCCCCTCTTCCCTTCCCCTGACAGATGGGGCCTCCAAACGTTTTTTGTCTTGTTGTGTGTCAGATGGGTTAGGTCTGACTCAGTTTTCTATGTCAGCATGGTGGCTTACTGTCTATCCCCCTGGTATGAGGACACTTTAGACTTGCTGTGGAGTTTCATCTGTGTGCCTTTGAGCTCTGGGTGGAGTCCATGTTGTATGCACTACCTGTTTTAGTCTGGTGTGAACAGTGACTAGTGTTGTATGTCTGCCCAAGTGGCCAGACATGTTGTGTGAGCAGTCCTGTTCTGTGTACAGTGTGTGTGTCTACAGTGTCATGTCAGTATGTCTCGTAGTGTCTTGTTAGAGTAGGGACTGCAAGACACGAGTAGCCTTGACGTGGCTTGCAGCTTCAGTTCATTGGCCAATGCACGAGCTAATTCCTCGCTTTTTATATTCAGCTTTTCCATCTACTGTAGAGTGCGAGGTTTGTGTGGTGAGTTTGTGCATTCTGTCAGTTCCGCTTGGTTGTGAGTGTCCCCCTGCAGAGAGAGCAGGACCAAGGTTCCAGCGTGGGGCTGCCTCTATTGAGGTGATCGCCCTGCTTTTTTAGGTAGGGCCATGTTGTCCTTGCCAGCAGTATAGGGCCAGTTGTCCCTAAACCCGTGCTTTCAGGTCACGTTCGTGTGGACCCGGTGCTTAGTTGCCCACACGAACGTAACAATAGGCCAGCAAGCATTCCCTGGGTATTGTTTTGGGGCATAGTGCCACCCTCTGCCTATCTTTACATATAAAACTTTCAGAAAGAAGCTGGGGAGGTAAACAGAATATCTACAAGGGTGACAGAAAAAGCACGAGGGACTCTGCCTAGTTAGGTCTGTGTTTTGATTTGTCTTCTTTGCCCTCTTTGAATGAATGTCATCGTTTTTCAAAGGGGGAGCATTTTGTTGCTTGCATTAAGCTGTCAAACACATGTTGGGAAAAAAAACAAAAAAAAAAAACAATGTGGAATCTGACACTTTAAAGCCCGTGTGAATGAGGCCTTATACTGTATGTACGGAGGAGAAACCAGTACAGCAGCTGGCAGCAGGTACTCACCGCACCAAAACATTTATCTTCGGATTTTGTTACACATATTGGAACGTTCCCAATAGTGTCCAAATTGTTGCAACACCCGCTATGACACTGGTCACTAGAATAACAGAAATCTCCAAGGTTCTAAATGTAAATCAAAGGAAAGAAAAGTTTTATCAATTCATTTATAAGCTTTCACATTTATGTCACATAAAGAAGTGTGTTTTACAAACATTTTCGACATGTCATAGGGACGTGTGAAAATTTTTTATCACTTGGGCTGCAGATGATGAGACCACACTGATTGCTAAAAATAAAGCAGCCAAAGCACTCATACAAGAGCTGTCACTGCTGGTCCACTGAAGGTGAGCCCATAGACTTTGTATTGAGCCAGTCTTCAGTTAAATAGCAAGGACAGCAATCTGATGAGCGCTTTGGCTGACTTGTTCTAGCAATCTGTGGGAGTCTCAGCAGGTGCATATCTAAGGGCTCAGGGTCCTGGGTGCAGAAGTTCAGCTCAAGCCCCTCCCACCTATACTTGTACCCGGACCTACAGCATGCTGCATATAACTGCAAAACAAATTTGCATACATGATGTAGCCTATTGCCATAAACTTTGCAAACATGACTCATTTCTTGGACTGCTTGAAAATTTGTTTGCAGCCTCTTAAACTGTGTTCATGTTTTTCGTTACATTTTAGAATCCGTTAAAAAACATAGAAAAACTGCATGCACTATTCAAAAACCGAGCTACACCAGTATGCTCCATATTACTACATACAAGGAGCTGTACATACATAATTATAGCTTTTACCTGTGACTTCGTCCACATGAAATTTGTACACTTTCTAGATGATACAAATTGTAACTATCTTCAGAATTATTACGCTGCTAATCCATCACTAATTATCTTATGTTATAAACCTTTAGCTTTCATTATCATATATATTGTGTTTCTTAATTATATAAACCATTTTCATAATATCTGTACTATGAAAGGTCCTTTAGTAATCCAGATTAGTGAAGGACCTCTTTGTAAATTACATTCACATTATTATCTATTATGCCAGAAGAGGGGACAGCCAAGGCTAGCCCGCGATCTTTCCATATTCTAGCATCCAGGAAAACTATTGAACTAGAGACTAGAGATGAGCGAGCGCACTCGTCCGAGCTTGATGCTCGTTCGATTATTAGGTTGTTCGAGATGCTAGTTACTCGAGACGAGCACCACGCGGTGTTCGAGTCAATTACATTTCCTTCCCTGAAAGATTTGCGCCCTTTTCTGGCCAATAGAAACGCAGGGAAGGCATTACAACTTCCTTCTGTGACGTTCCAGCCCTATCCCACCCCACTGCAGTGAGTGGCTGGGGAGATCAGGTGACACCCGAGTATTTAAATCTGCCCCGCCCACGGCTCGCCACAGACACACGCTAAGAGAGATCAGGGAAAGTGCTGCTGCTGCTATAGGGAGAGTTTTAGCGTCTTCAAGAACCACAAAGGTCCTTCTTAGGGCCACAGCTCACCTAGTGCATTACTGTTGTGGCTGCTGTGAGCAGTTTTGCACTTTAAAATTTTTTTTTATGTATATCGGGCGTGCAGGCTGTAGCGTTCTCAGGCTGCAGGCTGTACTTGAGTATAGGGGCAGTATTGGTCAGACAGGTACAGTGGTAGTGTAGAATCCTGTCTACAGGAACCCCAACGGTCCTTCTTAGGGCAACCTTTGACTGTGTGCATTTAACTCTGTGATTGCTGGGAGTTGTAGTACCTCCGTTTTTCACAGCAGAGCCTGCGTGCAGCCTTCATTTAAATATTTTGTGTCCGCAGATAGTGTAACGTCTGCGCTGTCTGCCTCCAAGAGTACGCCAAGAAACCACAAATTTTTTACACTGCTCTGTCTTCCACGCCAGCTGCCTCAGAAGTGTACGGTGTGTCAGACACCCATAGGTTGAAAGTGCAATACACACTGCATAGCCTCAGCCTGCATTGCATAGTGAAAAAAAAAGGAAATTTAAAAAAGAAATCCTTTTTATAAAGGCTAGAGATGAGCGAGCACTATAATGCTCGGGTGCTCGTTACTCGAGACGAACTTTTCGCGATGCTCGAGGGTTCGTTTCGAGTAACGAACCCCATTGAAGTGCATTTTTGTATATCGCCGATGCTCGCTAAGGTTTTCGTTTGTGAAAATCTGGGCAATTCAAGAAAGTGATGGGAACGACACAGCAACGGATAGGGCAGGCGAGGGGCTACATGTTGGGCTGCATCTCAAGTTCCCAGGTCCCACTATTAAGCCACAATAGCGGCAAGAGTGCCCCCCCCCAACAACTTATACTTCTGAAAAGCCCTCATTAGCAATGGATACCTTAGCTAAGCACCACACTACCTCCAACAAAGCACAATCACTGCCTGCATGACACTCCGCTGCCACTTCTCCTGGGTTACATGCTGCCCAACCCCCCCTGCACGACCCAGTGTCCACAGCGCACACCAAATTGTCCCTGCGCAGCCTTCAGCTGCCCTCATGCCACGCCACACTCATGTCTATTTATAAGTGCGTCTGCCAGAGGAACCGCAGGCACACACTGCAGAGGGTTGGCACGGCGAGGCAGCGACCCTCTTTAAAAGGGGTGGGGCGATAGTCCACAATGCTGTACAGAAGCAATGAGAAATCCAATCCTGTGCCACCTCCATCTGGAGCTGCACACGTGGGCATAGCAATGGAGAACCTATGTGCCACACACTATTCATTCTGTCAAGGTGTCTGCATGGCCCAGTCAGACAGCGTTTTTTTTATAAATAGTCACAGGCAGGTACAACTCCGCAATGGGAATTACGTGTGCACCCACAGCATGGGTGGTTCCCTGGAACCCACCGGTGGTACATAAATATATGCTATTGCATTGCCCATCACAGCTGAGGTAATAATGTCATGTTTAATGCAGGCGGGCTTCGGCCCACACTGCATGCCCCAGTCAGACTGGCGTTCTTTAGAAGTGGACACAGATGCATTTACAACTCCCTGTGGACCGACAGCATGGGTGGCTCCCTGGAACCCACCGGCGGTACATAAATATATCCCATTGCATTGCCCATCACAGCTGAGGTAATAATGTCATGTTTAATGCAGGTGGGCTTCGGCTCACACTGCATGCCCCAGTCACACTGGGGTTCTTTAGAAGTGGACACAGATGCATTTACAACTCCCTGTGGACCCACAGCATGGGTGGCTCCCTGAAACCCACCGGCGGTACATAAATATATCCCATTGCATTGCCCATCACAGCTGATGTTATGTCAGCTGTAATGCAGGTGGGCAAAAAATTAATTGGATTACACTGTAGGCGAGGGCCCACAAAAATTGGTGTACCAACAGTACTAATGTACCTGAGAAAATTGCCCATGCCCAACCGAGAGGGCTGGTGAAACCCATTAATCGCTTTGGTTTACGTGGCTTAATTGGTAACTAGGCCTGGAGGCAGCCCAGTTAAAATAAAAATTGGTTGAGGTGAAAGTTTCAACACTTTAATGAGCATTGAAACGTATAAAAATTGTTTAGAAAAATTATATGAGTGAGCCTTGTGGGCCTAAGAAAAATTGCACGTTCGGCGTGATTACGTCAGGTTTCAGTAGGAGGAGCAGGAGGAGGAGTATGAATATTATACACAGATTGAAGAAAGAAAAAAGGTCCCTGTTTTGGATGGTGATAGAGAACGATGCTTCCATCCGCGGGTGCAGCCTACGTATTGTTTATGTATCGCTGCTGTCCGCTGGTGGAGAAGAGAAGTCTGGGGAAATCCAGGCTTTGTTCATCTTGATGAGTGTAAGCCTGTCGGCACTGTCGGTTGACAGGTGGGTACGCTTATCGATGATCATTCCCCCAGCCACACTAAACACACTCTCTGACAAGACGCTAGCCGCAGGACAAACAAGCACCTCCAGGGGATACAGCGTGAGTTCAGGCCACGTGTCCAGCTTCAACACCCAGTAGTTGTAGGGGGCAGAGGCGTCACCGAGGAGGGTCGTGCGATCGGCTACGTACTCCCTCACCATCCTTTTACAGTGCTCCCGCCAACTCAGCCTTGACTGGGGACCGGTGACACAGTCTTGCTGGGGAGCCATAAAGCTGTCAAAGGCCTTAGAGAGTGTTCCCCTGCCTGCGCTGTACATGCTGCCTGATCTCTGCGCCTCCCCTGCTACCTGGGCCGCGGAAATGCGCCTTCGGCCACTAGCGCTGTCGGATGGGAAGTTTACAATCAGTTTGTCCACCAGCGCCCTGTGGTATAGCATCATTCTCGAACCCCTTTCCTCTTCAGGAATGAGAGTGGAAAGGCTCTCCTTATACCGTGGGTCGAGCAGTGTGTACACCCAGTAATCCGTAGTGGCCAGAATGCGTGTAACGCGAGGGTCACGAAAAAGGCATCCTAACATGAAGTCAGCCATGTGTGCCAGGGTGCCTGTATGCAACACATGGCTGTCCTCACTAGGAAGATCACTTTCAGGATCCTCCTCCTCCTCTGGCCATACACGCTGAAAGGATGACAGGCAAGCTACATCTGTACCCTCAGCAGTGGGCCAAGCTGTCTCTTCCCCCTCCTCCTCATGCTCCTCCCCCTCCTCCTCCCCCTCTGGCCATACACGCTGAAAGGATGACAGGCAAGCTGCATCTGTCCCCTCAGCAGTGGGCCAAGCTGTCTCTTCCCCCTCCTCCTCATGCTCCTCCCCCTCCTCCTCAACGCGCTGAAATATAGACATGAGGTTGCTCTGACTATCCAGCGACATACTGTCTTCCCCCGCCTCCGTTTCTGATTCCAAAGCGTCTGCCTTTATGCTTTGCAGGGAACTTCTCAAGAGGCATAGCAGAGGAATGGTGACGCTAATGATTGCAGCATCCCCGCTCACCATCTGGGTAGACTCCTCAAAGTTTCCAAGGACCTGGCAGATGGCTGCCAACCAGGCCCACTCTTCTGTAAATAATTGAGGAGGCTGACTCCCACTGCGCCGCCCATGTTGGAGTTGGTATTCCACTATAGCTCTACGCTGCTCATAGAGTCTGGCCAACATGTGGAGCGTAGAGTTCCACTGTGTGGGCACGTCGCACAGCAGTTGGTGCACTGGCAGATTAAACCGATGTTGCAATGTCCGCAGGGTGGCAGTGTGCGTGTGGGATTTGCGGAAATGTGCGCAGAGCTGGCGCACCTTTCCGAGCAGGTATGACAAGTGGGGGTAGCTTTTCAGAAAGCGCTGAACCACCAAATTAAAGACATGGGCCAGGCATGGCACGTGCGTGAGGCTGCCGAGCTGTAGAGCCGCCACCAGGTTACGGCCGTTGTCACACACGACCATGCCCGGTTGGAGGCTCAGCGGCACAAGCCAGCGGTCGGTCTGCTCTGTCAGACCCTGCAGCAGTTCGTGGGCCGTGTGGCTCTTCTCTCCTAAGCTGAGTAGTTTCAGCACGGCCTGCTGACGCTTGCCCACCGCTGTGCTGCAACGCCTCGTGACACCGACTGCTGGCGACGTGCTGCTGCTGCTGCTGACACATCTTGATTGCGAGACAGAGGTTGCGTAGGAGGAGGAGGAGGGTGGCTTAGTGGAGGAAGCATACACCCCCGCAGATACCACCACCGTGCTGGGGCACGCTATTCGGGGGGTGGGTAGGACGTGAGCGGTCCCAGGCTCTGACTCTTTCCCAGCCTCCACTAAATTCACCCAATGTGCCGTCAGGGAGATATAGTGGCCCTGCCCGCCTGTGCTTGTCCACGTGTCTGTTGTTAAGTGGACCTTGGCAGTGACCGCTTTGGTGAGTGCGCGTACAATGTTGCGGGAGACGTGGTCGTGCAGGCCTGGGACGGCACATCGGGAAAAGTAGTGGCGACTGGGAACCGAGTAGCGCGGGGCCGCCGCCGCCATCATGCTTTTGAAAGCCTCCGTTTCCACAAGCCTATACGGCAGCATCTCTAGGCTGATCAATTTTGCAATGTGCACGTTTAACGCTTGAGCGTGCGGGTGCGTGGCGGCGTACTTGCGCTTGCGCTCAAACAGTGGCGCTAGCGACGTCTGGACGCTACGCTGAGAGACATTGCTGGATGGGGTCGAGGACAGCGGAGGTGAGGGTGTGGGTGCAGGCCAGGAGACGGTACTGCCTGTGTCCTCAGAGAGGGGTTGGATCTCAGTGGCAGGTTGGGGCACAGGGGGAGAGGCAGTGGTGCAAACCGGAGGTGGTGAACGGCCTTCGTCCCACCTTGTGGGGTGCTTGGCCATCATATGCCTGCGCATGCTGGTGGTGGTGCCTCCCCAGCTGATCTTGGCGCGACAAAGGTTGCACACCACTGTTCGTTGGTCGTCAGGCGTCTCTGTGAAAAACTGCCACACCGTAGAGCACCTTGACCTCTGCAGGGTGGCATGGAGCGAGGGAGTGCTTTGGGAACCAGTTGGTGGATTATTCGGTCTGGCCCTGCCTCTACCCCTGGCCACCGCACTGGCTCGGCCTGTGCCCACACCCTGACTTGGGCCTCCGCGTCCTCGCCCGCATACAAGTCCTATAGGCCTAACCCTACCCCTCAGCATGGTGTATTAGCAATAGTGCAGATACAGAACGCTGTAATTAAATGTGCCGCTTATTGGCCTGTGGTTGGAGGCTGACTTTGTTTACGGAACGCCAGGAAATAATTTGGCGCACACCTGCTGTAACACTTAGCTGGCTGCGTATTTATTTGTAGAACTACTACACCCAGCACACACGGACCCAGAACACTGAGCACAGTGACAGGCAGGCCAAATAGATTTTTTGCCCAATATTTTTTTGAAAAGGCCTACTGCGTATATTCAATCAATAATATATGTCTTCTGTTCCTGAAGTGTGTCACAGAACTGCAGAGTGTTGCACTGTTATTAACTGCAACAGAGCGGTGATTTCACAGCCAGGAAATAATTTGGCGCACGCCTGCTGTAACACTTAGCTGGCTGCGTATTTATTTGTAGAACTACTACACCCAGCAGACACGGACCCAGAACACTGAGCACAGTGACAGGCAGGCCAAATAGATTTTGTGCCCAATATTTTTTTGAAAAGGCCTACTGCGTATATTCAATCAATAATATATGTCTTCTGGCACTGCCTACACAATTCTGTCCCTGGAGTGTGTCACGGAACTGCAGAGTTGCACTGTTATTAACTGCAACAGAGCGGTGATTTCACAGCCAGGAAATAATTTGGCGCACGCCTGATGTAACACTTAGCTGGCTGCGTATTTATTTGTAGAACTACTACACCCAGCACACACGGACCCAGAACACTGAGCACAGTGACAGGCAGGCCAAATAGATTTTTTGCCCAATATTTTTTTGAAAAGGACCACTGCGTATATTCAATCAATAATATATCTTCTGTCCCTGCCTCCACACTTCTGTCCCTGGACTATTACTGCAGGGCGCAATGCTCTGCACGGCCGATATACCAAAAAAAAAAAAATGTGCAACACTGCAAAAAGCAGCCTCCACACTACTGCATACGGTTAGATGTGGCCCTAAGAAGGACTGTTGGGGTTCTTGAAGCCTACAATAACTCCTAACGCTCTCCCTGCCTCCACACTTCTGTCCCTGGACTATTACTGCAGGGCGCAATGCTCTGCACGGCCGATATACCAAAAAAAAAAAATGTGCAACACTGCAAAAAGTAGCCTCACAGTACTGCACACGGTTAGATGTGGCCCTAAGAAGGACCGTTGGGGTTCTTGAAGCCTACACTAACTCCTAACACTCTCCCTACAGCAGCTCCAACACTATAGCACTGTCCCTCAGCTATGTCACAACGCATCTGAGGCGAGCCGCGGGAGGGACCGATTTTTAAGTGAAAGTAACTCGAACATCACGTGGTACTCGTTACGAGTAACGAGCATCTCGAACACGCTAATACTCGAACGAGTATCAAGCTCGGACGAGTATGTTCGCTCATCTCTAATAAAAGCATTTTTTCTATAGTGAACATGAAAATGAGAATTTACACCCCAAAATGGATACCCCTGTTTGTCCCGTGTTCAGAAACATACCCATTGTGGCCCTAATACTACGTCCGTATGCACAACGTTGCCCAAACCGAAAGAAGCAGCCGCTGGCTTTCAGAACAGACCTTTCGCTTGAAGGTGATTTAAGCCCCATTGCTCACTTGTAGAGCCCTTAAGCGGTAAAAATGATGGATAACCCCCACAAATTACCCAATTTTGAAAATTAGACCCCTTAACAAATTCATCTAGGGGTGTACTGCGCATTTTGACACCAAAGTATTTGAATGAATCTAAGCAAAGCATAAGAAAAGAAATATGATTTTCATTTTTTTGGCAATTATGTCATTTTAAAAACATTTTTTTTTAGCAGCGTACATACAAATGAAGACTTGCATGCCACAATGGATCCCCCTGTTTGTCCTGTGTTCATAAACATACCCACTGTGGCCCTGGGGGATCTTACCTCTTGAGGAGCGATTTGTGGAAAACTCTGGATTCTCCACGTGTCTGGTAGTGTCAGCTTGTACGCCATAGGACTAATCACTTTTGTGGGCCCTTTTCCCGTCACTAATCGGAAACCAGCTTTAAAGAAGTCACTTTAACTTATGGTTCTTGGAAGAAAAGTACACCAACTGGCCCACAGACAAAGGTTCAGAGATATTGTGCATACCTCTACTCCTCCTTAGCACTGCATCCCTGGACTGCTCCTAGTTGCCATGCACCTTCTCCCACACATCCCGCGGGTCCTGAACCTGAGCGTCTGCAGACAGATTGTTAGAAGAGGAGGGGAAGGATACCGCAAACCTGGGATTAAATCCAAAATTACAGAAGAATGGAAACACGCCAGACGCCGCATGTGTATGATTATTGATAGCAAATTCAGCCACTGCTAGAGAATTGACCCAGAGACTCTGACAATCACTCACATACATTCTGAGGTACTGAACCAGTTCCTTGTTCATACGTTCCATCTGCCCATTAGACTCCAGGTGAAAGGCAGAGGAAAACGACAACCCGATACAGATATTCTTATAAAAAGCCTTCCAAAACCGGGCAACAAATTAGACTCCCCGGTTGGAAACAATATCCTTAGGGACCCCATGCATGCGCACAATCTCCCTGATAAAGATGGTGGCTAACTCAGGAGCGGACTGAAGCTTCTTTAGAGCAGTAAAATGCACCATCTTGGAAAATCTGTCGAAGACCACCCAGATGACCGAGCACCCCTGGAACCCGGGCAGGTTGGTAATAAAATCCATCGACAGATGGGTCCATGGCCTCTCCGGAATGGGGAGACGACAAAGCAGACCCTCAGGTCATCTCCTTATACTCTTCCCTCGAGCACAAATAGGGCAGGACTTGACAAATTCCCTGACATCCTGAGACATTTGTGGCCACCAATACAAACGGCCACACAGCTCCAGGGTGCCTCAGACCCCTGGATGCCCTGCTAAAACCGAAGAATAAACCTCTTCCAGTATGAGGAGCCGCAAGGCATAGGGAACAATAAGTCTCCCCTCCGGGAGGTCTTGGGGAACGGACTGCTGAGCCGACTGGAGTGAAACAGAGGTGTCAGGCGTAAAATTGGTACAACCACGCTCGGGCCTAGAATACTCTCTCGCTGAGGCTCCTCTACCTTGGGAACCCCGAAGCTGCGAGACTGCACATCAGCTTTGACATTCTTGGACCCAGGCACATATGTGACTACAAAATTGAAACGTGAAAAAAAACAATGACCACCTTGCCTGACAAGCACTTTTCGGACTCCAGATAAACCAGATTCTTTTGGTCCGTGAGGACGAGTGTCCTCTAAGAAATGTTTTCACTCATCAAATGCCCATTTTATGGCTAATAATTCCCTGTTTTTGCCAATATCATAGTTGCGTTCTGCCTGATTAAACTTCCTGGAAAAGAGCGCCGGGAGATTCTTGTGAGAGGACTGCCTCCACCCCATGCTCAGATGCATCCACTTTAATGACGAATGGGTGATCTAGCTCCGGCTGAACCAACACCGGAAAGAGCCCTCTTGAGAAGTGCAAAGGCCTTCACTGCCTCTTGAGACCAGGAATCAACCCTAGCCCCCTTACTGGTCAAGTCAGTCAAGAGTTTGGCCACCACCATGAAGTTCTTAATGAATCTCCAAAGTTTACGAACCCCAAAAACTGTTGTAACGCCTTTAAGTTGGTGGGTTGCACCCAATCAGTGATAACCTTGACCTTTGCCTTCCTCTGGATCAACAACATACAGGCTGAACTAAAAGGACATTGTCTTCATTCGGCCTTACATACTATGTTATTATGTTACTATGTTGTCCGAGTCCATCCGGATGCGCGATGGAGAAATAACATATCCCAGAAAAGCAATTTCCTGTACACCAAAATGGCATTTCTCCAACTTAGCATGCAATTGATGGGCTCGAAGGTGGGAAAGCACTGTCCGTAACTGCCTGACATGGCTCTCCCAATCAGGAGAGAATATCATCAAAATATACAACCATGAACGTGCCCAGGATGTCATGAAAAATGATATTCATAAAACCTTAAAAAATAACTGGCACGTTACGTAACCCGAATGGCATGACTACATATTTAAAATGCCCCAACAGAGTATTAAATGCCATTTTCCATTTGTCCCCCTCTCTGATACGGATGAGATTATAAGCTCGCCGAAGGTCTAGCTTAGAGAACTAACGGGCCCCTACAACCTGATTGAGGAGGTCAGGAATCAGGGGTAAAGAGTACTGGTTCTTGATGGTTATCCTATTCAAGGCTCTATAACCAACACAAGGCTGGAGGCCACCATCCTTCTTCTCCACAAAAAATAATCCTGCCCCTGCGGGTGATTTGGAAGGACGTATATGTCCCTTGGCGAGACTCTCAGTAATATACTCCTTCATTGCCTCACGTTCAGGAACAGTTACATTAAATATTCCTCGCTTAGGAATCTTGCTCCCGGGAATAAGATTGATCTTGCAATCTCATTCCCGGTGCAAGGGAAAATGTCTCCGAAAGCTGTTTGGAAAGCATGTCAGAAAAATCTTCAATGTACGGAGGTAACCCATTTACCTTCTACTCTGGGGAATGCACCTGGACGGAGACTAAATGCTCACCACAACCTTGCCCCCACTGTACTAGTTCAGAGGTGGACCAATCAAGCTGGGGGTTGTGCTGCCGGAGCTTGGGTAACCCGAGGACTAAATCGACGAAAAGGCTCTCCATCCCCAAGAATGAACACACGTAAGAATGTAGCGCCCCTACGGAAAAAACTAGTTCTGGAGTCCTCTTACTGATTAACCCCGCTGACAATGGAGTGGAATCGATACCCGGAAAGGAGGATTCAGTGGTAAAAGACATGCAGACATAGACTTGACGAACTCAAAATTAACAAAGTTCGCGGCAGCCCCCGAATCAAAGAAGGCACAACCATTAAGGACATTAGCATTATACGAAATAGAGAATGGCGCTAACAATTTAGAACATTCCGGAAGTACCTGAGCTCCTAGGCAATCCCTCCGGACATCGCCTAGAAGTTTTCCCATGGCTGTTTCTTGGGGCAGTTGGCGACCCAAGGACCTGGACCTCCGCAATAAAGGCATAATTGGTTGCTGAGCCGAAATTCCTTGCGCTTCTTTAAGGACAAGGAGCCCACTTCCATTGCCTTGACTCCGATGGTAGCTGAGGTCAAGAATGGATTATTGGACCGGGTCACAGGCGGTTCGATCTGAGTCTTGCCTTAAGACAACGCTCCGCCTTTACCGCAATAGTCATAGCCTGTGATAATGTCTCGGGTTCCGGGTGCGACAACAACAGATCTTTAACAGACTAGGACAATCCAGTACAAAACAAATCTTTCAGAGCGTGGTCATTCCATCTAGACTCCACACAAAACTGCCGAGACTGGGAGCAGAACTCTTCTGCAAGACATCTTCCCTGCCGAAGACTCAATAACTTACTCATGGCATATCTCGCCCTATCTGGCTCGTCATAAATCTGCCCAAGGGCCATTAAAAAAAAGGCATCAACCGATTGGCAGAGCTGTGTGTTGGAGGGCAGCAAAAATGCCCAGTTTTGGGGGTTGCCTCTCAAGCGTGAAATTACAATGCCTACCCTCTGGTATTCCCAACCGGTGGTGGTGTAATTCACAATATAACCTGCACGCTTCCCGGAAAACAAAGAATATCCTAAAGGTCACCTGAAAAAAACATCAGGTAGCACAATCTTGGGTTCGACCCCTGAGCCTGGGGCTGCAGCAATAGTGACAGGAGTACCAGCAATTGTCTGCTCCTAATGCTTGAACCGAGCGGACAGATCATGCACCAACCCTGTTAAGGCTTGCACCTGATTAGCAAGGCTTGCAACAGCCTCCATATCAGAGTTCAAACTGGAAGGTCAAAACAGGTTCCCAGTAACAATATGGCCAGTGTTTCTGTTAGGGCTGGTCAGGGCAGATGGACAGGAAATTCCTACATCAACCCTCTCCCATGTCCCTACCTACTTGCCCCCCTAGGCTAGGCGCCAGAGCGACAACTGGGTGATGGTCCCTGCACTGCACTAGTGTCAGGGACCCCAAGAAGGAGGGACTGGGAGACCGACAGGTGGGAACCATGAGCTGAATAGGACAACAATGCGCTAACCAGAAAATAGTCGAGACAGCAAGCTAAGTCAAATCAAAAAGTCACGTGCGGAGTACAGGAGGGCAAAAACAGAAACAGAGTTCGATGCAAGCCGAGGTCAAACCAAAAGACATGTTCGAGGTACAGGAGGGTAAGGCAGAAGCAGAGTCAAATGCAAGCAGAGGTCATACACACTATGGTCAGGTCAAAGATTGCGGGTGTAGTCAGAAACAAGTCAAAACAAACACTGGCACTGGATTCTGGGCCAGCAGGGTTTATATGCAGACCTCCCTGCCCCTCTGGAGGGAGTCATTAAGCCACCTCCCCCCGGCAGCAAGCGGCCGACCAGCGGACTGGCATACCCGCGCAGGACATGGGACACGCCTCCGGCAGACACGACCAACCACCAGAGTCGGGGAACCCCGGACAGAGCCACCAGCCCGGGCCCTAGGCTTGCCAGGACGAGCAGCCCACACCAACCAGATCCCGGCGCCCCCACTGGTAACCCCATCTCTTACAGCTAGGCCTATAATGGAGGGAACACCTATTGGATTTCAGGGCACAACTGAATAAATTCCAGGCCCTATTGCCCACTTGTACAGAAAAAAATCGACTCCCTAAAAATAATTCCCCTCTGCACCCTTTTTGGTCTTCCCTAACTCTTAGATAAAAGTAATTATGTAAACTGTGTGTCATGTCTGAAGACAGGGGTAATTACTAGGGCTGGTTGGGATGGGTAAATGAGGCAATAAAACCAGGTATCCCTCCTCCTCCCATGCTTTTTTTTTTTTGGGGGGGGGGGTATTTCTTGACCTTAGTGGCAGGGATGTGGTGTAAAAAGTGGTACTCTGCGATCCTTTGTAAGCTTGCTGAGGTGAGGCAATCTCAAACAGAAGGCGCTCACCAAGCTGCTCCTGGTACTGCAAGAAGGCGCGCATTCCCGGGGCCTCTTGTAAATTACGTATTAAGGTAGCGGTCTGAATAATGCCGGGCTCACTTGGCCATATGTGGGATCTGCTTGTGGAAGCCTGCAGCGGATCCCAGCTGTGAGCCTGGCCATGGCGCTGTGTACGGCCGTGTACTGTACATAACTGCATACTCACACAGACAGTCATTCACAATATACCGGCTTTTCTTTGTATTTCCTGCGGCGTCGCGTACACAATGTAGTTACGTATAGGCTGCTGGTATATCCGCGACCATGGAGCACAATGGGCTCTATGTCGCGGATATCCGCGGTAAAATATAACATGTTGCATTCTGTTTTCTGTGAGTAAATTATGTAATTCCGACCTGCTAATTTGAGCGGAATTGTGCAATCCAGTGCATTTGATTGGGCCGCGGATTACCGCTGATCAAACGCATGCGGAGTCCGCAATTTCTATCCGGTCATGTGAGACCCGCCTAATGGTAGATCGCTACCTTTTTATCATGTGACTGGAGACCGCTCCACAAGGCTAAGGTCACTAATCCAGGGTCTCGGAGACTGTTGGTCGCCAGGAGCAAGGGGATTTAACCCCTTAGTGACGAAGACTTTTTGCGCCTTAGTGATGGAGCCACATTTTGGAAATCTGACGTGACTTAACAAAACATAACTTCGTAAAGGCTTCGTATATCAAAGTGATTCTAACATTATTTTTTCGCCACATATTATACTTCATTTAGGTTGTAAAAATAGACCAATAGAATTTGTGTATATTTATTAAAAGTGCCAATATTGGGAAAATTTTGAAAAAATTGTCATTTTTTTCACATTTTCAACTGTAATATTTCAAATATAAATTTTAAACCAGCTTTCTTTGTACATATGAATGAAAACCTGCAACCCAAAATGGATACCCCTGTTTCTCCCATGTTCAAAGACCTACCCATTGTCGCCCTAATCTTATGTCTAGATGCACCACGGGGCCCAAAATGAAAGGAATAGTCTGTGGCTTTCAGAACAGAAATTTTGCTTGAAGGTGGTTTAGGCCCATAGCACACCTTTAGAGGCCTTGAACGGCCAAAACAACAGACAACACCAACAAATGATCCCATTTTGAAAACTAGACCCCTTAACAAATTCATCTAGGGGTGTACTGTGTATTTTGACCCTACAATTTTTTGAATAAATCTAAACAAAGCAATAGAAAAAAAAATATGATTTTCATTTTTTTGGCAATCGTGTCAATTTAAAAACAGATTTTTTTTCTACAGCACACATATAAATGAAGACTTTCACCCCAAAATGGATACCCCTGTTTGTCCCGTGTTCAGAAACATACTCACTGTGGCCCTAATCTACTTTCAGGACACATGCTTAGGCCTATAATGGAAGGAGCACCCGTTGGATTTCAGGGTTCAACTGAATAAATTCCACTGCCCACTTGCAGAGCCATTGAGAGGCCAAAACAATAAAAAAAACAAAAAAACACGAATGACCCCATTTTAAAAACTTAACAAATTCCTCTAGGGGTGTACTGTATATTTTGACCCCACAGTATTTGAATGAATTTAAGCAAAGCAAAAGGAAAAAAATTACGATTTTCATTTTTTTGTCGATTGTGTCAATTAAAAATATTTTTTTTTTGTACATTGTACATAGGAATGAAGACGTTCACCCCAAAATGTATACCCCCATTTGTCCTCTGTGCAGAAACATTTCCGTTGTCCTAATTTACTTACAGGACCCATGGCAAGTCCTATAATGGAGGGATGGAGGGAACACATGTTGGATTGCAGGGCACAACTGGATAAATTCCAGGCCCCATTGCTCACTTGTCTATATATATAAAATTGAATTAGCGTACCCGTTGCGCGTTGCTGCGAAGACAGACATACATTCGTTTTTATATATCTAGATGACGGCAGCAGCGACCACTGAGGTTTTGTAGGCCGCTGCTTCCCCCTTGCAGGCTGAATAAAATAGCCGTTGTGTGGAACATCCAATTTATCCGGCTGCTGTGGCTTCTTGGGAAGATATCCTAGTACATGTTTGCCCACTTCCAACTCCAATGGAGACTGACTGTAAATGGCTGGCGTGCTCTAGTATTTATGGTTTCAAGCTGTACGTGTCATTGCATACAGTCTGTCTATCTATCTATCTATCTGGGTTATTGCATACAGTCTATCTATCTATCTATCTATCTATGACATCAGGAAATGAGAGAATTAGATTCCGTACGTAAAATTTGAACGCTAATTCTTTGGCGCTTTGAATTGAATAATCGAGTTGGGATGAGACATAAGGCCTTGCCCATAAGCATTCCCCAACCTCCAAGAACTGAACCTACCTACCTGAATGAGATTTTGTAGGCCGCTGCTTCCCCTTTACGGGCTGAATAAAATAGCCGTTGGGTGGAACATACAATTTATCCGGCTGCTGTGGCTTCTTAGGAAGATATCCTAGTACTTGTTTACCCACTTCCAACTCCAATGGTAATTGGCTGGCGTGCTCTAGTGGTTCCAAGCTGTACGTGTCATAATAGAGCCTTAATGACATCACAATGCAGCTTATGAGAACATGTTGGGGCATGTTCGCGCGTTGCTGCGAAGACAGACATACATACATACTACGTTTTTATATATCTAGATGACGGCAGCAGCGACCACTGAGGTTTACCGCTGGGGTATGTCACTCTTATTACTAATGGGGGGAGTGTCACTATTATTACTGCTGTGGGATGTCACTATTATCGCTGGGGTGAAGGTGTCACTATTACCGCTGGGGTATGTGTACATGTGGCAGAAATGGGCAGGGCTCTTTTAGAATAGACCGGGTGCAGATTTTGACTGCTTTTTAGATGCGGAAATGCTGCAGAATTTTCCACAGAAATCTCCGCTGAGCACATTCTGCAGTATTTCCGCATCCAAAAAGCAGTCAGAATCTGCACCCGGTCTATTCTGAAGCAGCCTTGTCCTTTTTAGAACGACGGGGGTAAAATCATACGTTGTGATAAGCCCCGCCCCCTGACGTGTTGGCACTTTGCGATACATAAGTGGGTTTTGGGTTGTAGTTTGGGCACTCGGTCCCTAAAAGGTTTGCCATCACTGGCCTAGTACATGTTTGCCCACTTCCAACTCCAATGGAGACTGACTGTAAATGGCTGGCGTGCTCTAGTATTTATGGTTCCAAGCTGTACGTGTCATTGCATACAGTCTATCTATCTATCTATCTATCTATGTATCTATCTATCTATCTATCTATCTATCTATCTATCTATCTATCTATCTATCAGGGTTATTGCATACAGTCTATCTATCTATCTATCTATCAGGGTTATTGCATACAGTCTATCTATCTATCTATCTATCTATCTATCTATCTATCTATCTATCTATCTATCTATCAGGGGTATTGCATACAGTCTATCTATATCTATATCTATCTATCTATCTATCTATCTATGACATCAGGAAATGAGAGAATTAGATTTTGTAGGCCGCTGCTTCCCCCTTGCAGGCTGAATAAAATAGCCGTTGGGTGGAACATCCAATTTATCCGGCTGCTGTGGCTTCTTGGGAAGATAGCCTAGTACATGTTTGCCCACTTCCAACTCCAATGGAGACTGACTGTAAATGGCTGGCGTGCTCTAGTATTTATGGTTCCAAGCTGTACGTGTCATTGCATACAGTCTGTCTATCTATCTATCTATCTATCTATCTGGGTTATTGCATACAGTCTATCTATCTATCTATCTATCTATCTATCTATCTATCTATCTATCTATCTATCTATCTATCTATCTATCTATTTATCTATCTATCTATGACATCAGGAAATGAGAGAATTAGATTCCGTACGTAAAATTTGAACGCTAATTCTTTGGCGCTTTGAATTGAATAATTGAGTTGGGACCCATTAACTTTTCCTATTTATGACATAATCAATGCTCGTGCCAAATTTCATGTTTCTACGACATTGGGAAATGAGAGAATTAAATTCCGTACATAAAATTTGGACGCTAATTCTTTTGCGCTTAGAATTGAATAATCGAGTTGGGATGAGACATAAGGCCTTGCCCATAAGCATTCCCCAACCTCCAAGAACTGAACCTACCTACCTGAATGAGATTTTGTAGGCCGCTGCTTCCCCCTTGCGGGCTGAATAAAATAGCCGTTGGGTGGAACATACAATTTATCCGGCTGCTGTGGCTTCTTAGGAAGATATCCTAGTACTTGTTTACCCACTTCCAACTCCAATGGTAATTGGCTGGCGTGCTCTAGTGGTTCCAAGCTGTACGTGTCATAATAGAGCCTTAATGACATCACAATGCAGCTTTATAGAACATGTTGGGGCATGTTCAAGGGCGTCCGATGTTGATGACATCAGTGATGACATCACAATAGCAGGTGGCTTACTTATTCGATCTACGTGGGGGGGGGGGGGGGGGGCGTAACTTTCGACGACGCTCGCGCGCCATTTATCGTAGGATATTTGTACTATGCCTATAATCTTCCCAGGAGTGTACTCAACAACTTCCCAAAGTTTCATGGCGATCGGATGAATGGTGTAGTAGCGCATAAAGGACAAACACGCACGCACGCACGCACGCAGACAGACATACATTCAATTTTATATATATAGATGACGGCAGCAGCGACCAATGAGATTTTGTAGGCCGCTGCTTCCCCCTTGCAGGTTGAATAAAATAGCCGTTGTGTGGAACATCCAATTTATCCGGCTGCTGTGGCTTCTTGGGAAGATAGCCTAGTACATGTTTGCCCACTTCCAACTCCAATGGAGACTGACTGTAAATGGCTGGCGTGCTCTAGTATTTATGGTTCCAAGCTGTACGTGTCATTGCATACAGTCTATCTATCTATCTATCTATCTATCTATCTATGACATCAGGAAATGAGAGAATTAGATTCCGTACGTAAAATTTGAATGCTAATTCTTTGGCGCTTTGAATTGAATAATCAAGTTGGGACCCATTAGCTTTTCCCATTTATGACATAATCAATGCTCATGCCAAATTTCAAGTTTCTATGACATTGGGAAGTGAGAGAATTAAATTCCGTACATAAAATTTGGACGCTAATTCTTTTGCGCTTAGAATTGAATAATCGAGTTGGGATGAGACATAAGGCCTTGCCCATAAGGATTCCCCAACCTCCAAGAACTGAACCTACCTACCTGAATGAGATTTTGTAGGCCGCTGCTTCCCCCTTGCGGGCTGAATAAAATAGCCGTTGGGTGGAACATACAATTTATCCGGCTGCTGTGGCTTCTTAGGAAGATATCCTAGTACTTATTTATCCACTTCCAACTCCAATGGTAATTGGCTGGCGTGCTCTAGTATTTATGGTTCCAAGCTGTACGTGTCATAATAGAGCCTTAATGACATCACAATGCAGCTTTATAGAACATGTTGGGGCATGTTCAAGGGCGTCCGATGTTGATGACATCAGTGATGACATCACAATAGCAGGTGGCTTACTTATTCGATCTACGTGGGGGGCGTCGTAACTTTGGACGCGCGCGCGCCATTTATCGTAGGATAGTTGTACTATGCCTATAATCTTCCCAGGAGTGTACTCAACAACTTCCCAAAGTTTCATGGCGATCGGATGAATGGTGTAGTAGCGCATAAAGGACAAACAGACAGACAGACATACATTCAATTTTATATATATAGAATGTATGCGTGTCTATCTGTTTGTCCTTTATGCGCTACTACACCATTCATCCGATCACCATGAAACTTTGGGAAGTTGTTGAGTACACTCCTGGGAAGATTATAGGCAAAGTACATTTATGCTATGATAAATGGTGCGCGTGCGTGCGTCATCGGCATTTACGCCCCCCTTCCCCACGTAGATCGTTCGATTTCCATCATTGCCACTAATTTTCTCACTTCCCGATGTGGTAGAAACATGAAATTTGGCACGAGCATTGAATATGTCAAAAATAGGAAAAGTTAATGGGTCCCAACTCAATTATTCAATTCTAAGCGCAAAAGAATCAGCGTCCAAATTTTACGTACGGAATCTAATTTTCTCACTTCCTGATGTCATCTATATATATAAAAATGAATGTATGTATGTCTATCTGTCTGTCCTTTATGCATTACTACACCATTCATCCAATCACCATGAAACTTTGGGAAGTTGTTGAGTACACTCCTGGGAAGATTACTGGCATAGTACATCTATCCTATGATAGGTGGGGTGCGTGCGAGCATCGTCGACAGTTATGCCCCCCCAGACAAAGATCGTTTAATTTCCATCTCAAGCACGAAAGCAAAAGGCATTAGGAGCAACGGGATACGTGTTCAACTACAAAATGATGCATCCGCCGAACGTTTCGCAAGACAATTGCTGGATATTAAGAATGCTGAGGTAAAATAAAAGCTGTGCTGTGATTGGTTGCTATATATTAAACAGCTGGGGTAAAATGAATGCTGCGCTGTGATTGGTTGCTATTTTTTATATTGCTGAGGCAGAATAAAAGTTGCGCTGTGATTGGTTGTTATTTCTCTTACTGCTGAGGTAACATATAAGCTGCGCTGTGATTGGGTGTTATATATTATAAAGCTGAGGTAACATGTAAGCTGCGCTGCGATTGGTTGTTATTAGAGATGAGCGAGCACCAAAATGGTCGGGTGCTCATTACTCGAGACAAATTTTTCGCGATGCTCGAGGGTTCGTTTCGAGTAACGAACCCCATTGAAGTCAATGGGCGACCCGAGCATTTTTGTATATCGCCGATGCTCGCTAAGGTTTTCATTTGTGAAAATCTTGGAAATTCAAGAAAGTGATGGGAACGACACAGAAACGGACAGGGCAGGAGAGGGGCTACATGTTGGGCTGCATCTCAAGTTCCCAGGTCCCACTATTAAGCCACAATAGCGGCAAGAGTGCACCCCCCCTTCCCAACAATTTTTACTTCTGAAAAACCCTCATTAGCAAGGCATACCTTCGAAAAGCACCACACTACCATCAACAAAGCACAATCACTGCCTGCATGACACTCCGCTGCCACTTCTCCTGAGTTACATGCTGACCCTCCCCCCCCCCCCCCCGCATGACCCAGTGTCCACAGCACACACCAAAGTGTCCCTGCGCAGCCTTCAGCTGCCCTCTTGCCACACGCTGGCCTCATAGCCACATCACCCTCATGTATATTTATAAGTGCGTCTACCATGAGAAGGAACCGCAGGCACACACTGCAGAGGGTTGGCACGGCCAGGCAGCAACCCTCTTTAAAAAGGGCGGGGCGATAGCCCACAATGCTGTACAGAAGCAATAAGAAATCCAATCCTGTACCACCTCCATCAGGAGCTGCACACATGGGCATAGCAATGGGGAATCCATGTGCCACACACTATTCATTCTGTCAAGGTTTCTGCATGCCCCAGTCAGACCGGGGTTTTTTATAAATAGTCATAGGCAGGTACAACTCTGCAATGGTAATTCCGTGTGCACCCACAGCATGGGTGGCTCCCTAGAACCCACCGGTTGTACATAAACGTATCCCATTGCAGTGCCCTGGACAGCAGAGCTAACGTCAGATTAAATGCAGGTGGGCTTCGGCCCACACTGCATGCCCCAATCTGGCCGGAGTTTTTAATTCACAGACACAGGCAGGTACAAATCCCCAATGTGAAGTCCCTGTGGACCCACAGCATGGGTGGCTCCCTAGAACCCACCGGCTGTACATAAACGTATCCCATTGCAGTGCCCTGGACAGCAGAGCTAACATCAGATTAAATGCAGGTGGGCTTCGGCCCACACTGCATGCCCCAACCTGGCCGGGGTTTTTAATTCATAGACACAGTCAGGTACAAATCCCCAATGTGAAGTCCCTGTGGACCCACAGCATGGGTGGCTTCCTGGAAGCCACCGGCGGTACATAAATAAATCCCATTGCAGTGCCCAGCACAGCTGAGGTAACGTCAGGTTTAATGCAGGTGGGCTTTGGCCCACACTGCATGCCCCAGTCAGACTGGGGTTGTTTAGAAGTGGACACATGCAGTTACAACTCCGTGTGGACCGACAGCGTGGGTGGGTCCCAGGAATCCACCGGTGGTACATAAATATATCCCATTGCAGTGCCCAGCACAGCAGAGGTAACGTCAGGTTTAATGCAGGTGGGCTTTGGAACACACTGAATGCCCCAGTCAGACTGGGGTTGTTTAGAAGTGGACACATGCAGTTACAACTCCGTGTGGACCGACAGCATGGGTGGGTCCCAGGAATCCACCGGCGGTACATAAATATATCCCATTGCAGTGCCCAGTACAGCTGAGGTAACATCAGGTTTAATGCAGGTGGGCTTTACCCCACACTGCATGCCCCAGTCAGACTGGGGTTGTTTAGAAGTGGACACATGCAGTTACAACTCCGTGTGGACCGACAGCGTGGGTGGGTCCCAGGAATCCACCGGCGGTACATAAATATATCCCATTGCAGTGCCCAGCACAGCTGAGGTAACGTCAGGTTTAATGCAGGTGGGCTAAAAATTACTAGGATTACACTGTAGGCGAGGGCCCAAAAAAATTGGTGTACCAACAGTACTAATGTGCATCAGAAAAATTGCCCATGCCCAACCAAGAGGGCAGGTGAAACCCATTTATCGCTTTGGTTAATGTGGCTTATTTTTGTAACTAGGCCTGGAGGCAGCCCAGTTAGAAAAAAAAATTGGTTCAGGTGCAAGTTTCAACGCTTTAATGAGAATTGAAACGTATAAACAATGTTTACAAAAGTAATATGACTGAGCCTTGTGGGCCTAAGAAAAATTGCCCGTTCGGCGTGACTACGTGAGGTTTCAGGAGGAGGAGCAGGAGGAGGGGGATGAATATAATACACAGATTGATGAAGCTAAAAGCTCCCCGTTTTTTATGGTGATAGAGAACGATGCTTCCATCCGCGAGTGCAGCCTACGTATTGTTTAGGTATCGCTGCTGTCCTCTGGTGGAGAAGAGAAGTCTGGGGAAATCCAGGCTTTGTTCATCTTTATGATTGTAAGCCTGTCGGCACTGTCGGTTGACAGGTGGGTACGCTTATCCGTGATGATTCCCCCAGCTGCACTAAACACCCTTTCTGACAAGACGCTAGCCGCAGGACAAGCAAGCACCTCCAGGGCATACAGCGCGAGTTCAGGCCACGTGTCCAGCTTCGACACCCAGTAGTTATAGGGGGCAGAGGCGTCACGGAGGATGGTTGTGCGATCGGCTACGTACTCCCTCACCATCCTTTTACAGTGCTCCCGCCGACTCAGCCTTGACTGGGGAGCGGTGACACAGTCTTGCTGGGGAGCCATAAAGCTGGCAAAGGGCTTGGAGAGTGTTCCCCTGCCTGTGCTGTACATGTTGCCTGATCTCCGCGCCTCCCCTGCTACCTGGCCCTCGGAACTGCGCCTTCTGCCACTAGCGCTGTCGTATGGGAATTTTACCATCAGTTTGTCCGCCAGGGTCCTGTGGAATAGCATCAGTCTCGAACCCCTTAACTATTCGGGTATGAGAGTCGAAAGGTTCTCCTTATACCGTGGGTCGAGCAGTGTGTACACCCAGTAATCCGTAGTGGCCAGAATGCGTGTAACGCGAGGGTCACGAGAAAAGCATCCTAACATGCAGTCAGCCATGTGTGCCAGGGTACCTGTACGCAACACATGGCTGTCCTCACTAGGAAGATCACTTTCAGGATCCTCCTCCTCCTCCTCAGGCCACACACGCTGAAAGGATGACAGGCAAGCAGCATGGGTACCCTCAGCAGTGGGCCAAGCTGTCTCTTCCGCCTCCTCCTCATACTCCTCCCCCTCCTCCTCCTCCTCAATGCGCTGAGATATAGACATGAGGGTGCTCTGACTATCCAGTGACATACTGTCTTCCCCCGCCTCCGTTTCCGAGCACAAAGCGTCTGCCTTTATGCTTTGCAGGGAACTTCTCAAGAGGCATAGCAGAGGAATGGTGACGCTAATGATTGCAGCATCGCTGCTCACCATCTCGGTAGACTCCTCAATGTTTCCAAGGACCTGGCAGATGTCTGCCAACCAGGCCCACTCTTCTGTAAAGAATTGAGGAGGCTGACTCCCACTACGCCGCCCATGTTGGAGTTGGTATTCCACTATACCTCTACGCTGCTCACAGACCCTGTCCAACATGTGGAGCGTAGAGTTCCACCGTGTGGGCACGTCGCACAGCAGTTGGTGCACTGGCAGATTAAACCGATGTTGCAGGGTCCGCAGGGTGGCAGCGTCCGTCTTGGACTTGCGGAAATGTGCGCTGAGCCGGCGCACATTTCCGAGCAGGTCTGACAAGCGTGGGTAGCTTTTCAGAAAGCGCTGAACCACCAAATTAAAGACGTGGGCCAGGCATGGCACGTGCGTGAGGCTGCAAACTGCAGAGCCGCCACCAGGTTACGGCCGTTGTCACACACCACCATGCCCGGTTGGAGGCTCAGCGGCGAAAGCAAGCGGTCTGTCTGCTCTGTCAGACCCTGCAGCAGTTCGTGGGCCATGTGCCTCTTCTCTCCTAAGCTGAGTAGTTTCAGCACGGCCAGCTAACGCTTGTCCACCGCTGTGCTGCCACGCCGCGCGACACCGACTGGTGCCGACGTGCTGCTGCTGACACATCTTGATTGCGAGACAGAGGTTGCGGAGGAGGAGGAGGATGGTGGTTTAGTGGAGGAAGCATACACCGCCGGAGATACCAGCACCGAGCTGGGGCCCGCAATTCTGGGGGTGGGTAGGACGTGAGCAGTCCCAGGCTCTGACTCGGTCCCAGCCTCCACTAAATTCACTCAATGTGCCATCAGGGAGATATAGTGGCCCTGCCCGCCTGTGCTTGTCCACGTGTCCGTTGTTAAGTGGACCTTGGCAGTAACCGCGTTGGCGAGGGCGCGTACAATGTTGCGGGAGACGTGGTCGTGCAGGGCTGGGACGGCACATCGGGAAAAGTAGTGGCGACTGGGAACCGAGTAGCGCGGGGCCGCCGCCATCATGTTTTTGAAAGCCTCCGTTTCCACAAGCCTATACGACAGCATCTCCATGCTGATCAATTTGACTATGTGCACGTTTAACGCTTGAGCGTGCGGGTGCGTGGCGGCGTACTTCCGCTTGCGCTCAAACACTTGCGCTAGCGACGGCTGGACGCCGCGCTGAGAGACATTGCTGGATGGGGCCGAGGACAGCGGAGGTGAGGGCGTGGGTGCAGGCCGGGAGACGGTCGTGCCTGTGTCCTGAGAGGGGGGTTGGATCTCAGTGGCAGGTTGGGGCACAGGGGGAGAGGCAGTGGTGAAAACCGGAGGCGGTGAACGGCCTTCATCCCACCTTGTGGGGTGCTTGGCCATCATATGTCTGGCATGCTGGTGGTGGTGGCTCCACGGCTGATCTTGGCACGACAAACCTTGCACACCACAGTTCGTCGGTCATCTGCACTCTCAGTGAAAAACTGCCACACCTTTGAGCACCTCGGCCTCTGCAGGGTGGCATGGCGCGAGGGAGCGCTTTGGGAATCAGTTGGTGGATTATTCGGTCTGGCCCTGCCTCTACCCCTGGCCACCGCACTGCCTCTTCCAACCTGCCCTGCTGCTGCACTTGCCTCCCCCTCTGAAGACCTGTCCTCAGTAGGCTTAGCAAACCAGGTGGGGTCAGTCACCTCATCGTCCAGCTACTCTTCCTCCGAATCCTCTGTGCGGTCCTCCCTCGGACTTACTGAAATTACTACTACCTGAGTAATAGACAACTGTGTCTCATCGTCATCGTCCTCCTCACCCACTGAAAGCTCTTGAGACAGTTGCCGGAAGTCCCCAGCCTCATCCCCCGGACCCCGGGAACTTTCCAAAGGTTGGGCATTGGTCACGACAAACTCCTCCGGTGGGAGAGGATTCGGAACCATTGCTGCCCATTCTTGGCAGGGGCCCGAGAACAGTTCCTGGGAGTCTGCCTGCTCCTCAGAATGTGTCATTGTAATGGAGTGAGGAGGCTGGGAGGAAGGAGGAGCAGCAGCCAGAGGATTCAGAGTTGCAGCAGTGGACGGCGTAGAAGTCTGGGTGGTTGTTAGATTGCTGGATGCACTTTCTGCCATCCACGACAGGACCTGCTCACACTGCTCATTTTCTAATAAAGGTTTACCGCGTGGACCCATTAATTGTGAGATGAATCTGGGGACCCCAGAAACTTGCCTTTCTCCTAATCCCGCAGCAGTCGGCTCCGATACACCTGGACCAGGAGCTCGGCCTGTGCCCACACCCTGACTTGGGCCTCCGCGTCCTCGCCCGCGTCCACGTCCTCTAGGCCTACCCCTATCCCTCAGCATGGTGTATTACGAGTAGAGCAGAAACAGAACGCTGTAATTAAATGTGCCGCTTATTGGCCTGTGGTTGGAGGCAGACTTCGCTTATGGATTGCACAACAGAGCCAGGAAACAATTATGCGCACGCCTGTACTGAGACGTAGGTGCATATGACTGAGCTAGTGGAATTCACAGCGCAGAAGCAGTCAAGTGGCCAAAGGCCACTAGTAGGCCTTAAGTATTTTGCTTCTATTTTTTTAATTGCTGAGCTGATACAGCAGACAGATACTGTAGGCAGCGTATATTATGTATACTGTTTCCCTCTGGCGCTATGACGGCGGTGATGTAATGGAGACAGCAGAGCCAGGAAACAATTTTACGCACGCCTGTAGTGAGACGTAGGTGCGTATGACTGAGCTAGTGGAATTCACAGCGCAGAAGCAGTCAAGTGGCCAAAGGCCACTAGTAGGCCTTAAGTATTTTGCTTCTATTTTTTTAATTGCTGAGCTGATACAGCAGACAGATACTGTAGGCAGCGTATATTATGTAAACTGTTTCCCTCTGGCGCTATGACGGCGGTGATGTAATGGAGACAGCAGAGCCAGGAAACAATTTTATGCACGCCTGTAGTGAGACGTAGGTGCGTATGACTGAGCTAGTGGAATTCACAGCGCAGAAGCAGTCAAGTGGCCAAAGGCCACTAGCAGGCCTTAAGTATTTTGCTTCTATTTTTTTAAATGCTGAGCTGATACAGCAGACAGATACTGTAGGCAGCGTATATTATATATACTGTTTCCCTCTGGCGCTATCACGGCAGTGATGTAACGGAGACAGCAGAGCCAGGAAACAATTTTGCGCAAGCCTGCTGTAACGCTTAGCTGCGTATTAATTAGGACTACTACCCCCAGCAGACACGCAGTACACTGAAGACGGTCACAGGCAGCCCAAATATAGTATTTTTCCCCAATTTTTTTGAATAAGCCCACTGCCTATATAGCCTGTATATCTCTTTCCCTGTACCACTGTCCCTGCCTCAGCAGTACTGGCCCTATACTCAGTAAAATGACTGCAGACTGAGGATGCAATGCTCTGCACGCCCGATATACAAAAAAAAAAAATTGTGCACAGCAGCCTCAACAGTACTGCACACAGTCAGATGTGGCCCTAAGAAGGACCGTTGGGGTTCTTGAAGACGAATATAACACCTAACACTCTGCCTATAGCAGCAGCAGCATCAGCAGCACTTTCCCTGATCTCTGTCAGAATGCATCTGTGGCGAGCCGCGGGCTGGGCAGACTTAAAGGGGTTGTCCCGCGAAAGCAAGTGGGTCTATACACTTCTGTATGGCCATATTAATGCACTTTGTAATGTACATTGTGCATTAATTATGAGCCATACAGAAGTTATTCACTTAACCTGTTCCGTTGCTAGCGACCTCGTCTCCATGGTGCTGTCTAATTTTCAGCGTCTAATCGCTAGATTAGACGCGCTTGCGCAGACCGGTCTTCTTCTTTTCTGAATGGGGCCGCTCGTGCCGGAGAGCAGCTCCTTGTAGCTCCGACCCGTCACGTGCTGATTCCAGCCAATCAGGAGGCTGGAATCGGCAATGGACCGCACAGAAGCCCTGCGGTCCACCGAGGGAGAAGATCCCGGCGGCCATCTTCAGCAGGTAAGTAAGAAGTCACCGGAGCGTGGGGATTCAGGTAAGCACTGTGCGGTTTTCTTGTTTAACCCCTGCATCGGGTTTGTCTCGCGCCGAACGGGGGGGGCAATTGAAAAAAAAAAAACCCGTTTCGGCGCGGGACAACCCCTTTAAATACTCGGGTGGCACCTGATCTCCCCAGCCACTCACTGCAGGTGGGTGGTATAGGGTTTGAACGTCGTAGGGGGAAGTTGTAATGCCTTCCCTCTCTTTCTATTGGCCAGAAAAGCGCGCACATTTCTCAGGGAAGAAAGTGAAAGTAACTCAAACACCGCGTGGTGCTCGTCTCTAGTAACGAGCAGCTCGAGCACCCTAATACTCGAACGAGTATCAAGCTCGGACGAGTACGCTCGCTCATCTCTAGTTGTTATATATTATACCACTGAGGTAACATAAAAAAGCTGCGCTGTGATTGGTTGTTATCTAGATATATAAAAACGAATGTATGTATGTCTGTCTTCGCAGCAACGCGCGACGGGTAAGCTAGTCTATCTATATATATAAAATTGAATGTATGTCTGTCTGTCTGTCTGTTTGTCCTTTATGCGCTACTACACCATTCATCCGATCGCCATGAAACTTTGGGAAGTTGTTGAGTACACTCCTGGGAAGATTATAGGCATAGTACATTTATGCTATGATAAATGGCGCGCGTCCGAGCGTCGTCGACAGTTACGACCCCCCCCACGTAGATCGTTCAATTTCCATCATTGCCACTAATTCTCTCACTTCCCAATGTCGTAGAAACATAAAATTTGGCACGAGCATTGATTATGTCATAAATAGGAAAAATTAATGGGTCCTGACTCAATTATTCAATTTTAAGTGCCAAAGAATTAGCGTCCAAATTTTACGTACGGAATCTAATTTTCTCGCTTCCCGATGTCATGGAAACTTGAAATTTGGCACGAGCATTGATTATGTCATAAATAGGAAAAGTTAATATGTCCCAACTCGATTATTCAATTCTAAGTGCAAAAGAATTAGCGTCCAAATTTTACGTACGGAATCTAATTTTCTCGCTTCCCGATGTCATAGAAACTTTAAATTTGGCACGAGCATTGACTATGTCATAAATAGGAAAATCTAATGGGTCCCAACTCGATTATTCAATTCTATGCGCAAAAGAATTAGCGTCCAAATTTTACGCATGGAATGTAATTTTCTCACTTCCCAATGTCATAGAAACTTGAAATTTGGCACGGGCATTGATTATGTCACAAATAGGAAAAGTTAATGGGTCCTGACTCGATTATTCAATTCTATGCGCCAAAGAATTAGAGTCCAAATTTTACGTACGGAATCTAATTTTCTCGCTTCCCAATGTCATAGAAACTTATAATTTGGCACGAGCATTGATTATGTCATAACTAGGAAAAGCTAATGGGTCCCAACTCGATTATTCAATTCTAATCGCCAAAGAATTAGCGTCCAAATTTTACATACGGAATCTAATTTTCTCGCTTCCCAATGTCATAGGAACGTGAAATTTGGCACGGGCATTGAATATGTCATAAATAGGAAACGCTAATCGGTCCCAACTCAATTATTCAATTCTATGCGCCAAAGAATTAGCGTCCAAATTTTACGTACGAAATCTAATTTTCTCGCTTCCCAATGTCATAGAAACTTGAAATTTGGCACGAGCATTGATTATGTTATAAATAGGAAACGCTAATGGGTCCCAACTTGATTATTCAATTCTATGCGCAAAAGAATTAGCGTCCAAATTTTACGTACGGAATCTAATTTTCTCGCTTCCCAATGTCACAGAAACTCGAAATTTGGCACGAGCATTAAATATGTCATAAATAGGAAAAGCTAATCGGTCCCAACTCGATTATTCAATTCTATGCGCAAAAGAAATAGCATCCAAATTTTTTATGTACGGAATCGAATTCTCTCGCTTCCCAATGTAATAGAAACTCGGAATTTGGCACGCGCATTGATTATGTCATAAATAGGAAAAGTTAACGGGTCCCAACTCGATTATTCAATTCTAAGCGCAAAAGAATTAGCGTCCAAATTTTACGTACGGAATCTAATTTTCTCGCTTCCCGATGTAATAGAAACTTGAAATTTGGCACGAGCATTGATTATGTCATAAATAGGAAAAGTTAATGGGAAGTTGTTGAGTACACTCCTGGGAAGATTACTGGCATAGTACATCTATCCTACGATAGGTGTCGCGCGCGCGTGCGAGCGTCGTCGACAGTTATGCCCCCCCCAGACAATGATCGTTTGATTTCCATCTCAAGCACAAAAGCAAAAGGCATTACGAGCAACGGGATGCATGTTCAACTACAAAATGATGCATCCGCCGAATGTTTCGCAAGACAATTGCTGGATATTGAGAATGCTGAGGTAAAATAAAAGCTGTGCTGTGATTGGTTGCTATATATTATACCGCT
The DNA here is from genome assembly GCF_035609145.1 of Eleutherodactylus coqui. Taxonomy (NCBI): domain Eukaryota; kingdom Metazoa; phylum Chordata; class Amphibia; order Anura; family Eleutherodactylidae; genus Eleutherodactylus; species Eleutherodactylus coqui. Next base: position 512,006,047 of record NC_089837.1, read on the forward strand.
GAGGTAAAATGAATGCTGCGCTGTGATTCGTTGCTATTTTTTATATTGCTGAGGCAGAATAAAAGTTGCGCTGTGATTGGTTGTTATTTCTCTTACTGCTGACGTAACATGAAAGCTGCACTGTGATTGGGTGTTATATATTATAAAGCTGAGGTAACATGAAAGCTGCGCTGTGATTGGTTGTTATATATTATACCACTGAGGTAACCTAAAAAAGCTGCGCTGTGATTGGTTGTTATCTAGATATATAAAAACAAATGTATGTCTGTCTGTCTTCGCAGCAACGCACAACGAGTAAGCTAGTTATGTCATAAATAGGAAAAGTTAATGGGTCCCAGCTCGATTATTCAATTCTAAGCGCAAAAGAATTAGCGTCCAAATTTTAGATACGGAATCTAATTCTCTCACTTCCTGATGTCATTTATATATATATATATATATATATATATATATATATATAAATGAATGTCTGTCTGTCCTTTATGCATTACTACACCATTCATCCAATCACCATGAAACTTTGGGAAGCTGTTGAGTACACTCCTGGGAAGATTACTGGCATAGTACATCTATCCTACGATAGGTGGCACACGTGCGAGCATCGTCGACAGTTATGCCCCCCAGACAAAGATCGTTTGATTTCCATCTCAAGCACGAAAGCAAAAGGCATTACGAGTAAGCGTGTTCAACTACAAAATGATGCATCCGCCGAACGTTTCACAAGACAATTGCTGGATATTGAGAATCCTGAGGTAAAATGAAAGCTGTGCTGTGATTGGTTGCTATTTGTTATACTGGTGAGGTGACATGAAAGCTGTGCTGTGATTGGTTGCTATATATTATACTGCTGAGGTAACATGAAAGCTGCGCTGTGATTGGTTGTTATATATTATACCGCTGAGGTAACTTGAAAGCTATGCTGTGATTGGTTGTTATATAGATATATAAAAACGAATGTATGTCTGTCTGTCTTCGCAGCAAAGCGCGACGGGTAAGCTAGTATGGAATAAAAATTGACTCCCTAAAAATACCCCCCCCCCCCCCGGGTGCCCTTTTGGCGTTCCTCAAATCTTAGATAAAAATAATAATGTGAAAGACAGAAGTAATTAGGGGGCCTGGTTGGGATGGTAAAATGGGGCAATAGAATCGGGTATCCCCCCTCTCATGCTTTTTGGGGGTTATTTCTTAACCTCAGCAGCAGGGATGAGGTGTAAAAAGCAGCGCTCTGTGAGGCTTTGTAATCTTGCTGAGGTACGGCGTTCTCACACAGAAGGCGCTCAACAAGCCGCTCCTGGAACTGCAGGAAGGCGAGCGTTCCCGGAGCTTCTTGCAAATTCCGTATTACAGGTAGCGGTCTGAATAACGCCGTGTTCACACGGCCGTACGTGGAAACCACTTGCAGAGGCCTACAGCGGATCCCAGCTGTGAGCCTGGCCGTAACTCTGCATATGGCTGCGTAATGTACTGCGTATCACTGCGTACTCACACAGGCGGTAATGTGTAGTACACCTTTTTTGTTTGTATTTCCTGTACCATCGCTTAGCGATGATGTGGGTACCCGCAGCCTGTACACAATGTTGAAGCACAATGAGCTCTATGTTGCTGATATCCGCGGTAAAATAGAACCTGCTGCATTCTTTTTTCTGCGAGTGGATTACACAATTCCAACCCGCTAATGTGAGCGGAGTTGTATAATCCAATGCAATTGATCTGCGTATTACCTTGGATCAGACCCACGTGGAATTCGTAATTCCTATCCGGTCATGTGAGACCTCAGGTACATAGCTACCTTTTTATCACATGACCGGGGATTGCTCAACGAGGTCACTACTCCAGGCTCTCTGTGACCGTTGGTCGTCGGAAGCAAGGAGATTTTAAATTTCCTGGGCTCTCTGGCTCCTGTGCAAATGTCCTGAATTTTGCCAGTGGTTGGAAGGTTCATGGAGGAGGATCACATCGAGGTTCAAATACAGAGGTCTCCGGTAAAAAGTTTCATCTCCTCTCACCGATCGCAATGGTGAGGGGGGATAAAACTTCAACTTTTTTTTTTACTTTTACGTGACTTTTTCGTGATTCACGAACATGTGATCAGAAATCGCTCACCTCGGCCCCCCGTGAGATCTCCAGGCTCTCGGCTACGTTTTGTAGCCAGGAGCAGGGAGATTTTAAATGACCCTGGCAATCAATGGCTTTTGTGCATGTGTCTGCCATTTTGGCAACGGGCACATGCGCAGAAGCTGGGGTAAGGTCCGCGGATAAATCCAGGGGCCTTAGGTACGCAATTTCATCCTCCCTCACAGATATGATCCATGATGGGAGATGAAACCTAAGCTTTTTAAACTTTTTCAAATTTTTTATTTTTTTTTTACTTTAAATATCACTGTTAACCATTGGATAACATTGATCACGTTCCTGATGAACTCTCTCTTCTCCTGGCTACACGGTAGCCAGGAACAGAGGGATTTTGAATTTCCCAGGTGCGAGCCCCTCTGTGCATGCGCTCGATGAATGACATCGGGCGCATGCGCAGAAGGGGACTTCAGGTCCCAAAAGACTTGGACATCACAGAGGATCCGGGGTGAGTTTTTTCACCTCCCTCATGGATCCGATCCATGAGGGGAGGTGAAGCTTAAACTTTTTTTTTACTTTTTAAAACTTTTTCGTGATTGCTGCTATTCACGGTCCCCGGTGACATCTCCTGGTTCCCAGCTACCCTCACGAGCCAGGAGATTTTAAATTTGCCGTGACATTATCCGTCTGGCACGCATGCGCAGAAGAGCGGCGGGTCCTGAAGGACCAGTTCACCGAGGGACACCACGGACAAGGTGGATAAGTAACCTCAGCTGCCCTGATGGATCTGATCCTTCAGGGCAGCTGAATCTTTAACTTTTTAAACTTTTTCTTTTCTTTATTGTGATCAGCGCTATCCACTGGATGTCGCCAATTGCATTGCCCATTGGATAAAGGTGATCACGTGACCAGGAATCGCATACCGTGGGCCCCCGTGACATCTCAGGGCATTTGGCTACCTTTAAATTTCCTGGGCAATCCTTGACTTTTGTGCATGCGTCCGCCCTCATGCTGATGGGCACATGCGCCGAAGCCGAGGTAAGGTCCGCGGATCAAGATCCCATCGGGGGTAAAATTCAGGGACCTTGGGTATGTAGTTTCGTCTCCCCTCACGGATACTATTCATAAGGGGAGACGAATCTTTAATTTAAATTTTTTTTCTTTTTACATTTTTTAACTCTTTATGATCACTGTTTTCAGATGGATGATCATGTATCTGTGACATCCGGGTGCAGGGAAATTTTGAATCTGCTGGGCTCACCGACCTTCTGCGCATGCGCACCACCATGGCACATTTGCAGAAGCCCGCGGCAGCTGCACATCGCTGCCGGAGATCAGGGAGGACTGGGGTGAATATTTTCACTTCCCCTCATGGATCCAATCAATGAGGGGAGGTGATACTTAAACTTTTTTTTTACTTTTATTTTTACTTGTCCGTGATCGCCATTACCCATTGCATAACTGATAGACTGCAGCTGTGATCACTTATAACTGCAGTCTGTCAGTGGAAGAAGCACATCGTGGGAGTCTGCAGCTTGTAATAGGGCCGGCTCCCGGGTAACAGCCCTCCCTTCCTCCTCCACACACTAGTATTGGCTGCAGCAATTGCGCAGTTGACTGTGCCAATAATGCAAGAAGAGTGCATTCTAAATATGGCAAGGCCTCTGGGCCACCTTAGTGAAGGGGCCAGTTCGCCATTGCAACCCCTGCGACCCCTCACAGTACGCCAGTGGTTTGTGGATTTACAGGACTGTAGTGGGTTACAAATAGGGGTCTAGGGATTTACAGTATACTATGGCTGGTTATATACGGGGGTCGGGGGATTTATAGTACACTATGACTGGTTATATACAGGGGTCTGGGGATTTATAGTACACTATGGCTGGTTATATACAGGGGTCTGGGGATTTACAGTATACTATGGCTGGTTATATACAGGGGTCTGGGGATTTACAGTATACTATGGATGGTTATATACAGGGGTCTGGGGATTTACAGTATACTATGGCTGGTTATATACAGGGGTCTGGGGTTATATAGTATACTATGGCTGGCTATATACAGAGGTCTGGAGATTTATAGTACACTGTGGCTGGTTGTATACAGGGGTCTGGGGATTTATAGTATACTATGGCTTATGTGGGGTGATAGCTTGGTAGCGTGCAGGTTTCGTGATATTTAGAGACGGAACACCAGCGGATGCAGTCCAAACCAGGTGTGACCTGCATTTATTTTATAATAGCAACATAAAGTCCAACCTTAGTTTCGGGCAAAACAGCAACATAAAAGTCCTAACCTTAGTTTCAGGCAAACAAACAATAGTCCACAATCCCGCTATCAGGCCGTCCCGACCTGATCCGGTCACACTTAGCAGGTGCGGCGCACAGCAGGGTTTCTCTCTCAAGCTGGTCACACAGGCTCCCAGGTTTCAGCAGCCATTTTAACTACCCTGTGTCCGTGCACCTGCTATTTATGTGCACACTGGCTCAGCCTCAGTCCCTGGGCTGATTGAGCTCATGCCATACCCTGGAGTGGAGGAGGTGAAATGGACAGCCCCACTACCAACCTGCCATCTATTCCAAAAAAAAACAGGCCCAGGTATTTTTAAAGAACAGATCTCCAGCAACTGCTTGCTGGAGACCAAATTATGCTCCTGGTTTCTTACGTCTCTGAGAGCGAGACATGACCTTCCTCCAGTCCCCTTATGCATAGTACCGGAACCTAGAGGCGACGTAGCGACCGTCCACCACTACGCCCCTCAGTACCTCACATTGGTTATATATAGGGGTCTGGGGATTTACAGTACACTATAGCTGGTTATATACAGGGGTCTGTGGATTTACAGTACACTATAGCTGGCTATTTACAGGCATCTGGGGATTTACAGTACACTATGGCTGGTTATATAAAGGGGTTTGGGGATTTCCAGTATACTATGGCTGGTTATATACAGGGATGTGGGGATTTCCAGTACACTATGGCTTGTTATATGCAGGGGTCAGGGGATTTCCAGTATACTATGGCTTGTTATATACAGGGGTCTGGGGATTTACAGTGCACTAGGGCTGGTTATTTACAGGAGTCTGGGGATTTACAGTACACTATGGCTGGTTGTATACAGGGATCTGAGGATTTACAGTACACTATGGCTGGTTATGTACAGGGATCTGGGGATTTACAGTATACTAAGGCTGGTTATATGCAGGGGTTGCAGATTTACAGTATACTAGGGCTGGTTATATACTGGGGTCTGAGGATTTACAGTATACTAGGGTTGGTTATATACAGGGGTCCAGAAATTTACAGTACACTATGGCTGGTTATATACAGTGGTCTGGGGATTTACAACACACTATGGATGGTTATACAGGGGTCTTGGGATTTACAGTATACTATGGCTGGTTATATACAGGGGTCTGGGGATTTATAGTATACTATGGCTTGTTATATACAGGGGTTTAGGGATTTACAGTACACTATGGCTGGTTATATACAGGGGTCTGGGGATTTACAACACACTATTGATGGATATACAGGGGTCTGGGGATTTACAGTATACTATGGCTGGTTATATACAGGGGTCTGGGGATTTATAGTACACTATGGCTGGTTATATACAGGGGTGAGGATTAACAGTACACTATAGTTGTTTATATATAGAGGTCTGGGGATTTACAGTACACTATGGTTGGTTATATACAGGGGTGGAGATTTACAGTATACTTTGGTTTGTTACATACATGGGTCTGGGGATTTACAGAACACTATGGTTGTTTATATACAGGGGTATGGGGATTTACAGTACACTATGGTTGGTTGTATACAGAGGTCTGGGGATTTACAGTACTCTTTGGTTTGTTATATACATGGATCTGGGGGATTTACAGTACACTATGGCTGGTTATATACAGGGGTCTGTGGATTTACAGTACACTATGTTTAGTTATATACAAGGGTCTGCGGACTTACAGTACACTGTAGCTGGTTATATACAGGTGTCTGGGGACTTACAGTACACTCTGGTGTCATGCAATATAAAGTGTTAAGTCTCAGAATGCAATAAGTGTATGTTTCTTATCTTGTATTGGACTATTTGCCCTTAAATAGAAGACTAAAACCTATGCTTTGTAGTGCTGGTAACTAGGATTCTAAGATAAGGAGTCAACAGACAAATTAAATAAGGCTAAGCTATGTTAATAGTGAAGATACACAACTAGAGCAGAAATAGTGTCTAGAGGAATAACAATTTCCTGACGTGTTGTTCATATCTGACGAGTCTTAAGAGCTTTGAGACTATTTGGTAGATGTCAATAAATCTTAAGATCAATAAGCATTTTCACCTTTGTAAAAGTAAATCTTTGTACCAAGTAACTTGTTATACACCCTCTTCTTTCTGTATAAGAGTTGGCAATGTTGATAATAAAGTAGAATTTCATTGAGATTCTCATTGGAGAAGTGTATTGACATAACATGGAGTAATTTCATGCTATTGATAGATAATTGCTAGCAAATTTTCTCATCACAGGCTTCCATATCTACCAATTTGGCACTCGGCAACGAGGTCATCAGATCGGTACCGGTGTGGTCCAATAACAGCTGACACCCGGAACAGGGACCGAGTGACCAGAACCTCTGACCCGACTTACTATCGAACGGACAGAATGCACAGACCCATAATCAGGACAATGCCGGCTGGTAAGAAACTGTTATTCTTATCCCTCATTGTCTCTCTGTGATTCTGTCTGGTCAAAGTTGGGTACGTGTGTTTATTTATATTGAGTGGTTCATTTAAGGTCTAAGCTCGGTCTATTTTATGACAAAGAACCCTGTCAAATAAGCTGTCTCGTTGTCTAGGTTTGATTGAATGTGTAATTCAGTGTGTTTGAAGGCCATAATAGAACCAATAGGCTGGATAATTGTCCTAGTGTGGATATTTTATGATCTAAGTTCCCTAATCTACTGGTAACGTGTTCCCGATCCTTGACGAGGGACCGATGGTTTAGGTGGGTCCTGCACTGTGAAGCCTGAGTTTTTAGGGTCACGCAGCGGGAACACTTGTACTGTATGTTGTCTGTAGGAAAAGTGTCTGATTTGTGACAAGAATCTCTTGCCATAGTCGACATGATATCCTCAGACGGGGTTACCCTCTCCACAGATAAGGAGGAAAAAGGTTATTAAAAGCCCATATAGATTACCAGTGAAACATGGGTAATGGATCGTCTAAGAAAGCCTCCTTGGATGAGTCAGAATGGACAATGGCCAAAAACATAGTAAGGAATATGGAAGGTAAAGAGATAGCTGAAGAATATAAGGCTTTGATGTCTATCATGAAACAAGAAACTAGGCATGCGACCCTTAGTCCCCATCTGTGGTCAAATGCAATGATAGAATATAAAGGTAGTTTTAAGGATGCTAAACTCCTGGAGGCAGCTGAAGGTTGGACAGATGTGCCCGCCTGGTTGCTAAAGGGAAGATAGATGAAATAATTGAAAATGATGGTGTCAGTAAGTACAGCATGAGAAAGATAATATTACTAACAATGCCAGATCCTGAGAAACAACCCATGGCATTCTATAGAGCATATCTACAGTTAGCAGGAGTTTATGACTGTTGTCATAAAGACCTAGAAGAAGTGGCCAGACATAAGGCTAATCCCTTCTTCTTCCCTTTGATGATGGAGGAATTTAATCCACCACCTGACCCTAAGGTGTCAGGTTCAGGGGCTACTTTTCTACGTCATCTGAAAGACTTGGCCTCGAAGCGTATGACAGAGTTAGGAATTACCTTGCATGATGTTAGGCAGGAGAAGACAGAATCAGCAGAATTTTTTTTGTCTTGGATTCTGGTAGCATGGAGGGACTTGGGATACAGTCCTAATGTCCCTGCACATGCCCAACTTCTTATGCAAGCCTTTGTGGGAGGTTTCAAAAAGAACCTGAGGGACAAACTGGAAGCTGCCCGTCCTGAATGGCGTACTCTAGAGCCTCAGGTTTTCTTCAAATTGTCACAGTTTGGAGCTAGGCTCCTGTACCATGGTACTTGTAAACCTGTACAACAATTCCGAAAACCTACCACTTGCTACAACTGTGGCAAACAGGGCCACATGCGTAGACAATGTAGGGCACCTCCTAAGGCTCAGAATGAACAGTCCAAACCCAGACCGTCCTCCTCTGAGTATTAGGAAACAGGCAATCCGGTGTCTGTACTCATTGATGACGTCTGCCCTTTGCAAGTTAGTAAATCCAGAAAGGGCCCAGTACCTATTGTCTCTAACTGTGGGTTTTAGAAGGTCTTCTCCCCTTTCTGGTAGACACTGGAGAAGCCACCAGTGTAATACACAGCAGACATGTCAAAGAGAGTGACGTTAGTAAACAAAGCCTTTTATGTGTAGGAGTAGATGGAACACCAAAAGATACTCCTTTGTCTAAGCCAATGGAAGTGAAGTTCCCAACCAATTATTCTCTGACTACTCAATTGTTGGTTAGTGAAACCACTCCTGTCAACCTTTTAGGAGCGGATTTGCTGCAGAAAATCCACACCTCTTTGAGTTCAGGGAGGATGGGTCAGTTAAAATCACAGGTCAGTTAGAAGAGAAAGAAATCTGTATACTAGCTGCATTTTGTCAGTCTTCAGAAACCCCTATAGCCGCATGAACACCTATGTTGTCAGAGGAGGAGCTGGAACAATGCTTACAACAAGTTACAGCCTCGCCTTTGGAGTGAGGGCACAATGGATATAGGCAGACTAGCAGTACCACCAGTTCAGGTTAGGTTGAAACCCGGAGTCCCTTTGCCATGTATTTCTCTATCCCTCTGTATAAAAGACAATAGGTATTTGTTTGCTTTTACACACATAGGCAAACAATATACCTGGGTTGTGATGCTGCAGGGATCTAAGAATTCACCCTTCCTGTTCTTATAGCTCATGGATCAAGTGTTGGAAGGCTGGCAACCTGAATCACAGACTGTTGTTTTGTTACAATACGTGGATGGCTTTTTGCTCTGTGCTCCAGACAAAGCTACATGCATAGAAGCTTCAATTTCTCTTCTTCAATTCCTGGTAAAGAACAGATGTAAGGCATCAAAGAAGAAGCTCCAGTTTTGTTATTCCTCTGTGACTTTTCTTGGACATTGGCTCACGGCAGGAACTTGTCATTTCACCCAGGATCGTAAATCTGTCGTTATGGACATTAAGATACTGGCTTTTGTCTCTAAATTATGTACATTTCTAGGAATTGTTTCTTATTGCAGACCATGGATTGTGAATGCTTCGCAGCTGATGTAGCCACTGTTTGACTGTCTTAAGAAACAACCCTTCGAATTTACAGAAGTAGCCATCTTGGAAGCCCCAGCCCTGGGCTTGCCCAACAACGACAAACCTTTCAGCTTCTACTGCAATGAGAACAATGGACATGCAGCAGCAGTCCTTACACAGCAGCACGGAGGGCACCAACGACCCATAGCCTACTACTCCAGCAGGTTAGACCCTGTCACCAGAGGATCACCTTCCTGTTTATGAGCAGTAGCGTCAATCTCCAGGATGTTGGACAAGTCAGCGGACCTAGTTCTGGATCATGAGGTACAAGTGTTAGCACCACATGCTATCTCTGCCATTCTAACACAGGTTCAGCCCCAGTACTTGTGTGCAGCCCATTGTCTGAGACTCCAATGTGCCCTCCTGATGCCTGCCAATGTTACCATCACCCGCTGTCAGACTTTGAATCCTGCTACTCTTTTACCAGAACAGGATGACACTGGCCAAGCGACTCAAGAAGAACCTCACAACTGCACTAAGCTCATGAAGATGGAAAGTTGTGGGTTTGATTCCATCAAGGACACTTCACTACTTAATCCTGACTTAACCTTGTTCGTTGATGGCTCCAGGTATGCTGTAGATGGACAATTTCACACTGGATATGCGGTCACCACAAAGACACCTGTCCTTCATCAACAGTCATTACTTGCACACGTCTCAGTCCAACAAGCTTAACTGCAGGCCCTTACACACGCCTATACACTGGCACAAGACAGTTAACATTTACATGGACTCTAGATATGCCTTGGCAGACCAAGCAGCCAATGAAGCAGCCCTGCTGCCCCTCCCACTGGCAGTTCTAGCCACCTGCCAAGAAGAAGACGACATGTCACCATCACTTAATGTTTCACAACATCTTCTTTTGTCTTTTCAGAAACACGTATCTTCCCATGAAGTGTCCAGTTGGTAAGCAAAAGGAACCTCTTCAGATTCCAGTGGCATGGGGACACTTCACAGGAAGTCTTGTCTTCCAAGAGCCTTGTTTTCAGTGCTAGCCTCCATCACACATGGACTCATGCATGCCTCTAAAACTGCAATGTGTGATCTTGTTTACAGGTATTGGTATGCGCCCAGTTTTTCGGTAGTTTCTGTCTCTTATACTCAGGGATGTATGACTTGTGTCCTGTCCAACCAAGGTAAAACTGTCAAAACCATTATAAACAAACTCTTAGGCTCTTGGACCTTTTCCAGAGGTTGCAGATCGACTACATACAACTTCCTCAAATCTGGACCATTTCAATACGTCCTTGTATGTGTTGATCTCTTCTCTGGCTGGGTGGAGGCTTTCCCTGTTTCTGCGGCTACTGCCAAAAATACAGCCAAAAAGCTTCTTTCTGAAGTAGTCTGCAAGTTTGGTGTCCCAGAAACCGTTGAGAGTGACCGTGGGACACACTTTACATCAGCAGTCAAGATGGCAGGGATGTAAGGCATAGAACAGGCATTCCACACACCCTACCATCCTCAAAGCAGTGGGAGAGTGGAGAGGCCGAATGGGACCATAAAAAACTAAATTTTGAAAGCAATGACTGAATTGAACAAACATTGGCCTGATTGTCGTTACTTGGCTTTGTTTTCAATAAGACACACGTCCACCAAACAGACAGGTCTCAGTCTTTATGAGATTCTGTTTGGTTCAGCCCCTTGTTTAGGCCTATATTTTCTTCAGCAATTACAGGTTCAATTTGAAAATATATTAACTTCATTGCAGGATGTCTGGGGGATTTGTGGTGATGGTAGGATGCATGCAACCCTGCCAAAATTTTGGAAAGGTAAGTGCGCACCTACAAAAGTGCTCCTCCCCTTTCAGCTGTTCGCAGCTGGGTGGACAGGACACACAATCATACCCCACCAGGACATAAACAATCTCTGCATAGACTGTGATGTAATTTCCCTGGTGGATCTTTTTAAGCAGATATTTATATTGATGAAATAGGGATACCCAGGGGAGGGACAAATGAGTTTAAAGCCAGACACCAGATTACAGGAGAAATCAAATCATTCTTTTGTCCTTGGTGCACAATTAATAAAAATATTGATTGAATTATATAAATTATAATCAACAGATATTTGTAAACTACACCAGAGATGCCATACAAGGATTATTGGAACAACTAGGACCAACATCCTCTTTGGCCTTCCAGAACCGTCTTGCTCTGGACATGCCAATAGCAGAAAGAGGAGGAGTCTGCAAGATGATTGGGGATTCATGCTGCACCTACATCCCTAACAACACAGCTCCGGACGGATCAGTGACTAAAGTTTTGCATGGACTACAAAATCTATAGTACTTGCAGAAAATTCTGGTGTTTATGATCGATTTACATCATGGCTGGAGGACATTGTTGGACAATGAAGTGCTTGGGTCACGTCTCTTTTTACCATGATTATTATAGTAATTGCTTTTGTAGTAGTAGGTTGTTGTATAGTACCTTGTATACGCCGCATATTGGCAAAATCTGCTCAAAAGGTGATACCTACTATGAAAGCACAAAATGGTATTTATGCCCAGCTCTTAAGCACACCCGGCTTTGAACATTCTTATATTGGCCAGAACAATAGTGATTTGGAGGAATCCAGTGAAGTAATGTAATTAAAAGGCTGGCAGACATTGCTAGGATGTACTGAGATACTTCAAATATTTACTGTTGTTCTGGGTGAAGATAAGAAACAAAAGGGAGGAATGTCATGGAATATAAAGTGTTAAGTTTCAGAATGCAATAAGTGCATGTTTCTTATTGTATTGGACGATTGGCCCTTAAATAGAGGACTAAAACCTATGCTTTGTAGTGCCAGTAACTAGGATTCTAAGATAAGGAGTCAACAGACAAATTAAAAAGTGCTCAGCTATGTAAACAGAGAAGATAAACAACAAGAGCAGAAATAGTGTCTAGAGGAATAAAAATTTCTTAATTAGTGATTTCCATGTCTGAGATGAGTCTTAAGAGCATGGAGACTATTTGGTAGATTTCAATAAGTCTTAAGATCAATAAGCATTTTCACCTTTGTAACAGTAAACTATGTAACACTAATCTTTGTACCAAGTAACTTTTGTATACGCCCTCTTCTTTCTGTATAAGAGTTGGCAATGTTGATAATAAAGTAGAATTTCATTGAGATTCTCACTGGAGAAGTGTATTGACAAAACATGGAGTAATTTCATGCTATTGATAGATAATTGCTAGCAAATCTGCTCATCACGGGCTTCCATATCTACCAATTTGGCACTCGACAACGAGGTCATCAGATCGGTACCGGTGTGGTCCGATAACACTGGCTGGTTATATATAGGCGTCTGGTGATTTACAGTATACTATGGCTGGTTATATACAGGGGGTCTGGGGATTTGCAGTACCTTATGGTTGGTTATATACAGGGGGTCTGGGGATTTGCAGTACACTATGGTTGGTTATATATAGGGGTGGAGATTTACAGTGCACTATGGTTGGTTATATACAGAGGTCTGGGGATTTACAGTACACTATAGCTGGTTACATACAGGGATTGAATTTACAGTACACTATCAGCTGAAATCCATATCTCCTGTCCTCTAGGCAGGCGCCTCAACCAACCAAGCCACCACGCCACCTCCTTGAAGTCAACTCAAACATGCCATCCAATTCGCCAACTTGTCGCCCAGAATTGCCACAAATCCTGAGCAGAATACCAGTATTAACTGGAGCCACCCCAAACCAGACAATAATTTTTTCTCCATGTTAGCTAACTCCTCTCTGTCACAGAACCTGACCTTTAGAAGTTCTGAAAATAAATAAATAAAATTCTCTGCAGATAAAGACCGATTAATGTCTGCACTCTGCGATCTCCTTGCAAAAACACGCCTCATCATAGCCTTGCCAGACTTTCCATGAACATAAAGAGAATTACTATCTTAAATGTCGATCCAATTCCCAAGAAAAGGAAAACCAAAATATGACACCAGCCCCATTGTATTCTCTTCTAAACAGTAGGGCGCCTCCCATGATACATCAGCCTGTGAAAAACTGAATGCCCGACTACTCCGGGACAGGAAATAACACTTATACCACTCATGGAATGCCTAATGAGCTGCCTCTCTGGCTTGCCCTTTTTACTGGTTCTACGGTATGCCGAAAAGAGGCCCCCATTGAGAAAAGACAAACCATATCAACTAGAGATGAGCGAGCACCAAAATGTTTGGGTGCTCGTTGCTTGAGTCGAACTTTCCTCGATGCTCGAGAGTTTGTTTCGAGTAACGAACCCCATTGAAGTCAATGGGTGACTCGAGCATTTTTGTATATGACTTTTGCTCCGCTAAGGTTTTCATTTGTGAAAATCTGGAAAACCTACGAAAGTGATGGAAACGACACAGAAACGGATAGGGCAGGCGAGGGGCAACATGCAGAGCTGCATCTCAGGTTCCCAGGTCTCACTATAAAGCCACAATAGCGGCAAGAGTCCCCCCCCCCAACAATTTTTACTTCCGACAAACCCTCATTAGCAAGGCACACCTTAGCTAAGCACCACACTACCTCCAACCAAGCACAAGCACTGCCTGCGGGACACACCGCTGCCTCTTCTCCTGTGTTACATGCTGCCCAACCCCCCACATAACCCTGCATCCGCAGCACACACAAAAGTGTCCCTGCGCAGCCTTCAGCTGCCCTCATGCCACACGCTGGCTTCATAGCCACACCACCCTCATGTCTATTTATAAGTGTGTCTGCCATGAGGAGGAACCAGAGGCACACACTGCAGAGGGTTGGCAGGGCCAGGCAGCGACCCTCTTTGAAAGTGTGAGCGATAGCCCACAATGCTGTTGAGAATTGATAATAGATTGACGTTCGATCTTCATTGCAATCCTGTGGCACCTCCGTCAGGAGTTGCAAACGTCGGCATAAAAGGGACTCAGCTGCCAGCCCAGCACTTCTACACATCTCCACAATGCAGCAATACTCGGTGTGGGTAGTATGTGAGCGGGCCCTGGGTCAGCCTCTGTCCCAGCAAACACCTTGTGTGGCCCAAGGTGCTGCGAGTGACATAGCAATGGGGAATCCATGTGTCCACACACTACTCATTCTGGTTGGGTGTCAGATACATCATCGACAACGCAAGGGGTAAACCATCTGCACTCTGCACCCTACCCAAGTCTGTCAGTGTTTTGGGGACAGACAGGTAAAACACCATTATGGGAAGTCTGTGTGCACCCACAGCATGGGTGGCTCCCAGGAACTCACAGACGGCACATAAAGAAATTCCATTGCAGTGCCCCGAATAGCTGAGGTTATGTGAGAGAAAATACATGTTGGCTTCAGCCCACACTCCATGCCCTAATCAGTCTGCTTTTTTTTAAAGTGCCAGGCAGGTACAACTTCACTATGGGAAGTCTGTGTGTACTCACAGCATGGGTGACTCCCAGGAACCCAGAGACTGTACATAAAGAAATCCCATTGCAGTGCCCCGGATAGCTGAGGTTACGTGAGAGAATATAGATGTTGGCTTCAGCCCACACTCCATGCCCTAGTCAGTCTGTTTTTTTTTTGTTTTTTTATAAGTGCAAGGCAGGTACAACTCCGCTATGGGAAGTCTGTGTGCACCCACAGCATGGGTGGCTAGCAGGAACCCACATACGGTACACAAAGAAATCCCATTGCAGTGCCCCGGATAGCTGAGGCTACGTGAGAGAAAATAAATGTTGGCTTTGGCCCACACTCCATGCCCTAGTCAGTCTGGGTTTTTTTGCAAAGTGCCAGGCAGGTACAACTCTGCTATGGGAAGTCTGTGTGC